>NC_137894.1:133403839-134034500 GCF_963455335.1 Martes martes
CAGAGTGCCCTAAATGTAATCCACGCTCCCTGTAGGTTGAGTGATAACACTATTAAACTGCCAGTGCTTGGGTAGGAAAGTTCAAGGAAGGTGAAAACGTCATTATTTGATTATAGAGGGAAGCTGCCTTTTTAAAGAGGCACCTGCTAAAACCCATGTTTGGAGGCTACAACAAAGGACTCGGGGCAGATCTTGGTATGCAGGAATTGTCTTGAGTTGGCTTTTTGGTTTCCTAAGACAAAGCCAGCGGTGACCTATTTTCCTGGAGGAAGGAATCAAATAGGATGCATTTCCCAGCTTGGGCTTGGTCCGATCCCTTGTATGTGCTTGACTTTTGGGAGCAGGTTGGAGAAATGGGCACTGGGGGCCAGGGACCCTACTTGAATGAAAGGGATCTAATACTCAGATGACATTTCTCTGGGGTTTAATATTGTTCAACACTTCTGATGCTTCAGATCAGCCCAGCTAAGGTCAACAGGCAGAAGGGGACACCAAGGCTCCCCAAAGGGCAACTTAAATTGGTGGTGAGGGGAACCTGGAAGGGTAGCTTGGAGTCAACCCCAGCACTGAGACTGTCGTATGGGAAAGGCTCATGTGGGCAGAACGTGTGTAAGCCTGGAAACCTCTCCTGACCTAATCACCTGGTCTTGGACTAAGCCTCGGAAGCAATAACCATGTGTACGTGTGAAACACACCATGAAACTTTAGGAGCCCCGGCCTTTGGAGGTGTGGCAAGACCATGGTAACACCCAGAGGTTCAAACTCTGGCCTAGTGTACCAGCGAGAGAAGAGACAACCTCTTTCTCTATTGCTTACACCCTGACTACTGTTTTCTCTCTGATTAAGGGTGTGGGGATTGGAGCCGAAGTCTCTGGATCCAATTCCTAGTCCTACCAATACTGCTCATAGGGTTCTTCCAAGGATTAAAAGAGAGATGCACGTAACTTGCTTAGAACAACACAGATGCGGGGTAAAACTCAGTAAATGTTCATCATGGGCTTTCACAGGGATAGGCAAGGCTGATACAGGGCTGTGCAAAAATGTTTCTCTCTGTTTTTTTTTTAAGATTTTATTTATTTATTTGACAGACAGAGATCTCAAGTAGGTGGAGAGGCAGGCAGAGAGAGAGGGGGAAGAAGGGTCCCTACTGAGCAGAGAGCCTGATTCGGGGCTCGATCCCAGGACCCCGGGATCATGACCTGAGCTGAAATTAAGACTCCGACGCTTAACCGACTGAGCCACCCAGGTGCCCCCAAAATGCCCTTTTTCAGTTGTTGTCCCATAGACAGCAGTGACGGATTCTCTGGCTTTCCCTCTGTAAGGTGCTTGGAATGAGTGAGGACTGCGTTTTGTCATGAGACCATGAGCATCTTGTTCTGTTGCCGTCTTCAGAGGGATGTCATGTCCCAGGTGTGAGTCTGACACCACATCTCTGGGAGCCCTAAAAAACCAGCAACTGGGGCATTTTAGGTGTCCTTCAGCCTCAAGGTGGCTCGCTTTGTCCCAGCTTCAAGGTGAACACGGAAAAGCACGCATAGGCTTTAGGGCTATCGCCAAAGGTCGCTCACAGGGCAAAACTGGACTCCTTAAAGACTGGGACATTAAGAGAAATGTGATCTTGCTTTGTATCACTCAGCTGGCGTGATGTGGCTCATCTCAGTGACTTCTGAATTCCCTCTCCCACAGTGACTCTCAGAGTGCGGTCCTGGATGAGCAGCATCCGTGTGACTTGGGTCCTGGGTGGACATGCAAAATGTCAAGCCCCATCCCAGACTTCCCGGGTCAGAAACTCGGGGGTGAGGCCCGGCAATCTCTGTTTTAGGAAGCTCTCGGGAAGGTTCTGGTGCTTATGAAATAGTTGGAGGGTTCTATCCCTGACAAACGGTTGTTTGCCTAGCGTCTGTGGGACCTCTTGGGATGGAGAACTCACCACCTCTGGTGAAGTTTAGGAAGTCTCCCTAAACACCTCCTGCCAATCAGACTCCTGGTCATTTCCTCTCCTTGGTTCTAAGTCTACTGGGTAATTGAGTCACTTGGAGAAATTAAAATACAGACACACGTACATAAGTACCGGGTAACTTACTTTGTTTACATTCTATTAGATTAAGAGCTGAAAGTGATTTGGATTCTGTATCCTCACTGTCAGAATTCACATCATTTATAGACCTCAGCCAGTAGTGGAAGCAGATACTTTAGGGTTTCTGTATCTAGATTCTTCATCAAGTATTTATTCCCCAATGAAACATTTATACAGAGAGATTAAGAAAATTCTTATTCTTTTTTTTAAAAGATTTTATTTATTTATTTGACAGAGAGATCACAAGTAGGCAGAGAGGCAGGCAGAGAGAGAGGGAGAAGCAGCCTCCCTGCCAAGCAGAGAGCCCGATGTGGGGCTCAATCCCAGGACCCTGAGATCATGACCTGAGCCGAAGGCAGAGGCTTAACCCACTGAGCCACCCAGGCACTCCCAAAATTCTCATTCTTAAAGAAAGTGAATTGCAATGTGGAGGGAGGCATGATGTCGTGGACAGGACTCAGTGAGGTGGTAGTAAGACTCGAGCTCTGTTCTAGATCTGCTGCTGGTTGGCTCCCTGTTACGGAATATGCCACTTACCTTCCCTGCACCTGAGTCTCCCAATGTCAAATAAGGGGGTTGGATTAATGGTCTGTTATTAGGGATTCTATGAATCTTACTTTGGGAGACAACGTTAATGAGACAAGGAATGCCTTATCACGAGGGATCGGCGTCGGCTGGAAAGAACACAGAGTGTCCAGTAAGAACATTTCTGACTTGAGCGCCTGGCTGGCTCAGTTGGAAGAACACGCAACTCTCGGTGTCTAGTTTGAGCCCCACATAGGGGGTAGAGATGAATGAATAAGTAAACTTTAAAATGGTTGAGGGGAGCCTGGGTGGCTCAGTTAACTAAGTATCTGGTTCTTGATCTCAGCTCAGGCCTTGATCTCGGGGTCACGAGTTTGGGCCCTGCCATGGAGCCTACAACAGCAACGACAAAAGAACATTTATGACAAAAATCACAGGCCTGTCTCTTCAAGCACCACTGGTATCTGCTCTGGAATCTGGGTCCTGATGCTGCTTCTTTGCTTCGGAAAGGAACAATACGTCGCTTGGCAGAATGGGGAACAGGTGTGGAAGGTGCTCACCGGGGCTCTGGAGAAACGGCAGACGTGCTTTCCTGAAATAAGTGTGAGCCTTCAGCCAAAAGACACGTGTAGATTTCCATAAATTGAAAAAACTCACGGTAAATATAGATTCATTAAAGGGTCTTAAAACTTGGATCTAGGCTTGGAGCGATGCAACCTTTGTCCCTCTCTGCCCTTTCCTTGTCTTTTCTTCACCCACCCATGAGCTTTATCTGAAAAGATGTGCCAGGACTCTGGCTATAAATACCCAATCGGCTAATATAGTTCAAAAGATATTTATTTTTTGAGAGATGGATACTGGAGTGGCTACAGCTTTAAAGGGACAGTTGAACAATTGAGTGCAGGGCACGGACTGCCCCGAGCTCAGCGGGCGGCTGGGATCTTTTCTATGGGCTGCTGCTGCGGGATGAACCTCTGTGCTTGTCTCAGCTCAAAATTCAGATTTCCCAGGAAGACATTCTGACCGCCCAGCTTAGGTCCTATGTCCACCCTGTGATCAGGGGAGGGGTGTGTGATTTGCAGCCTCACCAGCAGAGCGTGGGCTAGGGTGGGGAAGCTCCCCCAAGCTCTGTGCCTGGTAGGAAAGGGGTCCAGCAGATGCTACCAGAAGGGGGAGTGGGGAGGGTGAGGT
Source organism: Martes martes (assembly GCF_963455335.1). Taxonomy (NCBI): domain Eukaryota; kingdom Metazoa; phylum Chordata; class Mammalia; order Carnivora; family Mustelidae; genus Martes; species Martes martes. The sequence goes on from NC_137894.1 coordinate 133,407,633, forward strand.
ACACATCGTAGCGCCGAAGGCTCTGAAACTCCTCAGGGACAACTGCAATGACAGCAAGTTCAAGCAATACCAACGTGTTCCCAGGGCACAACTCGGTAATTTCGGGAGCTGTGAGGGCTGGCTGGCCAGAAGGCTGACATCCGGTTTATATCATAGAAGGCAGAGCCGACCCTTTCTTCTTAGGAGACTTGTTACGGTTGGCATTCAATAATATTCTTTAACGGATTGGCTGGCGGAATGAAGGGATGGTGCAACTTTTCCTCAGGCTAGGGGAGGACTTCTCTTTGGCACTAGCCTGAGTTGAATTCATTTAGAAACTGCCTAATTAGGGATCTTTCCGTTGCAAGCAATTGAAGCCCATCAAAGTTATCTTTAGCAAAAGATGGTCCTTGCTGGGATAGCATCGCTGGCGGGCAGGGACAGACATGAAGCTCGGCCCGAATATCAGGGAGCCTCTTGTCTTCCCTCCTCTCTGAGCCTCTGCTCCTGTCTCCCACTTAAAGGTGGCAGCATGGCCGTCTTTCATTTTCAGTCTACCTCGTCAGCAGGTGGCGGTCGGCATCTCCACGACTTGTGTCTCTGCTTCTCAGAGCCCAGGGTGACAGAGACCACCGTACCTTTATTCCTATCCCAAACCCAGAACGGGGACTCTCCCTGGCCCAGCTTGAACCAGGGGTCTGCCCCTGACTCAATCAACCGAAATGGCCCACGGTGCTTGGCGGAGGTGGGCTGGGCAGGGAGTGCCATTACATTATGAATTTGGTTCTAGGAGCAGTGCTTGGAAAGAAAGGGGGGATGTGAGCCGACAACCCAATTGCTGTCTCCTGTAGAAGCCAAATAGAGTAGTCTTTGCTTACATTTGTAAAATTTGCTTATATTGGGGCGCCTGGATGGCTCAGTTGGTTAAAGCCTCTGCCTTCGGCTCAGGTCATGATCCCAGGGTTCTGGGATCGAGCCCCACATCAGGCTCTCTGCTCAGCGAGGAGCCTGCTTCCTCCTCTCTCTCTGCCTGCCTCTCTGCCTACTTGTGATCTCTATCTGTCAAATAAATAAGTAAAATCTTTTTTAAAAAATTTGCTTATATTTGTTTATATTTGTGTATTTGTGTAGTGCTTTAAGAATCCTTGATTCGTGACCTGTGCGAGGGAAAGTGAATCAGGTCATAGTCTTTCTTTCATAGCTACTGGCTCTCACTGTGCTGTGGTCTCTGTTTTCCAGTTCTTGTCTTCCCCACTTGACGTTACATTTATTGAGAGCAGAGACCATAATTCTGTTTACCTTTGCTTCTCTGTCCCCAGTACCTAACTCTGGGCTCTGTACCTGGCAGCATCTAACGGATGCTTATTCGTGGAATTCCCATTTTTACAGGCGAGAAAACCGAGGTGCACAGTATTACAAAACAGACAAGCCCTCAAGGGCCCCCGGTTGTGCAGTGGCTTACCCCAGATTGCTAGCTGAGAGAGATGGTCTGCCACGGCTCAGGCAGATCATTCTTTAAGGCAGAGGGCGCGAGCCCTGACGTTCGATTCCTCCAGAACGGTCTCAGCTCTCCAGAAAGGGTCTTTGCCAGAGGAGGTGGACAAGCAAGCAAAGGAGGCAGGTGATTAGCACTTTCACTTCCTTGGGACTTGACTCAGCTCCCATAGCTGTCGGACACTTGAACTTGATGGGAGAGAAAGGAGAAAGGAGCTGAGAAGGACAGCACTGCTGGGGGGAGGTTTCCACTACATGACAGGAAGCAGCCAGGGACACCGACAAGGGTTTTGTGGTCTCTGTCCTAGGCTAGATCTTCCAGTTCTGCCACTTACCAAATGACCAGCCACTTCACCTCTTTGAGTCCATCCTCCCTGGGCTGTGCGACGGCTCAACAAGAAGATAGACGGAAGAGCCCTTTGCCGATGGGAGATCCTTATATCGTCGTACTATGATCTCTCTCCATGCCAGGAGGACATACCGAAATTGTGCCCCGCAAAGGTAAAGGGGTCAATCTCCTCCCTCAAAGGTCTGAGGGTCCAGGATGGGAGCAGATGGCCATGCCAAAGTGCTGGGGGCTCTGAGCGTGTATCAGTCCCACGTGACCCTGAGAGGAAGTGTCCTGTGCGCCTTTAGGATACCCAGGCAAGGATTCCCAGCGTGGGAAGCTTTGGAGCCAGGTGTGAAAGGAATTCACTAGGCAGAAGGAGTGACTGTCCGCAAGAAACAGTGCGATTATGGCAGGGTGGTTGTGAAGGGACGGAATTACCAAAGGGCCCCGAGGGGGACATTACCACCCTCAGACGCTGTTGGGGTCCCACACGGATGCTGCATGGGCCACGCCTGGCAGTCTGCTCTCGGGGTATCAACCGAGAAGGCTCTTGGAAACCCCAACCTTGATTCCTGCTCCCCAGCTTGCTGGTGGCCTCCGTTCCTCTGTCCAGCTTCCTTTCTTCTGCACCGGGAGGGATCTTGAGAAACAATCCAGTGCCGTCCTCTTGCACTGCGAGCCCAGTGGCATGGAAAAGGCCGCTGTGAGCGAGAGAGGCTCCCGCTGCTAACCAGGGATACAGAAGCCAGGACGGTTTCTCCTAGGGTTCTTGGTCTCCTCTATGAACAGGCTTCTTTTCTCCTTTGGTTCCTTTTAAGTTTCAAATCTCCATTTCAGGTCATACTTGCGGTATTCCTTACTTACATGTAATGTTTCAAGTCCTTTCTTGGCCACAGTTTATGAAAAGGAGAGAAGCGGACAGGAGGGAGCAAAGAGAGAAGGTGGGTACCAGAGGCTTCACAGACAAAAAGAGAAACTTCTGGGGCTGTCAGTGGATTCGGTGCACGTAACCCTCCTACCCAGCAGAAAGGCTCCTTATCCAAACCACAGACCTGGGGAGCCCTGAGAACCAGGACCACTATTTTTGTAGCCAGGGACAGGAAGGAGCCCAAGGGTATAATTTTAAGGGTTTCAAGGTTATCAGAATAAATAGCTATTATCTTCCTCTTAGCCCTATTAGTGACTTAGTGTCTTGGCCCCGGGAGAAAGGAAGGAAGACAAACCCGAGGGCGCGTGCAGGCCCAGCTACCGCCCACGAGGCACACGGATGGTTCCGCCCGTGCATGCAGAGCTGCGGGGGGAGGCAGGGGAGAGAGGGGGTCACGGCTGCAGTAGTGGGAGTGACAGGAGACAAGTGTGCTGACTGCGGGATATTAATAGGCCCCGAGACCTATATTTACAACCGGTGGCTTAAATTAGGAGCAGAACAGTCACACCTAGCCAAATCCTCACCCCACGCCAGAAACACCTGAATTGTGCAAAGTGGTCATTCTGCCCCCAGCTCACCCAGGTCAGTGAGCAGGCGGCCGTGGGGCGGAGCAGTGAGATCTTTGAGATCTTCCTCGCTTGCTCAAGAGGTCTGTGGCGACTCTGCCCCCTGGGCACAAGCAGTCCAGCACAGAGCACCACTCTCTAAAGGAAGGGAGGAGGACAGGTAGGAGGGAAGGGAGGGAGGAAAGTAGGGAGCAAGGAAGGGAGGGTTAGGAGAGAGAGGGGAAAGCAAGACTCCGGGTTGCAAACATCAAAACCGAAGCTCAGACCAAGCCTCGTGGAGGTTTTCTGTCCCTCCGCATCCAGCCCGCGTCTGAACGGGGAAATTGTTCCACTCCTCCAGGAGAGAAAGTGTCTACTCATGACCCGCCAGAGGCCCCGAGGTGGAGCATGGGAATTTCAACGTCCAGGGGCCGAGGACAACCCCCAACCCTCGCGCGGGAGGATGGCTCGGAGGGCTGCGAGTTCCCAAACACCGTGGGGGGCTGAGTCCGAACCTGACAGCCTCTGCACTGTCCTCGGGCCCAAACACACAGGTCCCTGGTCGGTCCTCCAGGCCGGGTCAGAACAAGGATTCTCTGCGGGGAGGCTGCGCTGCATCTGAAGTTGGAGGAGGGGGTCAGCCTGCTCCGTCCCGTGCCCCCTAGCTTGGATGCCTGGGCTCAGTCTCTGAATTTGGGAGGAAGAAAGGGAAGGTGAGGGGATCATGGGTGAATGGGCTGCCCCAGGTGTCAACCTGGGACAGAGAGATTCCGAGTGGGAAAAGCTTGGGAATCCAAGGGAAGGCTCACGACTGGGTCTGGTGTTTCTGCTACTTCCTACGGCGTTATCACACTGAACAGCCTCTTGGAGCCTCAGTTTCCTTATTTGTAAAGTGGGCTAAAAAAGAATATCCACCTTACAGGATTTTTTTTGAGGGCCCAAAGAGGTGAAACAATCACTTCTGCCTTTATTGAGGGCTGCTATATCCTAGGCATTGATTTTATTTTATTTTTCAAGATCTTATTTATTTGACAGAGACAGCATGGGCACACAATGGGGATCGGGGCGGGGCGGAAGAGTGGTGGGGATAGGAGCAGAGGGAGAAGCAGGTTCCCCAGGGAGCAGAGCTCAACGTGGGGCTCGATCCCAGGACCCTGGCATTGTGACCCAAGTCGAAGGCAGACACTTAACCCACTGAGCCGCCTAGGTGCCCCTCAGGGCACTGATTTTAGTGTTTCCCATGTACCACCCCACTGAATCCTAAAAATCACTTTAGACCTGGGGTGTTTGCATATATGCAAACTGATCACATTGTACACATTGGAGGGATACAGTTCTGTGTATATTATACCACAGTGAGGCTGTTAAAACACGTTAGGAAGCAGGCATGATTTTTCTCCCCATTTTGCTGTTGAAGAAACTGAGGCTTAGCAGAGAGTTTAAGTCTCGTAGACCAACAGCAAGACATAGCAGAAGTGGGACTCAAACCCAGGCAGTCTGGCTTCAGAGTCTCCACGTTTAATCAGCGCACCAGGACTTACCTGTAAAAGTGTCTTTGGAACTGCAAACCACTGTCTAGAGGTCAGTTGTGGTTCTACTCAGTGGCACGGTTGGTAGGTCAGTGGCACTGTCTTTGTGTAACGAGTGAGGGCATGTGGATCAGTTCTTAAACTACTGCCCGGTACTCAGTAAGCGCTCAGTCCCTCTGCCATCCCTTGTCCTCGTCCCCGAGAGAGGACACACGATGCAAAAGAAGGAATGTCAGTTCCACCAGGGACAGAGCTATTGTGAGGGGTGTCGAGTGCAGGAAATAAAATAATACAGAGATGACCCAGCTGCAAGCAATTGCACCTGTCCCGGGGATCAACAAAATCCAAGGAAGCAAAGAAGGGAAGTCCTCAGACGGGGGTCTCCTCTACCCCTAGTAAGACAGGAAGCACAGGGCGGTTTCCCTGATGTCCCACAGGCCTGGTGGGCCGCTCTCTGGGGCTCCCACGGACCTCACGCGGGCTCCATCCCATAATCCAGAAACACGCAGCCGTCCTCCTGAACGCCTAACCAGTGTCAGGGGACTCATGTCTCATGTCTGCGAGCAAAAGGTTAAGAGCTTTCCACTATGTAAGGCGGAACCGCTTTAAAAGGGCTCTTTGGGTAGAGAAATCGGGAAAACCCAAGGCTAAAACAGGAAGTATTTTATCACTGGGGCCGGGCTGTTTTCTAGTCATTAGGGTGTTCTTTGTCACTTGACGGAGGCGATGTTTTCACTGAGCGTTCCTATTTAATGGGCCTTGGCTGAACTCCAGACCTACACAGTCAACCGCGGGCCTGACCTCTCCACTGTGGTGTGGACTAGTGAGCTCACACTTCAACGGGTCTAACGGAGTCTCCCCCCAAGTCTCCAGGAATGGTAACGCTCATGCCCCAAACCTTGGCATCCGCCTCATCTCCTCTCTTTCATACTCCTGGTCCCTCAGCAAAGCTCCTTGCTCTACCCGTGAAATAGATTTTAAAAAATTGGGGCCACATTTTGCCATACCCTCGGTCACCTCCCTTGTCCAACCTGCTGTTATCTCTTGCTAAGGTCACCGAGGAGCCTTCCAGGTTAATACCTAGAAGTGGAAGCAGCTATGTGGCAAGAAAGGGTCGGAAGAGGGCCTGAATATTTGGGTTCAAGGCCCGGGTTGGTAACACTTGTCTGGGTCTCAGTTTCCACAACAAGTAGAAAGAGCTCCACCGAGTGGTCACTAAGGGTACTCTCGGCACTTCGAGCGTAAAATTTGCCTCCATACCCCTCACCACCACACGGTGGCGCCGTTGTCGACCACCGTCTCTAAGAGGGCGTTGCCATGCCAATCCCGACGGTAACAGCCCGCCTGCTGGGCGCTGTATTTCTCCTGGACACCTGTGAGAGCTGCTCATTCATCACATCTCTCTGGTTTGTTTCAATAACAAATAACGAAAATCATTAAGTTGATTTTTTTTTCAGAGAAGAAGGCATAAATCTCAAAAGCAAGTGAGTGGAAATTTCAGCTAAATCTTTGTCACCGGCGTTATTTAAAGACCAAGCTGAAAAGCTGGAAAACAAAGGAAGTCAATGCCAGTGTTGGGTGAAGCCCAGCTCTATACTACATTAGTTCTTTTTCTTTCTTTCTTTTTTTTTAGATTTATTTATTTGACAGGCAGAGATCACAAGTAGGCAGAGAGGCAGGCAGAGAGAGAGAGTAGGAAGCAGGCTCCCTGCTGAGCAGAGAGCCTGATGCGGGACTCGATCCGAGGACTCTGGGATCATGACCTGAGCCGAAGGCAGAGGCTTTAACCCACTGAGCCACCACGCGCTCCAGTACATTAGTTCTAAAAGTAAGTAGCTGCGTATTTGCCTGCATATAACCAAGAACGTCCCCTCTAGGAGGTAGGGAGGCTGGGGAGGAACTGGATTATTTATCCCAGGACCTTTTTGTTTGCTGAAACAGCCATTAACGACTCCTCCTTGTAAATAATAAATAATATAATAAAACAGACTGTGAACAGTTCATGGCACACAATAAACCCTAAATTCATAGCAGTCATTAATATCATTGCATTCTAGTTCTACCACCTCTCCGATGAACAATAATGCTTTTGGCTTGAAAATTACTTTCGATTACAACAAATAAAAATGATTTTGTGATTCTTTATTCTAGTTACAAACTGCCCATGTTCCACCACTCAGTGCAGAAGTAATGGAAAAGGTTTTGATATGCCCCAAATGCACCCGCACGCACACACGTTTGTGGTCACATTGTATTGGTGAAAAACAAAATTCTACTGAGTAAATTTTGAAGATCTATTGCCTTTATCCAATGATTCATGAATTGGGCCACATCCCACCTAGGAGACAGAAAGGAGCTCTGAGGAGCTGTACAAAATGAAGGACTCTTACAGGCAGAAGAGCAGAAACACGGAAGTTAATTGGGCAACAAGTGAACTGGTTATGGCAAGATCACTCTCCTTTAGGGCGTGGCCGGGGTCTATCGACAGGTGACCTCACTAGCCCTGACGAGTTGATTCCTGAGTGACGCGGTTAAGACTCCATTTCTGCGAAAGAGGCTGAAGCTGTAAATAAATCTCAATTTAGTGACATGGGGCTTAGCATAAGTGCCTCCATTTGGGGCCTGTTGTGTTGTTTTTAACAGTATAAAGGCTTTTTTTTTCATTAATTTTTCATTTATCATTATACTAAGCACATTACCACATCGTCATTAATCATCGTTGATAATAATGCACTTCTTTGATTACAAATGAGGATATTCTAATGGTAGAAAATATTGAAGAGTACAGGACAAAGATAAAGAAGAAATCATTCCTAATCCCATAATCCAGACTGAGATAATTGTTCACATTTTGATGTATTTCTTTCAATAATATTCATGCAAATATATTTTCCATAAAATCAGGAATATATTACACATAAGATTTTCTCTTGATTAACTTGTTTTAAAATTATTTTTAGATTACAATAGTTTTCTTGTCTTTTTAAATTTTATGTAATCATTTTTCCTGTCATTACATGTTCTTCAAAACCCCAGTCACAGGGATGATTTTGCTCTTTAATTTCTCTCTTGTTTTGATTATTTGGGGCCCTTGACTAAAATACTTAAGTGGTGGGCACCTGGATGGCTCAGTTGGCTCAGGTCGTGATCTCCAGGTCCTGGGATCTAGCACCATGTTGGGCTCCCCACTCAGCTCACTCAAGGAGAAGTCTGCCTCTCCCCCGGTCCCCCCCCGCCAAATAAATACATAAAATATTTTTTTAAAAAATGCTTAAGTGGAATCCTTGCAGAGCCATGGCATGGTCATAAGAGGTGTAATTTCACGAGGGCTGTCCCATGGGCTAGGCCTGCACTAGGCTGAATGGAGCAGAATTCTGCTGGACCTTCATTCCTTGATTCAAGGCTCTGCTCATTGTTACACTGCAACTTGCTCTCCAGACACATGACATTCGAAACAGCTGCCTTATTTAGTAGAGTTATCTTCTGCATCGAGATTTCACAGGAGAAAGGAGGAAAATTTCTTACTGTGTTTCAATGTTTCAAGCCCCATTAACTCTCAGAAGATAGGAATTTAAATACTCTTGGTTAAGATCAGAACATTCACTATTGAGTATGCATGAGGTCCTGCTAGGAATTGCCTTTACTTCATCTGATCTCATATCCAACTCCTTTTACACAACACGGGATGAAACAGAGGCTCAGAGAAATGCAACTCTTTGTCTAAAGTCCCTGGTTGATCCAGGATGGGAACCCAAGTGTTTGGCTCTGAAACTTCTGTTCCAGCAGCGCCATCACACACCTTCTCAAAACATTTCCTGAAAATCATATTTAGTGCAAATGGAGTTTATGAGGCAGGAACTAGGGCTCCTCTCCTCAAATGGTGAGAGGTGAGGGGGGTAGCCTGGTTCAGAAAACCTCCATGTCTGCCTGAGGGATTTTCAGGCCAAAGTACGAATCTATAACTCAAGAGTCCCCCTGGGGCGCCCGGGTGCCTCAGCCAGTTGAGTATCTGCGTTCAGGTGATGATCTTGGGTCCTGGGATGGAGCCTTGTATCAGGCTCCCTGCTCAGTGGGGAGTCTGCTTCCCCCTCTGCCTCTGGTCCTGGTTTGTGCTCTCTTGCTCATTCTCTATTTCTCACTCTCTCTCTCTCAAAAAAAAAAAAAAAAAAAAAAAAAGGTTCCCTTTACCTGTAGGGCATATGTTCCAGGACCCCCATGGAGGCCTGAAACCGCAGATAGCACTGAATCCTCTATATACTGTTTTTCCTATACATGCATACCTGTGATGAAGTTTAATTTATACATTAGACATTAAGAGATGAACAGTAATAATATAACAATTATAACAAGATACTGTAATAAAAGTCACGTGAATGAGCACTCTCACTTCCTCTTTAAAATATATGATTTAAGTGAACTCGCCCTTCTGCCGCGATGTGAGATGGCAGACAGCCTCTGCGGGGAGACGGGCTGCGCTGGCCGATGTCGGCGCTGCGACGACGAAGGAGACTCGCGCTGACCTCCGGAGGGCACGTCATCGGGAGGACCTCCTGCTCCTCTTGGCCATGGGCAGCCAACGCTGCAGAAAGTAGAACCCGACATGGGGACGGTTACTCCTGTATTTCCCAGAAGAACCGAGGGGAGCACGACGTTACTTAGCAATGCATATGTTAGGCTCAAGCAGAAATGACGGTAACTACTCTTTGGTAGACTCTGTGCGGAGCACATACTAGACATCGGGTCCTGTAATCATTCCAGGAGGACAGGAGGATACGTATTAGTATCCCCAGCTTCCTAAAGAGGGGTCCGGGACACCAGGGGGTTGCCCTGCGTAATGGGCATCAGCGAGTATGGATTCCACTTTTGTCGGAGTCCAGGGTTCCAGACCTAACCATCGGTCCGCTTCTTTCCCCTTCTCCTTGCTTCATTAAGTTAATTTAATGATTTTCGTTATTTGTTATTGAAACAAACCAGAGAGATGTGATGAATGAGCAGCTCTCACAGGTGTCCAGGAGAAATACAGCGCCCAGCAGGCGGGCTGTTACCGTCGGGATTGGCAAGGCAACGCCCTCTTAGAGACGGTGGTAGACAACTGCGCCACTGTGTGGTGGTGAGGGGTATGGAGGCAAATTTTACGCTCGAAGTGCCGAGAGTACCCCTAGTGGCCACTGGGTGGAGCTCTTTCTACTTGTTGGGGAAACTGAGACCCAGACAAGTGTTAAGCTACCTTAGGTCTCCGTCGTAACTCCCTTTTTGTCTCTCTTGCCTCCTTTCTTTCTTCTTCTTTCCCCCTCCCTTCTCTCTTCTAGAGGGAAAGACCATAGTGGACCTCCCAGTCAGGAATCCTCTGCAGCGTTCTCGGGTGTGATGAAGGCTGTTTCTGACAGTGACCAGCCCCAGAAAGAAGCAAGTGAATGTGTTGACTGTCGCTGGTGCTAAGATGCACGCTGAGAGCTTCTGATGACTTGTGTCAAGGAACCCTATAAACCCCTAGGAAAAGGAGTTTCGAGGGCTGTGCCTATTTAAGCAATGAGGAAACTGAGGTTTAAACAGGCACCCTGCCAAAGTCGCACACTTTGTTTGTTTGTTTTTAAGATTTATTTCAGAAAGAAAGCGTGAGCAAGAGGGGTAGAGGGAGAGAGAGAGTCTCGGGCCAACTCTGCACTGAGCAGGGAGCCCCCCCCCCCGACATGGGGCTCGATCTTATGACCCTGAGATCATGACCTGAGCCGGACCCAGGAATTGGACACTCAGCCAACGATGCCACCCAGACACCCCCAAAGTCTGTCTTAATGAACAGAGCCAGGATAAATCATGATCTGGTGTAAAAGTCTAGTGTGCAGCTGTACCGCTGATGCTAGACGTTTCAGTGTGGTAGACAAAATGGCCCTTTTTGGGTGATATTTGTCAACCGCTGGCCAAGAACTCAAATGTGATAAAATCTTGGTAATTCCCTCTGGCTTTCAAAGTCTTTTGCTACCGGCCCTTCTTTTATTTAGTCAATTTCATTTCCCACGACTCCCTCCCTACACTCTCTCCTCTTTGCAGGCCGGTACTTCTGTCACCACGATCACATTAATTTCCATGTGCACGCTTTCTAGTCTCCACTCCGTGAGTGACATCCATCCTTCAATGCCCAGCGTAAGCACCTCTCTATGCATTCCTCATCTCCTCTGGTCCTAGGTGACAGGGATATTTCATTACCTCACAGCCCTGTGCAAAAGCTATCAGTCATGACCTTTTATCTGCTAAACAAAAGCCAGGTGTCTTAGCTTGGTATTCGAGTTTACCACTCCGTCACAAACGTGTACCAAGAGCAAGTAATGTGCTAGGCACTCTCTGGGTGCTGGGAGAATTGTAGAGAACCAGACAGACAGGTTTCCAGCCTTATGGTGAACAAACTGGGCATTAAATAATTACAAATAATCAACTGAACAATTATTAGTATGATTCAAGCGATTAGGAGGCCCTCTAGAATCTGGTCTCAACCTACTTTCAGCTCCTCCTCGTCCTTTCTTCCATTCAGACGAGCCTACTCATTCCAGCCCGCCTCTGTGGCTGTGCTCATGCTCTCCCTTTTTTCCTTCAGGCAGATTCTTCCCTCCTCCACCCCCTAAGCCCTTAAGGACCAGCTTTGCCTCTTCCATGAAACCCTGTTAGACAACTTTAGCCCAAAGGATCTTCCCTCATTTGAATCCCTAGTGCTTATCCATCAGACAAACATTTACTGAGTGACTTCTTGAAATGTGTGATGAACTGACTCTCCAGGAAGTCCTAAACACATGCTATGGTCTTAAAGATTTACATTCTATGAGGAGTTAGACTTTCCCCTACTGAGAAGGATCGAGGATTTTTTCCCTCTTCTCCTCTGGGTGGCCAAGGAGTGGAGATCAGAAAAGCTACAGTGAGGGGCACCTGGGTGGCTCAATCAGTTAAGCATCTGCCTTTGGCTCAGGTCATGATTCCAGGGTCCTAGGATCGAGTCCCACGCCTGGCTCCCTGGTCAGCAGAGAGCCTGCTTCTCCCTCTCCCCCTGCCTGCCTCTCTGCCTACCTGTGCTCTTTCCCAATCTGTCAAATAAATACATAAAATCTTAAAAAAAGAAAAGCTACAGCGAACCATAGGAAATTACTAATAAGCAAAGTGACAATAAAAATTGCCTAATTACTCATAATCCTACTACTTGAAAGAGATCTACCACTGACGACTTTCTACCTTCCTACTTTTTTGTTTCTGTTACTATTTCTGTGTGTGTGTGTGTGTGTGTTTAGGAGAAGTTCTTTTTTCCTCCTAATTAAAATTTTATCAAGAAAATCTTTTTTCACGGGGTGCCTGGATGGCTCAGTAGATGAAGCGTCTGCCTTTGGCTCAGATCATGATCTCAGGGGCCTGGGATTGAGCCCTGTGTTGAGCTCCCTGCTCAGTGCGGGGGAGTGTCTGCTTCTCCCTCTCCTCCCTCTGCCCCTCCTGTTGGTCGTGCTCGCTCGCTCTCTCTCTCTCTCTCTCTCTCAAAAACAAAACAAAACAAAACCTTAAAAAGAAAAGAAAAAAAATTTTTTTTATGGTCTCTTTTAAAATGGAGTAACTCTACCCCCACTTACCTGCTCTTCTGCTTGGGGGCGGAATAGTTTATTCTGGATTGAACGAAACCTAGAAAACTTACTCAAAGGCTCATCCATATCTTTTCCAGCTCACTGATCCTGTGTACAATAAGAATCTGACCATTAGTTTTAGGGCATTTACTCAGAAGTCCTTTCTCGAAACCTACATTGGACGCTCTCCAGAGCAGTACACTTACCTACTCCAAAGGTGTGGGATGCCTAGGGACGCCAGACTTTTATGCAAACCACTCAATGTGGGGCCACAAGAACACGGATCTTCCAGTCTACACCCCTCACATAAAGGGGGAGCAGAATGAACTACAGTGCTAAGTACTTGCCTAAGATCAGGCAGCTGGTGGGGGCAGGGCTGAAGATGCCAGCCCCGATTATTTTTACAAATTGACAGTCCCCAGTTTGTCTAACGATCAACCTCAAACTAAAATTAAACAGAAAATACTCGGGGAAGCCCTAACTCTCGCTAAACAAATCGTATTGGTTCCTACCACTGAAGGGGAAAAGGCACCACAGTTTGGTGGAGACTGCGTTAGATCCCCCAGCACTGGCCTGTTTTGAATAGGTCAGAAAACTTTCTTCTTGGAAATTTACATTACTATGATAGGATTAAAACAAAGAAGAAATATTAGGGCCCACTTATCTCATTCTTTCTTTAAAAAAATATTTCATTTATTTACTTGAGAGAGAGAGCAGAGGGAGAGGGAGCAGCAGACCGCCGCGGAGCGGGGAACCCAAAGTGGGGCTCCATTCTAGGACCCGGGGATCAGGACCTGAGTCTGAGGCAGACACCTGGCCGACCGAGCCACCCAGGCGCTCCTAACTTATTCTTTCTTAACGTTTGAGAAACGAGGATAACAAAAGGATGTAGGAAAAGATTGGCCCTTCATCATGAACTGTAGCATTGGCTTGTGTGTGTGGCATTTTGGTTCATCTGGTTTCTGGAGGTCACCATGGTCCGAGGAGCAATTCACTCAAGCAAAAGAAACTCACAATCGTAGGAAAACTGGGTCTGCTCTGGGAGACCGAGCCCTCTTCACGGACAGCTTTTAAGCCGAGCTTTCCAGCCCCAGTTTGAAGCCCCAGTAACGCGCTCTCTCGTTCTCTCCGAGTTCTGGAAAGGGCCGGTATTGGATCTCCTTTGACAGGAAGCCAGCAACGAGGGAGCTGTGTGAAAGGGCGAGAGCGCTTCTGAGGAACATTCCCATGGGCCCAGGGAGGGCCTTACGGAGATGAAAAGTTTCCTGGGTGGGAGTGGGGCCGGGAGTGGAGCGGATCCACCCGGCTGTACGGGGGCAGAGGGCCATCCCAGCGCGGGGAGAAGCCAACTGTAAGAGGGAGCTGCAGAAGAGAGGGCGCTGGCGGGGGAGGTACAAGCCAGCTCCCTTCTCCGCTCACTCTCGAAGGCCCACCTCGGGATCAAGAGCACAGGTGCTGCCCGACGGGGCCCCTGCGCTACCACAGCAAACAAAGGGCGCGGCCTCCTCCAGCCTTTTCGGTCCAAAAGGAGGCTCGGCCTTACCTTCGAGGATCCACCCCTCCCTGCTCGGGCGCCCATCCAATGGGGCCGCAGCCTCCTCCTGCCAGGAGGTGCTGGACTCTCGCAGGAAATGGACAGGTGCCACCGACCAATGGTTGGAGCTGCCGCGGGCCAATGGGAGAGAGAAATGGGTCGACCTGGGGTTGAGAGGGAGAGCCCGCAAAAGGGGGCGGGGCCCGGGGGCAAGACACGTAGGCGCAGGGGGCGGAGAGGGGCGGGTCGGTGGCTGGCGGGGCAGCCCCAGCCGCGGAGATAGGAACCTGCGGACGGTCGGCAGCGACCAATGGGAGGGCGGGTTGGCGTGGGGGGGGTGGGCCCGGCGCCCGGAGGCCCCGCCCCTCCGGGTCCGCAGGGCTGGGGCGGAGCCAGGCCCGCGTCAGGTGGTCCCGGGCGTGCGGGCGGCGCTGGGGGCGGGGCGCGGCGCGGAGAGGGGAGCGGCGGCCGGCGGGCGGTGGCGGGCTAGGGCTGCGCGAGCAGGTACCCGCGGCGGAGGTGGCCAGGCCGCCCCCGGGGGGCGAGCACGAAGGCGAGGGCCCCGGCCCGCCGCGCGCCCATGCCGCGGTGAGCGCTCCGGCTCGGCGCACTTGTCGCCGCGCCAGCCCCAGCGAGCCGGCTCTCCCCGCCCCGCCAGCCCGGGCCCTACCTGCGGCCGCCGTCGGGGGAGGGGGGTCCCCCCAGCTCTGCGGAGCCGCATGAACAATAGGCGGCGGCGGCTCCTGCGGGCGGCGGCAGCCCCGCACCCTATGGATCGGCCGCTCCATGGAGCCCTCCAGAGCGCTTCTCGGCTGCCTGGCGAGCGCCGCCGCTGCCGCCCCGCCGGGGGAGGATGGAGCGGGGGCCGGGGCCGAGGAGGAGGAGGAAGAGGAGGAGGAGGCGGCGGCGGCCCCGGGGGAGCTGGGTTCCGATGCACCGCTGCCCTACTGGACGGCGGTGTTCGAGTACGAGGCGGCCGGCGAGGACGAGCTGACCCTGCGGCTGGGCGACGTGGTGGAGGTGCTGTCCAAGGACTCGCAGGTGTCCGGCGACGAGGGCTGGTGGACCGGGCAGCTGAACCAGCGGGTGGGCATCTTCCCCAGCAACTACGTGACCCCGCGCAGCGCCTTCTCCAGTCGTTGCCAGCACGGCGGCGAGGACCCCAGTTGCTACCCGCCCATTCAGTGTAAGGCGAAGGCGGGGCCGCGGAGCCGGGCGGGGAAGGGGGGGCTGGAGGCCTGGGGGGGAGGGGGTCGCAGAGCGGGTGGGGAACGATTGCCCTGGGGGTGGGTGTGTGCGCGCGCGCTCGGGCTGCAGGGGCTGCTTTGGTGGGTGCGACGGGTGAGATAGAGACGCTGCAGGCCTTGCCAGGAACCTCAGGCGCTTGGGCTTCTTAACCTTCATCTGACCACCTCAGCTGCTTTCCACATCCTGGAGCCCCAGCACGAGAATCTCCCCATTTCGCACTCCCGGCTTCCCCAAATCTGGAAGGGTTTCAGGCCAGCTGGTAGTTTCTGTCATAACCTTAGTCCCCAAATCTGGGACCTTCCCGACCTCTTCTACGGCCTGTCCCCGCCCCTTCAAGGCATTTGCTTTGAAGCGGATGGGGGTGTCTCCCGCAGGGCTGGCTGGGCTGGCTCTCAAGTCCCGGAAGCCCGTGCGAACTCAAGGCTGAAGTGTCTTTGAAATGTCGTGTTGATTTCTCGGATCGCAGTCTTGTATCTCAGAAGTTGTACCTTTAGGAGTCTCAGTGAATGATGTGCTGAGGAGGGTGCGAGTGTGTGAAGAAGCCGGTGGTGATGGGTGGAGAAGTGATCGGAGAGGGAAAAGTATGTCCTTCCCCCGTGAGAGATCAGGAGCGCAAGGCACAGTGGCTAAATCCCAGTCCCTTGGCACCCAGGCTGTTCAGATACAACATTTTCTCCTTTCTTCTCACCCTAGATCCTTGCCTATATTTGGTATTTGCCAAATCTCAAGGGGACCATGCCCACGGGTCCCTCCCAGGGCCTTTCTTCCAGTGTCCTGGTTTTCACCAATTTCCCAGGAGCCCCCTGTTCCACACCCTGCAATAATATTTCCTTTGTTTTTTTTTTTTTTTTTCAAAGCGGTCAAATTGCCATTGGAATGCCTGAATCAGTTCTGCTAGGTGGTTTTAGAAGATGTAAATATCTTCTTGTGCAATTGACACTGTTTTATATTTGATTATTCCCACAATTTCTTCCCTGCTAAAAAGTCTTGTTAATACATATTTATTGTTGTTTATTCAATGTTTTGTCTACTTTGCATTTTAGTTAATTAAAGAAAGTCGTTACCAAGCGCCAACTTTAGGCATTTAGTTTTTAAATTTCATTTGTAACGTTTCTCTTTCGGTCCTGTAACTGACTTTCACCTGAACAGTTGTGTTACTTTATTTAAGATGTTTTCTTTAAATACCATCACTTAATAAGAAAAGCATAACCTCTTTCCTTATATTTCTATTCTCCTTCTTTATTGGTGTTTTGACCATCAAATTGGTGTTCAAATCCTTAGTTCCCTTTGTTTCTGTCTCCCTCACATTCAGTGTAAAACTTCCTGTTTCTACGTTTTGATCTTTATAATGCCTGGAGGGAACAAATGATTTTCAATGGTTTCTGGGTGTTAAATCTTTTTGGCTCTAGTACTGGGAAGGTGAAGACTACGGATCCTAGTGTAGTGTCTGATACAGTGCTGAAGATGAACTTGGTCACATACTGAAATACTGGAAGAATGGTCTGGCATATTAGACACAATGCAGTTTTTTATGCATAAGTCAAAGGTTTGAGGTTTTTTATGGGTTATGTTTTGTGATTTTTTTTTTTTTTTGTACAGCTAATGTCAGGGTGGGAGAGGTGTGTGAGGCTCATGAGCAGGAACTCCGTTTCTTCCATCTCTGTGCCCCCAGCTGTCAGAACAGTCAGGTGTGAATATGACTTGGGCTGGAAAAACTCACCTGCAGAACACCAGCCGTGGTCAGGGTGTGCTACGTTAGCAGCTCCTTCTCCCTTGGGTGCCCAGGACTTAATCTTTATTGTGACAAAAGTTACCTTCGATAGGCTGGATTCCTGATTCTAGAACTCAGATAAGAAAGTAGGGAGTACTTTGTGCATATGCAAATAATTGACTTGCACATGACAGGTGAAGACCCTGGTAAGTTATTTTATTTAGTCTCATCAGAAGTTCTGAACTTGACTGGAATTAATTCTTGATAATTCAGAAAATTTAATTCCATTCAAAAATCAATTCCAGTGCCTAGCAAAAGATAGATACTGTATTAAATACCAGAAGATAGGGGTGCCTAGGTGGTTGAGTTGTTGGAGCATGCAACTCTTGAGCTCAGGATAATGAGTTTGAGCCCTGCCTTGGGGTACAGAGATTATTTAAATAAATAAAACTTAAAAAAAATACCAGGAGATAAAGAAATGATAAGATAAGGGGGTGCTTATAAGTCACACCTGAGAGGCATTGGTGATGTAAATACACCATGTTGGCACAATGCTTTGATAAAGATGAACTCAGGAAATTGCTAATAGGTACTCTGATGGGTGTCCTATGTCCACCATTTCAGTTAGTGTCACTCGGAAAATAAAGTGATTGACAACCTTGTCTCCAGAGACTTGGAATGAAATTGAGCCACTGACAGCTTTTCCCCAGTTACCCTTTTGAACTTCTCTTCTGGGGCATGAATTGTGACATTAGATTATGAATAGCAGACTGTCAGTTAAGTAAGAATGTTTTAGTTTTAAGTATTGCTTTTCAAATTGAAAATTTTGTTTCAAACTTTACTCAAAACAGAAGGGGGGGAAATTACCAAATTTTGTGACAAATAGGAAATATAATAGACATTTAGAAATCATCTGATATTTATATAGTGCCCTTATGCCCTCCTACGTAGATATGAAATCTTAGCTCTCCATGGGGCTGACAAATATACATAACGTAGGAGCTCACTCATCTTTTTTTTTTCAGTGAAAGAGGGAAAATGTACAGTTCCAAATTTATCATCTTGGGACATATACAGTCCTAGGTATTAAAAAAAAAAGTTTCTCTTACAGGAGAATTGTGTCTGTTTTCAAGCAGGGCATAAATTAAGATTATTACTAATTTACATTATTTTCTTGCATCCACTGCAAATCTAAGGATGTATTTTCAGGTGTACTTGGGATTTTTTTAAAAATTTATTTATTTGACAGACAGAGATCACAAGTAGGCAGAGAGGCAGGCAGAGAGAGAGAGAGTGGAGGGAGCAGGCTCCCGGCTGAGCAGAGAGCCCAATGTGGGGCTCGAGCCCAGGACCCCGGGATCATGACCTGAGCAGAAGACAGAGGCTTTAACCCACTGAGCCACCCAGGCGCCCCTGTACTTGGGATTTTTAAATGAGTGAAGTATGTGCCATTCACTTACCCAAAACCTACCGGAATGTGCCTGTGTGTTTAGTTTTCAAGAATGCAGCTGAGAGAGAATAACATCTTGACTGCCAAAATGAAAGAAGTAAGGTTTTGTTCCTGATATTCCTGGAAATATCCATCCACAGACACTGAAACACGTGCTGAATGTGACTTGACCTGATTCTTACTTAAAACCAGGTCTTGACTGCAGTGGGAAAGGAGAGCCCCACATTCTCTCAGCTGCAGGTGAAGGTCTAGTTCCTACCCCAAGGGACTACTTCACAGGGAAGGGAAAATAAAGTACCTTCCCCCAGGCCCCGCTCATCTGTCTTCTATCCACTTGCAAGCTGTGTTCTATGCCTTCTTGAAGGCCAGTCATAATATTTCCTTAACTAGTTAGCAAGAACCTGAGAGGGTCTGTTCTACCCGGAGAGAGTTTATTGCTGTCCCTTCCCAGCAGAGGTTTTCTGTCTTCTCTGAAATGCCATCAAAGGAGCTGTCCCTTCAGCACCCAAGTTCGGAATCACTTCTTTTAAATCCGTAATACATTTAAAAATTTTAAGACGTCTTGTGTGTTCACAACTGTGCTTCAGACCAGAGGAAAAGAGGAAAGGTAGAAGAGAAAATACAACAGTTAATTCCGTTAAGGAAAATTCGGATATTCAGTTGAGGAAATGAGATGTGTGAATGGAAACTTGTTGAAGAGACAGATAAATCTTTTCATCAGTGTAAAAGCTGTTAGAAAAAGTGAATGTTCCTTCCCTCCATGACCAAGGAGACGCCTAACATAATTTACATATTTCTTCAAGAGGGTTTCTTATCTCTCCTTAGTATACACATTGTTTTTTTAATTCATATAGACAAGATAAGAATTAGTAATCAGGATTCATTTTAGGACCCAGATGCACTGAAGCTATTTTAAGCAGAAAGTGATGTAGCACAGGAAATTGGGTGCTTACAGAATTGTTGGAAGGGCAGGGAGAAGGGGCTTTTAGCTGGACCTATGAGAACGACTCCCAGAACATTGCAGACCTGGCCCACCCAGCAAGCTACTACTTCTCTATTTGGAAACATACAGAATCAGGAGTTGACGTTGAAGCTGTCGATTTGAAGAACACCCTGTTGTAGTTGCTGTCCAGCTTGGGCAACCACTTGGCCTTGCAGCATTCCTTTCTACATCTGCCCAGAGCTAGTGATTGGACACTGACGTGCAGAAAAATCCCACTTCTCCAAAGCCATGCTTGGCTGGAGAAGCAGCAAGAAGATGGCGTCCATCTCACGTCTGCCTTCCCTGTGCATCTAATTGGCAGAAGCAGACCTGTAGCAGTCAGAGAGTCTGGGAAATGTAGTTCTTAGCTTTCTGGCCTTTGTACTGCACAATATACTAGAGGATTTTAGAGTGGATTTGTTGGTGAGTCTGTAGGACCAGCCGTAACATTTATTTTTTAAGAGGAGTGGCAGATGAGGTAAAAGCTTGAACAATTGGAACTTTGGGGGTCAAGATGGGCTAGACTTTTTGTATTCTTTTGTGCATACTGCCACTTGCATTGTAAAAGACAAATGAATATTAGCCCTAGACAGGACGGACATACTCTAATTAAGTAAAAATAGAGTTTTGAGCCCCGCCAGCATGTGAGTGGTAGTTGGAGATATCCTGGAGTTGGCTGCGGAAGGAAGAGAACAGCCAGCAGTGGGCACGTCCTCTTTTGGTTTTGCCAAAAGTTCAGCAATTTATCTTTGTTTTCTTAGGTTTTTTCTTTTTTCTTTTTTAGCAAACTGACTATATTCTTTCTGTTTCAGGAGGTCCAGTGCATTTAAAAAAAAATGTTCAGATCTAAGTTTGGTTTATTTCCTACTGAGATAGATTTCCCCCCTTTTACTTGACTGCCGCTTACCTGCTGAATGTTCAGCAGGGTGAGTACAGTGGTGAGTAAAGCAGGCAGAGTCTACCCTTGTGGATCGCGCAATCTCGCAGGACGGCAGGCACTGAACAGGTTATTAAACCTTGTTGGGTCTTGCCAAACAGACTGTTATGGACGTGTTTGATGGGGGCCTGACCTCATTTAGGCGGGGGTTAGGAAAGGTTCCTCTAGGAGATTTTGTTTCAGCTGAGACCTGAGGGTTGAGTATGAGTCAGCCAGGCAAAGACAAAGAGACCGAGAAGACGGAGCACAGGGTTTTCATGAGAGAAACACAACATAGCACTTTACTCCTATAGCAACGCCTTATCTAGCCCGAGTTTTGTAATCACTGGTGGCCATTGTGATCTGGCCATGGATCCCTTTCCAAATGGCGCTGAAGATGTAATTAGGTTCGTCCTCTTAGGTTTATCCTCTGCATTGGAAAGGAGATGAGTGGTTGGGTGTGGTACTTGGGGACATCAGGGATGGAGCTGTGACGCAGGTGACTTCTGCAGTGAGATGTCCCCTGGGAGGCTTCTCTCTGCACATCTTAGTCACCAGCTCCTGGTAGAACCACGTTTTGAAAATATCCTCCCAATTTATTTCCCACCCTCTGTCTTTCCTGCTGCTCGTGTTTGCACCCTGTGCCTGCATGCCTGCCTTACTTCAGTGGCTCCTTAGTGGTTCCTCTTGCAGAAGGCTCCCTGGCCTCCAGGTTAGATGCCCCATGGCTGCCAGAATTAATGTCCTCTAAGTCACAGTCTACTAACACTGCCCTACTTAAAAATGCATGAGTTCTGGGGCGCCTGGGTGGCTCATTGGGTTAAGCCTCTGCCTTCGGCTTAGGTCATGATCTCAGGGTCCTGGGGTCGAGACCCACATTGGGCTCCCTGCTCAGCAGGGAGCCTGCTTCCTTCCCCCCTTCTCTCCCTGCTTGCTGCTCTGCCTACTTGTGATCTCTCTCTGTTAAATAAATAAATAAAATCTTAAAAAAAAAATGCATGAGTCCTATCATTCACAGTATGAAGTTTAAGCCTCTCAGAATGACTCTAAAACCATTTCACAACCTAGCTGGCCCCAGTAAGACCTTGAACCTCATCTCCTATCTCGGTACATATAATCCAGCCACACTGCGCTCCTTGAAGTTCTTAATATGCGATATATTCTCATACCTCATGTTCTTGCTCATGACCTTCCCTTTGCCTGGATTGTCCTTCTCCGTCCTGATCTTTGCTGCCTGATGAGATCCCTCCCACTCGTTTTTTTTTTTAAGATTTTAAGTAATTTCTACACCCAACATGGAACTGAAACTCACAACCCCGAAATCTGAAGTTGCACGCTCTACCAACGAACCAGCCAGGCACCCTCCCTCCCACGCATTCTTTAGGACACATTCCCTGTGTTGCCTTCCCTGAGAATCCCTTCCCACTCACCCTCTTAATCCTGTCCTGCAGTGGGAGTTGGTGGTTTCCTAATCTGATCATACGGCTGTGAAGGCTCTTTCACACTGTGGTTTGGTTGTTGTGTGTCTGGCTTGTCACTGGACTGTATGCTTCTCACCATCGAGTACACAGAAAAATGAAGAAGTCTCCCAAAAATGATCTCCCTCTATGTTACCTTGTGTTAAAATGGTTTGTCACGGTATGACATTCTGCATGATGTTCCAAGTAGAAATTATCACATGAATAGTTATTGAATGCCCACTATGTGCTCGTCGTTAAGATTAATGTAACAGAAAGTAGGTTAGCCACATTTCTTGCCTTGATGGAGCTTACCTTATAGTGGGGAGACAAAAAAGCCAAGGGAGTATAACTTGCTATGTTTACCCATAGGTAAATGGATGATTCCATGTTTTTTTCAGAATGTTTTTGACTTCTTTTTTTCTTCTCTTTCTCAGTGTTAGAGATTGATTTTGCGGAGCTAACCCTGGAAGAGATTATTGGCATCGGGGGCTTTGGGAAGGTCTATCGTGCTTTCTGGATAGGGGATGAGGTTGCCGTGAAAGCAGCTCGCCATGACCCCGATGAGGACATCAGCCAGACTATAGAGAATGTTCGCCAGGAGGCCAAGCTCTTCGCCATGCTGAAGCACCCCAACATCATTGCCCTTAGGGGGGTGTGTCTGAAGGAGCCCAACCTCTGCTTGGTCATGGAGTTTGCACGTGGAGGGCCTTTGAATAGAGTGTTATCTGGGAAAAGGATTCCCCCAGACATCCTGGTGAACTGGGCTGTGCAGATTGCCAGAGGGATGAACTACTTACATGATGAGGCAATTGTCCCCATCATCCACCGCGACCTTAAGTCCAGTAACAGTGAGTATGAAGAGGTGGGGCTGGAGGGCTCATGAGTACTTATCTACTCAGTCACTGGCTTTGGTGGGAGTGGATTCCGAAGGAATCTCAGTGGGCAGTGAAACAGGGAAATTCCTTGCGTAAAACCATTCCATCCTTGAGTTGAGATGTCAGGATGAAATGAGTGCCAGGGAAAATTGGTTTAGGAAGAGAAGAATGAGGCAGCCGAGGGGTTTGGAGTAATCCTAAGCTCGTATTAGCAGGCAGGGTTGGCAGTGTATGTAATTCTGATGTGCTGTGCAGTGTATATCCACACGTATAGCTAGATAGATACGTAGATTTTTCCACTTTAGAGAAGCATGCCTATAATTACAAAAGGGTTTTCCAGGTAACTACACCGCCTCTTTGCTTTCTGCCTGACCACCCCAGCTTGAGGTAGCCCCAGAGAAGGGGCTATAAGGAAGAAAGGGGCATGTCGTCTAAGCTGTGGGGCCGATTTAGGTGACAATGTCCCCTGGGAGAGCGTGATCTGGCTGGTAGTATTGTGGACTCCTGATAGCCTACGGGTCTTACGAATTAATTGTTGTAACTATTTAGTTTTTAATAGCAGGGAACTGAGAAGTAACTGTTTATTAAACATCCAGGATCCATAAACTGGATTGTAAAGCAAGTGTTAGACATAATTACATGGTGAGTTGGTGGAAACCGGTCTCTTTCCTTGGAGGAATCTGCAGGCACTGGGACTCTGCTGCTTTTGTGCCGTAATTTGTGCCTTCTGTTGCCTGAACTGTGTGATTGAAAGGATGACATTTGTTAAATAGGAAATGCTTAAAATCGTTTTAAGCATCCTGTCTGGAGAGGAGGGCGTTAGGGTTTGGGGGAGGTGGTGTGGGTCCCGGAACTTCACTGTCTGTCTCCTTCCGCATCGAGCCCAGAATTCCTTCAGACTTTATTTTGTTCTGAGTGGTTCCAGATGTGGTTTATTTTCCTGTTGATACTACTATGTATGTTTACTTTTAAAAATATGTTGTTGTTGTTGTTTTGCTGTTGGTTTTTTCTTGGACAGTTATAATTATTTTTATTTTATCATTCCTTAAGATTTTTTTTTATTAACATATAATGTAGTGTTTGTTTCAGGGGAAAATTTTTTTAAATTATTTAAGTAGATGTTTTTGTTGTACAAAAATCGGGCAGTTTAGATAAAAAAGTGAAAGGTAACCAGTAATGTTTTCCTTCAGGGACTGTAACTATTACATTTGGCATATCCTCCCAGATGTTTTTAAAGTTAAAAAAAAATATATATGTGTATATATGTATGTATATGTATATATGTATATATACACAGACACATTTATATATATAGACACACCCACACACAGACTTTCCAATTTACTTTAAAATAGCTTTTCTTACCCTTATCTCTTCTACCTGAGCCCTCTTCTCCCAGTACTAGAAATAGTCATCCTTGTGAAAGCGTGGAACGTTGTATATAAGGCATGTGAAGGATTTAAGTTCCATAAAGTAAAATATGATTATTCTCATCCCTCCTCCCAGATTCTGTTTTTTAAACATATTAAATTAAAAGTTTTGGTGACCCCTTTCACATTTCTGCCTAGACATGACTTTGTATGATGGGGTAAGAACAAGGAGAGATGTGTTGGTAGAAGATGTGATGTAGAAGCTGACTATTTTTTCTTATATCCTCATGCTGGAAGAGGTCGGCAAAGTGCTCTAACCCTACATATTGAGCTCTTTAAAAAACCTGGGCTAGGACGGTGGAATCGTCAATCATTGCCTCCAGGAAGTTTCAAATTTGGGTGTAATTTCACCCTGTAAACACCAGGTTTTACCTTCTGTGAGATTTGTGATTGAAGTCTAGGCTCTTGAGAAGGAAGAGTTACCCTGCCAAGGTTCTGCCATTTGCAGGAGATGGCAAGAGACCTCACCGTCATTCTGTCATTGGGGAGACAGAACCCTGTTCGTTCTTTGTCTTTAGCGGGCTTTCAGATTGCCAAGGTGCAGCCCTCCGGTGCACTGTGCTGTGGTGGGGGTTGGACTTACACGTGGCACACTCTGACCCTGGAACTCATCAGGGTCTCAGATGCCCCGAAATGTACAGAGTGCACTGGGGTGTGTGGCTGGTGCAGATATTGTTGCCTGCTGCGAATCTCACAGGGGAGTTGGGGTAGCTCCTTGACATCTGTCTGTGGTGGCTATTTGCCTGGGATTGTGGGAAGCCAGTGTGAGTCTCGATGATGCTGTTGTTGTTTTGTTTTGCTTTGGTTTTTTTTTTTTTTTTTTTTTTGACACTGTTGTTTTTACTCCGTTGTTCTGTGTGTGTGACTTAAAAAATCGTTTTGGAAATGTTATGTTGGTTTTTACCCACCAGTTGGAGAGTCACAACTTTACTGTGTTTTGCAGACCTGGGGATGCTGGCCTGTTTCTCTTGGGTTTTTTTGTTTGTTTGTTTAACATTTTATTTATTTGAGAGAGAGAGCAAGTAGGCACGTGTGGGGAGGAGAGGAAGAAGCAGACTCCCCACTGAGCAGAGAGTGTGATGTGGGGCTTGATCCCAAGACCCTGGGATCACAACCTGAGCCGAAGGCAGACGCCCAACTGACTGAACCACCCAGGCGCCCCCTCTTGGTTTTTATTAGGGTTCTAGCAAGTTGGATTTGGTCGCTGTCACGTGAGGGCAGAATTCTAGGAATCATATGTGTTCATTGACTTAGATCCGCTAGCGCAAAAGTATGTATATAGGTGGGCTGTCTTTGTGTAAAAAAGAAAGTAGTTGGTGATAAACATCTAACTGTTACAAAAGGCCCCGTGGAAAGGTGACTAAAGTGCTCTACTATCCTGGTCACCTGCTTTAAAAAGTCATGTGCTGTCACCAGCAGTGACCTCAGTAAGGTCAGATTTGACTGCACATAAACCTAAAAACCAAAATAATAGTGGCTAAAACAAGGCATACATTCATTTGTCTTTGAAAAGTGGTCTTCAGGGCTATGGACATCCCAGTGTCATCAGGGATCTGGGCTCCTCTTTTTCAGTCCGGTCCCAGCGCATGGCTTGCGTCCTCAGGCTTGCCTTGTGGTCTGAGATGGCAGCGGAAATGCCAGTTATTTGGTCCAAGTCACAGGCCTGAAGGAGGAGGAAAAGCAGAAGCACAGAAAAAGGTGTTCCTGGAGCCGAGTTGGCTCCTGTCGTCCTCCCAAAAGTCCACCAAAACACATCTGCTTGCAGTAATTGGCCGGAATGTAATCATAGAGCCGCGGCTGGCGCAGGGGAGGCTGGGAGGTACAGGACTCTAATCTGGGTGGCCGTGAGCCCAGCTAATCATCAGGGGCTGTTACCGAGAAAGAGGAAGAGCAGGGCTGGTGGGGGCCGCAGCCGGCAGTCTTCCCATGGGATCTTCCTGTGGGACATGCATTGGGAAGAACTGTTTATTTCAAATGTTTAGCGTCATACGGCCAAACAAGGTTAGCCAGGCCTTGGGGCATGTGGCTCAGACCCCTGGTTTAACTAATGGCTTCTCCTTTGCCATGTTGCATCATTAGCCCAAACATCACTTCTTAAAACCACTTGCAGAAAGCCCTGGCTTGAATAATGGATTAGTGTCTCTGCTCTGTTAACTGGGAAAAGCCAGCTACTTGATTGTTAGCAAAGGTGTCCACAAAAGATGGTCTTAGTGGAAACATTGTCCTTTTGGGGCTTAGGTAAATGGATTTCAGGATTTTGGCTTAAAGGCATTTGGCAGAATAACAGT
This sequence comes from Martes martes, assembly GCF_963455335.1. Lineage (NCBI taxonomy): Eukaryota > Metazoa > Chordata > Mammalia > Carnivora > Mustelidae > Martes > Martes martes. The sequence continues at coordinate 133,433,925 of NC_137894.1, forward strand.
TCAGTCGCAGTCATTAGAAGTTAAATTAGTGTAGAAACAAGGTCGTATGAAAAAGCTTTGGAAAACAAAAAGCCTTGCCCAAAGTGGAGGTTGTGTTATTACTTTTATTTTATTATTAAATAACTTCTTTCCTCCCCTTAGAGAACATAGAAAAACAGAGAGGTAAAAGCAGTGTGTTTCTCCAGTTTTTGTGTTTATGGATACTTGTTTTTACCCAGAATCGTGCACGGGAAGTCCTAGTAACTGTGCTGCTTGTAGTGTGCCTTCGTGCCCCCAGACCTGTTTACGTGTTGTGACTTGTTATGTAAATAAATAGTCTTCGACCGCAAGATATTTAAAGGTCACACAGATTCCACTGCTTAGATATACGCCATTAACGAAACCCTATATGACAACAACAATAATAATAGTAGTAATAGTAATAATACAACTGATTCTTATGGAGTGCTCTCTTTACGTTAGGCACGAAGCATTTCACGGCCCTTCTCTTTTCATTCCCGCAGCAGCCCTGCTGAGTAAAGACTATGAATGTGTTTATTTTACAAAGGAGGAAACTGAGGCTCAGAAGGGGTCAGCCATTTCTCCAGGGTCTCGCCGCCAGTCCCGAGGGCAGACTTCGCGGCCCGGCCTGACCCCTCCGCCTGTGCTCCCAGTCACCAGGCCGTTGGCGGCACCCTGCTGCTGGGCCGCTGGGGCATTTCACGGCATTATTTCACGTGGCCCGTAGCACTTCGGTTTATAATAGCATTATCCCGCTCACAGAGCCCCAATATCCACATTTCCTTAAGGTCTGATCGACTCACTGTTGTTTCATAGCTACAGTGCAGAGGTGAGTGGGGAGCTGCCCGTGGTTGCCACTTGCCGCACCTGCCTTCTTTGGTGTGGGCGTCAGTTGAAACTGACGAGGGGTCTTTGCTGCCTTGTCTCGCTCTTCCTCTAAAGTCCCTGCCCCCGCGTGCCAGGCTGGTTTCCTCTTTCCTCTGGAATACCCTCTGTGCCTCCCAACCACAAGGCCCTCAGCACCGTCCCCCTCGCCGCAGGAATAATCTGGCTTTCAGGGGTGCTCTTGCCTGGACCCCCCGCCTGTCCAAACCCTACCCGCATTCCCGTGCTCGGTGCAGACCCGGCGGTTCCCTCCCGACAGCCTGGCACCGTGGTCAGTGCTGAGCGGTCATCTGGGGCTAGGCACACGCTACCTGAGAGCATGTAGGAGAACACTCGGGTGACAAGGGACTAGAGCCGCTTGGCCAGGGGTCGCAAGCACAGATGTCTTGTGGGGTCGGGGTCGGTATGTTTGCGAAGCCGCTGGGGGGAAGCTGTAGGGCTTGGAAGGGATGATGGGGAAGCGAGTGTGTGCTCCGTCGGGCGCGGGCCGTGGAAAGATGGAACAAAGCGCGCCGGCCTGCCGCAGCCTGCCAGCCGCATCCCCCTGGCCGCCTCTTGTTGGCCGGGATTTCGGGAGCATCCCTGAGGCCTCCAGATAGATTCTGTGTTGTTAGCTTCCAGGGACATGAATGAACGGGTGAATGAGCCAACACAGGATCCCTTGAACTGGTCTGCTCACGGCATCTCGGAGTGTGAAGCCTCCCCTTCTCTCATCGGAGGATGTCCCGTGTCCTCCGGGACTTGGGAGCGTGTGCCTTTTCATCCTCTATAACCTCCAGACCCTTGTCCCCGTCCTAACGTCCGAGTTCGCCAGCGTTTCGGGTGCCGAGGCTGGTATTTTCACAGTGTATTTGTTACCAACCTCCAAGGCCTCTGCCCTCTTTTTTCTCTGCACCCTTCCTGGATGCCGGCTCCAAATAACTCCCTGGCAGAATGTCCCCTGCAGCCAGCCAGAGGGCTGCCAGGTGCTGCGGGAGCAGGCCACCCCGCCCCCCACTGCCTGCATCCACTACCGTCCGTTCCATCCAGCCTCAGCGCCCCTGTGTTCCCTCCTTGTGAGTTCCCTGCTACGGCCCTCAGTCTCCCTTCGTGGGCTTGTTGGATTGGCTGCTCCCCTTGGCAGCTGGGGGCTGAGTAGTGCCCCTGCCTCCAGTTTCTGTGCTCACTTGTGCCTTGTGCCCTTCTCAACCTTCTCGCAAGAGCTCACAAGATAAAGAAGCAGAAGCCTCGCTTTCTTGGAAGTGGAAGGAGGACAGAGCTTCCATCGTGCCCTTGTCCCCAGGCTGGCTGTAACATGCTAAGCCCTGGATTATACCTGAACCGGACACTGGCCACAGACCCTGACTGTGTTTTCTGGGCAGGGTTTCTCCGGGCTGAGAGTGTGCTGTGGAGCGCTGTGACCCACTGGGTCCCACCTGCTGGCGTCCGTCTTCCGGGACCCTGAGGTCAAGCAGATTTCCTGTGTGCGGGAATGAATGAACGGAAGAAGCACCCGGGGCTCGGGGATCCTGGCCAAGAGCGATGCGGCAGGAAGGACGTGCCTAGAAAAGGTTGAGGAGTAGCCATCCCAGCAGTCTTTCCTGTAGGAGAATTAAGGAAACTGTAAAACGTTCCCAGGATGGAACTGGGAGGCAGCAAAGTATCGGCCAGAGAACCCAATTCCTAGTCCTTTGTAAGAGGTACTTGAGTGATTTTTTATGTCCCATGAAGCCATCCCCAAATGAGACACTTCCAATAGTACCTGGTCTCGGTACTGCCAGATCTCTCGCCCCATTTTCCGTCCTACTTCTGGGCTCTGTGGTTGTTTGCTTGCTACGAGTTCCTTCTTTGGGAGTTGGAGAGCGATGGGCATGTCTTACGGATTTTTCCTGGCAAAAGCATACAAGTGCTCAACGAATTGGATCCTGTTGGTTGTAGGAGGCGATACCTAAGGTTAGCCGGCAGCCACCGGGCATATACCAGACGATTCTGTTCAGTTGATGGGTAGCATTTTGCATGAACACAGGTGCATGTTCTGCAAGTCAAATAAAGACATAAGTAAATAAAGCTGAAATGAAGCAAACCATCGAACCTGGCGAGGCCTGGCAGTCTGACCCGGAGGTCCACGTTGCCGGCCAGCCTTGCTTTTCCCTCTTCCCTTGGGCGTGGCCATCTCCCGCACAAAGATGGTTCTCCTTTGTGTGTTAATTTGAGTGCTTGGTGTTGAGGATACGATAGTAAGCGATACCAGACACCTGCCCTGCCCTTAACGAGCTCCCTCTGGGGTCGCAGGGAACGACCTAAGTCAGGACTATGGTGCACGCTGTGGAGGGAAGATGTTGGTGCCAGGAGAATGACAATAAGAGAATGACAATAAAGGGAGAATGACAATAAAGGGACGTGCCTGAGGATTTCCTGAGGAAGCGAAGGAGTTAATGCGAAAGCCATGAGGGTAGGTGGGGCCAGGACGGTCCAGGCAGGGAGACCAGCAGACTCAAATGCCCAGTGGAGCATGGGCCCCCAGGAGGCAGGTGATGCCCTTGACAGCGTCCTTTCCTGTGCTTGCCGGGGCTCAGGGGCCACGGAGAAGGATCAGGAAGGATATTGGTCTCTTTGTGGCAGATTTGCCATCCTTGCCCCAAGCTTGCTCTGGAGTGCCTTCCTTCATCTCTGGGAGCTCGGGGCTGGGGGTGGGGGTGGAGGGGCTTCTCCGCGGCTTACTCAGGTGTGTAGGAGGTGGCTTGGGGCCCTGGGCAACAGTCAGGCACCTGTAAAGCCCGAGTTGCAGTTGGAGCAGGAGATGAAGGATCTTGGGAAGTATTCTGGACCCTGAGCCGTTATCTTGGGGAAAAAAGCCTCAGTGCGGGGGCAGGTTCAGGGCCAGAAGGACGTTTAAAGGTGTGTGGGCTCTGATTCCAGATGATGCCTTAGTGTCTTCCCCTCCATCTGTTTCCTCTGATTTGAGCCGCTTTTGCCTTGAAGGTCGGATCGTGATGTCTTCTCTCTTCCACATCTCTCCCCGGGCAAACTTGGTAACAACTAAGTAGTGACGTCCACCTCCTTTGCAGCCAGTCTGTGACCATCACTGCTCAGGGTCAAGGTCTGTGCTTCAGGATCTCTAAGGAGACAAGAGCCCACCTGTCTCTCCTTTCCTCCTTATCTCTTGGAAGCATTTCAGTTCCTAACTTGGTGTTCTGCTTCATTCTGGAGAGGTAGCTCAGGGCTGCTTGTGGGGCGAGAAAGTGAGGCGCAAGGTGATGGTGTGGGTGGTCTTGTTAATCCAGAAAAAAATGTAGCTTCATCTCCAGGTCACCCATCTCCTCACCTCGGAATCCCCTTCCCTGTAGAGCCAGCAGCGCCCTGTAGAGCCATACTTGTCCCTCTTATTAGGGAAAGGCTGTTGACATAGCACCCTTGAGCCCCTTGGCATCTGTGCAGAACGTGTGCACGTTCATTTTGGGGACAGGGTTGTTACTCTGACTAATCTAAGACTTGGAGAAGCTTGTGCATCAACACTGTTACAGAGAACTTCTAAAACCGGTCGTCTGGGTGACAGGAGACTTGGTGGCATAGAAGAACACTGGCCCACCTAACACCTGTGGCTCTCCCGGGCCGGGTTGCCTTGGGCACATCTCGTGCTCGCTGATCCATGGACCCCTATTGTGTGAAGTGAAAGATCTGAATGAGGGGGGTCCCTTCCAGGGTCCCTTCCAGGACTGATGTTATGCACATGCATGTGTTTGGGAGAAGGTGGTGACTACGTGGTCTGTCTGTGCCTCAGGCCATCAGGGGCCCAGGTTCCCCGCTTTCTGGCTTCTGGTTACGGAGGCTGAAGCTCCCAGTGAGGGAGCATTCTCTGATGGGTATAGGGAGAAGACAGTTGACAGGAGCTCCCGGGTGCACCCCTTCCCCTTGGCTGCCCAGGGCATGACAGATGGCCTCGCAGAGAGAGGATGCTCCGGTCACATGAATCAGGAGGGAGAGTCGCAGTAAACCAAGGGCAGCCTTCATCCCGGAGACGGGACACGGTCAAATGCCACCTCTGTCCTTGGGGCTGAATGCGGGGCATTCCAAGGTCTCAGAGCTTTGCTCTTGCCTTTCCCCCAACTTAGGGCTTTTTTAGGTGGGGCTCGGGACCACTTAGGTGTTTGTGTGCCCAGGTCCCCCTGCCCAGCAGAGCCGCAGGAGGACCGTGCTTGTGCGGGCACCGGAGCATGGCAGTGAGGTCTAGAATGAGACACATTAAATCCAAGGCTTGCTCATTCCCGGGATTTGTGCTGTCTGCAGGACACGCGGAGGTTCTGATCGGAGAAGAAAGCATTTCCCCTGAAGCTTGGCTTTGGGAATCCTGAGCCCTGACATTGAGCGTGTGGCTAGCCTCTGGAGGTTCCAGGATTCTTGTCTGTAAAACGTGGACAATACAGGAGTGTTGTCTGAAGATGGTAGGAGACTGTGCGTGCCACCTGTCCCACGGGGACCACATTCACGACCGGCGCCGCTCTTCTTTCCTCTTTCCAAGGAGTAGGAGAAACTTCTTGCTATTCCTTGTTATTTTAGGTGTATACAGGATATAGTTGGGTTTCCCTTTTTAAAGTAGCATGAGAGGGGCGCCTGGGTGGCTCAGTGGGTTAAAGCCTCTACCTTCGGCTCAGGACATGATCCCAGGGTCCTGGGATCGAGCCCCGCAGGGATTGCTCCTCTGCCTACTTGTGCTCTCTCTCTCTCTCTCTCTGTGTCAAATTAATAAATAAAATCTTAAAAAAAAAAAAAAGTGGCATGAGGATTTTAGGTGGCCCTGAGCTACCCTTTGCCAAGTTGGCCGGAGGTAGCTTTACCTCTCCTACCGACCCTGGGCAGATTTATGTCAGCCGAAGCCACAGAGGGGGATTGATAGCCCCCAACCCCTTCCAACTGTGTCTGGGCTTCTTATGGAAAAGGCTGGTGTTTCTCGCTCCTGCTGGACCTGCGTTAACTCACAGTGCTTGGCCCCCTGAGAAATGCTGCCTTGTTTGTTACGGCCTTTGGCCTGATTGAATGGGACAGCTGGCCAGTTTTATGGCTCTGCTGGCCTCTCAGCTGACAATTAAAATGCTTTTGCCCCAGGAGGAAGGCAATGTATTTCTCCTTTCTCTGCTGCACCAGTCTACGGCCAAGGTCAAAGGGAATGCCTTTTCCACTCCCGCTCCCGGCTTCCCCAAACCCACTTAGCATTCTTGTTGCCCAGTCTTTTCTAAGACTTCTCAGGGTGAGCCGAAGAGATTCTACGTTGAGTTTTGTGGTCCTCCTTTGGCAGGAGGGGGGCACACGGCTGCCCCTTTTCCATCTCCACGCAGCACCTTTATTGCCATAGCTGTTCAGATCTGGCTGGGCACAGCACCTAGTAGGTACTCAGGAAATGCTGGTGGGTCTGGTCATCATGAGTTCGAGCACCGTCCCTCTTCCCATGCAGTAACCTCTCCCCCCAACCCAAGGCAATATCTAAACGGTGCCCAAACTCTCCTTTAGAGCCCGCATTTAGGATGTGAACCCTCTCTCTCATTGGAGATGAGCCCGTGTGAGCTCTGGGTGAGATGTGCCTTGTGTCTTGGCTCTATTACTTGCTAGCTGGGACCTTGCGCAAACGACAGACTCTTTGTGCTTTCGTTTTTGTTAATGTTAAATGGGAATAATTATAATTCCACCCACCTCATTTTATAGGGTAGAGGGGCAGATTCAGTGAAATAATCTAGATGACGCTCTCAGCCCTGCCTGGCGCATGGTAAGTGCTCGGTATGTTGATCATAATTCCAGAGGCTGCATTTTCCCCTCAGCTTTTAGATCCACAATATGCGATCTTGTACTTTCGAGTATAAATCGTCTTGTACTTGCATTCTCAGTGTCTTAGTCCTGCTCTCTCCGATTGTGCTGTAGGTATTTAAAATTCAAAGTGTGATGTATACATAAGGTGAGAAGAGTTCAACGTTGAACTACAAAGGAAAGTTGCTCTCCTTTATCCTAAACCCTGAGTTCACGTCTTAGAAGCAAGTGAAATTAAGATATGGGGTTCTGTTTTGTTTTTTTTTTTTTGTCTCCTGAGATAATTTTTATTCTGTAAAAACACAGAAATCCCAGTAGAATTCTGGACAACAGAATTTGTCGCCTTCCCTCTTCGGCTCCCTACCTCCCTCTCCCACAAATCACGTACGATATAGGACTTTGCATGTAGCATTCCCAATGTTTGGCAGCAATTTTCTGTTTCTATGAAATCTTGCTTTTTCTTCTTTTTCTTCTTCTTTTTTTTTTTCCTTTATAGAGAGAGCAGGGGGAGGGGCAGAGGGAGAGGGAGAGCGAGAATCTTAAGCAGGCTCCACACTCTGGGCGGAGCCTGACATGGGGCTTGATCTCATGACCCTGAGATCATGACCTGAGCTGCAATCAAGAGTCAGATGCTTAACCCACTGAACCACCCAGGCGCCCTGAGATCTTGCATTTTCTATCCCTAGTCCCTTTCTGGATGGACTCGAACTCCTCTACTGAACAAGCCGGAAGGTGTTCCTTGGACCTCAGAGAGTCAGAAGCTTAACGTCTGCCTCTGGCATTTTGCCAGCTGGGGAGGCTCTGACTCTCTAGCTGGGACCCGAAGCGTGCCAGTGGGGCCGAGGGACCCTGGAACTGGCTGCTCTTGTAATCCAGACCTGTTTCTGCAGATCCCCGTGGCTGCTTGCCACCTGATGTGCCCGATAAGGCAACGTAACAGGAAAAAGTATCAGTGAAAAAAGAAGACGTTATCCCAGATTGCACGGCGCAGATGCGACTGCTTTTTCCGTCTATGCGATTTGCCTATTCCTGTCTGCGTACCTCGTCTTCTCCTGCCATTTCAGTCCATCTGGATACATTTTATTTTTGTTTGTTTCTGCATTCTGGTAACCTTCAGAATCCAAGAAGGAGGAGAAAAAGATTGTAGTCGGGGGAAACAACAGTAGTCTTCAGTTTCCAGGCATCCATAACTCGCTTTTGTGTTCATGGGTAAGGTCAGAGCTTAAACGAACCTTAGCGCCGTGACCACGAGACGTTGCGTGATTTGCCAGAAGTCAGGCTGTTGGGATGCCTGGTCTCGTGACAGCGTCCTTCCTTTCAGGCGCGCCCAGCCCCTGACAGTGGGGACCTGTTAACTCCGTCGCGTTTCCCAGCTGGGTCCCCAGGACTGTGGACGACAGCGGACCGAGGATCCCCACATCCCCCGAGGAGTCAGGGATGCCTGGCTCGTAGGCCCCGAGGTCACGGCTGAGCAGCCGAGGCTGTGTCTTGTCGCTTCTTCCCTGGGTTGTCTAGAAGAGACCGAGGGTTCAGGCTCTACCGGGTGTTTCAGTCCCCGGGAAGAAGAAACCGTAGAGACGCCCCACCCCTCCCCCAAGCTGTACTGAGAGTTAATTGACATGTACACTCTGTGAGTTTAAGGTATATGATTTGATAACACGTGTACGCTCCAAGATGGTTACCACAGCAGGCTTAGTCAACATCCGCCACCTCACATAGTTCCCACTTTTTGGTGCGGGGAGAACATTTAAGATTTATTCTTCTTGGTAGTTTTTAAGTCTATAATACAGGATTGGGTTTTTCTAAAGATTTTATTTTACTTTAATTATTTTTTAAATTTTTATTTATTTATGTGAGAGAGATAGAGAGTGAGAGGGGGGTGAGGGACAGAGGGAGAAGAAGCAGGCTCCCTGCTCAGCAGGGAGCCCGAGGCGGGGCTCGATCCCAGGACTCTGGGATGGTGACATGAGCTGAAGGCTGACACTTAATGACTGAGCCAGCCAGGCACCCTCAAGATTTTATTTTTAGGTAATCTCTGCAGCCAACACAGAGCTTGGGCTCACACCCCCAAGATCAAGAGTCGCCGCCAGCCAGGCACCCCAGTACAGTGTTGTTCACTATGGCTAGTCACTGTATTATATATTAGACCCCCCAGAACTCACTCATCTTTTAATGGGAAGTTTGTACTCTTTGGCCAGTATCTCTCCATTTCCCCTACCCTTCAACCCCTAGCAACACCATTCTGCTCTGTTTCTGTGAGTTTGCCTCTTTTGGCTTCCACATGTAAGTGAGATCACACTGTATGTGTCTTTCTGAGTCTGACTTATTTCACTTGGCATAATGTCTTCAAGGTCCATCCATATTGTCATAAATGGCAGGATTTCCTTCTTTTTTATGACTCATACTCCATTATATGTGTATATACAACACGTCTTTATCTATTCATCCATAGGTGGACGCTTGGATTGTTACTGTATCTTGGTTATTGCGAACAAGGCTGTGGTGAACTTGGGGATGCAGATATGTCTTGGAGATAGGATTTCATTTCATTCTGATATATACCCAGAAGTGGAATTGCTGAATCATATGGTAATTCTACTTTTAAGTTTTTTTTTAAAGATTTTATTTATTTATTTGACAGAGACACAGCGAGAGAGGGAACACAGGCCGGGGGAGAGGGAGTGGGAGAGGGAGAAGCAGGCTCTCTGCTGAGCAGGGATCCCGATGCGGGGCTCTATCCCACAACCCTGGGATCACGACCTGGGCTGAAGGCAGATGCTTAACGACTGAGCCATCCAGGCGCCCCTCTACTTTTAATTTTTCGAGGAACCTCCATACTGTTCTCCATAGTGGCCGCAACAGTTTACATTTGTACCAACGGTGCACAAAGATTCCCTTTTCTTTACATCCTCACTAACACGTTATCTCCTACTTTTTGGTAATCACTGTCCTAGCAGATGGGAGGTGATATCTCACTGTGCTTCTGATTTGCATCTCCCTGTGATTAGTGATATTGAACATCTTTTCATGTGTCTGATGGGTATTTGTGTGTCTTCTTTGGAAAAGAAGGTCCTCTGCCCGTTTTTTAATCAGATTGGAAAATATTTTTATTTCCTAAGTCTTCAGCGCCTTGCTCTCTGTGCTTAGGGATGGGAATCCTGTGGTGTATCAGTAACCATCTCTCTGTCATTGTCAGTTCTCCCCTCTCCCTCAAACTCATAAAATTAATCATAAATTAATGTCTTTCTCAAGTGCATGGCAGTTGGTGACAAAGAAGGGTGCCCCATCAGGTCCCATGGGTGGTAATGAAAAATCAACTTTAATGTTTCCAAAATAAGATGACTTAAGATTTTTAGTGACATTATTGGATTTTTCCCCTTAGCTTATTACTCATGGTGACAACAGTAAATGGCCTTCTACTTTCCCTCCCCCAGGATTCCTAGAGATGGGAGGAGGAGTAATCATATTTTGTGCTTGGTGCTATAGAATTGTATTTGGAGCAGTATTTATCTAAGCCGTTGCAGCAGAGGTGGTGAGAGCCCCGCTGTACAGGAGAGGAAGCTGAGTCTCAGAGAGGTTTAACGCATTGCCTGAGAACACACAGCTTTAGAAATTAGTGGGTCCTGAACTCAAGTCCAGGCTCTCCGGCACTCATTACTGGTCTTCTCTGTTCTTTAGGAACAGATTGTAGTAGGAGACTCTATTCTAGCACCTTATTCTGTAGGATGGACCCTGCGACTAACAGAGCTAACCCTGGCTTTTGAAACCTGGTCTCGAGGCCTTTGTGGGCCGAATCATCCCCAAATCTGGAATTGCTGGGAGGGGATCCTTCACTGTTCCAACCCCAGGGGCCTGGTGGTCCTCAAATGCATAGGAGCCGAGGGCTACTGTCTCATTCCTCTCGCCCCAGGGCCCCTCCAGAAGCACAATGTGAATCTTAGCCATCATTCTGTAGCCTCAGCCTTGCCTCTTGTTAGTGTTCCTTGGGAAGCAAAACCGTGCTTGTATACAGCTGTCCAAAAGTTGGCCTGTGACAGAAGTTTCCACATCATTTGACTCTTGTTTTTGCTTATGTTGATATTGTGGTTTTGCTTTTGTTTAAACAAGGGAAATATGGATAGATTTCAGGTAAATTCACAGATGCTTGTTTATGGCATTGAAGTTTTTTAAGTTTTAGTTTAGAGAGAGTGTGCATGAGTAGGGGGAGGGGCAGAAGGAGAGGAGAGAGAGGATCTCAAGCAGACTCTGCACCTTGCGTGCAGCCCGACGCAGGGCTCGATCCCATGACCCCGAGATCATGACCTGAGCAGAAACCGAGAGTCGGACGTCCAACCGATGGAGCCACTTAGACACCCCCTTGGAATTTTAAAATTCTTAACCAGGAAAGTAATGTAAACATTCCAAAAGGGTTTGGACAGATTTGTTAATATCCAAGCCCCGTGTGGTTTATTCGGATGTCATGACTCTCAGCTGCCTGTCCTCTTGGAGGTGAGCAGGCCCTCCAGGGGTCTGCCCTCTGCGGCCCTGTTTGTAACCAGATGGACTGGGTCGGGCCAGCGTGGCAGTCGCACCGCCCACCCACCGCATGGAGGACGGCTAGGCACGCTAGGAGTGCCCACTTCTGTTTTTAGATTAATGTCATGATGGAGAAATTTGACTTTCCATCCTTCATCCCTTAGTGCTCCGAGTCAAATCGATTGCTTATGGAACAGCCCCCAGACTATTACGAGTGAAGCTTCTCAGCTGTTCCCTTGTCCCGCCTTGTGAAGAGAATTTTGACTTTGCTGCCACCAGTATTTTTGAGGTATTGTGACAGGAGGAAAGCAGAGGGGACAGGAGAGGAATCGTGCAAATTCATCCTGACAGAAATGTTTTTTGAAAGGCATTTTTAGCAAGAAATTCATGAGTTTCTTTATGTGAGGTCAACAAACAGAAGAGAAATGGGGGATTTGCAGAAGTTTCTGTGGAGCATATGAACCCTCTGGTGCCTGGCAAAATAAGTAGACAGTCCAACTAATTTTGACTTACTTTCAGATGCTGCCAGTACCCCCCCACCATTGGATACATTTCTGCCCTGTGATCTTTACATGTAAGGCTGGCTTTGTGTGCCAGGTTCTAGGTCATATGGACGATGAATCTGGCCAATTTTAGGCTCCTCATAAGCTTCATTGGTGCTTGATTTGATATGTAGTATATTGGAGGAGAGTCTGGGGATGGGAAGGTCACTGATAGTGACCTTGTAGGAAGAGTATGAATGTCCCTCCTCAGGGAGAGGGACATATTCTAAGACCTTTCCTCACTGGGAGGTTTCCTGAGGGCAGGAAAGAAGGCATTTGAGCATTTTTCCAGCAGTTTCTGGGTATGCCCATTATGCCTACCTGTTGTAGTTTTGAAATGTTGGTGAGGTCTGGAGCCAAGAAAGAATTCTTGAGACTTCTTTGGTGCGAAAAGGGTGGTTTTATTAAAGCACGGGACAGGACCCAGGGGCAGAAAGAGCCGCTGCACTGGGGTTGTGAGGAGTGGCTGATTATGTACTTGGGAGTTGGGGAGGTAAGGAAAAAGGGAGGTGTCCAAAAGGACTTTCATGTGTCCAGGAAGATTTATAGGATACTGGAGGGCTGACTGTTGCCGAATTAAAGTGTTTTTCCTTCTAGTAAGGCACTAACATTAAGACAGTTGGGAGCTTTCTGGAGGAGTGTTATACTCTGCCTGTCTCAGGTCCTTGTCAACGGGCTGCAAGTCATTAAGAAATTTAATCTTGTTTACTCTCCCTTCTGCCTCTGGTTCCCACATCACTCATGGGTGGGAGAGTGACGTTAGGGCTCCAGGAAATCGAGTTATGGCTCTCTGAAAGCCAGGCTATTGGTAAGAATGCTTTTCCCTCGTCAATCACTCAGACATTGGTACCCTGGATGGAGACTCATGTCGTGCAGGACTGTGACCTGCATCAGTTAACCGTTGGTTTTTCTCTTTGTTTTCGGGTGGCCCTGGGTGCCTGAGGAATGTCACTCCGATCCCGCGGCCGGGGCGGGGATGGTTGCGGGGGGTCCCCTTGTGCTTTGTCCTCACTTTGCCGTGTGCTCCCTCATCATAACCTTCCGGGGAGCAGGGAAGGGAGCAGCCGCGGACTGGCTGCACTCTGGAAGCAGAGGTGGACGGCCTTGAGAATCTCTGTGGTTCTGAGTTTGCCCGACCACAGGACGACCCATCACATGGGGTAGGATCTGTAGAGTCATCTTTGGAGGTAGGCCAGGAAGGTGCAGGCACAAACCTCGTCTCACCCATCCCGGTGGGCACGGAGGTGGAAGGAAGGGACTCAGAAAGGCGGCCAGAGCATGGACAGGAAGCCCGTGAGTCAGGGCAAAGCTAGTCCTAGCCGGAGGCTTCCTCGAGATTGGCCTCTCCCGACTCTTAGATGGGAGGTTAGGGAGTGACTCATAGGAAACTTTAATGTGTGTTTCTAAGCTTTCCAGGACTATTAAGGACCTGTGGCTCGACATGGCAACTCCCATTGTGTTGAGCCTTTGTGGTTGGGCTTCCTTGCCTGCGAGGTGATGGCGATGGTTTTCTGTGGTGGGTCGTGCTGCTTCTTCCTCTGCCCTAAAATCTTTCCTCCTCTGTGATGCCCGGGGTGAAGCGTGGGCTGTAGAGCCGAGGGTGTTGGCGTTGTGCGTGGGTTAGGACTGTCAACCAGCAGGTCCTCGTGAGACAGTGACGTGCCCGTGATTACGCAGATGCTGTAGGAAATGCAACATATCACTTCAGTGTATACGTAACATAGACATCACTTCCAGCACATTCTTTCCATCCTCCAAAGCCGTACCACGGAAACATGCCCAAACAGCCAGAACAGGGTGATGCCGTATGGAATCACGTGCCAAGTGTGCGTGAGATGGTGTCCAAAGAGGGCAGATTTTCTGCCAGGCGTTGATGGAGGAGTTCGGTCTTAAAGAGGGAGTGAGTAGCAGGGTGGTGGGCCACAGGGGAGGGCGGTGCCCGTGTTCAGCCATGGCTAAATGTTTATCGATGCTGTGCCTCTGTTGCTCAGGTTTTTTTTTTTTTTTTTTTTTGAGTTTATTTATTTGAGAGAGAGAGAGAGAGAGAGAGAGAGAGAGCGAGCATGCCCAAGCAGGGGGAGGGGCAGAGGGAGAGGGAGAAGCAGGCTTCCTGCTGAGCTGAGCCAGGAGCCTGATGCGGGGTTCCATCCTAGGGCCCCGGGATCACTGCCAGAGCTGAAGGCAGATGCTTAACCGACTGAGCCACCTGCATGCCCCTGTCGCTGGGGTTCTCTAGGAGTTTCCCACACTGGGACTATTGAACAGGAAAGCCTTGCCCCCAACTAGTTGAGTCTTCCGTATAGAAACAGCTCTCATCTCCCGTTGGCTGGGGAGCAGAGCGTGGTGGACTGTTAACAGGCTCTGAGTCAGGCAGATCTGGCTTTGGGCAAAGTCCTCGACCTCTGAGCCCATTTCCTCTTCCGTAAAACGAGGATAATCCTAGTATTTACTCATAACATCGTCACGGGCATGAAATGAAATTATGCACGTAAGCCCTTCGGAAAATGCGTGGTACAAAGTAAATGCCCAGGAAAAGGAAGCTTTTCTTTTTTTAAGAACACCGTTTCCGGGAGCAGCTGCTTCCCTGCTAGCAGCAGATGTGAGAGCAGACTCACAAGTAGACTCACAAGTGTGCTACCACCGGTTTCCATGACTGGTGCTTCAGAACAAACCGTTCCAAACGAGAACCATTTCATTATGCTCGTGGAGACCAGGCTGGGAATTGGGAAAGGGCTCGGCAGGAGTGGCTTAGCTCCTGCTTCTCAGCTGGGACACTTTGGAGGCTCTGGGTGAGGCCGCAGGTGGAGGCAGGAAGTATCAGAAAGGCTCATTCACGCATATGCCTGGTGCCTGGGCTCGGGGGACTGGAAGCCTAGGGCTGCTGGCCGTGGTGTCCACGTGTAACCCCTCCAAGTGTGGCTGGCTCGGGGCTCGCGGTCTTCTTACATGGTGGCTCAAGGCTTCAGGCACAAATGTTGCCATGAACACGGCAGAAGCTGCATCATCTTCCCTGTCATTCACATGGCATTCCAGTCCTTACCATGAGTCTCGGGCCCGCCGAGGTACAGAGGGGACAGAGACCCCCCTCTCAGTGGAAAGGGAGTCCCGATCACGTCGGAGAAAAGCGTGTACGGTGGGGGATGGTGTGCTGTTTTGAAAACGCACCCTTTCCTGCCTGCCAAGGGAACTCTGGTGGCAGAGCGTGGGGACGCGGGGTCGTGGAGGGCCCGGGCAACAGCAGCACCCCGAGCCCGCGTAAGAAGGAAGAATGACTGTTGGTTGACACAGGCGTCAAAGGTGTGATGTGCTGCCTGTCTGTGGATTCTTCGGGTCCAGTTGGTAGCTGGGTGTTTCTGAGGCACGACAGACACCTGGCAGGCCTTCTCAGGGACGTGAGGCCCTGCCGTGGGACCGGGCAGGGCAGGCCGGCCTTCGTGGAGAGGTTCTTCGGTGAGGAAAGTGGGGACCCAGACGGTCTGCCTCTGCCTTCTGGTTCCCTGGTGGTGACATCTGTGTCTGGACCAGCTCGGGGCGAGAGTCCCAGCCGTGCTGTCTGGGCCTGCTCTGCACAAGATGGCAATTGCCGTAGGTGCCCAAGTTGAAACAGTCCTATTTTAGGATGTTGGAGAGAGCAAGGTGTCCTGCAAACACACGCTGGGAAGTTTGGCCGGAAAGAAGGCACCGATCTGTCTGTTTTAATCACAAGAAGCTTGGCTCTAGGAGAAGCTTTCCTCAGCAGCATGAGAGAGGTGGGAAGGGGGTCCCGCATCCAAAGAGAACATGAAAATGCAGTTGCCGTGGGAAGCCAGGGCGGGCTAAAGGGGTCGTTGAAAAATAGCTTGAAGCAGGCGGAGAATTGTGCTGTGTCTCTTGAGACCAGCCACTGTCAGTCTATAAATATGAGTTTGCTGTCCCCTCCCCCTATCCTCCAGTGCAACAGAGCAGCAGAAATCCAACCGTCATGTAGTAGAATCGTGTCGCAGGCACAGAGGTGGGCCCAGCATGAAGAAGCCCGGTGCTTTGAGTTTTCTCTTGAGTACCGGTGTACGCATATACATCGTTTCCCTCGTTCCCCGTGGCACGTATTCACGGAAAGCCAACCAGAGTTGGGAGTGGCCTGGAACCCTGGACACTGTCCAGGCTTGAACCGAGGCCCCAGTACCGCAGTGCTGTTAACTAGCCCATCTGAACACCGTGCTTACAGCCCAGCGGCCTGAGGACTGGCTCTCCAGAGCAATGCACTAGCCAGCCCCGGGAAGGCCCTCTAGCAGTGCTGTCCTCTCCGACCTCATGCTTAGCCCGAATCATTCCCGGAGCTCTCTGCTGCATGCCCTTGGTGGACGTGGTGTAGCGCCATGCCCCAGGGTCTGGGGCTTGCCTGCTGTCCCACATGAATGCAAGACGGAGCTGCTTTGGCCCCCAGTGTCTGGCCTCAGCATGTCGGGACTGTGGAACCGCTGAACTGTGGTCCGGACGGTGGCGGCTGGTAATGTGTGTTGGTGGCTCTACCTGGAAATGAAGCAACCATGTTCCCAGGTGGTTAGGGAGAGCTGGAAGGGGATGGGAAGCTTCGGTTCCGGCCGGAAGCCAAGAGTTGGTGGGTGTATGTTGTCACAGAGGTAGTGGGGACAGAACCTTTAAAGCCCCTCTACTCCCTGAACGCACTTGCCTTCCCAAAAGATTGATGACACACAGGTCCCCAGCTGGAGCGACTGGGTGATGTGAAGTCAGGGAGAGTTCCTGGGACCCCTGACTGCCCCTTCTCCCTGCTCATGTGATTAATCGCTCCTTCTCCCTGCCCCGTCACCCCCAGCCCCAATACCATGGCTCATTCTTCACCACCTCCCCCGGGTGATCGCAGAGGTTACTGCTGTGTCCTTGTCTGTCTGACTGCAGCCACACCACATCCCTGCTTCGAAGCTGCCGGTCACTCCCAGGTAGATTCCAAGTGTCTCCGCATGGCCTGCAGCCCTGCCGTCCGGGCCCGGCCCTTCAGGGCTGCTCCATCATCTCCCTTTTCCCTTCGTGAAGGTTCCACTGGAAGGGACTATTTCCTCTTTCCTGGGTGTGTCAGGGATTTTTCCCCCTTTGGCCTGAAACCACATTATTCCCTCCTGCTGAGAATGGCCTTCTGATTCTTCCCTGTGTGTTCTCTGACCCCCCTCTTCCAATTTTTACCTCTCTACATCTCCTGTTTCTGTAATTCTCCACAGGAGATGGTTAAACAGGATGGGTGTGTAGAGTAGAATAAGGTCCTCATTGAGAGCATGTGACTGAGGGCGCCGGGTGGCCCAGTCGGTTAAGCGTCCAGTTCTTGGTTTGAGCTCCAGTCATGATCTCAGGGTCCTGGGATCAAGCTCCTCGTCAGGCTCCGCACGCAGCTCGGAGTCTGCTTGAGGATTTCCCTCCCTCTCCCTCTGCCCCTCCCTGTGCTCGTGGGCTCTCCCTCCCTCCCTGTCTCTCAAATAAATCAATAAGTCTTTAAAAAAAATAAAAGAGCATGGGAGTGGAAGCTAATCGTCCCAGCTTTGCCACTTACTGGCTGCGTAACTCAGAGGAATATCCTCACTTCAGTTGGCAACGGTGTCTTCATCTGTAGGTAGCGATGAAACAGTACCCATTGCTTGAGGCTTTTGATGGGCATGGCGCATGCAGAATGCTTAGCGCAGAGCCTGGCGTGTCGTTAGTGCTGCATAAGTACTAGCAGTGGCTACAAGGGTAGACTTACGACCGGAGCGGGGATGTGAGAATGAGGGGCGTTCCATCCTGTTTTCCCCTGTAGGAGCATCTCTTCATCCCCCCTCCCCCTCCCCCTTTTGCCCGTGTGGGGAACTGCTGGCCTTTTCCAGTAACCAAGGCCATTGTATCCTTAAGTGGCCAAAGTCAGTAGATTCCCAGGCAGGAATGTTAACAGGGAGGAGTCTTGCTCTCTTGGGTAACAACCTGGATTCTCCCCTGGTGACACTTCTGATCCTGGCTGTTAGCTGTGTTTGAGAGGCTCTGGCTCACCCCTTTCCACCCATGGTGTGATGCCTTCCTCCCAGAGAGGAAGGTGGGTGCGACAGGCAGGGTGGGACCCCTGGGCTGTGATGGAGCAAAGAGAATCTTCTTCTCTAAACTAACCCTTCCCTCCACCTTCGGAGATAGAGAATGGTCCCTCCTAGGGTGCACGAGCAGTGAGCGATGTCTCTCCCATGGTTGACTGTGGCTCCCGGTGAACCGGGCAGCTGAGGTACGGAGCTTTCGGAGCTGACCTTGTTCTTTGCATGTCTGGTCTGTGAACCTCAACCTTTCTCCCCCCTCTCTGGAGGCCCTTCGTACTAGCCCGGTAGACTCACATTTTAGAACAGGAAAAAGAGGTGTGGACGTGGTGTGGGTGCAGACAGGGACGGAAGATTCTGCGGCGAAAGGGACAGGACCGAGGCACTGGACCAAGTGACGGGGACCCTGATGACGGATGGGAAATTGGAGACGGTCAGTCCCAGGTGTTTCAGGAAGGGCCGATGGGAGAGGATTCCGTGAGTCCGAGCAGAGATCCTGGATTAAGAACATCCTGTGTTGGGCTCCATGGAACAGCCGGATCGGACCGTCCCGCTACTGCTCAGCCCCGAATACACATCTGACTTGACGTGAAGGTCCAGTGGAGAGAACGGGACTTAAGGTCCTGGGAGTCCTCTGTTTTCCTAGTGCTTATCCTCATACGTTTGAACATTTAACATGAAGGCTGCTCTCCCCATTGACTTCACTGCTGTTCCTTCTGGGGGGTGTGACTCGAAGGTGACCAGTGCTATCCTGGGTTTGCAGGGTCCAGCCTGCCAACTCTAAGCAAACACAAGCTGGGAGAGTGGGAGAGGGAGAAGCAGGCTCCCCCTGAGCAGGGAGCCCGATGCGGGGCTCAATCCCAGGATCCTGGGATCATGACCTGAGCTGAAGGCAGAGGCTTTAACCCACTGAGCCACCCAGGCGCCCCTAGACAGCATATTCTTAAGAAAAAAAAAAAAAAAAGTCTGAAAAAAAAAAGAAATCTGATCAAACTATGTGTTTTTACATACTAATGTTTTACTAAAATATATTCACATATATTAAATTTTGCCTGCTACATCTTTTTTATATATGTATTTTAAAGGGCATGTATAATATCTATTAGAAAGCCGAATCATATCACAAGGTTTAGAATAAAAAACAAAGGTCTCCTGCTCTGTCTTGTCTTACTGCTGAGTCTTCCTCCTGGCCAGTGAGGGGAGGTGCTAGTTTATTTTATATTTGAACACCCTGTACTTAGCACTGTGCATATGGGCTCTCTTAACAGGGGGCTCTTTAAAGAAAAGAAAAAACAGATTTAAGTCAACACTTATTATAGAACATGACATACTCCTTAAAAAACATGCAGCTGAAACGTGTCAAGTTGATTCATTTTATAGACGCTTGGAGAGGCTGTCCAAATCCTTGGCCGCATCGTATGGAGATTTTATTGACTGGGATGCTGCTTTTGGTTTAGATTTTCAATTTTAATATGTCTTTTTGCTCCAAGAAATGTTGCAGTAGTGGAAGTGAGCTTTGTATCTGTTAGATTAGGTTAGCTAATGAGAAAAAAGATCCCCAAAGTAACAATGGCTGAAAGAAGTCTTTTTTTTTTTTTCTTGTATGTCAAAGTCTGGTGGGAGACAGCCCATGATTAGCAGGGTAGCTCCTTTCCACAAGCCCTAGACCCCTTCCCATTCACAGCTCTGCCAACGTTGGGGCAGGATCTTACCCTCGAGACCCAAGGTGGCGGCTAGATCTGCAGCCATCACATCTGTGTTCCAGGCAGCACAGTGGAGGGAGGGATGAAGAAGGTCCCAAGGCCGTGAGCTGGGAACTGTTGATACTTCTAAGCTACCTGGTTGTGCTTCGGAACAGGGAGGATGGGAAACATAGTTGACGTGACATGTGGCCAGGCGCCCCTCCTGCACATGAGGGTTCTGTCACTATGGGATGAGGGGCGAATAACCACGGAAGGGCGACTCGCAGTCTGGGTCCCAGCTTTCAGGCCCCTTTCCTATCATTAATCCCTTGTTAGTCCTTCCATGATATGTTGCCAGGATTGCTAACGTCGCAATTCTTTTCTGCTGTGTTTTCAATTTGTTTTCTCTTTCTCATGGAACGCTGCTGACTCTGTCCTTCTGTTTTAACCCTTCCTTGGAGATTTCTCTCCCATCCACTCCTCTGGGGTTGGAGGATTTGAGACGCCGGCCTGGATGTGAGCTGATGGCCAACAGGTAGACTTTTTCATCAAGGGCAATAGCCTGCTTTCTGCCTCTCCGGCTTCCGGCTTCCGGTTGGATCATTGGCATCACTGGCTCCCGGTGGTGGCTGCAGACCTCGGGGGGGTGGGGCTGCTGCAAGGTGTTTTTGAATCTAAGTGTGTTGGTGGAGAGTATAAATATTCGAATGTCTGTTTTTCAGATGTAGATGCTGTTGTGTTGATTAATACAAATTGGATTGAAAGTGGGTCTTTCTCCGTGGGTATTTAGCACAGCGGGGTGGTTGGGGCACTGACTGGAATTTCATTCAACCCTGGGTTATGTCCTGGCTCTGCCTCTTACCACCTGTGGACCAGCCTCTGAACTGTGGTCTCCACATCTGATAGTGCCTTCCTGGCTTACTGAGAGAATTCCAATTACGGATGCAAATCACTTAGCCTAGTGCACAGCAAGCCCCGAAGCTCCCAGAAACATTAGCTCTGGTGAGGGTTTTCTTCTTAACCCTGAAAGTACATTGACCGTCGGAGTACTATTTGCTTGAAAGCTGGAAGGACCTATTTCAAGAGGTCGGGAATCACCGTTGTAGTTCCCTTGGCGATTCTGATGTCGCCAGCCCTCCAGCAGGTTTGGGGAGCGCTGTCTAAATGGATTCGATCAGAGACCTTTGTCGCTAACCTCCTCGGACTAGCCGCGTGGAAATGGAGGTCATTGCGGTTCGGTTGTGCGGCAGCTCTGGGTCACCGCACAAGGTCACTGTGCTGAGTGCTCTTCGGCCGTGCCCGGAGCGCTTTCACACGCCCAGCGGTTTCCTTTGGTTTCCTCTTCCGCACCCAGAGAGAGTGGATCCGAAGCCCGCCCCGTTCTCTCACCCTTCCGCGGCTCTTCCGATGGGGCCTTCTGGCTGCCCGTGCCGAGTGTTGCCGGGAAGCTCGGCGTGGCGGGCTGTGCCCGTGGAACCCGGTGGAACTCTGCTGACCTTGCCAGGCCGGCTGGGGCCTCGCCGGCTGCGTCTCCCGGCTGTCTCCCGCCTGCACCGCACCTGCTGAGGCCGGGAGTCAGGGAGTCTAGGTGGGGGATCATTTGCCTTCGTAAGCAAGTCTGATCTCTCCTGTTCCTGCCTGGAGGGACAGAGTGGCTGGGGACCAGGGGCCAGAAGAGGCCAGGAGATGCTGGCTGGCCACGCTCCCACTGCACGCTAGTGGTCCGTGAGGCGGGCCCTTCCAGGGGGCTCTGCTTTCAGGGAGTTACAGCCTCCGAGAAGGTCAGAAGTGGGGAACAGGGGCCTGGTGCAGGTCGCCCAGTGGTCGAGCCGGAACGAGACGTTCTAGGCCTTCAGCTCCTGCTCTTTTCTTTCTGCCTCGTTGCAGCTCAGACACTGTTCCCGCGAAGGCGGGAGGGAGGGGACGCCGTGGCCGGGAGCTGGTGGTCGACTGCGCTTTGGCGGGAACGAGCGGGAGCCCCGGTTTTGCGTCACTGGAGAGATGGAAGAACTAAGCCAAGAAAAGCTCCCTTGCAGGGCGCCCTTGGGTACTGACCATACCAATTGCCTTCTCCCTACACCGAGAAAACAAGCAAAACCGAGGCAGGACCCCGGGCTAGGCTGGCAGATTGGACACGGGCACGGACCGCGTCTGCTGGCGCTCGGTTCTCAGAATCCGGTGGAAAGCGCAGGAGCTCCCGAGGCCGGCGGGAGAGGAGGCCACGGCAGCCTAGTTTGGGAAGGTGGGAAACAGGTAACTAGCCGACTTAGGAAATTGAGAAAGATCATTTCAAGCTGACTGTGAGGAAAGCAAAGAACCCGTCAGTCCGTTTATATCACAGATGCCTGAAAAGCCCAGCAAGTGGCATCAGGAGGCAGCCGGGGCGAAGCAGCAAAGTCCCCAAGCAACCAAGCCTGGGCAGTGCTTCGGCACGCCCTGCAGTCCTGTGGAGCTGTCTTCTCCAGTCCACGCTACCTGACCGCCTCTCCTTTTCGGGGGGTAAACCGTTTTTAGACGGGGTCCGGGCACAGTGGAGGGTATAGGTGCTTTATAAGAAAAGGAGGGATGAAGTGAGTGTCTCCGGGCTGATGCCTGCATTCCGAGACCACCTCGGCCCTCCTCGTGACGGGCTTCCCAGCACCCTGGTGGCCAGGACTCGCTTTCCCTAGCCGTTCGGAGGTATTCCGGCCTAGGCTGGCCCGGATCTTCCCACCGTCAAGCTCAAGGTTGACAGACTCCTCCTGTGCGCTGGGAGGTTCTGGTCCGCTTTGGTCCCTCATGCCTCACCCTGCCTGTTTACCATGAAAGAGTCACAAGCAAGGAGAATCCTAACGATTCTCCCGTGTACTCACCAGTGTCGACACTGGCCAACTCGTGGGAAATCTTCTTTCTTCTGTCATTGCACTCATGCCCCAGCCTTGAGTATTTTGAGGGGAATGTGTGAAGGAAAATTCCTATGAAGTAGGAATCATTTCATATTTTTGGTAAATATTTCAGTAGGTACTTTGAACTCTAAGGACTTCTTTTTAAAACCAAAGCACAATTTGGCTCTCAGTTGTGAGCAGACAACCAAGGATTGTTGGGACCCTGAGCAAAATCGCATAGAGGCCAAAGCACAAACAGGAAAAGCAGCTAAAGCAAACTGCGCTGGGAGAAAACAAAGTAAAAAAGAACCATCAGTGATATACTCAGGTAGAAGAAAAGACACTGTGCCCATATTACAAAAGCAGCTGTTACACAAATACATTCGTGTCAATCCCCCCCAAAAGAAGAAATTCGGAGAAGGAAAAAGAGTAATTAAAACCGTGATAGGAAAATGAAAAACCCAATAGAAGTGTTCGAAGGTAAAGTGATGATATTTCTGAAAGAAGAGGAAAAAGATAAAAAGATGGGGAAAATTGAGGAGAAAAGATCAGAAAATTGAAGGACCAGTCTAGAAAGCCCAATATCTGAATAATGGATTCTAGAGAGAGACAACAGAAATGTAGGCAAGGAAATTAACAGTAAAATACTTCAAGAATATTCTCTATAACTGAAAGACATGATTGTGTAGATTTCAAAGTACTCACTAAGTTCCCACCTCAAGCCACATCCCTCTAAGATTTCAGACCACAGGGGACCAAGAAGAGAGTAGAAATTTCCCAAAGGAAAAAGACACATCATTTACAGAGTATCAGGAAGCAAAATGGCTTGAGACTTCTTAACAGCAGTGTCGGAAGCAAGAAAATGATGCATAATGTCTTCGGAATTATGAAGAGAAATCTCTAATCATTTTTATACCAAGTATAGGGATGGAAAAGAGACATTTTCCGACAACGATAAAGAAACTTCCATGCATTCTTTTCTAAGGAGCTACTGGAGAATGCATACCACCAAAGCAAGAGAAGAAGCCAGCAAAGGGAGAAAGTGGGGTGCAGGACACAGGGACTAACACAGGAGAGGAATGAGGAAAAGCCCCACAGACTGGGAAGGGGGGACCCCAGGAGCGTGGCTGAGCACCAGACCTAGAGGTTGGGCAGTTGACATCGGCAGTGTGACTCAGGGCTGTCATGGCCAACTCAGCTGCTGATGGTGTTCCATTGATTTAACCCGAGGACTCACTGCCTGGGGGAGCCTGGTTCAGATTCTTATCTGCACTTGGCTGTCTTGCTCATGTGCTGATGAAGCTCCTTGCCCCGCTCACTGGATAGACGAGTGTTTGCTTTGCCCAACCCAGGAACCGGAGGTAGGCCAAGGCGAACTTAGAGCGAGGAAATACGGAGGCGCTCACGCCTGTGTATGTGACCTTATTTGGAAACTGAGTCTTCGTAGATATCATCAAGTCGGGACAAGGCTGCGTTAGATGAAGACTGGCTCCAATCCAGAGACTGGTTTCTGGATAAGAAGAGGGAAATTTGGATACGAACACACAGAGATGAGAAGGCCATGTGAAGACGCAAAGACAGACATACACAGGGCACACAGCCAGATGAAGACGTTGGAGTTAATGCTGCCCTGAGCCAAGGAGCGCCAAGAATTGCTGGCAGCCACCAGCAGCTAGAGGAGGCAGGGAAGGATTCTTCCTTCCAAGAGCCTTGGAAGGGAGCAGAGCCCTGGCCACCCCTTGGCTTTGGACTAGAAGTCTAGTCTCCAGAACAGAGAGAGAATAAGTTTCTGCTGTAAGCCACCACGTTTGCGGTAGTCATGTTGTGGCAGCCCCAGAAAACTAGTATGCTCAGCTCCGTACGTACCTGCCCCTCACTCTTTCCGAACTAAACAGTATCTTATTTAAGGATGTATACATAGGTGGTAAAATTATAAAAAGAAGGAAAGGAATGAATGACAGAAGTCGAGAAAGGGATATGGTGAGGGAGGGACACAGGGAGCTTCTAAGGGACTGGATGGGGTCACAGGAGTTTTCATCTCCTCTTTTTTTTAAACCATACACACACTCTTCTATGTGTATATACATTGGACAATAAATTGGGGGACGGGAAGAGACTAAACCAAGCAGAGCACAACCCTCAAGAGGTAGACCAGTTGCCCAATCTGGGAGAGATGGTGCTGATTCATTCAAATTAAATGAAGGTCTGGGGACGGGAGTCCTGGCGCCAAGGTGAACGTTTAGCAGATCAGAGCCTCTTGTGCTAATGGAGATGAATAATAAATAAGAAATCTCAAAATGATAAATCATCAACCAAAGCTAAATTTACCATTACGACATATGGGAGTGTCTCCTCAGTTATGCCAAGTTTTGAGTGCCTGGCCTGCAGCTAAATGGTATTAGGTCAGACACCGAGCCCTCTGTGGCCATCCCCACCTGACTTATTTCTACCCCTAATAACCTAACAGGAGCTGGCCTTTTAGATGGTCTGTATGAAATGCCACTGAATCCCATAGAAAAGTCACTCCACTCTGTATTCATGCAGGTTTGACATTCATTTTGCCCCAGTTTTCCTTTATTCCTTTCGACATTTCTAAATATTTCTAACAGAGAGAAGGCCCTAGGCTCAGGGTTTGACCTGTGACAGGATCTACTGAAACTTAATAACAGTTATTTTTGTTTTCATTTTATTTGCACAGGTTAACTGATATTAGAATATTTGTGTTTTTCATTTATAATAATACAAAATTTCTTATAGTAATTTTTTTAAAAGTCAGTGTAAAGAAAATTACTAAGTAAATGGTGTATTGTTGGTATCCTGATCTGGAAATAATCATGAATTATGTCGGTGGGTTACGGAGGTTTGGAAAACTGCTTGTCTTCCTGATTGTAGCGAAACGTAGGCCCCTGTTGATGTACGCTTTGTCTTCACCTAATATTCAATTTTGTCTTGTATATTTCCATACAGTATGTACGGAAGACCCTTGAGGGCAGAATCACTCGCTTCTCTTTCCTGCGCCCCCCCACCCAACCTGGTGGCAGCTAGATGTGCTAGTCACCAGTGAACCCTGGCTGTGGTGTTCCTCTCTCCCCAGTCTCATTTTCTTGCCTGGTACATGCTGGCTCCCCTTCATGCCTCAGGGACGGATGGCACCAAGGGGATGCCCACTTACCCCCCGTCCCGGGCACCCATAGGATGGGGAGGTGGGTAGTCTGAGAAGATGCACAAGCTACTTATTTAGTGAAATAAGTGACCAGTGAGGGGTCACTTCTTTCATAGAGTCTGGTTCTGTGCTGGTACCTGGAGGGAGAATAGTATGGATTCCAGAAGACAGAGAATGGGGTTTTTGCCCTCGAGGAGTCCTGTCCATCACCTTCCGGAGGAGATGATGGGACACACCTGCCTGCAGCACTTGGGAAAGATTTAAAAGAAGCATATAGTGTTAAATAGTGTGATAGTGGTTTTGGGTGCTGAAGGAATAATTCAGGAAAAGGGGAGCAGTGAAGACCAGTCTAGGCATCTGGCAGGAATGGAAATAAGCCTGAAAGGCAATAGGATTCCTTTCTGTCCTCTGGGTGGCACAGCACATGAAGAGAGGTCTGGCTTTGGAGCCCGCCTCCCTTCCTCTCTACCGCGGGCAACTGACTTAACCATTCTGTGTCTGTTTCAGCATGGGTAAAATGGGGAAAATATTTGTACCTACTTCATAGGGTTGATTTAAGGATAACTAAGGCATTGTATGCAAAGAGCATCATGCCGCTACATAGCGAGGGATCAATAATGGGTAGCCTGCATTATTAATTTATCAACCATTCCATTTGTTTCTACAGCAAAACATTAGTGTCTGGTTAGCATTTGTCAGGGACTCCCAGGTTTCCTACAGTACCTTGGATGCTGAGTCCCCTGGCTTGCACTTACGCACAAGACACTGAATCATCAGAGTAACACTAACAGCTGTAGTGTCCCGAGTCCCTGTTCAGGAGTCAGGCCCTCTGCTAGGTGCTTCGTTACTACATTGCCTTTAATCTTTATCCCCGTTTTATAGAAGTAAGAGTAGAAGGGCGGAGTTTATGAAACTTGTCCAGGGTCACATGTAGAGTGTCAAGGCTGGGATTTAAATTGTCTGCTTTTTGGGTTTTTTTCTGATTCATACTGACTCTTGTTACCGTCGCCCTATACCCATCACGTCGTCCCAAATTGAACTTGGCTTCCTCAAAGGGCTTTGCCTTTCAACGTCAATCAAGGGTGCCACCATTCTACTTGTCACCCACATCTGAAAGGCTGGGAACCTCCCCCTTCTCCATCCAGCCTCTCTGACGGGTTAGTCAGTAAGGCTTTTAGTTCAGATGCACCTTTTCCTCTCTGAGCCCTCCTACCTGGCCAGCCCCCCCCACCTCCCCACATTGACTTAGACTGGAGTTGTTGTTTTTAGCATTTGTTCCGCTGCCCTACCTGTGAGAGGTGAGCTTTACACAATACTTGGACGGACGTCGTTACATTTTGATAGAGCATTCTTAAATTTTCTAAGTAAAGCACAATAATTTCTTCTTGCTGTGGCTGTTTGTTGGTGGTAGAAGTTCAGAAGGGTCTAACTTCAAGGGTATGGAAGATAAGCTGCTGTGATTATAACTTTCCTTTCCCCAGGGAAAGTGTACTGGGAGGGAACTACTCCATTCTGTTTTAAAAAGTAAAGCCTTTTTCTTTAACAAACGGGACAATTGGATAGTCGTATGCCAACAAATGAGGTTGGACACCCTCTTGTGATACACAAAAATGAACCAAGAATGGATCAGTGACCTCATTATAAGAGCTGAACCCGTAAAACTAGTAAAAGAAAACATAGAGGCAGATCTTCATGAACTTGGATTTGGCAATGGAATCCTTGATATTTCATCAAAAGCATGACCAACAAAATGAAAAAAAAGATAAAGTGGACTTCATCTAAGTAAAAACTTTTGTGCATCCAAGGACATTGTCACGTAAGTGAAAAGACAGCCTACAGAAAGGGGAAAATATTTGCAAGTCATATATTTGGTAAGGGTTTAGTGCGTGGAATATATAGAAAGAAGTCTTTTTTATTTTATTTATTTATTTGACAGAGAGAGAGATCACAAGTAGGTAGAGCAGCAGTCAGAGAGAGAGAGGGAAGCAGGCTCCCCGCTGAGCAGAGAGCCTGATGCAGGGCTCGATCCTAGGACCCGAGACCATGACCTGAGCTGAAGGCAGAGGCTTAACCCACTGAGCCACCCAGGCACCCCATAGAAAGAAGTCTTATAACTCAAAACAAAAAGACGTTTCTCCTTTTTTCCTGCATTTTAAAAATAACATATAATGTAATATTTGTTTCAGGGGTACAGGTGTGTAATTCATCAGTCTCACAGAATTTACAGCGCCCACCATAGCACGTACCCTCCCCAATGTCCATAATCCAGCCACTCCATCCCCCCCCCA
Organism: Martes martes; assembly: GCF_963455335.1. Lineage (NCBI taxonomy): Eukaryota > Metazoa > Chordata > Mammalia > Carnivora > Mustelidae > Martes > Martes martes. The sequence goes on from NC_137894.1 coordinate 133,461,680, forward strand.
GCAACCCTCAGTTTGTCTCCTGAGATTAAGAGCAAAAAGACATTTCTTAAAAAGAGATACACAAATGGCAAACAAGCACATGGACATATGCCCAGCATCATTAGTCAGTAGGGAAATGCAAGTCAAAAAACCCCAGTGAGATACCACTCCACACCCTCTAGGATGGCTGTAATTTTGTTTTTTTTAAGTAAATAAAAGGGAAAATAAGTGTGTTGAGGATGTGGAGAAATTGGAACCCTCACCCACTGCTGGTGGGGATGTAAAATGGGGCGGCTGCTCTGGGAAGCAGCAAACATGGAATTATCATCACAACGTAGTAATTCCACTCCTCAGTACACATCCCCAAGGACGGAGAACAGGTCTGGAAACAAGTAGACGGACCTATGTGTGCACAGCGGCACTTCCTCACAGTAAGCAAAAGGCGGAAACAGCTCAAATGTCTGTCGTGGGCAGATGGATAAACAAATTGTGGTATATGCGTACGAAGGAATATTATTCAACCATAGAAAGGAGTGCCGTGTGGCTACAAGCTATAATACAGAGGAACCTGGAGAACGTTAGGCTACGTGAAGTTACCAGATGTGTCACCTGTCACCTGATAACGTTTGTATAAAATAGCCACAATAGGTAAATCCATAGAGATAGCGAGCACATTGGTGGCTGCTAGGGGCTGGGGAGAGGAGAGAGTGGGGAATGGTGGCTGCCAGTATGGATTTCCTTTGGTGGGTGATGAAAAATGTTTTGGGACTAGATAGAAATCCAGAGACGGAGCCGGAATTACTAGCTGGCTTCTGACTACAGCCTCTCCTCTTTGTTGAGGTCAGGGCCCGAAGACCAGGGATTTCTAACTCCGATGCCGTCGGGGGTCCAGCTTGTGGGGAAACTTGTTTGAAGTCACTGGATTTAAGGCAGCAGAGAGTGGTGGGGACTCAGTGGAACTGGGCGGGACCTCCACTACCTAAAGGCATTCATATTCCGGCAGATCTTTCCTGGGCGGATTCTTGCCCCATCTCCGTCCTGCCGTCCCTCTTAAGCCACCCGACATCCTCTTCACCATGCCATTCATCGTCTACAAATCCACTTCCTGTAACAGAACCTAAATGTCTTTGCTCCCCAGCCTAGAATCTGTGAAGCTCAGCTGGTTCCATATGTACCAGGATACCATTACCCTCCTCCCACTCACCCCGTCCCAGCATCTGGAGTTGCGGGGGGCGGGGGGGGGGGCTGTTACAAGACCAGACCCCACTGGCTGGGTAAGCGGATGGGCTCACTCTGAATCTTTGGTTTCAGGGCGGCTTAGAAATGGTCCGTGGCTGGGGGCTGCCTCGTACAGGGAATGGTGAGTTTCTTTAGTGCCACTGGCCCAGCAGTTTGAGTGCATATTTGTCTGTTGTCTCTGCTGGCAGAGATGGGGAGAGGGGCACAGAAGAATCTGGAAAGAGCTTTGTTATTTGATGAGATGGAGAAAGTATTTTTTTAAAAATTTGTCCAAGCCTTTAGAGGCGTGGATCCATTCAGCCCAGAGTGGGGAGGAGTGTGTCGGGGGAGTCAGAGAGGGTGTGGAGGAAGGACTCCGAGTCCATTAGATCTAGGGAGGGGCTGGCGCGGTTTTCTCTGTGTTTTCAGCACTATAGCTCCTCGTCATCCCTCTCCACGGCTGGTTTTTTGAGAAGCACGTAGGACACAGAGGATCTGTGGCCCACTTCCTTCCAATACGTAACAGTTCAGTGGACGTTTACGGGCTGGGGGCAGGAAGAGAAAAGTACAGTGTGTGGCTGACGGGAGGGACTTGCCTAAGGTCCTTGCCCTCAGAGTCACCTCCGAGCCCCTCCTTGGTACCCAGAGTACCACCATCACAGATCCTTTCTTTAGATAGCGAAAGAGTTTGAGCTGTCAGAGAATCTTAAACTGCAAAGACCTCTCAGAGAGGTAGAGGTGGAGCCTTCTTAAGAGCCCCTCAGCCGGAGTCCGTGGAGAACCAACCCAGGGAGGGTAACCCCGCCCGAGTAGGGCTCAGAACTCATGTTTTCATTGTTTACCGGGACAGAGTGGCTGGAGGAACTGAGTCAACCTTTTTTTAGTTGTTGTTCTCTCTTCCATGGATTCCTTTCCCCACCCTCTCCACCTGGACTTGAACAGCAGGGCTGGGGAGGGACTCCTTCCTTCTCTGAAATCCTGCGTGGAGAACTCTGAATTCTGCGCCGTTCAGCATCCGGCCCACAGGAGGCTGTGCTCACGTGGCTCCTTCAGAACCATCCTGCTTGTGGGCGTGGAGGCCTGGCTTCCACGCGGCCACTGCCCTCTCAGAGTTCCTTGGCTTAGCTTCCAGGACTTCAGTCAATTAGCGTTTTTTGCTCTTTTTAGGTAGATTGGCCCCTGCAAGGGGACACATATCCCTGGAACCCCCTGGAGGTGGCCGCCTCAGCTACCGTCCTAGGAGAGCCAAGATGGCTCCGCACGGGGGTGCTTTGGTGTTAGAAGCTGGGGGACAGGCCCAGAGTGTAACTGGTTGGGCACATTAGTTCTTTCTTCCCGGGTCATATCCACAGAGAGCTTTGTGGGTGTGAACATGTGTGTGCCCTTTGACTTCTGTAACTTGTCAGCCAGTTCTCAATGCCTGGGGGTGAGTTCCCAGGTCAAAGGGAAGCCTCTGTGCCCCAAGACATGTTTTCTTGCAGGCTTAAGTAAAGTAACTTGTAGAGGTTCATGGAAACTGCCCAGACACAGTCTGAAACCTTGGAAATCCACCATGCACTGCCATTTCTCGTAGTCTGAGAGTGGTTATGGCCCAGGGTGCCCGGGCAGATGGGAAGCCCAAGTAGGCTCTCCTCAGAAGGGTTGGTTGGCTGTGACCTGGTGGCTCCTTCCACAGGGTGTGAATGGGCTGTACGCCATGAGGATTAAGAAAGGGCTTTTGTGTCCGACTGCCTGCGTTTTGGTCCTGGCTTATTGTTATCTCAGTTTCCTCATCTTGTAGAAAGGATATGGCAATGGTACCTACCTCATAAGGTTGTTGTGAGTTAAAGATAATGCCTATAAAAGACTTGGCACAAAAATGGATGCACTGTAGGGGCGTCTTACCAAAAACTGTGGTTCATACCATCAGTCTAGGGTAGCTGCCCAGGGAGCCTGGAGGAGAGGACAAGAGTCTGGCAGGAGGGCTCTGTATTCACTGGTTTTCCTGTGATTGATGCAGACTTTCTGGTTTCTTCCGTGTCTTTTTCTCGCCCAGTATTGATCCTCCAGAAGGTGGAGAATGGAGACCTGAGCAACAAGATTCTGAAGATCACTGATTTCGGCCTGGCTCGAGAGTGGCACCGAACCACAAAGATGAGCGCGGCAGGGACGTATGCTTGGATGGCACCCGAAGTCATTCGTGCCTCCATGTTTTCCAAAGGCAGTGACGTATGGAGGTAAGATTCAGAGCCTCAGGGTCTGTGCTCCCCAGGTTTATTTTGGGTGCACACACATTTCAGGACTTGAAGAACTGAGGATGCGTAGACTCCCACGCACCCCGAATAGGTCTAAGTGACCCCTTCAGAGCAGTCTCCAGGAATTCACAGGTTGTCATGGGACCGTTTCTAATGCCCTCACCTACCCAAAGTCCCTTTAGGGCTGTGGCAGGTACCACCTCTTGGTGATTGCTCCGTAGGAAAGACGAGGATTCCAGGGTCAGTGTGCACGCCCATCTCTGATGGTAGGGTGGTGAGTGCACCCGCTCATTCCTGGGAACCTTCCCTAGGGTCATCCTGGCTGCCTTAGCACCTGTGGCTGTGTACTGCTGGACCGTCCCCACTGCAAGCTCTTCCACTAATGCTTATTCTTTGTGCGATCTCTTCTATTTTGGTGGGTTGGAAATTTCTGGTTTTAGTCGGGGCTCTCTCGGTTGAACAGTAATACAGAAATGGGAGAAGGTGGGTCTCAAGCAATTACCCAGAACTGCAGACTCACAGATTAGACACCCCCCCCCCCCCCAGTAAATATCAGCCAATAGGTCATAAGGACATGGGTCAAAAAAATCTTGTCCTCAAAAATAAGTAAACAAACAAATACATTTTATATATAGATCTTGTCCTTGCTGATGGGAAGATGAGCTTCTACAGAGTACGCCTCCTCACGGCTTGAGACAGTAGCATCAGCACGGTACACCAAAAGAAAGGACTATAGGTGATCATTGTACTTAGTCCACGAATTTGTTTCTTCCTGATGAGTTGTAAAGTGAGTTTGTGTGTGTATATGATGAATGTGTGTGTGTGTTTTTTTAAGGTTTTATTTATTTGAGAGAGAGAGAGAGAAAGCATGCACGAGTAGGGAGCAGAAGGGGAGGGAGAGGAACGGGGAGAAAATCCCAAGCAGATTCTGGGCCGAGCACGGAGCCCGATACGGGGCTCAGTCTCACGACCCTGAGATCATGGCCTGAGCCAAAATCGAGAGTTGGATGTTTAACTGACTGAGCCCCCCAGACGCCCTGAGTGTGTGTATTTTAAATAACAGCTTTATCGAGATTGTATACATATATTACAGAGTTCACCCTTGAAAATGTGTAAGTCAATGCTTTTTAGTAAATTTACCAAATTTGTTCCAATGACCATTGTCTAATTGCTAGGGCCACTGTAACAGATTACCACAGACCTGGTGGCTTTAAACCATAGACATGTGTATTCTGGAGGCCAGAAGTCTGAAATCAGTATGAGCAGGGCTCCACTCCCTCCAGAGACTTTAGGGGAGATTCTGTTCCACATAAGGATTCTGGATATCAGGATGTGGACCTACCACGACAACTGCTACCTATTTCCACAATATTTTTATTAGAAACCCAGTGCCTATTAGTAATCATTCCTGAATCCTGCCACCCCCTACCCCCAGCAACTACTAATTTACTTTCTGTCTCTATGGGTTTGCCTATTATAGACATTTCATATACATGGAATCATACAACATATGGTCTTTGTGACTGGCTTTTTTAAATCATGTTTTCAAGGTTCATCGTGTTATAGCATGAGTCAGAACTTTGTTCCTGTTTGTAGTGGAATAATATTCCATTGTATGGAAATTCATTTATCCATTCATAAGTTGTTGGACATTGGAAGTGTTTCCACGTTTTGGCAATTATGAATAAGGCTGTTGTGGACGTTTTTGTACAAGCTTTTGGGTCAAACATATTTTCAGTTCCCTGGAGTGTATACCTAGGAGCGAATTTGCCAAGCCATATGGTAACTCTGTGTTTAACTTTTTGAGGAACCACCAAACTATTTTTTTTTAAGATTTTATTTATTTATTTGACAGAGAGATCACAAGTAGGCAGAGAGGCAGGCAGAGAGAGAGAGGAGGAAGCAGGCTCCCTGCTGAGCAGAGAGCCCGATGTAGGGATCAATCCCCCAGATCATGACCTGAGCTGAAGGCAGAGGCTTTAACCCACTGAGCCACCCAGGCGCCCCTACCACCAAACTATTTTTTACCACAGCTGTATCATTTTCCATTTTCACTAGCAATGTAGAAGGATTCAAATTTCTCTGCATCCTTTCAACACTTATTGTATGTTTTTTTTTTTAATTACCTCTTTGCTGTTAGATATGAAGTGGTATCTCATTGTACTTTTTGGTTTTATTTCCCTAATGACTACTGATGTCGAACATCTTTTCATGTCTTGTTGGCCATTTGTATATCTTTTCTTGGTAAAGGTCTATTGACATCCTTTACCGATTTTAAAATTGGGTTATTTGTCTTCTTATTTTTAAGTTGAAAGAGTTCTTTATATATCTTTAACATGTCCCTTATCAGATACATGGTCTGCAAATATTTTCTCCCTTTCTGTGGGTCTCTTTCTTTTTACTTTCTTGATGGTGTTCTTTGAAACACAAACATTTTTAATTTTGATGAGATCCAACTTATCTGTTTTTTCTTCTGGCTGCTTGTGCTTTTGGTGTAAGAAACCATGCCCAGGGTTATGAATATTTGTACCTATGTTATCTTCTAAGAGTTATAAAACTTAGCTTTTACATTTAGGTCTCTGTTTAATTTTATTTATTTATTTTATTTTATTTATTTATTTTATTATTTATTTTATTTTTATTATTTATTATTTTATTATTATTATAAAATATTATTATTTTATTATTATTTATTTTATTATTTATTATATATTTTATTATTTATTTTATTATTTATTATATATTTTATTATATATTTTATTATTTATTTAATTTTATTTATTTAATAAATTTAATAAATTAAATTTATTTAATTTTAATTTTTGTATGTGGTGTGAGGTAAGGGATTTAACTTCATTCTTTTGCCTGTGACTACAGTAGTCCCTCCTTATCAGTAATTTTGCTTTTTTATGGTTTCATTTATCCATGGTCACCTGTGGTCTGGAAGGTCAGATCTGTCATCAGAATACCTAACGCTGTATCACAATGCCTACGTCATTCACCTCGCTTCATCTGAATCACGTCAGCTTTTTATCATCTCACATCACCACAAGAAGAAGGGTGAGGGCACCTGGGTGGCTCAGTCAGTTAAGCACCTGTGTCTGGCTCAGGTCATGATCCAGGAGTCCTGGGATTGAGTCCTGTATCGGGCTCCCCACTTTAGGGGGAATCTGCTTTTCCCTCAGCCCTTCGCCCTGCTTATGCTCTCTCTGTCACTCTCCAGTAAATAAATAAAATCTTTGGAAAAAAAAAAAAAAGGCAAAACAAGAAGAAGGGTGAATATAGAACAATAAGATTTTGAGAGAGAGAGCATATTTTTATAACCTTTATTATAGTTTATTATTATAATTATTCCATTTTATTAGTAGTTATTGTTCATTTCTTACTATGCTTAATTTACAAATTAAACTTTATCATAGGTATGTATGTATGTATAGGAAAAAAATATATAGGGTTCTGTGCTTCCTGCAGCTTCAGGCATCCAGTGAGGGTTTTGAAATGTATCTCCCACAGATAGGCGGGGACTTCTGTATCTCATCTCATTTGTTGAAAAGGCCGTTCTTCTAATTAAATTGTCACCCTTGTCAAAAAGTAATTTACCATAAATGTAAGGGTTTTTTTTTTCTGGACTCAGTTATACTCCACTGGTTTATGTATCTATCCTTATGCCAGTACCATTGTTCTAGTTACTGTAGCTTTGTAGTAAGTTCTGAAATTACAATGTATAGAGACCTCCAACTTTGTTGTTGTTCTTCAAGATTATTTTGGCTATTCTGGGTGCTTTGTATGTCCAAGTGAATTTTAGGAGCATTTTGTTAATTTCTCCAAAATAGGCAGCTGAGATTTTGATAGGGATTGTGTTAAATCTGTAGATCATTTTGGGGGGTATTGCCGTCTTAACAACAGTAATAAGTCTTCCAATTCATGAACATGGGATATCTTCCTATTTATGTGGGCCTTTTTCAGTTTCTTTTAGTGATGTTTTTTAGCTTCTGTATCCTACATCTTATTTTCCCACACATTCATTACAGGGTGAAGTAACTATTACGAAGAAAAGAGTTTTCTTTCCGTAAAGTATCTGACCAGATTTCATTTGGTTGAACTGTGTAGGGATATTACAGTATTTTTGACCTACAAAAAGAGCAACTTCATGTGCTTCAATCTAACACTTTCATTACTTGTCTATAGGCTGATGAGAATAGTTAATATATTAATTAATCTCAACTATTATTACGAAGAGATCTATAGATGCACTTCAGGTAGAAGTGTCTTTCTTTTCTAAATAGTCCAGACTGTAGGTTAGCTGTGCCCATGAGATCATTCAGAAACCCAGGTTTGTTAAGCATCCGACTCTTGGTTTTGGCTCAGGTCATGATGTCAGGGTTGTGAGATCGAGCCTTTGTCAGTCTCTGCACTGAGCATGGAGTCTAGTTGAGATTCTCTCTCTCCATCTCCCTTTGCCCCTCCCCGGCTTGTGCTCATTGTCGCTCTCTTTTAAAAAAGGAAAAGAAACCCAGGTTCTTTCTGGGTCCCTCAGTGTATTGTTCTTGTCTGGATGGTTACATCTGAGTGACTTACTTCAGCGTTTATATTCTGCAGAAACAGAGAAAGAGCTTATTCATTGCAAGCAGCTTGGCTTTAATTTGGAGACAAGCCAGAAGTTGTGCGCATCTCTTCTGTACACACCCCATTGCGGGCTCTTGGTTACGTGGGCACACCTGGCTCCCAGGGAGGGAGGCAAACTGGATAACTGTGTGTCCAGCTAAAACTCTGGAGAGAATGAAGGGGAGAATGGATCTGGGGGATAGTCAGCCATTTGCCACACTCAGCTTCCAGGCTGCCACATTTCCTGGGAGCAGTGATGTATGGGAACCATTAGATGGGCCTTTAATCCCACCTTCCTCGAGCCTAGTTACCTAAGTGGCTCCAAATGATCTTGTACCTTTAGCAGAGGAAGTCTTGTGCCCGTTGCTGTAGGTACAACATGCATACACTGGTAACAGTATTTACCACCTACACAAATGCTTACGAGCTAAATGCTGTGCCTCTTTTTTATCTCACAAGAATCCCCAAAGGAGAGGATATTACTTCTCTTTTACAGATGAGGTGACAGAGGCTGAGATGATTTAAGTCACTTTTTAGCCAGGTGGTAGAAGTAAAGCTGTGATTAGAACTAGATATGTCTCTGGGTGCCTGGGTGGCTCCATTGGTTAAGCCTCTGCCTTCAACTCAAGTCATGATCCCAGGGTCCTAGGATCGAGCCTCACATCGGGCTCTGGGCTCAGCAGGGAGTCTGCTTCTCCCTCTCCCTCTGCTGCTCCCTCTGCTTGTGTTCTCTCACTCTCTGTCTAATAAATAAACAAAATCTTAAAAAAAAAAAAAAGAACTAGATATGTTCTTAAACTTTGTGCTTGTAGTCCTGCTGCCATCCATATACTCTTGTTCCTGTACTTTGGGCGGCCTCCTCCAGATGACTGGCCCGCCACGCCTGGGGCCCAGCAGGATGTCCCAGAGAGGGCCCAAGCATGCCTAGGAAGTTGGACAAAGCTCATTCCCAAATGGACTTATAATCCATTTACTCATTTAGGAATCGTTTGTTGAATACTAACTTTGTGCCAGGTACTAGGCTGAGCCCGTATCCGTCCCCCACCCCTCCTGGAACTCCCTGGGGTCTGGGGCCTCTCGGCCTCTGCTTTTGCTAGGTGCCCAAGGCCAGCTGAATTTTAGTGCTTTTCAAGCATGTGGTTCCCTGGGCCTCTTCCACATGCTGTGACGGAGGATATGTTGGTAACGGCCCAGATGCTCAACTTCACGCGTTTCCGCATCTGCTTGGACTTAGACCGCCTCAGGAAGAGTAGTTGACGAAACCTTTCCCTCTGGTTGTGCTGTGTAGGGAGCGCAGTGGTTAGTGGTCTCCTGTAATGACTTCTTGCCTGGTGTCTGTGGGATGAAGTGGAGGCATTTTAAGTCTTTAAAATTGCAGAAGTAAAACATGTTCGTATGTTCACCATTGAAGAAAATTAGAAAATATGGATGAAAAAAAAGGGAAAAAGAAATCACCCTTTACCAACTTCTAAAGATAACCTCTATTAATATTTTGGTGCCTTTATTTCTGTTCACATGCTTATCTGCCCATCCCTTAAAATGCGATCATTCTATTTCATTAAACTGCTTTTGGAATACAATATAGTGTGAGCATATTACCATATCAGTAAATATTTATTCTGTCAATATATTCATGTATATATTAATAAATCATCATTTTGAATGAGGTCTAGTTAACAAGAATAGTTTTATGTTACTTTACAATTTACAGAGTGCTTTCTCATGTGGTCGTTCAACTAACTTTGCCCAAGATTTTTTTTTTCCTTTTTTTTTTTTAAAAGGTTTTATTTATTTATTTGACAAAGATCACAAGTAGGCAGAGAGGCAGGCGGGTGAGGGGGGGACGCAGGCTCCCTGCTGAGCAGAGAGCCTGAGGCGGGGCTCGATCCCAGGACCCCGGGATCATGACCTGAGCAGAAGGCAGAGGCTTTAACCCACTGAGCCACCCAGGCGCCCTGCCCAAGATACTTTTTTAAAGGTTGGTTTATTTATTTGGGAGAGAGAAAGAGAGAGAGTGAGAGGAGGGGAGGGGGGCAGAGGGAGAGGGAGAGAGAGTCTTCAGCAGACTCCGTGCTGAGCGTGGAGCCCGACTTGGGGCTTCATCTCGGGAGCCATAATCAGGAGTCGGATGCTTAACCAACTGTACCACCCAGGCGCCCCTGTGCGAAAGATTATTGAACAGTGTGGTTTCTGGAATGTGGGGTCACAGCCGATGACCAAGTGCAGAAGCCCATTTGAGGGACACCTTCTCCTTTCAGGGTGTGTGTCTTAGAGACGAGGTCGGTTAATAAGAAAACTCATCCCAGTCCAGCTCAGGCATGGGTTTGCTGTGCCTTTGGTCGGGCCGCTGTCCATTCTGATGCTTTTCCTCACTTTGAAAACATGGAACACCCCTTGCTGACCTGTGGCCCCACCAAGTGATGGAAAGGATTTCCATACCCCTGGAGGTGGTTAATTATCCACACGGGGTGCATTCCCCCGGGTTTGGGGCGAGGTTGCAAGGACTCCTGGGAAACCGCTGGCAGCACTGTGGGGGCTGGCGGCTCTGTGAGGGGAGGGGCTAGGGGCGGGGTTTCAGCTGAGCTGGTACTTCCAGGCTGCTTGGATGTGGTCTTGAAAGGTGTCAACTCTGGGAGGGCTTCCGCGTAGGTCAGACCTGAGGTAAATCATGTGGACTTGTTCTGGCCCCTCTCCCTGGGGCTCAGACCCCTCCAACGTGTAATTCTTTAGTTTCTTGCTTGGACTGTATTCCTGCCAAAGGAACGCCAAGGCTTCTCTTCTGTTACCACCTTCGGTTACAGAAATAGAGGAACATTGGCAGAGGAGGACAAACTGGTTCACTCATTCCCAGAAAGGCTTCTTGCCTGAATGCCGGTGTCCCTCGGGCTCTTGGCTGACACGGCGGGCTCTCCCTGAATCCCACCGGAGGCTTTCTTGTTTCCGGCCCTTCCCAAGAGGAAACATACAGCGTTCACTAGCCGTACGTAGAAGCTTCTGGAGAAGTAGTAGTCGTGTTATTTATCCCTTGTCGCTATTCTGTGAGGTGGGAAGTGCTGTCTTTGTTGCACAGGTGGGGAGAACTGAGGAACTTCCTCTCCCAGGGCCACATGGTCGTGAGTGGTAAAGCAGACATTGACTCCAGTCTGTCCGAATCTTCCCTGAACAGCATTCAACCAGCTCCTCTTAGTTGTGGGGCCTTTCACGTGGAGCAAAACGCAGATGAACAAAGAAGTAAGCCAAGGGAGAGCAGAGCTACCGTCCTTGAAACCGAGAGGGGAGGAGTCCCTGGCTTCTCCCTCTTCCAGGTGGCCTGGGACAGCTCCATGGAAACCGTCCCAGAGCCCATGCAAGGACATAAAGAGGACAGAAAGAGGACACCTGTTTAGGTCTTTGAAATACTCTACTGTCTTGCCAGGTAGTTAGGGCTCCGATACCCGTCATCTTAGCCTCGATAGAGGAGAAGGGTTCTGGGGGACTTTGGGTTTTAATCGCCCAGAGTGGAGGTTGGCAGGAATGCCAGGAGCAGACAACTGGAGATGAGAGTCACCGTGAGCTCAGAGTCTCATTGGCAGCACTGAGAGTTCTCAGAGTCCCTCAGTAGTGGCTGCCCAGCACCACTGCCATCTGGACGAGTCACAGTAACAGTTTGGCAGGAAGAATAACAGCGCAGTTCTCTGTATCCGCGACTGACTCCCGGGTACGCAGTGCAGCCTACAGGCCCGTCCGACCATGCCCTTTTCCCCACACCCACCCCCCAAGTCCTTTACTGTGTGAGCGCCTGCTGTGTCCACAGCCCCAAGAATGCAGACATTAAACTACTGTCCCTGCCCCTGAAGAGCCCACAGACTGGCACACAGGTAACCACTGTACACGGCTGCCTGCACAAGGGTTAAGTAACACCTGCAAGTGTCAGGGAAGGCTTCCTCAAGTGCCCAGCGTGGTTGCCATCGGCCTCAGAGTAAAACCCAGCTCCCCGTCAAGACAAGACCTGCAACTGTCTACCAGACTTTTTTTGGTGGTTGAGATACATGAAGAAAGTGGTGGTATTTGGAGGACTCACCGAGGGAAAGCCATTGTCCGAGGAGACTGGCCAGGCCACTCTGGGGGGCCGTGTGCAGGGATCTTCCGGGGCAGTGACTGGCCTCCTGCTCTTCTTGGGAGCCAGGCCAGGCCACTTGGGATTCTTTGAGGGCAAGGCATGCCTTGTACATTGCTGACCCCTGTTTCCGGATCTCTGTCTTTCCTTATCTAACAGTCAAGGTTCGGCTGTCTCCTGCCCCCATTCGGGTCTGGCCAGGAGCCCATCTACTTTTTGTGCACTCGTGGTTTCTCTCTTGTGACTCACCTCTGTGTTCTAATTGACATTTTTTCTGTTCCTCTCACTGGCCTCTTTGTGGACAAGATCTGTATCCAGCATTCCAGTGCCCGGCCTTGACCTTGATGCATAGTAAATCTTTAGTAGATGTGTGAAAGGAATGAATGCATGGTGGTGCATTTGAATTTGATCTTGAAAGACAGAGTTTATCAAGCAGGAAATGGTAGATGGGGATCTAGAGAGAAGGAACTGAGACTTTGTCCGGGGTCCATCATGACTTACTTATTCCATGTAGGCCCTAAACTTACCTGAAACTTGCTTTTGTCACCTGCAGAATGGCTATAATATTTATATTGCAGGTTCATAGTAGAGACTCAAGATGATGTTATAAATGTCATAGCTCCTCCTGCCTACAAAGTACCATGACGAAATAGGTATTGGGCTTACTTTTTTTTAAATTAAGTCATCTCTGTGCCCAACGTGGGACTCGGAACTCATGACCCTGACATCAAGAGTCATCAGCTCCACAAACTGAGCCACGTTTTGCTTTAAAATAACATGACTTTGGGGCGCCTGGGTCGGTTAAGCATCTGCCTTCGGCTCAGGTCATGATCCCAGAGTCCTGGGACCACACCCCACATCGGGCTTTCTGCTCAGCGGGAGCCTGCTTCTCCCTCTCCCTCTGCCTGTTGCTCCCCCTGCTTGTGGTCTCTCTCTCACTGTCAGATAAGTAAGTCAAATCTTTTAAAATAAAATAAAATAACATGACTCTGTTAGTTGGAAACTACTGATGAGTATTTTTTAAAATTTGAGATTTGTGCTGAAAATACAAGGAGAGCCGCTGTTCGAACTGTCCGTGGCCTTATGGTTGCTTGTCCTGGGAGAATCGCCGTTTCTGGAAGGATTGAACACTACATGAGTTTCCTTGTTCAGATTGTGAATTCATAGAATAATTACTCTAAGCTTTGTGCTCCCCATTCTCTGACTCGCAGGACATGTGAAAGGAAAACTCTTCATGTGGATTTGAAAGGTCGGGAGGAAACTGAGGTCCTCATGGCCGATGCGCTGTTCTGCTCTCGCCGTGTAGGCCGCCCTCGTGTGACTTTCCCCTTCGAATTACACACAGTCTCAGTTAACTGATCAGGGGCAGGAGTCTATTCAGCCTAGGGGGCATTTAAAGGATCCTGTGATGAGGAAAATCTGTTTGTCGTAGGTGGTCAGCTCTCCACGTTTCTAAAGCTGAAAAAACGTATCTGTGACGAAAGCTGAAGTTTTCTTAAAATAGGAAAAAAATGTATTCTTGGGATGCGGCCTCTTCTCCCAGAGTATTACGTCAGCAGTAGCAACGACAGAAGAGTACGGCCGGTGAGCGATGATTTAAACCCTCCGAGTGGCTCAGAGACTCTCACGGCCTCCCTGTGAGAATGGAGTTGTTATTCGCACTTTGTAGATGAGGAGTTTGAGGAACAAGACTTTGAAACTCAGCGTGCCCGACTCCAGGGCTTTGCTTCTAGAAGGCAGGCCTCCTGGTCTCCTGTCTGTGTCCCATTAGTGCGTCTGCTCTGCTGGTCTCCTTCCGTGCCAGAGAGAGTGTGGCTAGCTCGGAAAGGCCCCGTGAGCTCTGTCGGTGAGATCGCATCTGTGGCAGTCTGAGATGCCTTCTGTCTTCTTCCTCTCCTCAGCTACGGGGTGCTGCTTTGGGAGCTCTTGACCGGTGAGGTGCCCTTCCGAGGAATCGACGGCTTAGCCGTGGCTTACGGAGTGGCCATGAACAAGCTCGCCCTTCCCATTCCTTCTACGTGCCCAGAACCTTTTGCCAAACTCATGGAAGGTAAGTGACCGCTGACTGGAACAAAACTAGAGCAGCACTTGGGTAGATGTCGGACGATTCTGCCAGGTCCATCCCGGAGAGAGGAGAGGAAGTACAAGTCAGTCAGGGAGGAATCCCGTGGGTGGTTGCAAGAGCCACTTTCAGATGATGTGAGCACCCGCTGCGTTGATGTCACGGGTGCTCCTCTGTCCACCCCCAGGGAGTGCAGAACTCCACTTAGTAACTAAAACCCACTACCCAGCACTTCAGTATTTTATTATCTAATACAAAATGAGAAGACGTGGCAGCTTCTGTTTTTAAGATCTCCGAGTGTATTACATCTAGAAACGAAGAACGTCCGAGAAGAGAACTCTAGGAGTCACCTGGTCAAACCCTGTAATTCCCTGAGCGAGAAATCCGAAGCTGAGAGAGACAAAGTGCACTCCGTTAGCTAGCATGTGAGCTGAGAAGACATAGCGTTCACCCTTCCCGACACCCAGTCCAGTCCTTTTTATCTTTGCCTCATCATCATCCCATTGACGTGGGGAAGGCTGGCTCGTTTATTGGTGGGAAACTGAGGTCCGAAGTCCAGTTACCACTGTCAGGACTGGAATTGTGTAGGAACGTGGTAAGTCCTGGTTGTCGAGCCTTGTGCCAGCAAACCCCTTGGACTTGCTTTTCTGATGCTAAATCGGCAGGCAGAGTCAGTTGGGGGCAGAACTGCTACATCTGTTTCCACGTTCACTCTGGTCGTGAGCGTGGGCAGCTTGCTTTTTTCCCCGGCCCTATGTGTGGTTGCCGAAATCCCCGTGTTTCTGTTTCTGGAAGGAAAATTGTGAGACAGTTTCCTGGTAAATAAGGTCACGTAATATTCTGTCTTACTCCTGTCTCTGTCCATTGGTGCTTTCTGTCTGCTCCCGTGTTCCACACAGACTGCTGGAATCCTGACCCTCATTCACGACCATCTTTCACAAATATCCTGGACCAGCTAACTACCATAGAGGAGTCTGGCTTCTTTGAAATGCCCAAGGACTCCTTCCACTGCCTGCAGGATGACTGGAAACACGAGATTCAGGAGATGTTTGACCAACTCAGGGCCAAGGAAAAGGTAAATAAAACAAGAAAAAAGGCATGCGTTGAATCAAGTGGGCCTTTCCCACTGGGCCTTCTCCGCTGGGGCCTCTGGACCGATTCTGACACAAGCACCTTCCTGCTTAGTTTGAGGTAACAGCACCTTTTTCTTCCCGACGTTACACAGAGAGAGTTCTCCAGGCCTCAGAGGTGACCTGAAGCGGTAGAGACGTTTCCCTTCTTTCTGGGATTTGGCAGGAACAAGTTGGGCGTCGTGAGCCCAAAGTTCTCCACGTGGAGCATCTATCCCACTGTCCAAACCAGAGGAAGAGCGCCACTGAGCAGGCACCAGCAGGAAATCGGAGAGGGGTCTAGAAACATTTCTTGGTTCCGTAGTGGACTTCCAGAGTGGGGGTTACCTGGAGACAGGGACACTTCAACACTGAACACAGTCATCAGCACATCCTGCCACTGTCTTTGGCGTCAGAGTCAGAAACAAAAGATGGGCTGAAAATACTGCGGTTCTGAAATGATAGGGTGTTTTGCGTGTTTTTATGAAAAAGGCTAAGGCCTGAACTGACTGAGGAGTTCAGATATTCTTAGCTTGCTAGAGATCTGCCATTCGTTTTGGTGGCCATTCCTTACGCGGCTCCTCTCTGGGCCCCTGGTGTCTGAGGAGCGGTCTGCGACCACGGGGGGTGGGAGCGGAGGAACAAGCGCTTACGTTGCTTCTGCTCGGGCTGGGCTGGATCTAAGGGCTACAGCCAGGGACACAAGCAACGGCCACGTGTCTCCTGGTGAATTTCTTTTTTCCCTCCTCGTTGCCCACTCGGGGCATTTGGGAAGCAACATGATAAGAGGAGCTGAAATTATGTACATCTTTGTGGCTTCTCAGTCCTTTCCCTTGAAAGATGTGATGATGGAAGAACCTTTCATCCTTTCTATCCTGCAGTCTCGTGGCCCCTGCCCCCCAGCATGTAGGCAGGTGTCACTGTCTTTCTCGTCCAGGGCAAAGGGTCAGTGACTTGTCTCCAGTCACACAGCCAGCAAGCGGGGAAGCAGAATCTTCCTCCTGGGTCATCTGATTCCAAAGCCATCTTCTCTCCTCAAAAAATGACTTAAAAATCATTTCTGAAGCTCATTTGAAGAGATTAACCTCTTAATGCCACATAGCACTCCTCAACCTAGTACTGCTCGGCAAGTCAATGAGTGTTCCACAGGGGAATGGACTGAGCTTATGACAGATCTTTTGGGCCCTGGGGAGGGGCGGGGGGGGGGGGAGGGACCAGCACTGACTGAATGATTGAAAGAGGTTGTTCCTCTGACACCTGGGCGGCTCAGTCAGTTAAGCATCTGACTTTGGCTCAGGCCATGGTTTCAGGAGGACGGAGCCCCACCGTGAGCCCCCCACTCAGCAGGGAGTCTGCTTGTCCCTCTCCCCGCCCCCCTACTCATGTTCTCTCTCTCTCCCAAATGAGTAAATAAATGAAATCTTAAAAAAAGAAGAAGAAGAGGAGGGTTCTCCTGTTACTGGTGCTGTTCCGAGTAGAAGAACCTCGTGTTGCTGGCTCTTGAGGTTGTCGAATCACTTGATTCATGTTTTCTTGCTTTCAGTTGATGAAATTATAAGGGTACCCACCAGTACGAAAAATGTTAAGTTGGATTTTGTCGTGGGTAGTTACTAGGAGAAGCCAAACCAGTTCTCGTAACAGCCAGCATTCGTAGAGCACGTACTATGTGCTGTGCTCTGTTACAAAGCGATTTATAGGAATCCTTATATAGCCTCACATAATAAGATAATATTTATCTTATGTAAACAACCGTGATGTCAGTGCAGTTAACTCCATGGTACTCATAAGGCCCGCGGTAACTCGCCCCGGGCCACGATTCGGGCAGTTTGTTCCAGAGTCCTTGCTCTTAACCATGGTGCCCTGATGCCTCTCCATGGTAAGACTCTGAGTGGGGCAGGTGAGGGTGAGGGATGGAGAATGATCTTTCTCTCTGGGGAGATGCCTCTTAAGTCATTGTGTGCAGGGAGGCGATTTGCATACGAGGAGGCTGATCCCCAATGGGTGCTTCACAAGAGGAGACTCACCATGTTGGAGAGGCTGGGGATTTATGGTGCCGTTGGCCAGTATTCCATAAGTGTCCTGGTTTCTCGTATGAGTCAGCTCATTCCCAGCTTGTCTCAACTTACCGTTTCCAGGTAGAGCGATGATGGATTTGTCTCTGGACTGGGGTCTGAGTTCCCTCAAAGGAAGGGGCTATAACCCAAACCATTCCATAGATGAGAGCAGGTTCTGCCCATCTAATAAGCAGTGGTACCAAAGCAAGCGCCTGGCAAAGACTGGGAAAGATTTTCTCTTCTCTTTGCTGTGCTGCCGCGATCCTTCCAGAGCACAGCGTTTTCCTTCAAGATGAGAGTGCGAACCACATGCCTCCGTGGAGTCACTCACCAACTGAGCAGAGGTGCGGAAGACACGCCTCACTGCCTTTTCAGCAATCACTCTGGAAATACATTTTTATTCGACTATTAGGTGATACCTGGAGGCCGATTCATTTATAGCGGGCACAGTTTAAGTCACATTAAACTGGCTCTGGTTTAAAAACCATCCTTTATAGAATGGGAAAAAATGAAAATACAACCAAGTCTGTAAAATTTCAGTACATGATAATATTTTCTGCCCAAATGCCCATGTTTTTCCAGTCACAGGCAATTTTAATCAGTAATCTAGGAACCCTCAGCCCCCATCTCCAGGGCTACCATGGCTCTGTCCGCAGGTGGCCGGACTGAGCCTGGGCCGGGCATCCAGCTCCCGGGGCGGTCAGGGATTCCTTTACCAGCCAGCTGGGAGACCCGCGCCCCGTCTGGGGACCTGGAGTATGGAGGCACCGGCTCTCGAGGGCCCTCGGCCTCCCCTCCGACCCGGAGCGCCCCCGCTTCTCCGCCGTGCTTCCGCCCCTGCAGGAGCTGCGCACCTGGGAGGAGGAGCTGACGCGGGCCGCGCTCCAGCAGAAGACCCAGGAGGAGCTGCTGCGGCGCCGCGAGCAGGAGCTGGCCGAGCGGGAGATCGACATCCTGGAGCGGGAGCTCAACATCATCATCCACCAGCTGTGCCAGGAGAAGCCCCGGGTGAAGAAGCGCAAGGGCAAGTTCCGGAAGAGCCGGCTGAAGCTCAAGGACCGGAACCGCATCAGCCTCCCTTCCGGTCAGTGGGCGGGGCCTGCGGGGGGCCGGGGACCCAGCTCCGCGAGGCGGGACGCTCTGGGTCTCAGTTCGGGGTGGCTCCAAGTGGGCTGGCCATTCGCGGGGAGACTGGCCCGCCCCGCGGGAGTTTCTGAGTGTGACCGAAGAGACCGGGAGGGAGGACAGACGGGTCGTGGGCAGTCCTGACGGGCCGGTCCAGACAGCCAGCAGCCTGGCGGCTCCCGTAGAGGACTCAGGGCCCTGCAGAATAACTCCTCTCAGGGTTTCTTTGAATTACCAGTTCTCTGGCCGCAGTGGAGAGCAGGATTCACGGGTAGGGATTTGAGTTGCGCACAACCTTTCAGAAGCACTTTGGGTGAGGACAGGTACATCTGTAGTGTGTTCAGCCTTGGGGAAATGCAAATCAATACGAAACCAGGAGTTAGAATCTTTGTGGGTCGTAATGGACCCATGGAGGGAGGTGGTGCTCCAGGTGGGTTTGTTGTGTTCTACGTCTATAAGGTCCTGGGAAGCAAGCTCAGTAGAGGTGGGAGGAAGCCGAGGGAAAATAGCATCACGGGGACACAGTGGAGGATTTTAAGCCCCGGGATGATGGCTTTAGTGCAAGCACGGGAGTTCATCCAGTGCGATGCCGTGGCTGGATTTGTGGGACATGTCTCCTAGTGTTCTTGTTGCACATTTTCCTGGCTGGCAGCACAGCCTGTGAGCCCCTCTTGAGCGTGTCGTGTGTGGTGGCCTGCTGCTGTGAGCTGGGAAAGCTCGGCGGAAGCAGCAGTTCCCACCTTCAGGGAGATCCCGTCCAGTCAGGGGATCCCGGTGCAGACACTCGTCTGTTTATTACACCTCTTGATAAATGAGGACACTGGGACTTAGAAAACCAGGGCTGTAAGGTTTCCCTTCTTTATGCTATACCACAACTGCCTTTGTATAACACCACAGTTTGGACCATTAGCCCCATCGTGCTCACTTCCTTAGGCTCCCACCAAGGAGGAGTCCTTATTACTCTGCTCCGCCTGCCCTTAGTGAGAAGCTTCTGGCTCCCTGCCCTGGTCCCTGAGAAAAGGCGGCCTGTCCTCATTGACTGTAAGAAACCGAATTTTAAGTTAGATTTCCTAGACTAATCAATAAGTTCCGCTATCTTAAGAAAACTACTGTAAATCTGTAGTTGCTACACCTACGTGTACTATAGACGAGGCTGACTTGGAGAGTGAATGTTCCCTCTCATATGTTCAGCTTGCTGTCCTGCCGTCTTCGGGGAGAAAGAGAGCGTTTTCCAGGCGAACAAGTTGCTTCTTAGGAAACCGGGGCTTGTCCCTCCAGCCTGCTGGGAAGTGTCACTTTTCTCGTAGGAACTGGATTATGGAAATTCTAATGTGCACGCATGTCTGTCTTTCCCCAAGCAGATTTCCAGCACAAGTTCACGGTTCAGGCCTCCCCCACCATGGATAAAAGGAAGAGCCTCGTCAGCAGCCGCTCCAGTCCTCCCGCGAGCCCCACCGTCATTCCTCGCCTTCGGGCCATCCAGTGTGAGACTGTTTCCCAAATTAGTTGGGGCCAGAACACACCAGGGGCCTCTGTCCCCTGCTCTGTCCAGCCACCGACTGGCCCAGGCTTGCTCCATCCATAACTTCTGCCACCTCTCCTCGGCAATGTGTATATACATGCACATATGTACGCAAACCCTTAGCCCTCCTTCTTGTCTCTCTCCATTAGCTTTATACTGCTGCCTCCCCTACCTTTCCTCTTAGTGACCAGCAGAGGGGTTTGTGGGCATTGATGGGATCTTTCGTGAACTACAGAGCAATTCGGAAACTGGCGTGTGCTGTAGGTAGCCTGGGACCTGGCCTGGGCTGGTTGGTACCCTGGCCTGGGGATCTTGTATGCTGTATGCCATATTCGGGGCATCATTGTTTTTTTGTTGTCATTCATGCTCCTCAGGGAAGGGTGTTTTCAAAGTGTAGGTCCTGAGGAAACTTGCCACATACTTCGTGATAGGTCAAGTCTAGACCAATTATATTCTTACGATTTTACAAAATTTACAAAAATTTTAAAAATTTTTACAATTTTAGTGTTTATTAAAAAGAATTTCCACACATGCGTGTGTGTATGAATGGAGTCGTTTCCCTACCTTAAAGATAGAGATTTCATTTAAAAACAAACAAAAGACAAACTCTGGCTGGCTCTCCTTGAAAAATCCATTCATATCTGTGGATTCCCTTTTTTCACGTGGCCGCCGCTGGCTGCAAGCAATGGCGACTTCCATATGCTCTGTATTTTACCTCAGTCCCCTCAGCTCCTATTTTTTTGGTGTCCGGAACCATCTGCTCATTTATGTTACAAGCCTAGTCTCTGAGGCATTTGGGTTTGAACTTGTGCTGTAAGGCAGTCATGTTAGAAGAACGTTCCTCCTCTCTTACCTGTTATAATTCTCTAGGCCGTTCCGTCCCCTTCTCCTCCGACTCCTGACCTCCTCATTGTCTTCCTTTCTTACCAGAATTCTTCTCTGCACCTCCGAGTCTTCCTTTCACCCTTACCTTTTTCCCTTCCTACCTACCTCCTTCCCTCCCTACCCTGACTCCAGTTCCACTGGAACAAAACAAGTTCCTTAAACCAGATCTGTTTGGAACTCCAGTGTCCGGCTGGTCTGAGCGCCAGCTTTGCCTTGGACTCGGGAGAATCGGGGAAGTTTCCCGTGTTGGGTGCTTTGAGAGCACTCTGTGACTGGTGCCTGAGGACTCGAAGGCTCCACTTGGGCACAGAGTCTTTGACTTCTCCCCTGCAACTCCATATGTGTGTGTGTGTGTCTGTGTCTGTCTGGTGAGGTAGAGGCTAGTTTTGGGGGGACCCTGTCTGTCTTTTTTCCAGGTCCCATCCGACTTTTGTTATTCACAGTGACACCGGGTGAAAGCAGCAAAACCTGGGGCCGGAACTCAGTCATCCCGAAAGAGGAAGGGGAGGAGGAGGAGAAGAGAGCCCCCAAGAAGAAAGGACGGACGTGGGGGCCAAGCACGCTTGGTCAGAAGGAGCTGGCCTCGGGAGATGAAGGGTAAGAACCAGAAGGAGGCGACTCTTTCCCCTTAAAGACGGGTGCTCCCTTTTAAAACTATGACGTGAAATACTTTCTCGCTGTTGTGGGTTTCATTGCTTTCTGAGAAATGCCCAGCCTCTGGATCTTTGCAGTGGTTTTCCAATATCCTCGCTCCCTGGACCTCCCCTAGGAAGGGGCTCAGCATACTTTTGTGTATGGTAATAAGTAGTTTGGGCTTTGCGGGTCCCCGTCTTCTCTTTTGCAGCTCCTCCGCGGCTTTGTTGGGTGCCAAAGCAGGCGCAGACCACGGGCCACACGTAACTGAAGGAGCGCGAGCGCCTGAGTTCTTTCAGTAAGACTCGCGAACACAGGCGGCGGACGGGAGTTAGCCCTCCCGTTAGAGTCTGCCGAGCCCTGCCAGCGCCTGGCTCTTCCCCTTCAAACACCCGCGCAGGGCAAAGAGAAGGAAGGGCAGGGCTTACGGGACCCTCTTGACTTGGAGGCTTGTCCCGAAGCAAGGGCGGTCGGAATAACCCAGCGCTGGCAGTCCGTGCGCTCAGATGTAACACCAAGGCCACCAGAACTTTTTTTTTTTTTTTAAGATTTTATTTATTTACTTGACACAGAGAGAGGGAGCACAAGTAGGCAGAGAGGCAGGCAGAGGGGGAGGCGGAAGCAGGTTTCCTGCTGAGCAGGGAGCCCGATGCGGGGCTCCATCCCAGGACCCTGGGATCATGACCTGAGCCAAAGGCAGAGGCTTTAACCCACCAAGACACCCACGTGCCCCCAGAACTTTAAAAAAAAATTTATTTAAATTCAATTAATTAACAGTTGCAGAGGTAGAGTTCAGTGATTCATCAGTTTCCTGTAACACCCAGTGCTCATGACATCTCGGGTCCCCCAGAACTTCTTTTAAGCCCCACCTCCTGGCCACACTGAGCGTGTGAGCAGCCGCGCTGGGCAAAGCACGAGACCCAGCTTTGTGTCTTGGACGTGCTGGTGTTCTTCCTGAGCCTTACGGGTTAGATTCTCTCAGGTCCTGGCTCCTCGGAAGCCATGCCTCGTGGTGCAGTCCGCAGCGGCGAGCGCACCTGCTGACCCCAGGCCGTCCTGGCCCCACCGTGCCTCGCCCGGGGGCCTCATGTCTTCCCGTCTGTAAAACGGGGTTCCTTCGGCACCCACCAGTGCAGTTGAGAAGAGGATTAAATAAGTGCAGGCAGGATTCGCTGGCTCCTGGTGAGCCTGTGTAAATACGGCTGTGCTGTTGCACGCCTCTCGTGCCATTTCCGTGTCGCTGCTGAAGAATGAGCGTCGTGGCTTATGGTTCTTATTCTTGGTGTTAAAACCTAGAATCCTGTTTCTTGACTTTTCTGAGTGAGAAGCAGCAGCAACCCCCTTCTCCCTTTGCAGTGACTTTCCTGAGCTTGTG
The DNA here is from genome assembly GCF_963455335.1 of Martes martes. NCBI lineage: Eukaryota > Metazoa > Chordata > Mammalia > Carnivora > Mustelidae > Martes > Martes martes. Next base: position 133,484,577 of record NC_137894.1, read on the forward strand.
CCTGGCCCTGGCCCTGGCCCTCGCTCTGGTATTCCTTTGACTACTGGACCATCTCAGGTCCAACGTCTGTTCTCATGCCAGATCTGAGCTGAAGGCAGATATGTCAGTTTGGTGCATGAAGGATTGACTCTTCGCAGCCAGGCTTTAGAAATCACTAGATGCCTCGGAATAGGGAAAGGGAAGGGAGGGAGGGAACCAGGGCAGGCAGGCAGGAAGGAAAATTTAGGTATGTAGGGCAAACTGCCTAAGCTGAGAGTTCAGTGCCCGAGCCCTCTAGGAATGGTAAATTGTTCTGCTGCAGTTGGGTCTGTAGGGGCAAGAGCTCCTCAGTCTGATTGTGCTTGAGCCCTGGGGTCCAGTAGGGTTGTGGTGGGTCTGAGAAACTCAGTCGCCCTGAATCCCTTGATATTTCTGACTTTCGTTTGATTCCTGACAGGATTTCCCAGGTTGGCTGTGGATCCCAGTAGTTTTTATAATTCTGTTTCATTTATAGATATTTTTTTTTTGTCTTGCTGGTAAATTAACTTCATTTCACATTCCAAAATATTAATTTTGGCATTTCTTCTCCCTTACATAGATTTGTCCTCAAAACTGTTGAAACAGTTCAAAATATGACTTATGATTGATTCTCAATTCCTAGTCAAGAAATCATGTATATTCCGTTCATTCTCAAGTCAAATGTCAGAAATTTTTGAGAGCCTCTGTATGACAGTATTTCTAATTTTAGTCCCTATCAACGGAAGAAAATATGTAACAGCAAGAAGCTATGTTGAATTCAGTCATGTTAAGTGAATTTGCATATCCATCCTTTAAAAAAAAATAGTATATATCTTATAGGAAACATACGCTTGCTCATAGACAGCTTGGGTATGTGGCTTCATGCTGTCTCTGCAGTTACGCTGTGGCGGCTCGGGGACCTTTGCCCCACAGATTGGGAGGTCACGGGCCTGTGGCAGCTCAAGCACGGCCACCTCGTTAAGATTCCCACATGGCGTGGGCTGTGCTGAGCGGTCAAGAGGAGGGTGGCTGGCCACGTGACTGGAGTCCAGCCTCGAGGGCTCCCATGTGGCAGAAGCTGAGTTGGATGTACCCACTGTCGCCTACTACTGATTTTCTTTATTCATTGAAGATCCCCTCAGAGACGTGAGAAAGCTAATGGTTTAAGTACCCCATCAGAATCTCCACATTTCCACCTGGGGTGAGTCTCATCTCCACCCTTCCATCAAGTGTGTTAGTAATAGTTCCCCTTCCATTTCCTCATTCTCACGGCACACCCCGTAGAATTGAGCCTCATTATTGCCAAGGCTGTGCTGACTTTTTTCCTTTAAAGCAGTACCCCCGTGCACCCTGGGATCTTCCTGTGTTGGTCTGACTCTCCCTTTCCTCCCTTCCCTGACCACCCCGGTGGTTGGGATTCTCCTGGCACCCTTAGTTATAGGGGGACAACACAAGGCGGTTTGTCATCTTTAGCACTGGCTTTGACTTTGCTAATCCGGATCCCCTTGAACCCAGAAGATACTAGAAGATTGTCAGTTAGAAGTCCCAGGCTGTGGGTTGAGTAGTGTGCTTATCTCGGGCTGTGTATTTTAGTGGAAACCACTGGTGGCTGAATGTACTTGAATTCATTGGTATTTCTGATAACACTTGAAACAGATCTGAAATGAGGGGAAACGTTGGTCCTTCTCTCTCCCTCAGGATGGACTGGGAAGAGTGGGCTTTATTTGAGTAGCTTTTTCTGGTCCTAAAATGAGAGCCACCTCTGATTTATCATCCTGGTATTTCCAAGGTAACGATAACCCACAGATTTCCTCAGTTTTCCCTCTTTATTGTCTGCTAGAGAAAGACCCGTGCTTCTGGGCCTCTGATTCCCCCATCATAGGAGGGGGCTGGAGGGGTCCCCCCTCCGGGTCCCCCGAGCTACTGGCTTGCAGGTGTGAGCTCCTCACAGGGATCTGAAAGTGAGCTCCTGCCCTTTTCCTCTCCGTTCCCAGACAAACCAGGGGCTCCAGTGCAGCACTATGTACTCTGCACATAGGTCTGTCCCAAAGTGCACTGGGTTGGTGCAGCTTTGTTGGCTGGTTTTTGTTTTTTAAAAGTGTCTGGCTTTGAAAGTTGCCTGAGCATGCCATACGCTTGGAAGGAGTGGAGAAACGGTCTGAGTCGAGCAGGCTGGCCCGGCCGTGTCTGCCGGCTCCCCTGCCTGGGGCTTGCCTGGCATCGCGGTGTCCCCTGAGGTCCGCCCTGTGCTGTAGACAGTGTCCCGGAGCGATGGCCTCTTGTGGAAGCCGGGCTCGGGCAAGACCCGGGCCAGTTCCGGGCAGTCCACGTTCTTCTGCCCTCTTGCCAGCCTGCCTGCTAGATCTTTCCCCAGCTCCAGAGCAGCATGTGGAGGGGTGGGTCCGCGGCCCTGCTTTTTTTTTCCGAGAGCATGTGTACTTCTGTTTGCAATGTGAGGGGACTCGGGGTTTGTTGCCTGTACGTCAAGGCTCGTGGGCTTTGGTGGAATTAACAAGCTCCCAGGGAGAGACATTTGCACAGGCCCGTGGAGGTGAGGGTAGAGTAAGGGCAGTAACCAGTTCTCACAGTTTCCTCGTTTCCTCCCATTAGCCTCAAGTCCCTGGTAGATGGATACAAACAGTGGTCGTCCAGCGCCCCCAACCTGGGGAAGGGCCCGAGGAGTAGCCCAGCGCTGCCAGGGTTCACCAGCCTTATGGAGATGGGTGAGCATTGCCCTTGTCCTGACCTTCCCTGTTCCCTCAGGGAAATTTTGGTCAAGCTTCTGGGACTGTTTGAGGACCCTGGTGCCCCTTCATGGGGGTCGTCTCCTCTTTCCCCGACTCCCGGGCCCCACCTCCTTCCCTCTTTGCTCGCTCTACTCCCGTTTCATTGAACCTTCCCCAGTCACAGTTTCTTCCTCCTGCTGCCATGGGGCTCCCACAGCCTCCCATCCCAGGAGCCAGGTATAGTCTCCTTAGGGCAGTGCAGAGGGTGAGGCCTTGAATCAGGCACTTCCCTGTGCTGGGTCGCTTTCCTTTGTATCTTAAAATGGGGAGTCTGCAAACCAGGAGATGGTGGTGGGGGACACTGTGGTCTTTCTCCAAGGAGCTTTCCAGTTGCTTGGGATTGCTGACTGGGTAAGGTCTCCTCCATGCTGTCGCTCAGACAGCAGGTGCTGTTCTCTCTGAAGACTTCCAAGGTCATAGTGGGTCAGTTCATAGAATAGAGGCACCTTCACCCGTGGAGGGCGTTCCGGTCCATCGCAGGACACTGGTCTAAGGACAGGTCTCTAGGCCATCCCAGAAATTCAAGGTCTCTTCCAATTTTAAGGTGCAAGAAAAGGAGGAAGGTTTCTGTTCTACCCACTATTCTAGGACACTCACACTCTACCTCTTGTGTTGAGGGTCCCTATGAAAGGAGTGGAAAAGTGGCAGATTTCCTCTTCAGAAAACAGGAAAGGAGGCTCTGGAATGGAGAGTGATTTCCTCGGGTTGGTCACAGTTGAGCGTGGAGGGCTAAAGCCCTGGGGGTCAATGCCCGGTTCCTTATCCCGCCCGCGAGACTCTTCAACCTTTGCATTCCTGACGCTCGGCCAGGAGGCGGGGGCGGGAGAGAAGGACAAGTTTCTCTTGCCGCTTCATCTCCATGTCCCGTGTCCCCTCCCTTCCTCTTGTCTGCACAGAGGATGAGGACAGCGAAGGCCCCAGAAGTGGGGAGAGTCGTCTACAGCATCCACCCAACCAGTCCTACCTCTGTATCCCATTCCCTCGTGGAGAGGACGGAGAGGGCCCCTCCAGTGATGCGGTCCACGAGGAGCCCACCCCGGTCAATTCGGCCACCAGTACCCCGCAGCTGACGCCCACCAACAGCCTCAAGCGGGGCGGCGGCCACCACCGCCGTTGTGAGGTGGCCCTGCTCGGCTGTGGGGCTGTTCTCGCAGCCACGGGCCTGGGGTTCGACCTGCTGGAAGCCGGCAAGTACCAGCTGCTTCCCCCGGAGGAGCCTGAGCCCCCAGCCCGGGAGGAGAAGAAGAGGCGCGAGGGTCTTTTCCAGAGGGCCAGCCGGCCTCGTCGGAGCACCAGCCCCCCATCCCGGAAGCTCTTCAAGAAGGAGGAGCCCATGCTGCTGCTGGGAGACCCCTCCGCCTCCCTGACGCTGCTGTCGCTCTCGTCCATCTCGGAGTGCAACTCCACCCGCTCCCTGCTGCGCTCTGACAGCGACGAGATCGTGGTGTACGAGATGCCCGTCAGTCCGGCCGAGGCCCCGCCCCTGAGCCCGTGCACCCGCAACCCCCTGGTCAACGTCCGCGTGGAGCGCTTCAAGCGGGACCCGAACCAGTCCCTGACTCCCACCCACGTCACCCTCACGGCCCCCGCGCAGCCCAGTGGCCACCGGCGGACTCCTTCCGACGGGGCCCTCAAGCCAGCGGCTCTCCTCGCCAGCAGGAGCCCCTCCAGCAATGGGCTGAGCCCCAGCCCTGGAGCAGGTGAGCCCTGCCCTCCTCCTCTTTCCTGCCTCTGTGCCCACCCCACACCCACCCCCACCCCCGCCCCGCCAGGAGTGGCAGAATTGGAGTGAATGTCGTTCCTCCTCTGACTTCGCTCACCAGGACATGCTGCCCTCGGCTGGAGGTGGCCCGGCCGGCTGCCCTCTCTCTGTCCTGTGCCTCAGTGCAGGGGAGACAGAAAGGTTCCAGGCAGGATCAGACCTGGGGCTCCGGGAGATATTCAGGCCCTGGATCTTGGAGTGCACCGTGCGGTGCTTGCAGGGTACGGGTGGGCGGGAGCCTAGCTCTGCTTGTTCCCAGAAGGGGAGACGGAAGTTCCCGGAAGGAATGGCGCGCTCTCCCAGGAGGGGCATCTGGTGCCACGTGGCTGGGCTCTTGCCTGCCGTTACTGCGCTGGTGCAGTCGTGCTCACAGGCAAGCTGCCTCCTGGGCGTCCTGCCCTGCATCACTCATCCCTTACTCATGGCTGACTCTCCAGACGTGGAGAGGGATCTGGATAGACTGCTGGGCCCAGCGTGTGCCTGCCTCCTCCGTCTGATACCGAGCCACCTGGCCATCCTAATCTCACGTCGTTCCCACCAGCAGCCCCCGCCCCCTGGGGACCTGAATCTGACTCTGAGACCCCCCTTGCCCTGCAGAAGACGACGAGATGGTGACTGAGATTTGAGTGATACCTGAGTGTAAACGACAGTTATTTTTCCCTTCCGCTTGCCCCCTCCCCTCTTTAGATTTTTTTTTGCTATACAGATGTGTGTCCTCTTTGGGGAGAGACCTTATGACTCATCTGTAGAGTTTGGTTACCTTGATTTGTTCCTGCCTCCTGTGTTTATTCACTGAATAAACTGGGAATAAGCAGACCTTTCCTTAAGTCAGGGTCAGCGAACTTTCTTGGTAAAGGGCGAGAGAGTAAATATTTGAGGCTTTGTGGGTCCTGTGGTGTTTGTTGTCATGACTCAACGCTGCTGCTGCTGTAGTGGGAGAGCGAGCAGTAGGCGTGGCTGTTACACTGAAGCTTTATTTGCCAACACAGGGTGGTCCATGGGGCATAGTTCTGCCTTAAGCTTTTTCGTTACAGATGTCACCTCCTTATGTCCCATGATTTCTGTTCTAATCAGATACAGTGATCACGGCCTTCTGGTTCACTACTATATCCCCAGTGCCTCCCAGCACACTGCCCGGCACGTCATTGGTGCTCATTAACTATCTGTTACTCGGGTTAGTCCAAGTGACTAACGATATGGCGGCTGTGGGGAGGGAGTGGTGTCTAGCTGGCCCAGGAATGTGGTGTTGTCATCTGATGCTTCTCCCTTTGTCTCTTTGACCAGGAATGTTGAAAACCCCCAGCCCCAGCCGAGACCCAGGTGAATTCCCCCGTCTCCCTGACCCCAATGTGGTCTTTCCCCCAACCCCAAGGCGCTGGAACACACAGCAGGACTCCACCTTGGAGAGACCCAAGACCCTGGAGTTTCTGCCTCGGCCACGTCCTTCTGCCAACCGGCAACGGCTGGACCCTTGGTGGTTTGTGTCCCCCAGCCACGCCCGTAGCGCCTCCCCAGCCAATAGCTCCAGCACGGAGACGCCCAGCAACCTGGACTCCTGCTTTGCTAGCAGCAGCAGCACTGTGGAGGAACGGCCTGGACTTCCGGCCTCGCTCCCGTTCCAGGCAGGGCCGCTGCCCCCCGCCGAGCGGACGCTTCTGGATCTGGACGCGGAGGGCCAGAGTCAGGACAGCACCGTGCCGCTGTGCAGAGCTGAACTGAACACACACAGGCCTGCCCCTTACGAGATTCAGCAAGAGTTCTGGTCTTAGCGTAAAATGGGCTGGGGGCGGCCAAGGGGGAAGCAGGAGGAGATCGGGGGAGCTGGTTGGCACAGCCCTTTCTCAGAGTTGGACCCCCCCTGAAATCCGGCCCTACTTCTTGCACTGATAATGCACTTTGAAGATGGAAGGGGTGGAAGCAGGGCCACTTCAGAGGGTCCCCTGCCCTGTAGGGCCTTTCTACCCACGTCCACTGGAAGGGGCTGTGGCCATCAGCTCTGGCTGTGTAGGGGAGAGAGGGGTGCGTGCATGTCCCCCATCCTCCACAGTCTTCCTCGCCTTTCGGGTGGCCCTGCGGGGTCACTCAGCCAAATCTGTCTGCTGCTCCCTCTCCTGAGCCCCCCGGGTAAGCCCAGAGCCTGTCCTGGAGTCCTCGTATTAGCCCTGAGTTCCACCTTCCCAAACACCAGTATTGGATGTTCTGTGATTGATTTTTGCTCCTCTTCCACATCCTTCCCCAACACCCATGAATCCGCATCTCAGCTGCGGTGAAATAGCTTTTCCGGGTCCTCAGCCCTTACGTGCCAGCCGGAGGACCGAGGGCACGGTGCCCCGGCGTGGGGCGCAGGAGTTGCCGGACCTGGCACTGACCTGCCTGTGCTTCCAGGTGCCCCCTCCCTGCATTTATTTGAGCCTTGCAGGGGTGAGGGGACCTGCCTCAATGACAAGTGTGGGGAGGAGGAGGAGTTAGGAAACCCAGAGTCGAGTGGCAGCCAAGAGGGTCACAGAGTCTGTCCTTGTTCCTTTTGGAAACATGCAAATAAGGGCAGAAACCAGCACCGTTGATGGCATCCATCTCCTACCTGCGGTCTGGACATGGCCAGACCAGTTTCTGCCCCAAACATGCTCATCCCAGGGATCATTTCTTGGGAGACTCACTCACCGGTGCCAGTTCTGAAGCCAGAGACGAAGTTCCTGCGCTTGTCCATTTTGTTGTCTGACCTTAATGTGTGATGCCCGCCCGTCCCTTGACCTTTCCTCCCATCCTGGGATCAGTGGACTTTGGGTTGTGTGTGTGGTTGGTAGAGACTTTGCGCCGCTCTAGAAGAGCGTATTGGTGGGGGCAGAGTGGGGGCTCCTGGACACTGGGAGCCGGAACTGGGGGGATATCTTCTCAGCCAGGCCATCCGTTCCGGGATGCCCTTGAAGGAAAACGGAGCCTTAGTGGTACCTTCTGCAAATGGACACGGTGAGGCCATGATGTTTGTAAGATGCTCAGTGAGCCCCTAATGATTGTGCCCCAAGCTTCGAGCCCCGGGCTCCACAGGCTGACCACGGTCCCTTGTCTCTGTACACAGGCGGCCCCGATGCTGGGCTCTGGACTGGGTTGGAAGGAGAGCAGAGGCCAACCCCGACTTTTCTGGAGTTCGTTTTCTTGACTTGAATGTTGAGTTGCTCCTAGAGCTTTCTCCTGTGTACCTTCACTTCTCCGCTTACCCTGAGGCCTCCTGTGTCAAGTGTGAACAGTTGTCTTGTGCGGGACGCACACATGAACTTGATGGGGAGCAGAGCCTTAGGTCATGCCGCTCTCCCCTCCAGACTCTCCAAACGTTGCTTCACTGTCCTCTCTCTCAGAATAGTTCCCTGGAGATGCTGCGGGACAGCCTGCGGGCTCCCTGTGTTTGCTGCCTGGGGGCCGGGACGGGGGTGGGGGGGGCGGCGACGAAGCCGGCTCAGGTGATGACTTTGGTCCCTGCTCCGTCTCTCCTTGGAACTGATAAAGTCCCAACCTGGGAATGAAGGAAGGGGTGACCTTAGCTTTCAAATGGCTCCTTGTTTGATGAGCTCACTGGCACTCTGGCGCAAGGGTACCACCTCATCTGGGGTGGGAGGCGTGCTCAGTGTGTTGCCCCTGGGACTCGGCTGGCCTGTGTCATCTCTCCTTTGTGCCGTGAAGACTGCGAGGGACGATTTTTGCCTCCATCCCCCCCACCCCTTGGCCAGAAGGGGAAAAAATGTGAATCCTCTCCACAGTTCCAGCCCACCAAGTGACTCCCCTTTGTTCTTGATGGGGAGAGGGGGCAGGTGGTCTCTTCCTTGCCCTTCCCCGGGACTCTCCATAGCCGGGTTCCTAAGTCACTAACGCATTTGCAAACCCTTGGCTCCGCTGAATGGCCCCTTGGCGGGGCACAGCCTACAGCAAGATCCAAACCCGCTGGCTCTGGACTGCGCTCTGCACGGTGAGGCAACTGACCGTTCTCTACTTTCCGTTGTTTCTTGGGGCGGCAGCCATCTCTTTCGGGAGTGGTAGCGTGACTGTTGCAGTGCCGGATGAATGGCGGCCACTTGGCCTTGAGTGAGAGGTGGAACCCGTTTCTTACTCCCCACTCGGAGGGAAGACGAGGGAAGCCTGGGTCCGCTGAGGGTAGAATTGCACGTGCAAGAGGCAGAAGCAGGTTTACTCTGAAGTGGCTTTGGGGAGCTCGCCCGGAGACAGAAGAGTTCCTTCTCAGCTCCTCCAAACCCTGTCTCCGATGGGCCCCTGCCCGCTGCGCACGCGCGCGCATTCTCTCTCTCTCTCTCTCTCTCTCTCTCTCTCTCTCGGGCGAGGCTCGGTTGAATAAGGATTCTGTGTAGTGATGGGTTCAGAGTTGCTTTCTGTCCGCCTTGGCTCCCTGGCCTCTGTGGCTGCGGTCAGGAGCTGGCCTTGAAGCTGGGGTCAGCCCCGGCCGTGGCATTAGCCAGCATCTCCTGTTCTCTTTCCTTCTCTTTCCTCAGGAACACTTACTCTCTGCTCTTGGCAGGTGCTCACTACCTAGAACATGGTGACAGGAAGCAGGTCCTGCTCTCTGCTCCTCCTCCCCAGATCCTCCCATGGATTCTAAACAGGATTATCCTCTATGTACCCCCTTGGGGATCCAGGCCACTGCCAGGGGCGGAGTGGATGTCCCCATTTTCCCCAAATGTTATTTCTGAGGGGCTCTGGTGGTGGTCTTCACCCGGTGATGGTGATGACGAGAGCTCACAAGGGTCCACTCGGAATAATGCTAACCTTTCCTCCTGGCCTTTACAAACTTGCATCATTGTCCTTCTGATACACTTGCTGGTACAGAAGAGGAAATGCTTCAGGAGGAAGACATTCAAGGGAAGAGAAATTGACAATCTGCTTGGGCTGGCTGCTGAGTTGGGCACCGAGCTCTTGAGCCCTGAGCAAGGTGTCTGTCTCCCACTCTCTGCTTTGCTCTCTGGCCTCGGGCTTGGTCTTTGCTCCTCTCACATTCCCTTCCTGTAAAAGCAACTGTTACCCGCTTCTGTGTCAAGGCCTTGAGGACACATATCCCAGCAGGTCAGCGAAGCCCACCGCTCCCTGCCGACCATCAGGATGGACTGCTGGCGTCAGCAGTGTGGTTCTCACCACTTCTGCCTCTAAGGGACTTGCCTCCTGTTCCTTCCTTTGGTTTCTGGAACAGCAGTGCTTTGGAGTTGGCTCAGTCTGGGGGCCACGGTCAGGCGCGTGTTCTTCCACATTTATGTGGCACCTGGTGTCTGTAAGCACCCTTTCTACTCCCCCACTTCCCTTGTCCCGCTGGTCCTCACTGTCAGCGTCTTAGGAAGGAGGATCGAGGAGACGGGGAGGCCAGAGGCAGCGTCAGAATGGCAGTTCGGGGTCTCAGATTTTTTAGGAGTCATTCCCAGAGTCTGCTTTGTTCAGAGACTGGAATCAGACCAGTTCCCAGAAGAAAGTTTGTGAGAAGGTCCACCGGACCTTGAGATCATGTCCCGGTGTGAAGCTCTTTACAAGGCCCCTTTTCCCTCTGGCCACGGTTGCTCAGGGAAACAACAAGACACCCCAAGGGCACCCAGGTGTGGCTTATTGTCCAGTCTCTTGCTCCCCAGTCCCCACAGTGGAGGCCCCCTCCTCCCTCCGTCCCCCTACGAGGGGGAGACAGCACCCGAGCATTGCTAACTCTTCCAGCACACATTTCACACAAGCAGAGAGCAGCGGGCTCTGAAGGCGGGACGGCTGTGGAGGGGGTGCTTCCGGGAACCTTGACCTTTCCTCCCGTGTTTGATTAAGCCTGTGCTTTTGACTCAGGTAGGTGAGGGCCCCCCTTCAGGCAGGCAGGTGAGAAACACTCCGTTGCCTCTTGAAGGATTTTGGGGAAGAAACAGATGTTGTCCTTGCTGTAGTGCCAGGCTTTTCCAGAAAGCTCTGCCGGAGTCTGTGGTGCCCAGGGTCAGAGGTGAGAGCAGCCCACAGCACGTTGTGGTCCCAGGTGACCGTGGTGGCAGGAGTGGCAGACTAATGGTGACCTGAGCTGTCTCCATACTAGCTGTGTGAAGTTGCCAATGTTTCTTCCCCTCTCTGGACCTCCGAGCCCAACCACGAACTAAGGGGGATGCTACCTTCCCTCCCCGAAGCACGAAGCCCTTTAACTTCAAAATGTGTGATCCTGGAACCCAAGGTCCAGCACTGACGAGCCTCACCTTGCTGGATCGCTTCTCTTTGTGGAGAAAATGTGTGTGTGTGTGCGTGTGTGTGCGTGTGTGTGTGTGTGTGTGTGAGCGTGCGCATGTGTGTGTGGTTGTAGGTCAAAACCAGTCGAATCTTGGCAGTTTCCTTTGGTTCAGCATGCTGGGCCACCTGCCTCTCCCCTTGGCTTCAGGCCTGGGGATGAGTTCTTGTCAGGCTACTTTTATGACTAGCAACACATTCCCAAATGCTCTCTTTCAGACGAATCCTTGCTTTCTTAGATCAGGAATTCAGATTAGTGAAAATCCACACTAGGAAGGAAAACGCGCTGCTGGCTGCTGCTGCTGGGAGTCCTCGGTCCTCAGCTCCTACCCGGCCTGGCCACCTGGGCGCTCGCCGTCGCGGGCACTGGCGTTTGAAGGCAGGACGCAGAGACCAGAGTCCTGGCTGATGAAGCTAAGTCCAAGATTTAGGTTCCTAGTTAAGCTGACCCCGCTCTGGGCATCTGGCTGGCTGTGCAGGCCGGGGGACCCTCTCATCAGCCTCTCCACCTGCTGACTCCCGTTTGTCCCTTGAGATACAGGCAGCAACTCCCTCCTTTGTTCATTTCCCGTCTTAGGCCCTAGAAGCACCGTGTCCTTCCCGGGCTGCTCAGGGAGCCCTAGGGATAGACGTTCTGAAGGTTGGGCTCCTTCCTTAACCTAGAGCCAGGAGGACTGGCCTTCCGGATTCTTCCTGCCCGTGGCTCCCTGCATTCCCCGCCTGTAGCCTTGCCCTGGGTCCCTCGGTCACCGCTGCAGTGAGACCAGAGAAAAGCCCTTGTAGTGAGTTACACGCCCTCGGTCCCCAGCTGTAGTAAAGAAGGAGGCGATGAACTCAGATTTCTCCTCGAGTTTCCTCACTGTCCACCCTAAACACACACAGACTCGCACACTCACGTGCGTGCACGCAGATTTAAACTGAATTTTCCGGAGGATTAAGGAAAGAGGTGGGTGATGGGTTTTATTGGTTTGCGGAAATGCCTTCTTTGGGATTTTCCTCCCTGTTCGAGCCTTTGAGTCTAGGTGGAAAAAGTGAAAGTTCACATTTGTGTTCGTTTTGTTTCTCTGGAATTAGCTCTTCGTTTTCATCCCTAGGCTCCAGTGTCTTGTCCACACGTCCTGACCCTGTGTCCTTGAATTCCCATTTTGCTTTGGGATTTAAGTTATTGTAATTTGTCAACAATATTTAAGACTAGAAAAGCCCAGAAGGAAACTTACCAGGTTCTTTTCTTTGGCTTTTTTTTTTTTTCAAGGTACTGTAAGTTGTTAACTAGGGATGCCAAGCAGGCTTGGTTCAATGGCTAAACCTCTTACCGTATTACAGTGTAATGCTGATTCAGCCTGGTCCCGCCACCAGAGCACACACAGACTTGAATAAAACTGTTACAACAATGACCTCTGGTTTGCTGTGTACTTTATAAGCTTATCCTTTCCCCTCTTTGTAATTAAACAGTATGTCCAAGGAACTGGCTCTTTCTGGGGAATTTCCCTACGTAGGAAAAGTAAAAGCTATGTCTATGGTGCAGGAAAGAGGAGGTGGGCGAGGAGGTTCCCTGGGGCCCCTCCCGCACCCCCCCTCACCCCCCCCCCCCCCGCTGGACTACAGGGGCACTTCCGTCATGTGGCACTGAGAACAGCACCGCCCAGATGATTCAGTCTCTTCTCACGGCTAACTTTTGCACGGGCCGCGGATTGGGGTCTTCAGAGCCCCCTGCAAGCATGTGCCGTCTCCCAGGCCTGTCACCCTCCCCTCTGATGTTCCTGGTAAAGCAGTAAATGGGGCCAAGAGGAAGAACACACATGGAGTTGCACACTTGTAAATGGGGTGTGCAGCTGTGAGGGGAATCTTGGGTTCTTTGCTGTCTTAATACTCTCAAGGGCACTTGGCCAGCTGTGTGCCCTTGGACAAGCCACTTCACCTCTCTGGGCCTCTTCTGGAGAAAGCTGATCACCAAGCCGCCTTTGTGCTTTCGCTTCCAGGATTACAAATTGGGTGGGGATGAGGGTAAGAGCAGATGGGGGAGGGGAGGCAGCGCGCATGGGGGCTACCGTCCACTGCCTTAGTCCCCTATTTCGCCATTCAGCTGCACGTGGAAGACGGCCTGTGGAACTTCAATACGGACACTCTCCCGCTTTAATGTTGTGACCGCGTATCTCCTGCCTTACGGCTTAGCTCCCTCATCTGCAACCCAGGAGGGCTGACTGAGGCGTGGTTCTGTGCTGGATGCTGAGACTGACAAGAAAGAGGACGTCAAGGGGGGTTTGCCCAGGGCCTACGTCATCTTTGGAAGGCAGATTGAGCAAAGATGAAAAAAATGACCAAACTCCTTGCTGGAGAAGATGCCGTGAAAGAGACCAGATGCCCTGTGCAAGGCATGGAACTCGCCCCATGTCTCTGGAAAGCAGTTTGGCCATGTGGCATTAACTCCATCAGAGGGGCCGAGAAATTGCATTTAGTGATTAACACTAGCTACAGTGTGCCAATGCGTGTTAAGACTTGACCCATGTTACCTGATTCACAACATCTCTGCATCTTTAAGAGCAGACCCCGTTTTATCTCCATTATACATGAAGACAAATGAGGATAAGAGTCAAGTAACACACTCAAGGCCACCCAGCTATCAAACAGGGGAGCTGGGATTTTTTTCCGATTCTAGCATCCTCGCTTGTATCACTTTGTGGGGTGCCTGGGTGGCTCAGGTGGTTAAGCGGCTGACTCTTGATTTTGGCTCAGGTCATGATCTCAAGGTTGTGAGATTGAGCCCCACATTGACTCTCTGCTCAGCGGGGAATGTGCTTGTCTCCCTCTCCTCTGCTCCTCCCCCTGCTCGCTCTCTCTCTCTTAAATAAATCTTAAAAAAAAAAAGTGTTCCTTACTTTTGGAATTTTTAGAATTTTTTTCTTATGATGAATATATGTTACTTCTACGTGCAGTGAAAGAATGGTGGCTTCCGAAGTTTGGGGTATATTCCCAGATACCAGGTTCTCCTGCAGATGTTCCAGATGTCTAGGCCACTTGCTTCAGGGCTGCTCCCTGACCTGAGTGATAGAGCAAGGTGACTGCAGACCAGGGCCAGGGCCAGGACCAGGACAAGCTTCCAGGTCCTAATGGAATCTCCCCTGACCCCTCTTCTCATTTCTTCCTCCCAACTGGGCGATGATGCTGAAATGGTGAGTCACCTGCAAATTGCAAGCAGAACCTAGTGAGGACACATGAACAGAGAAAGTTCTGGAAGGAAATAACACAGAAGTCTCCTAGAAGGCATAGCTGGTTAGGAATGCCAGGTCCCAGGCCGACACACAGTGTGCTCTTATATTTGCAACACAGGCACACAACCCTCGGTGCCTGGAGTTGGGCTGGGGTTGGGTGCAACCACACCCTGTTGACTTGACTGTGGAATGTGCTTCATTCAAGGCTGGGACCAAGTGCTAATCCGCTCCAGGATCCTTGCAGTCCCCACCCAGTCTGGTCCGACCAGCTCAGGCTGGGGAACGTGTTTTGGCCTAGGTGGGCGGAGTCAGGGGTTGTCGCTGCTCAGCCTTGCTCCTCCTCTCAGACACTGGTCCCAAGGTGGCCACCCAATCAGGAGAGCCTCTCGCACAGTCTCAAAGGGAGATACTGGAGGGTCCTTTGTGACCAAGGGAAAAGGGGAGGGTTGGGCAGATCAGCCCAAGGAAATGTGCTCAGGGAACACAGGTCTGGTCACGTTCCACCCCAATATCTGTAGGAAGAGACCTGCCTTCCTTAGCACAGCCTTGAGGGCACTCGACGATCTGGTCCCAGCCTACCTTCCCAAACTCCGAGCACGATTTCCCTGCCCCCAGCTTCACCTCACCTAAGACTGTACCCTTCTGTGTTTCCCTAAGATTTGATCTTCCAGACGAGGCCTCCTGCTGGAGAGACCATTATCTTCTTTCTGAGCAGGGGCTCTGCTACTTTCCCAGGTGTCTAAGTGGACTGTAGCCTGATTAAGTGGTTGGCAAATGAAGGGCTTGAATTTGGGGTAGGAGGATGCCAGGGATCATGAGGCCAGAGAAGGAGGAAAAGAGAAGAAAGGAAGAGAGACGGGACCCTGCCTTCCGGAAGGCCACACATTCCCTGGAGAGACGGAAGATGCTGTCACCAAGCACAGCAGGACTCCTGTGACAAAGGCAGTTCTGGGGGCCACAGTCAGCGAGCAGTGGCCAGTTAAAGAGACACTGACTCCCATCTTGTTCCGTGCTTTACCCAACCTGAAAAGAGAAGAGTCATCCTCCTGACACATAATGACAGAGGCCCTAGTCAGGCCTGCAATTCAGTGCGACCAGCAAATTCCAGTTCTGTTCGGGCCCAGGCAGGTCAATGAGGGACGCGTTCTGGAGATGATGGGGATGTGGTAGGGGTCAGCGGTGGACGGAGAGGCCCGCCCCGCCTGAGGGCATCTACTTAAGAAAAGAGCGCATGAACACATCCCCTCTGTGCTTTTCCTGAGAGTGAAAGAACAAGACAGGAAGGGGGGTGCTGCCTTTTTAGGAATTCCCAGTGTTGTGGGGGAAATCAGGTGAGGTCACGAGAAGGGCACTGGGGGGTACTCCGGGGAAGGGGGGATGGGGGAGAGCGGGGAAGCCGTGTCTAAGCTGAGGCCTGAAAGAGGAGAAAGACGGACAGAGCCCCTGGGTGGTGATGGCAGCTGGGATCCCAAGGATTATTCCAGCAGCCCTTGTTTTTTGTTTTTAATTAAAATTCAATTAGCCAACATACAGTACATCATTCGTTTTTGATGTGGTGTTCAATGATTCATTCGTTGCGTATAACACCCAGGGCTCATCACCACACGTGCCCTCCTTAATACCCATCCCCCGGCCCCCCCATCCCCCTACCCCCTTTTCTGTAACCCTGTTTGTTTCCCAGAGTCGAGAGTCCCTCATGGTTTGTCTCCCTCTCTGATTTCTTCCCATTCAGTTTTCCCTCCCTTGCCCTGTGCTCCCCCATGATATTCCTTATGTTCCACATATGAGGGAAACCATATGACAATTGACTCTCTCTGCTTGACTTATTTCACTTAGTATAATCCCCTCCAGTCCCGTCCATGTTGATACAAAACCTGAGGATTCATTCTTTCTAACGGCTGAGTAATATTCCATTGTATATATGGACCATATCTTCTTTTTTTTTTTTTTTAAGATTTTATTTATTTATTTGACAGACAGAGATCACAAGCAGGCGGAAAGGCAGGCAGAGAGAGGCAGGGGCGGGGGGAAGCAGGCTCCCCGCTGAGCAGAGTGCCCGATGCGGGGCTCGAGCCCAGGACTCTGGGATCATGACCTGAGCCGAAGGCAGAGGCTTAACCCACCGAGCCACCCCTGGACCACATCTTCTTTATCCATTCGTCTGTTGAAGGGCATCTCGGATCTTTCCACAGTTTGGCCATTGTGGACACTGCTGCTGTGACCATTGGGGTACAGGTGCCCCTTCTTTTCACTACACCTGTATCTTTGGGGTAAATACCCAGTAGCACAATTGCTGGGTCGTAGGGCAGCTCTGGTTTTGACTTCTTGAGCAGCCTCCGTACTATTTTGCAGAGTGGCTGCACCAGCTTGCATTCCCACCAACAGTGCACGAGGGTTTCCCTTTCTCTGCATCCTTGCCAGCATGTGTTGTTCCCCGTCTGGTTCATGGAGCAGCACGTGTGAAAGGAGCTTTCCATCGTCTGCCAGACCACATTCCTCCAGTCACAGGGCATTCCGTTCTTGTAGCCTTTTCTTTATCGTAAGTGTTGGGCTTAGGTGATCACCAGGCCAGAAGCAGCACAGGTAAATTTTAGCACAGGTGGGAGGAGGACTGGGTCCTTCCAGCTGGGATCCCCCGTGCTGTCTAGTCTGCGCTGGAGTGAGGGGGACCGTGTGTCTCAGAGGAGACTTTCTGTGGAGAATCAGAAAAGGGTGCAGGCAGTGGAGAATAGCATATGGGGTGAAGGGTTTGGGGCACAGGGGGTCTTTTTCTTGACCCCGTCTCCCAACAAATGATATTACAGACATGTGATAACAGCCCCTGCTTCCTTCCTTGGGCAGCCCATGTGGGGAGGTAGAGCATCGATCTTCAAAGCGTGGTCCATAGACCCCTGAGGATCTTCAAGGTCAAACCCATTTTCCCAATGATATTAAACTGTTATTTACCCTTTCGCTGTGTTTATGTTGGCACCAGGGGTGCAAAACAGCAGTGCATGAACTCCCGGAACCTGCTCCTATCACGGGCGGGGACACCAACCTAGATAGTCCCCACCACGCATGCACAAGAACGGAAATGCTAGTTTCACTGAACAGTGTTCCTGATAAAGAAGGAAACATTAATTTTTTTGCATCTTGATTCAGCAGTCCATCTTTTGAACACCCTACGGGAGGAAATGTAAAGTTCATGGAAAGCCCTTCTGCGGCAGACGGAAATCCCAGGGTTGTCTCGAGGGAAAGCACGGGTAGGGTTGGATTGTCTGCTGAATGAGCTGCTGTTTTTTCATAGAATGCTGTTTTTACTCGAAAGACTGATTGTCAAGCAAACTATAGTTATTCGGGCTTGACTGCTTGGCAGATATATTCCCGAAAATGAAGGAAGTGGGACTGTTCAGAGAAAACAGGAGATGTTATTCTTCCCAACGACAAAATTGAAGCTTTCAAGTGAAAATTATGATTTTAGGAAACTTGAGTCTGTCATGAGCTTGACAGCTTCCCCACACTTACAGAAATTTCCTAATGAGATCAGTAACGATATTAATGAATGTAGGGTGGTTTTTTTTTTGATGTTCTATAATGAAATGTGTCAACATTTGGAAGTTCTCCATAACTCATAAACTGATAGTCTCCATATGACAATGAAGGTATAAAATCATGCATCAAAAATCTACTCAAAGTCCAAGATCGACCAATGGAATTTATTTGTTTTTTAAGATTGTATTTATTTACTTGACACAGTGAAGAGAGAGAGAGAGAGAGAGCACAAGCTGGGGAAAGAGCAGAGGGATAGGAAGAAGCAGACTCCCCACTGAGCAGGGAGTCCATCGATCCCAGGACCCTGGGATCATGACCAGCGCTGAAGGCAAACGCTTAGCCAACTGAGCCACCCAGGCGCCCCTAGACCAATGAATTTTCATATAGCATCTTACAAAAGTTTATGGATATGATTTCAGATTTCACAATCCAACTAACCTTTAAAAAACCATAACTTGTTGGGGCGCCTGGGTGGCTCAGTGGGTTAAAGCCTCTGCTTTCGACTCAGGTCATGATCCCAGGGTCCTGGGATCGAGCCCCACATCAGGCTCTCTGCTTCGCGGAGAGCCTGCTTCCTCCTCTCTCTCCCTGCCTGCCTCTCTTGCCTACTTGTAACCTCCGTCTGTTAAATAAATAAATAAAATCTTAAAACAAACAAACAAACCATAACTTGTTGAGTGTTGGTATAGTAGCAAAAAAGAATGACCACAATTATCTGAAAAAGCTATTAAAACACTCCTTCTTTTTCCAACTGCGTATCTGTCTGAGGCCAGATTTTCTTCATATGTTTCAACCAAAACAAGATATTGCAACAGATTGAATGCAAAAGCAGAGAGAGAGTTTGGCTGTCTTTTATTAAGCCAGACATTAAAGAGATGTGCAAAAATGTGAGTATCAACACTCTGTTCATAGAATATTTTTGTTTGGGAAAATATGGTTATTTTTCATTAAAATATGTTATTGATGTGAAACATTTAATAAGATAATTATTTTCATCTTAAGATAAATCAACAAATTAAAACTTTTTTTCTTGGTTTTACTTTCAAATAAGATAAATACTGTAGGTGTAATGCATGTACATAGGCAGGCACTCTTCCGGGTCTGAAAGTACAAGAGGACTTGAATGCCCACCAGATGGCGCTAATGAGACTAAGGAGAATGTTGGGGGCAAAGAGAGAGGGAGAGAGGGAAGGAGGGAGAAAAAGATGCAGGGAGGGATAGAGAGAATTAAAGTGGGATCTGCAGTAGTGAGTTTCATAGTATGAGATTTCCCAATAACACTGATATTTGTAGACTCCGTAGGAAAAAGGCCCAGGACTTAATCAGTGGGTTTTCACAATCTAAATTAGATAGGCAGATTTATGCCAAACCATGAGTTAGAATTTTTTTTTTTTTTTTACGTCCCCTAACAAAAGCCAAGCACATTCCTTGGAGAAGCTCCCTGCAACCCCGGGAAACTAAGCAGATTATACTGAAAGAGCTCAGTCTTTTCCATTTTGTGTTGCTAATAAGATAACATTAATCTCAGGGCTTTAAGAGTGAAGTTTAGGCAGATTCCTTCCAGCAAGGAGCGCTGTGTGGAGGGAGCCTCGCAGCCTGCCGCGTCCTCTCATAGTCCCTGGAAGCCCTGAGTGGAGGAGGAGGTAGTTGGGGTGAGGGCGGACAGAAGGTCACCCCGAGGGACTTAAATGGCCTCTGGTGACAAAATAGTACAGACGTCCAAGCTTTGTGTCAGGAACTATAAGTGGGCATTGGGAAAACTTGAAGCCAAATTTATTTTCCTCTCAAGGGCAGTGTGAGATAGCCGACAAAAGACAGAAGCCTCTTCCAGAGTTGACGTCTTTAATGCCAGCGCTCTTTAAAGGGTCACCAAGAAAAGGAGTAGAGCCTAAACCGGTGACTGGCTTTCTGAATGGGTGTGTCAGCTGCTAGAGAAGTGGGTGTGCTGTGGTATCAACTCTCCTTCCCCACTAGGCTGGGGGTTTACATGTATCTTCTGACATTCATTCATTCATTCATTCATTCACTGACTCATTTCTACATTGGTCGGAACCTGCTCCCTCTGGGTGCCAGGCACCATGCCAGGTGCTGGGTCTACAGGGGAGGCTGAAACAGACATGGTTCGTACCCTCAGGAGGATTTGTCTGAAAAAACAAGTCACAACTGAAGGAATCTTGACAGCCTCATGCCACCACCACCACCACAGCCTCCTTAAAATGTTTCAAAGTCCACTCAGCTTGTTCTCTAGCAAAACGGATTAGTGCAATCCGCCAAACTGGATGGTCGATTTTCCTTGTGAAGGTGGAGGTGGACATTATGCTGCTCAGAAAGAGTGGGTGGGGTGCTATTTTTTTTAAAGATTTTATTTATTTATTTAGAGAGGGAACACGTGAGAAGGGGAGGGGCAGAGGGAGAGGGAGAAAGAGGATTTCAAGCTGACTCCAAGCCGAGCTTGGAGCCCAATGTGGGGCTTGAACTTATGACCCCGAGATCATGACCTGAGCTGAAACCAAGAGTCGGACACTTCACCACCTGGGCCTCCCAGGCACTCCAATGGGGTTCTATTTAAACTTGATTTCCCTTTCTCCTTCGCGTCTTCCTTTCCTTCCAGCCTTTCTTGCCACAAATATTTATTGAGCACCTACTACGTGATCGGTGCTGAGGCAACAAAGCTGAGCAAGTCATGCTCCGTCTCCATCCTGGCGGGGTACATGACGAGTGTGTAAACAAGAATATATTTACAGATTGTAGTTAGCGATGTGAAGGACAGGGGATGGGAATCACCTTAGACAGAGATGGTCAGGGAAGGCCTCTCTCCAGCAGTGAATTTAAGCCAAGATTTCTCACCCTTGGCATTACTGACATTTTGGGCCAGACAGCTCCTTGCTGCAGTGACCATCCTACACGTTGTAGAAAGTCTAGCAGGCATGCCTGACCTCTGCACACTGGATGCCCTTTGCACCTTCCACCCCCATTTATGACAACCAGGAAAGTCTCTGGGCATTGTCAAAAGTCCCTTGGGGGCCAAAATTACTCCCGGGCTGAGAACCATTGCTTGAAGCTGAGACCTGAAAGATGAGGAACCCATCAAGAGGGGCTGCCCTGGAGCACTTTCAGACCATAGGAAAGAGTTTGGATTTTATTCTAAGTGGAAAGAAGCCAAGGTCTTCAATCATGGGTGACATAATCCACTTTGAATTTCGAAAAGATCATTCAGGCTGTGGAGTGGAGAATGGATTGCCTGGAGGACGAGAAAGGTCACGACTGTCAAAGGAGCCTGGAGGGCTTGTCTGCCTGACACCCAGGAAGAGAGGGTCGTCTGGACTGGGGTGATGACCTTGAAGTCGAGAGAGGGAGACAAATATTCACCATCTTTGAAGTGCAACCCCCAGTTGCTGACCGCATGATGTGGAGATTCCAACCCTGAGCATCCCTGTGGAGCTTTCTTTGCTCTGGGCGAAGTGGTAAGCCTTTGTAGGGGGGAGGGGGGCCAGGAGAATCCTGCCTGCACAGCTGCTGCCAGCTCTCATAAGAATGTGTCATGGGGGGCGCCTGGGGGGGGGCTCAGTCGGTTAAGAGTCTGCCTTTGGCTCAGGGCATGGTCCCAGGGTCTTGGGACGGAGCCCCATGTAGGACTCCCTGTTCAGTGGAAAATCTGCTTCTCCCTCTCCCTCCGCCCCTTCCCACCCCTCACTGGTGCGCAAGCGCATGCTCTCTCTCTCAAATAAATAAAAATTAAAAAAAAAAAAAGAATGTGTAGTTGGTGCTAACATTCTTTTGGGATGATGGGCAAACGTTGAGGGCAGTGGGTTCAGGGTTCCCTGTCCCCTGTTATTCTGGGGGCTACATCCCGTAGGCACCAATTTCTGCTCGTAAAACTGGAAAGGCAGAAGAAGCAGAGCTGATTTCTAAATGAAAAGTAATCGAGTCTGGTCTTACTCTCAACTTTTAAAGCCAGCGATGATGCAAAATCCCTTCCACAGCCACAAGGCAGCCCAGGAATCCTGCGTTTCTCCGTCGGGAAAACTGGTAGACCCGGGAGCGGGAGGCGCAGGTTGGAAGTGAGTAAAACTGTTGCTGTGAATAGCACCTGACCGAGGGCCTCTTGGCGGAAGTGGGAGAGCGACGGACAGGCATTAGGGAACAAGGGACTGTTGGGTGACCAGCCTTAGTGTTACCCGGGAAGTGGGACATCGGCAGGGAGAAATTCTAACAAAATATTAGGAGGCTGTTTGTTCGTTTGTTTTTAATTGCATAGCACGTGGTTGCCAGGATTTTAAATGGTAGTGCTCCAGGCATGTCATTAAGCGAGACGGCTTAGCGGGTACCAACTGGGATACCAAGTTGTTGAGGCAGCTTATGAGAGTGATCTTCTGATATTAAAATGCAGGGGCTGTGTGTGTGTGTGTCCCCTATTTGTTGTTTTTCCTTGGGGCTTCCAAGCTCCAGCTGAAAGGACCAAACTTTAATGTTTTTTGGGTTTTGTTGGCTGCCTGTGTGAACCTCCCCATCTAGGTCTCAGTCTGGCCTGCGGCCATGACCCTCAGCTGAAAGGGTTTTGGGACCTGAAACAAAGGTGCATCCTCTCAGCTCAATCGCGAGCCATGCCACGCGTTACCAATGCCGCACCGTCTCTTCTTCGGCTTTAAAATCACAGCGTTTTAGAGCCAAATGTGAACTTTGCCTTTATCTTCACACTGTATAGATGAGAAATCTGGGGGCCCGCTGGGGGAGCGGACGTGCTCCAGGTTGCTCCGCTCGTGCGCGTGATCAGAAAATGAGCCGGACGGAACCCGCCCAGGGTCCTCTCTGGGGTGGCCCGGAGGCCCTCCGTGACTACAGCACAGCCTCTTGTCCTCGGCCATGAACTCCCGCCCTCTGACACGTGAGTCCAGTTTTCCGCATCTTGGTGCCCGGAGCGTGGTGACTCGGCGGCCGGGTCTGACCGAGAAAGGAGAGGAACGGACGAGCCAGGTAACAGAAATGCTTTGTGAAACGGTCCAATGGTCACTTTTCGTGTCGAGGGAACCACTGCACCTTGGCAAAGGCGACCCTCCCAGTGGGCCGTGGGGGCCTGCACAGTGTTTGCCCTTCCCCAAGGGGAGCCGTTTCCTCCATTCAGCTGTACGGGCACAGGCCCCCTCACATAATGAAGACACGGCAGGCTTACCTGGCAATCAATGGGATGGGGGGGGCAGCCCTTTCAAGAGGGTCTCTCTGATCCTTTCTAGCAAGTCCCTCAGGCAGGGGAAAGAGGAAGGCACTCCCAAGATTGACGAGAAGTCAGGACCTGGCCGGCCTCCCCGGCCTCCCTTCCCACACTCTGTCCATGTGGACCTTGCTGTTACTGTAGCAGATGGAGGCTTCAAGGGATCCCAGTTTTCCGCTCCCCAGGCCAGTGCAGGAGGAGTGTGGCTTGTGCTCCTTATTAGGGATGGACAAAAGTGAAATGGCCGGGGCTCCCTGGGATTAAAGAGCGCTGGTGCTTTTTGTGTAAGGTGACCATGGTCCTGGGTGTCTTGGGTGCCCTGAGCTCAAATATCCCGTCCTACCTTCTTTATTAAGTTCCTGGATTTATTGAAACGTGTGTTCCGATTTGGGGTTCTGAAGATAGAGAGGTCGCTTGGAAATGGAAATCTTCGCCCCCTTCTGGTGTCTGACTTTGAACCACACAAAGCCCTTTCTGGAAAGAATAGGATCCACCTTGCTTCCCGTCCCCCTCCACTCCCAATGGTACCAGCCAGTCATCTAGGGAGCCTGGGCTGGGGCCCAGCAAGGCAGGGTGTGTGTGTGTGTGTGAGTGTGTGTGAGCAGGGGTTTAGAAATCATTTCCAGGTTCAAATCCCGACTTCCAGCATCATGATTTACATCATTTTCTAACTTTAGCTCCTATTTCTCCTCTCTGGACTCCTCTGCTTCTGAGCACTACGCAGCGTGTCCCTGGGATACTTGGTGCCTGCCTCAGGGCCTTTGCATTTGCGCTTCCCTTGCCCTGGAAGTCTCTCCCAGAGACCCATATGCCTATACCCTGCCTTCTTCAAACCTTTGGTCGGTGTCATCAGGTGGAGGACTTCCACGGCCAGTCCCTGATACTGCAGTCCTCCATGCCCTTAATTTTTTCCTCCATAGCACCTATGACCCTCTAGCATAGTGTGCACTTTTGTTTATTGTCTGTCTTCCCCCAGCTACAACCGAACCCCCACAAGGGCAGGGATCTTCATCAGCTTTGTTCACTGTGATATGCCCAGCATCTACCGCTCCGAGCCTGTGTCCTCCCTCTCTTGGAAGGAAGGTGTGACGGGTTAAATAAGACGACTGCTGTCGATAAAAATAATAGCCAAGCTAGCTTGCATCTTACTCAGTGCCCGAGCTCAAATGTTCCAGGTGCTTACTCTTACACATGGATTATTTTATCTAATCCTCTCCCCAGTCCTATGAGGTATTCTGTTTATCTTCCTTTTACAGAAGAGGATCCTGGGGCTTAGAGAAGTTGTGTCACCTCCCCAGGGCCACACAAGATTCACATCCACATTTGTCTGAGCCACAAGCCAGGACTCACCTGTGCCAACATGGTGCCCAGGGCCTGTTCGCAGCCACAGCTCCACCAGCACTAATTCTCTTCTCCGAATCAATCAGGGAGTGACACCTGTGGTTGTCTGCTCTTCGTGTGTGTGTGTGTGTGTGTGTGTGTGTGTCTGTGTGTGTGAACCTTCCACTGAAGGACACACAGTCCCTTCCACTGAAGCCTGACATCTCAGAAGTATCTTTTGTCCTCAGGAGACAATGTGTTGCTATTATTATTATTATTATTATCATCATTATTAATGATTGTATTTATTTGTCAGAGAGAGAGAGCATAAGCAGGCAGAGCGGCAGGCAGAGGCAGAGGGAGAAGTGGGCTCCCCAGTGAGCAAGGAGCCCCATGGGGGACTCGATCCCAGGACTCTGGGATCATGAGCCGAGCTGAAGGCAGCCACTTAACTGACTAAGCCACCCAGGTGTCCCAATGTGGTGCTATTATTTAACAAATACTGGAAGTCCTAGCCTCAGCAATCAGACAATAAAGAAACAGAAAGTGTCCAAATCGACAAGGAAGAAGTCAAACTTTCACTATTTGCAGATGACGTGATACTCTAGGTAGAAAGCCTGAAAAACTTCACCAAAAAATCGTTAGAACTGTTAAGCGAGTTCAGTAAAGTTGCAGGATACAAAATCAACATACAGAACTCTGTTGCTTTTCGTAGGTACCAACAATGAAGCAGCAGAAAGAGAAATCAAAGAATCAATCCCATTCGCAATGGCACCGAAAACCATAAGATATCTAGGGAATAAACCTAACCAAAGCCATAAAGGATCTGTACTCTGAAAACCATAGAACATTTATGAAAGAAATTAAGGCAGACAGAGAGAGAGGGGGAAGCAGGCTCCCCGCTGAGCAGAGAGCCTGACACGGGGCTCGATCCCAGGATGCTGGGATCATGACCTGAGCCAAAGGCAGAGGCTTAACCCACTGAGCCACCCAGGCGCCCCAACTAACTGGAATTTAAATACAAATGTGAAACGAAAAAAGTAAAAGGAGGTGTTGTGTTGCATTTACAATGAGATGGTAGGTTTGTTTTCTGGGGGACCTAGATTCTGGTACCGCCTTTGTCTGAACTTACTGTGTGATCTTGGGCAATCACTCTCCCTCCCTGGAGACCCACTTCTAGTGTGATGAGCACTGAGGTCTCTCCTAGCTGTAATAGCCTTGGACCCAGGGAGGACACCACGGGGGTTGTGCCGCGTGTGTGAATCATCTCAGGGATCCTGCCCCCAGGCTGTAGCCTTGACCTCACTCTCCTTAATAATGCAGTCTCTCTGGCTTTGATGACTACCTGCCTTGCCCTTCCCACAGCTTGGGAGCTTGGGTTTCAGGTTGCGGGATTTGAGTGGGAGGACAGAGGAGGCAGCATTTCCAGTGATTTTTCTAAGCACTTCTCTAGGGGCAAGACCAGGAGAAAGATGAGGAAGATTCGAGAGCTTTCCCACCCAACCAGAGACAGTCACTGCAGTAAACAGACTTCTCTCGCTGGGGGGGTCACAGGGGAGACCTCCCCGGCCCTCTGGAAACTCTGCGGAAGGGCTCGGGGACTGCGTGCGTAAGCGGGCATCTGTCCAACAGCTCCTTCCAATTTCCCACCGCACTTCCTGCCAAAGGAGTCCCGACCATGCCCTTAATTTGCCAACCCTGAAAATGCCTCACTTCAGTTCCAACTTCTAAGCTAGGAATCTGTCCCCCTCCTTGTGAAATGTGGGTGAAATGGAGGCAGCTGAACTAGCCAGTGGCGTGGGTCATTTTTTTCATTTCATTCATTCATTCATTCATTCATTCATTCATTTATTCAATATATCTATGTGATAGACTCTTTGCCAGGGATTCAAAGAGCAAACTAGTCAGGTTGTGGCACACTTAAATTGGGTAACTCGTAATTCCAGGAGCATCTAAGAAAGAGACTATTTTCAACAGTGAGGATAGACTACAGGAAAGCAAGGGATAGAGGCGTACGTGGGAGCTGGCAACATCAGGAAGAGATTATCAGTCCTGGGCTACGGGGATAAGAGTAGGCAAAATTTCCAGAATCCAGGAGAGAGCCCAGTGGATAGGGCTCCTTGGCAGGAGCTCTGTGACCTCTGATTAACAGACTCATCCAGCTGGTGAACGAACATCTTCGTCTCCCTCTCTTCTCTCCATTGGCTGAATTCCACTGATGTAGTTGGGATGGGCCAGCCTCTTGGGGCTCACGGCAGAGCAGAGAAGGACAAACACACTTCTAGCACAGAAATCAGATGCAGCCCGTGTCCTCGAGGTGCTTGTGTACTAGTGGGGAAGAAAGGAATACGAAAGTAGATTGCAGCGTGATAAATGCTTTGATAAGCTATGAACAGAGTACAAGAAGAATTCAGGGGTTAGGATATAGGAAAGATCTCTGCTAGGGAGGGTGTTCATGTGTTTGTAGGTTGGGAAGGAAATTGGTTCCTGGGAAGGAAGTGTGGAGGAGTTGTTTTCAAAGGAAGATCAGGCTTCTAGGAGGAGGTAATGTCTACACTGAGACCTGAAATGTGAACAAGAATTAGGGAGGAGAAGAGGAGGAAGTTAAAGGAGTTGAGGCAGAGGGAGACACGTGTGAAAGCCGAGGCTGAAAGAGAGTGTAGAAGTCTTTGGGAAACTGTAAGTAACGTGATATAATAGAGTAATGTAATACAGTAGTGTTTAGGGGACAGGTGAGGCAGGAGGCTGAGCAGAGAAGGGCCCAGTGCATGAAGAATTCTTTTGCCAGATTAAGGAATTTGGAAGGCCAGTGGTAAGGCCTTAGAAGGTTTTAATCGGGGGGCACCTGGGTGGCTCAGTGGGTTAAGCCTCTTTCTTTGGCTCAGGTCGTGATCTCAGGGTCCTGGGATGGAGCCCCGCATCCCGCATGGGCTCTCTGCTCAGCAGGGAGCCTGCTTCCTCCTCTCTCTGCCTGCCTCTCTGCCTACTTGTGATCTCTGTCTGTCAAATAAATAAATAAAATCTTAGAAAAAAATTTTAAAAAAAGGTTTTAATCAGGGAGTGATGCCATGGTTACTTGTTCTAGAAAATCACTTCGGTTGAAGAGAGGAGAGTGTATTAAAGGTAGGAGGATTGGAAAGGTTATTTTTGTGATCTAAGTGAGAGGTGAGAGTGCGCCAGAGTCAACTGGGTGTGGTTTGATGGGTTGGGATCTGGAGCCAATGGCCAAGAAAGAATTCTTGAGATGTCTCTGAAAAAAGGTAGTTTTGTTAAAGCACAGGGATAGGACCCGTGGACAGGAGGAACAGCACTGGGGTTGTGAGGATGATTATGTAAGATTTTCTATCCTAAGGAGGGGAGGGTGATGTTAGGGCTCCAAGAAATTGAATCTACAGGCTTCTGGACATGGCTTTTCTCTTGTAAATCATTAAGACAGTTGCAAACTGGTGGAGACTCATGTCCTACATGACTGTCATCTCCATCAGTTAACCCCTTGTTTTTCCTTTCCTTTGTTCTTGGGCAGCCAAGAGTGTCACCACCTTGCACTCTAGGTGTGGTCATGTGACTAGGTTCCAGCCAATAGAATGGGAGTGGGAGCCGACAACTTCCCCCTGTGCCCACATAAGAGAGAGGTGTGTCCTCCCCCGTCACCCTTCTTTCCTTCTCCCTTGGACATTGACAACACGTGGCCACCACATTAGCCTTGGACGGCTTTTATTTGGCCTGTTATTTGAGAGCTATTCCTGTCTTGTTTAACCCACCATTATTTTATCCCTTACTATGACAAAGAGATATTCTAACTAATACTTACAGTGGAACCTCTGTTTGTACCATATGCAACGGTAATTACCTTTTGGATGAAGAAATAGAGATTAGGGAAAGGAACAAGTATTTACTGAGTGCTTATCATGGGCTAGGTATTGTGTTAAGTACGTGTTATGTATTAGAGTTATTGTATAATTCTTATCATGGCTCTATAAGGTAGGTATTACTAGTCCTTTGTTAATGTCCAGGAAACTAAGGTTCAGAGAAGTTATGTCACTTACCCAGGGGAACACAATTAGTAGGTGACAGAGTCAGGATTTGAATCTGGGTCAGTGGCTCTTAACCAGAGGCAATTTTGTCCCTCAGGAGACATTTGGCTGGAGAAATGTTTGGCTGTCATGAGTGGTGCTGTGGGGGTGGGTAGGGATGTGTCTCCAGCATCTTACAACACACAAGACCCCCCCCCCCATAAAGAATTCTCTGCCCCAAATGTTAATAGCACCACGGGTGAGAACCCCTGAGGCATGTTCTACAAAAGGTTCATGTTCTTTCCATTACACCAAACTGGGGGGGCGGGAGTTGAAGAGGAGTTTATGAAAAGCCGATAAGGTAGGAGAAGAATGGCATGGAAGCCTTATTTGGGGGACCCAACCTAGAGGGGTAGAGAGATGAGTTGGGGGACCTAATGAAACTGAGAAAACCTGAGCTGGGGGAAACGGAAGCTGAGGACACCAGTGAGCACCACTGGCCTGGTCCAGGCGAGGAGTAGGGCTTGAGGGACTGGGGTGAGGCCGACAGAGGGAAGATAATCTAAGTGTCAGTGCCAGACCCCGCTCACCAGAAGCGTCTAGAGAGTGGGAGAGGCAGGGGGAAGTGAAGACGGGCTGGTCAAGGATGACTCCACTTCTGCCTGCCTTCCCCTCCCCGCCTTCCCTCTGTCCCCATCTCACCCACCCTCCCCCTCCCCTTGCCCCCTTCCCCTCCCCCTTCTCCTACCTTCCCCATCTCACCTACTTCCCTCTCTTTTCCCTACAGTCTCCTCCCCCAACGGCCTCTGTCTCTCTCCCTCTTCCTTCCCACTGGCCCCTTTCTCTAGCAGCGTTCTCTGTTTTCCCCTGACCCCCAGTTCTAAGCTGTGGGTCTAAGATCCCCCCTCCAACCAGTGCAATGCCGAAAGATCTGTATTCCCTCAGCTTATCCCCCTTGGAGCCGCAAGCTCCCGCGGTGACAGGGACAGACTGACTGACGCATCGTTTCAATCTTGCTTCCTTCACCATTTCCTGTTTGCGGGGTGGATTAAAAAACGTGACCAGTGTCTAGGATTGTTATAAGGACAGACACATGGTCCTGAAAGACCCCCAAGGGAATCTCTGAGATGCCGGAGGAGGAAGGAAATCCTTTGTCTCGTTTTTTTTTTTGCTGTTTTCTCGGCAGTGTTTTCCAAAAACAACTGGCCTGCTGACAAGATATTCTGAGGGGCTTGGGATGGTTTTCTTCCTCTTCCTCACCCCTGGCCTGTGCCTGTGCCCGCAAGCTGCTGCCTCCTTCAGGGCCAGGGGACCGTCCCGCAGGCCCTGAGCCCTGCTGGCAGAGGCTTTAGTGTCCCCTCTCTGCGTCTGCTTCCCCGGCCTTCTCTTCCCCAGGCCTCGGGGAGCCCTGTGGAGAGGTCACTGGCAGCTCACGCTTTTGGAAACCTTGGTCAGGAAGAAGGCTGCCATGATGAACTGAAGCCTTTTGTCACAGGGCTCTCGACTCATGGGGTCAAAGAATGAATCTCGTGGACACAAAAGGGCGCGGTGGTCATTTATTAAGTGAAGGTGAGAACAGACGGAAAGCTCTCCAGAGTGAGAGGGATCCCGAGCCAGCAGGTTGCCACTGAGGTCTTTTATGGTCGGACTTTTATGGAAGCCAGACCAGGAAACTGAGACCTTCT
This sequence comes from Martes martes, assembly GCF_963455335.1. Taxonomy (NCBI): domain Eukaryota; kingdom Metazoa; phylum Chordata; class Mammalia; order Carnivora; family Mustelidae; genus Martes; species Martes martes. The sequence goes on from NC_137894.1 coordinate 133,514,323, forward strand.
TGACATCACCAGGAAGAGCACCGTGATTGCTTCTTTGAGTATCTCATCTCTGATGTTTAAGACAAATGAGGTGGTCTGGTTCTAGTCCCTTATCTCTGGTTTCCTTTGCCTCAGCATTTCTGGAATTTTCGGTGAGCCTGATCACGTAGCCCCCTACCCATCTCTCTGAACCTGGCCCCACCCGGCCTTTACTCACTTTCAGGCCTTACAGCTAAAGTCCGAGGCTGGTGGGCCAGGCCAGAACCTGTCATCCAGACAGAGGGGTCAGCACTAGGGGCTCGAGAGAACTGCCGTCTTTAGGTTTGTCCTTTTTTCATAAAACAAAAACAAAAAACAAAACAAAAAAAACACAAAAAAACCTTTGGTGCAGTGTTAAAAAGCAATCCAGCGAGCTAGAGTGACAGCTGCTGGGAAGAAAGAAGAAGATGAGCGAAGACCCAGGGCCCCCGCCCCAGCTGTTCCCAAGGGCTGGAGGCCAGGGGCTGACCGGGACAGGCCAGGGGTGGTGGGAGAGAGGAAAGGCCAGCCACCAAAATGAACAGGCAGAACAAAACACTTATAGAGGAAACATCTGGCTGAACTGAAGAGGATCCAGGGGAGATGGGAAGCCCCCATTTTTTTTTTTCCCAAAAATGTCCTAGACCCGGGGAGAGGGTTGGCCTCCTGGGGTGAAGCGAGCAGGCCCTGTCCCACCCCGCACTCCTCTCTCGCGGAGTAAGGATGTGCTGGGGGCCAGATGTGTGTGGCTGGGGAAACAGGGAAGAGAGGAGTGGGGAGGGATGCCCCTGGCTGGCAGCTGTTCTGAGGGCGGAGATGGTTCCCCTCTCCCCGTTGTTCTCCACCCGGGTTCTGTTGGCGGAAGGTGCTGTGTGGGGTTGGGGCTGGGAGGACGGGAAGCCAGGAAAGCAGAAGGAGGGAGAGTGGAGGGGGCGTAGGGGCGAGGAGAGCACACAGGCTGAACCGAGAGCGGCCCGAGAAGCAGGGTGGGAGTCGGCTGGGAACCCCCTCCAGCTTGGCCTGGAACCCGGGCTCGGCTCCTCACGCGCGGCTCTGCGTGCGTCGCTAAACTTCTGTTCCGGATTCTTCAGTCCAGAAGTCGGAGCTAAGGGTAGCACAGACCTCAAGGGGTTGTGAGAGCTCAGTAAATGACGCGGGTAAACACTTCACAAGGCACCTGGCGCCTGAGAAGTTTTATTAAAATTAGGTGTTGCTGTCCTTCTGGAATACAGGTTGGTGTTCTGGAGCTCAGTAAGAGTTCTGCATGTAGGACAGGCCCCCTTCCAGCCACGGCGAGCTGGACTGAGGGCCATCCTGGGGTGAGTGGGCCATGGGAGAGGCCGGGGCAGCGCTCACCAGTGCCCGGGATGGGCTGCGTCAAATCTCCTGTTAGCACAGTGGGCCCGAGACTCCGGCAGGTGTGGAGAAGAGGAGTGGAGGCAGGGGACGGCAAGTGGCAGGCTGCCATCATCCCATGGACGGGCAGCGGGTGGAGTGAGCATCAGGCCAGCGGTGATCAGAGCAGGGAGCCCCTGCCTTTGCAGCTGGGGGACCCAAATGGCTAAAATGGAAATGCTTCCCCAGGAACCCACTGGGAACGAGTAGGCAGAACCCACTGCCTCTGGAGGCCAGTAAAGGCCATTGTAATGGTCACCATCCCTCCCTCCCCTTCCTGCGCCCTTCCTCCCTTGCTCTCACATTCATCGTCTCTCCTTTCTTCTCCTGGGAGAGGCCCCTTGGAAAAGCCTCTGAAAGCAGCCACCCCTGAGGGGAAATGAGTTAAGGTTGTCCGTGCCTCTTCGAAGTATTTTCTGTTTGGCCGGCTCTGGTGTTTGTTCAAGAAACAGTATCATCACCCAGCAGGAGGGCAGGTGGTGGAGGTCCAGGAGCCCCTTCCCACAGCTCCTGGCTCAAGGGCAGGGTGTCTCCCCAGTGAGGAGCAGCCCCGTGGCACGGGGCTCCCCCACTCATCCTGGAGCGCCCCTCACGTCTGACAGCTGGAGGCGCCCGTGGACCCTCCCTAATCAGGGACGCTGCCTCAGATCCCTTGTTCCCTGTTCTTGGCTCTTTCTTGTGACCTCAGGGCTGGGGACAGGGAAGGGGACTGCAGGGAACAGGAGTAATCAGATTGAACCGCGGGGCTGAGAGACACCATGTTTAGGGCAAAGAAGAAAAGTTGCCGCGGAGCAGGGAGCAGGCCCCAGCGTCGCGCCCCTTTCTCACCTCCTGCTTCGGGGGGCGCTGACCTGCCTTGCACATGATGAATTGGGAGCGGAGCAAAGCACAACGATGTCCAACAGAACGGGCTCTCCGCTGGCTCATTAGGAAGAGAAATGACTGGGCCAAAGCTGCCAAGAACCTACTCTTTAGGACTGTTTTTTTCTGGCACCTTCCATGGCATTGCCAAGCTAATGGAGGGATCAGGGACATCCGATGCTGGAAGCAACAGGAAAACGGGGAGGGGGGGCCACAAGGCAAGCAGACATGTGCGTGTCTGTGTGATGGCAGTGCCCAGGGTCCCACTGCGGAACCTTGCAGTCTCCCCGACTCAGGACGGGATTCTTATAGGATCTGTACCTCCACACTCCCAAATCACCCAGCCAGACGGCTGGGCGGGCCTGGGGCCCCATGACTCAGCAAGACGGGAGTCTGTCTGGGCAAGGGGCAAGGCTTACTCTCTTCTGCGGGGATCCCGCCCTGAGGAAGATCTGAGGCCAGTGTGTGTCATGGGTGGGGGGGGGGAGTCCACTGGCTTTTCAACGCTCTCCGGCAACCACCCTGCTCGCCTCCCCTATGTACCCATACAGTCCTTGTGTTTTTCCGTCTTAAAAAAAAATGTTATGGAAAAGCATCTTGAAGCCAAGACCTCCAGCCCCAGGGGTGGTGTTCAAGAGTGCCAAACATTAATCCTTTTATAGCGTGTCAGGGAGGTTCAGGGGCCCAGGGAAGGGGTCTTCCGTGGCTCAGGGCAGCGACACTTACCAGCTATAAGGAAAACACCTTTAGCATATTCGGGGTGGTAGCGTAGTGCTCACTTTTTTTTTTTTTTTAACTTTACTATACAAAACATGTAACGTTAAATTTACCATCTTACCTTTTTTTTAAAGAGTACGGGTTCAGTAGTGTTAAGTATATTTCACATTGTTGTATAACAGATCTCTAGAACTTTCTTATCTTGCAAAACTGAAACTCCATACCCACTGAACATAATATCCCCGTCTCCCTCCCCTCAGCCCTTGGCAACCACCGTTCTGCTTTCTATTTGTGTGTTTTTGATTACTTTAGATAGTTTATGGGAGTAGAACACACAGTATATTTGTCTTTTTGTGACTGGCTTATTTTGCCTAGCACAATGTCTTCGAGGCTCAAAGCACATTAATATTTTAATAATGTGTATCTGTGCACAGGTGTTGGCTGAATGACAGCCCTGCCTCACTCCTACCTCAGATGCGCACCCAATTGCACAGGAGTTCCGGAAGTTACTCATGCCTGAATATTAAAAAAATCCTATTCCGCGTCCCCAAATCCTGCCTATGGTTCCTTGCCTATTGTGAGTTTCCAGAGACTCTCAGAGGGTGAGAAGTCTCTCTGCTTCAGCCAGTGTTTAGGTCAAGGCCTCATTCATCAGAGCCAGCGTGTCTCCCTCTTTTCTAGCTCATTCCCAAGTATTTCCTCTTCTGTGCCACACACGGTCTAAATGGAATTCTTCTATTTTTCTTCACACATACCCTAAACATCCTCATCTTTATGGCTTTGCTCTTCTACTTTCCTTTTTTTTTTTTTTAAGAGAAAGAGAGAGAGAGTGAGAGTGCACATGAGGGAGGGGAGGAGTGTGGGAGACAGAGAATCTCAAGGAGGCTCCACGCCCAACATGGTCTCCACCTCACTACCCTGAGATCACGACCTGAGCCAAAATCAAGAGTCAGACTCTTAACTGACTGCATCATCCAGGTGCCCCTATGTATGCATGTATGTATGTATTTAGATTTTATTTGTTTGAGAGAGAGAGCATGAGGGGGGGAGAGGCAGAGAGAGAAGCAGACTCCCCGCTGAGCAGGGACCCTGATTCGGGACTCGATCCCGTGACCCCAGGATAGTGACCTGAGCAGAAGGCACATGCTTCACCGACTGGGCCACCCAGGCACCCCTCTCTCCACTCCCCGACCCAGGAGGCCTCTTTCTCTTTTCTCACTATGTCCAGCTCACACCCACCTGCTGAAGCTGCCCCCATGGCCCCGTCTTCACGAAAGGCTCCAGCTATCCCCTCATTCAGAAATGACTTCTCTCCTCTGTGACACCCTAAACCTCCTTTTTCTGAAACTTCAGGACGGCACTTACAATCTCACCATCGTGTGATAACATTTGTGGACGGTCTACTGTGTGTCAGGAAATCGTCCGTGTTTCCCATCGCCGTTTGCTTTTCCATCTTGTCAAATGGTTGCTTGTGTGTGTTTTCTTCCTTTCTAAGTTGTCATCATAAAGCAAGTGGGATTCAGGATCTGACGGACTTGGGCTTGGACCCAGTTTCTGTTATGGGCGGCAGGCCTTTGGGCAAATGGCTTCACGTCTCTCCCTCTTGGCTTGTGCGGGGACAGTAGTCCTTCACATCAGGTCATTGTAGTGCCTGAAATAATAATACTCACGATGAGCATTTGCCGAATGATTATTATGTGCTGGGTCACGCTGCTCCAAACCCCTTCATAATTTAAATCCTTATAACAGGGGCGGCCTGGGTGGCTCAGTGGGTTAAAGCCTCTGCCTTTGGCTCAGGTCATGATCCCAGGGTCCTGGGATCAAGCCCTGCATCGGGTTCTCTGCTTAGCAGGGAGCCTGCTTCCCCCTCTCTCTCTGCCTGCCTCTCTGCCTACTTGTGATCTCTGTCTGTCAAATAAATAAATAAAATCTTAAAAAAAAAATAAATCCTTATAACAACCCCACGGTGGGCGGGGGGGGGGGGTGGTGGGGGGATGTTTATAGCAGGAGAATCCAAGGCTAAGAAGGTTTAAGCCAGTAAGCGGAAGGGCCAGGAGAACTTGGTCTTCGGGATCCTCACTCCTCACCGTTACCAACCCCTGCCCCCCAAGAGAGAAGGGCGAGCAGCACAGATGGGGCAATATCTGTGGGACACTCAGCTCCACCCCTGCGAACCTTCCTAAGTGGCAGCTGTGACTCTTACTCCCGTTCTTGCCGTTGGGGGCTGGGGACTGTCCGTGCATTCGTTTCCCCTAGCACCTCCCAGAAGTGACAGATGTCACTCAGTTAAGCATTTTCCAGGAATCTGCATTTGCCAGGAACCGTGGGAAGTCTCCAGCCCTAGCACTCCCAGCGAATGTGTGATGGAACAAATGAGTGAATGAAGAAAGGGGACACAAACTCTCGAACGGGGGGGGGGGGTGAGGGGGGTGGGGGGATGGGGGGGGGAGCAAGGCAGCCTGAGAGGCGGGGCCATCCCTGCCCGCTTTTTGGCCCAGCAAGAGGATCCTGCAGCCCAGGAGAGGCCTCGAGGGGCTCTGACACGTGCCCAGTACTCATCAGTGTTTTCATTAATGACTCCAAAGACGGAGAGCAGAGGACGCTAATCAAATTGGGGAAGCCTGCGAGGCAGGATAGAAGCTGAGCACTTAGGAGGCCAAAGCTCGAGCTTGCAGACAGTCCTTGACAAATTAGAGAAATAAACAGAGTCAGTCAGCAGAGGCCCGGGGGGTTGCAGGCTTCAAGTGGCTCCAAGGGAGCGGCTACCTCGAATGGATCTGCCCAGAGAAGCTTTTGACCCACTTTCCTTTGGGCCTCACCTGGCTTGATTGTGCACTCGGGGCAAGTCTAAACGCAGTCGCTTGATGAGGGATTTGGGCCCGGAGGTCTCACGGACAAGATCCCCGCGGCAACGCTCAGCGATGCCCCTACTCCTTCCCGGCCTCTACCCTCCCAGCCGCTGGCTTTGCTGGGGCTCCTGGAGTGAAAGACAGGGCTCCCCCTGCTCCCTCAAAGAGCGGAGACTGGACGAGAACATAAAGTTAACCAAGATGCCCCATCCCTACCCACCAAAATGGTGCCGCCCTTCTCTACTTCGTACCCATTCAGATCACCGAGTGGCTTCCTTCCCCATTGGAGGCTGCCCTGGAGGTTACCGTGACCTCAGTTTTCTTTGGGCAAAATGTATCGGGTGTGAAAGGAGTGACAAGGACACAGCGCGACCTGGCAGCGAGTGCCCTCTGCCTGCCTTTCCCGCCTCTGGGAGGGAGATGGGGTCCGGGTGGTTTGGCAGGTACAGAAGTGTCCGGGCTCTGGAGCTCCGGCGACACCCTTCTGGGGCTCTGGAGTGTCTGGAAAGTTATTTAACTTCTCTGAGTCCCTTTGGTCATGAATAAATGAATAATTGAAAACCAGTTGGTTTGTCTTAATTGAAATGGAGTGCAGTTGGAAGACTAGGACAGATTTCCAGAAACCCTGGATGCTGGTGGAGGAGCCACCGTGGGCCGCGGTGTGACCTCTCCCTCCTCCTCCTTCTCTGGAGTTGCCACGTTCTGGGCTCCTGCTGGTCTCGGCACATTTGATTCTGCCTCTTCTTCTTTCCTCCCCCGCTTCCTTCTTCTCCCCTCCCCCTCCTCTTCTTCTTCTCAAGATTTTGTTTTTAAGTAATCTCTACACCCAGCATGGGGCTCGGACTTACCAATCCTGAGCTCAAGAGTCACACACTCCATGGACTGAGCCGGCCCGGCGCCCCTCCTTCTTCTTTCTTAATCGGCCTTCCTGGTGCACACCCCCGTCCCACCTTTAGAGAGACCGGACAGTGAGGACAAGCGTCTCTATGTCCAAATTCCCATGTCTGGGAAAAGAAACTGGCCCCACTGGGGACAGATTTCTCCCCTGGCCTCCCTGGCCTGAGGAGTTGCCGGTGTGTGCTTAGGAACAACATGCCAGCGGGAGCCCACGCTCGTGGGGAGAAGGAAGGTTCTCAGAGAAGAGAAAAAGTAGGGTCGTGGTCTCTTAGCATCAGTTTTGTCATGTGACAGTGGGAATAAGGGATGGGCTGAGGGGGTGTGAGTCCGGGGAACGCGTCCCCATTCATCCATTATTTGGGGAGACAAAGTTGTAGCAAGCCTGGGGATGGGGATATTCCCATGTTCTTGTTTCAGGAAGCCTGACTCCTAATTCCCAGCTGGAGGGCAAGTGTCAGGGGCTTTAAGCGCTTGGTTTATTCATTCTTGCTTTCATTCATTCTTTCATTTAATCCATGTCAGTTGAACGCCTACTGTGTACCAGGTACCGTGCTGGTTGCTGGAGGTAGGGCAGTGATCTCTCATGGTAATTGCATTCTAGTGGGAGGAAAAGACAATGAGTAAGATAAAGAAGTAGCACATGTAATAGGGTATAGGCAAGTGCTAAAGAGAAGAAATAAAATGGGAAAGGGTATGTGAGACGTCAGGCCGGTGGGGTGAGTGTCGATGTTTGAAATGGAGGTAGTCACGGAGGGCTTCACTAAGAAGTATCTTTTGATTAACCTTGAAAGAAGCTTTAGAGATAGCCATGTTATGGGATGGGGGAGGGGATCCTAGACAGAGGGAGCAGCCAGTGCAAAGGCCCTGAGGTGGGAATCTGCCTGCCACCACGAGGGAATGAATCACAGAGAAGTCAGTGTCGCTGGAACAGATGGAGAATGGTAGCGATGAAATCAGAGGATTAGAGGACCAGATCTTGTTGGATCATGTCATTCATAGTAAGGACTTCAGCTTTTACTCCGAGTGAGAGGGAAGCCGTTAGAGGGTTGTAAGCAGAGGAGAATCAAGTTTTAACAGAGTCACTTTGGAAGTGACTGAAGAGGTCAAGGACAGAGGTAGTGAGTCTAGTTAAAGTATTGCTAGGGGAGTAGAGTTCATGTCTTAGACCAGAGTGGTCATAACAGGACTGGAAAGAAGTGGTCAGAGTCCGGATATATTTTGCAAGTATCACTGAGAGGATTTGCCCGGCTTAACTACAGCTTTGTTCTGCCAACAGTGACATAAATTCCAATTCCGGGCCCCAGAACGTCATTTGGCACATGGGCCTTCTTCCTGCCAGCCAGTCCTTCCAATGCGCGTCTCCGCAGACATGTTCAGCTCCTTTCGAGCTCCAAAGGCCTTTGAAATTCGTGCAGTGAAAGCATTTTGCTATCTGAGATATTTACTTCTCTGGATTTGGCTTCTCAGAGTCCTCATTCTTTTAAGTTTAACCTACCATAAATCAAGAGAGATAAGTGAATGACATTTTTGCTAAATGGCCCGATGACAGAGAGGATGCCTTTGAGCTGGGTGACCAGGCTAAGCCCCGGAAAGCTCATCACCCTCCTGCCAGTGGGCCTCGCTCGCTCGGGAGCCTGAGCTAAACATACTCATCTCTGAAGGGAGAAGGAGTGAGTCAGCAGAAATGAGGGGTGAGAGAAGGTGACACCTGCAGGGTTTAGTTTCCTTATTCCCGCTTGTCTTTATTCTCATGTTTCTTGTGAGTTGTCGTTCGGAAAGCAAACAAAACTTCTCTGAAAGCTACAGGGTGGTATGCATGATGTCTAGGCAACAGAAGAGCGACTTTCGGTTGCCAAGATGCAGACCCACCCATTTCTTGGGTGTCACGTCCCCTCACTAGCTCTGCTGGGAGCCATTAGCAGGAGGGGCCGTAGAGAAAGAATTGGAGCTCTCCTCACTTTGGTAGGGGGTGGATCTCTGTTCTGTGGCAACACAGGGCCTGCCAGTTGTCTTGAAGCCAGCATGGGAGCTATAGTCCTTCAAACCAGTGATGAGAAAACACGTATTCCTTTTTTTTTTTTTTTTAAGATTTTATTTATTAATTTTGGTGGTGGGGTGAGGGCAGAGGGAGAGAGAGAATCTCAAACATACTCCCTGAGGAGCACGGGGCCCAACATGGACTCGATCTCAGGACCCTCAGAGGATGACCTCAGTGGAAATCCGGAGTTGGCCATTCAACCATTCAACCACCCAGCTACCCCTAGGATAGCTAGTTCTTTGGCCACTGTCTAAACATTCTGTGCATGAGAATCTTTCTTTTGTTTATCTGGCAAGATGCTCAGCTGGTTAGGGGCGCCTGGTTGGCTCAGTGGGTTAAAGCCTCTGCCTTCAGCTCAGGTCATGATCCCAGGGTCCTGGGATCGAGCCCCGCATTGGGCTCTCTGCTTAGCGGGGAGCCTGCTTCCTCCTCTCTCTGCCTGTCTCTCTGCCTACTTGTGATCTCTGTCTGTCAAATAAATAAATAAAAATCTTTACAAAAAAAAAAGATGCTTAGCTGGTTAAAAGACTTGCTTCAAATACTTATGATGCTCTTATCCCACTTGGTCAGGCTTTTCCTTCTAAATGTCTGTGCTAACACGTTCGTCTGCCCTTTGTTCCTATACATAGGCTCTTACTGGTAAGGCAGCCCTGGTTCCCAACCCAAGAGATAACAGGGAAATGTTTCAGAAGATGATAAGCAGGGAACTGGCTACTTGTCTGGGCCCTTATTCCTTGGCCCATACCTATGATCCTAAGGCACCCTCAGGTCCCCATAACTCAGATGAGCCAAGGAGTTAGAGAGCGAAGACAAGAAAAATGAGCCACACAAAGAAAATGGGTGGAACTACCAGGTCACATATTAGGTGGATGAGTGGCCTCCCCAGCAGAGCTCTAGGTTTGGGTTCCCGTTCCTGACAGTGCCCCAGAGGTCAGAGGCCGGATTCCAAATGAGTTTGCAGCAATCCCAGAAGGAGAAACTATATGGGGGCCCGAGTAACCAAATGAGCTGGTGGGAGGGAAAGGGAAGCTATGCCAACTGGTTCTGCCGGAGTAAGTGCTTTTCAGTTGGAAGTCATAGATTTCCTCTTCTTTATGTGGTATCGGGTGGGATTATTATTTTTACTTTTAGAATACTCATTCCAGGAAAAATCAACCTGCACGGCCAGGTGCACAGGGAAGACACCGTATATTAAACCTTCCTTGTGCAGCTCTTTCTCTTAGATTTGGACAAAAAAGCTCACAAAGATAAACTAGGGTTCTTGCAGGGACATCTCTCTGTCTGATCCCAGTGGACCTAAACGTGCCCTTTTCCTCCTCAGTATGTCATCAACGGACATTTATTGAGTAACAACAATATGCAAGCATAGGTCCCCCTGCCCAGAATGCCCTTCCTTCTCCCACTTCCCTTTCCAGCCAGGGCCTGATGAGCAATCATTATCCTTCAGACCTAAGTTCCCTGAGACTTCTCTCCCTTGATTAAATGAGGAGGCAGAACTGCCTCAAAAAACTCATGCCTGTAGGGTCACTAATAAGTGCTTTCAGATCTTTCTCTAAAAGCCACTTTTGAAGTGGAAGAAAAGGAGGTTAGAGAACAAAAGGAGACAGAAACTTCCGAAGAGAGGAGAGGAGGGGGCTGTACGGTGGTCCCAAGGAAGGTAGCAGGGAGGCTCAGGAAGGAGAGGCTAGAGGTCTCAGAGAGCACTGTAGCCAACGTCTCACGTGCCGAAGATGCTCAGTGTAGGACGGGATTATTTTGGAGGGAGGAAAATGGGGACTTGGGCAATTTGGAAGTATGAATTATAAGGGATGGATTGGGGGTGTCTGTGCAAAAGAAGGACTTCGGGGTTAGCAGAAGGAGTTGGAGGTGGAGGTGGAACGTGGAGTCCTTTTCCTGATTCTCAAGACGTTTGGAGTAGTGGAAGTACTCAAAAGTCTCAGTAACACTTAAGAGTAAGGTGGTTTATTTATAAATAATATGTGGCTGGATAATCATAGGGTCAGAAGGGGTATCTGAATACAGGGTCAACTAGTTGACTCTGCAGACTGGCTGCCTCTGCTCAGGAATCGGGCTGTGCTGTTCTCTCCCTACTCAGACCGTGGTCCATGCTCCGGCTGCATAGCTTCTCCTGGAATCTTATTCGAGAGGCAGAATCTGGGGCGCTGCTCCAGACCTACTGAATCAGAATCTGCTTGTTAGCAAGATTCCCAGGTGATCTGTGGGCCCATGACAGTGTGGGAAGTACTAGTGTTCCCAATCACCCAGCTCAGTCCCAGGCTGTCCCACGGCAGGCTATGTGAGCTGCTGGGATTTTAAATCTCTTTGTTCCAGCACAGAGCACCATCATGTGATGCTAAGAACCAGATTCTATTCTAAATTTAAATTAACTGTAAATTAACTTTATACTTTAGTGGGCTCATCTTTAAATAAATTCTTTGTAGATAGACCAATGACAAGAGGGAACCACATCACCAATATGCCTTTGACATATCAAATATTCCTGCCTTGGCTTATAGACTCAAGTTAACACCAGCGATATTCAGTATGAGTTTTTTTTTAAAAATCACAAGACATAATTTCTCTATTAGTGGATTCACGAGACATTCCCTAATGGATAACTTCTACAAATAGTATTATTTAAAATTCACCTATTGCCACCTGCCATGGGATACAGGAAATCAACTCAAGCAACCTCCAGCAACCCTGAAGGGAGATCTTGAGGTCTCTGTGCAGTGAACCCCTGGAGGAGTGAAGGCCAGGCTGGCAATGCTCTTGCTGTGTCCATCATGGCTCCTTGGACACGTGACTGCTCTGTGCCTCAGTTTCTCACCAGCAAAATGATCAAGATGATTGACAAAGAGGGCTCATTGAACAGCTCTCGGCTCCTTTGCCTCTGTCTTTTTATGCTTCCTTTTTTGGATCCCAGGACATGATTCAACTAAGACTTCAGTTTCTTTTAACTAGAAGCTGGTACAAGCCCGAGCAGGTGCAAGATGAGACCCAGGCCAGGACAGCAGGGCTTAGTGGCTCAAAAGGTAGCTGCGGTCTCGAGTGGTGGAAGGGAAATGGAGGAAGCAAAGGAATTTTGTCCTTCTACAAGCTCAAGGTCAGTTCTCATAATACCCGAGAGCCCTAGGTTGCCTCAGGGGTTACACAATCCAGTCCACTAGCGATGAGGTATCAGTACCTTCTTTACACTAAATTGTGTGCCAAATAGGGACACTGGTAGTGCTTTTTTAATGTCTTCATTCCCTTATCATAGAAATTTCTACCATGCCTGATAGTCAGACACCCCAGTGTCTTTATTTCTGCCCCTCGATGTTCTCTAAAGCTTCTCTTAAAAAAAAAAAAAGGCCTTTCTTATCTTTGGTTGATATGTTTATTAATTCAAGCAAATACATGAAATAAGTGCATGGATCAGAAAGGGCCAATTCTGTTTGGGGTCAGTGAAGATATCCTGCTACATATTTATAGACTATTAACACAATGGAGTGATTCCCAAATATCAGTCTCTGAACCAGTAACAGAATTTTAGCTTTTAAAAAAATGCCATTTCCTGAACCCCACTATCTGTATTTTTTAAAATGCTGGCGGGGTGATTCGGAGACCCAGAGAGATTTCTGACCCACCTCCCCCCATTTATAGATGGGAATGAGGTAGCGAAGGCGCGCCGCAGACTCAGGGCCCTGCAGCCCGTGAAGGCAGATCCGGTGTGGGTCAGGCCTCCTTATTCACAGCTCTGTGCTTATCTGCGTTGCCCAGCCCACGTGTGTGTGTGTCAAAGACACAGGAGTCCTATCATGCCGAATCCAAAGTAATCGCAAAGTAAAAATGCAAGCAACATTTTGGTAAGGTGAACTTTATTGCGGCAGAATCATGCCCTGGGTGGAAGATTAGAAGAGTCACCATACTTCAATGTCCTTCCCTCCAGTGCCAGCCCCAACCCTCAGCCTACACTCAGCCTGGACCCAAGGCCTCACTCACTGCTTTCGAGGTGAGGGAGCGAGAGGAGAGATGAAGAGTTCCCTGCAATTTAACAATTGCAGCTGATTCTAAATCTGAGAAAATAATTTACTTTGTGAGCTGGCAGACTCCACTTAGGACTTGCCAAACAAACAAAACAAAACATAAAAACAGACCTACCGATAACCTTAGCTCAGGACTCCTGAGGCAACCACGGAAAACTTCATGGACCTCTAACTCCAGGTGACTGACCGGGCCCTGGGATCGCCTCCTTAGGAGCTCTTATCTTCCCCCTCACTTCAGTGGTCCCAGCTATGCATGTGACCTCAGACCTTCCCTGGCATCTTTGTCCCCTCCCAACACATATGCCACTAGAATGTCCTGTGGCCACCTCCTTTTTTTTTTTTTTTTAATATTTTATTTATTTACTTGAGACAGAGACGGGGAGAACACAGATGGAGAGAGAGAGGGAGAGGCAGACTCCCCACTGAGCGGAGAGCTCCCTGTGGGACTCAATCCCAAGACCCTGAGATCATGACCCGAGCCTAAGGCAGCCGCTTAACCAATCCACCCACCCCAGTGCCCCACCTCCCTCTTTCAATCCATTCCAATGCAGTCCTCCCCACCCACATGAATCATCTCCCCATGCCTCCTGTTGGCCATTGCTCCCACATTGTGGTCAATTGCCTAAGCTTGAAAATTGAAGGGAGGGTTCTAGTTGTGTGCTGCTGCACTCTCCATCTTTGTTCTGGTTTTATGCCAGATTCAGGACAGAAGGAGTTGTTGTCAAATCTGTACATGGCATGAAATTGGGGAAATCAGCAGATACGGGTGCCAGAATTGAGATGAAAACATACATTACAAGCTGTAAAGGACAGGCGGAAATCAATGTAGTTAAACTGAGTAGGAATAAAACTGTGCGTGCGTGAAGATAAAAATACAATGTCACAATACTATATTATTCCATTTATATGAATTTCAAAAACGAGTTTAGTGTTTTCAAAACTTACCTACAGGGTTGGTGTCAGAATAGCGGTTACCTCCAGGGTTTTAGGAAGGAGACCGTTGGGAATAGCGCACGAGAGAACTTTCCAGGGTGAAGGCAATGTTCCATATTATGATTGTTGTGTTGGTTACAGGAGTGTATTTATTTTTAGGATGTATCAACTGACACTTGAGATCTGTGCATTTTATATACAGAATTATAACTCGATAATAAAAAATTTTAAGTCAGTGGCATAAAGAGAAGATGAGGCCACGTATATACCACAAGCCAGCTGTGAAGTGATCGGATAACAAAGCTAGGCACCTTTGCAGTCCAGATATAGAGAGCCAGTGAGGGTCCCCTGTTTTCCTGCTGGCCAGTGTGGTTTTGTGTGTCGCATTTTAAGAGGAACACGAATAGACGGAAAAACAAGGGCCGGTGCTGGACAACCCGTGAGGGAAGAATAGTTGAAGGAACTGGAACATAGAGGCCAGAAAATAGGAGACTTGAAAAAGAGTCCAGATGGGGGAATGTCATGTTGGGGAGAAGACCTGGCTAGCTCTGAAGAGGGCCAAAGGCACGTCCAGGATGGAAACTACTGGAAGACAGGCTCTAGCCCAATATAAGAAGGTGGGTTCCAGGCTTGTTTGGGTGAGGCCCGGCCGCCCATGGCAGCAGGGCTGGGTCTCCGCACTTGTGAGATGGGGCCCGCCCAGGTGGCACGGAGGGGCGCGAGCCGCCACGGGTGGGGACATCTCCTGGCACAACTTTAGCGCAAGGCTGTGGGAACAGTCGTCCACTTCCCTGTCATGCGGCTGACGGACTCGCTCTTCCTGTGGGTGGGCACCACACTGCACCTGCACAACCTGGCCATGGTCATGTGCAACCACTAGGATTCCATCCCTGTGTCTACCTTCCTCTTTGGAGACACTTCTGACGTGACCTCTACTGGCTTTGCACAGCACTTAGCCAGGAAGACCAACAAACTGGTCTTAATATAGTCCAGATACAAATATCTTATCAGATATATGACTGCAAAGGTGGGAGACTGTCTCCCATACTGTGGGTTGCTTGATGGTGTCTTTTGAAGCACCAAAGTTTTTAATTTTAATAGAAAAAAAAGTTAATTTTATCTATTTTGTCTTTTAAAAATAAAAAAAATTGTACTTGTGCTTTTGGTTTCACGTCCAAGAAAACATCACCTAACCCCAAATCACAAGGATTTATACCTCCGTTCTCTTCTAAGAGTTAGAAAGTTTTAGCTCGTACATTTAGGTCTTTATCCATTTGAGTAAATTTTTTGTGTATATGATGTAAGGTAGTGGTCAACCTTCATTCTTTGGCATGTGGCTACCCCATTGTCTCAACACCATTGGTTAAAAGACTCTTCCCCCATTGAAATATCTTAGTATCCTTGAAAATCAACCTGCCCTAAAGGTGAGAGCTTGGGGCGCCTGGGTGTCTCAGTGGGTTAAAGCCTCTTCCTTTGGCTCAGGTCATGATCCCAGGGTCCTGGAATCGAGCCCCGCATCGGGCTCTCTGCTTGGCAGGGAGCCTGCTTCCACCTCTCTCTCTCTCTGCCTGCCTCTCTGCCTACTTGTGATCTCTGTCTGTCAAATAAATAAACAAAATCTTTAAAAAAAAAAAAAGTGAGAGCTTATTTCTGAACTATCATTTCTGTTCCATTGGTCTATTATCTACCTTTATGCTAACACCACACGGTCTTGATTACCATAGCTTTGTAGTAAGTAAGCTTTTGTAATTAGGAATTGAGGGTCCTCCAACTTTGCTCTTCTTTTTAAAGATTGTTTTGGCTATTCTGGGTCAGTTGCATTTCCAAACAGCGTTTAAGAATAGTTTGTAAATTTCTGCAATGAGGTCAGTTAGGACATTGATAAAGATTGTGTTGAATCTATAGTTCAGTTTGGGAGGTTAACATCTTAACAATGTCAAATCTTCAATTCATGAACATAGGCTATCTTTCCATATAGTCAAGTCTTCTTTAATTTCTTTCAACAGTATTTTGTGATTTTCAGAGTTTAAGCTTTGTACTTCTTTTGCTAAATTTATTCCTGAGTATTTTTTTAAATTTAATTTTATTTTTTTCAGTGTCTGAGTGTTTTATTCTTTCTGGTTATTTTCTTAACTTTATTTTTGTTCAGAGTATATTATTAAAAGTAATTTTTCTGCCTCCTTTTACTTTTTTAAATGCGGCTGCTAGAAAACTTAGAATTACTTAGGCGGCTCACATTTCATTTTGCACAGACAGCGCTGCTCTAGAATAAGAGGCTGAGATCAGAGGAAAGGAAAGAACACAAGACAATGGAGTATACCCAGGGCACCCATGACATACACCTCTAGAGGTACATTTGTGAAACGTGGTGTAGAATTTTTGCCTGTTACGGAAGCCACAAGTCTTGAGGAGCTTCTGACTGTAATCACAGATACCATATGCAGCCTCTCGTCCCTGTTCTGCACAGAGGGGATTCAATCAGATACAACCTGTAAGGTCTTCTGTGACTTCTCAGCCCTTGGGCTTACACAGGTGGTAAAAGTGACATTGCCTGAGCCCAGGCTTGGCACACTGGGAAAAGGGTGAGAAAAGATAGCGTGTGATGATTGTCTCAAATCCTTTCATAGTGTATCCAAGAAAAGGAGCAGTAGAGCCTTGCCATTGACCCTGAAGTTCTCTCATCTCTCATCTGTTCTGCTCTACTAGCTGACACCCCCTCAGGAAAAGCTTCACTGTTCTAGGATTGGTACAGATGCCTCTTCCGTGTATGCCCTTGGCATACACGGATTCGGAGTTGCCTCTTTACTTTTCTTTCTTCTTTACAGACTCGAAGCTTCTCAAGCAAGGAAAATACTTTGTTGACCTTCAAACCACCTATAATGAAGTGAGGGGAATGATCAATACCGAGTGAAGGAATGAAGGAATGAATGAATGTGCACTCTGTTCCTTCCTTCTCTATAAGATAATAACTTGACAACATTACTTTTTCTTTCTTTTTTTTTTTTTTTTTAAAGACAGGTGCTGTGTAAGTGTATTTTGGCTCAGTAGACGGAGTATTACATTTGTTGACCTAATTCCAGTTCTGGCTTTGTTACTGATGAGCTATGTGACCTTGAACACTCACCTTCTCTGGACTTGATCCCTCAGCTGTACGAAGAAAGGTTAAACTTGTGAGCTTTCAGGGTCCTCCCAGTCCTAATACGCTGTGAGATGCTGAAAACAGGGCACACTGGCTTTCAGCTGCGGGCTTGCTTCCAGACAAGCAATTCAACGGAACAGCTGAGATCCCCAACCTTTTGCAGGGGCCTCTGCCTTCTCCCCCTCCTCCATGTCCGCACAAATATTAATAGCCAAGGGCCTCACTGAGTGTGGTTTTTAATAGAATCCAATTTCAGTCCATTTAGAGTGGGACTTTTCATGCTGACTTGGTAATTTGAACTCTGTCGTGCCTGATGGGCTGAATGCATTTTCCCTGTCTGTGTGGTCCGCTCTGGGCTGGCGGGAGAGGGCACGTAGGTACTGGGAGCAGGACACAGGGGCACCTTAATCAGAGCAAGTGCAAATCAGCTATTTCTGCCTTAACAGCCAGTTTCGTCTTTCCTGCCCTGAGGCCTGTGAGTAGGATCCCAGGGCACTGGGAAGACACTGGCAAGGGCGACTCTGTTTCCTGACGGTCGCCTTCCTCTTGCAGCACAAAAGGCACTGGCCCCTGTGTGCTACCAAAGGAAGAAAACTGGGTTGATCTTCGGATGTGACTAGAAGACACTTGGTTCTGCCAACAGACAGAACTATTCCAAGTGATTGCTGGGGAGTCTCTGACATGTTGGGAGAGGACATGTGAGAGAGTATGTGGCTTCCTCTGCCCCTTCCCCCCAACCAAGTCCTTGTCCTGTTTGATGAGAGAGTAATTCGCAGGCCTGTTGGAAGTTCCTTCCTTCTAGAGCGCAGGGTGGGAAAATGGACGATGAATGTCAAGGTATTACCTTTACCATAACTGAGGAACTGGGGGCTCCGGAGACTGGGGGAAGGAAATGAATGTTGATTTCATGCTTACTCGGTGCAGGGTACTGAGCTAGGAGCCAAGTTATTCCCTAATCCTCCCAATAGCCCATTAAGGAATATAAAATTATCCTCATATATAAGGGAGGAAAATGAGGATCAGAAAAGTCATGCAACAGCCTCAAGGTCACACAGCTAGTGGATGTCAGATCTGGTATTCAAACAAAGCTCTGTCTGTCCATGGTTAGAAATGCCGGGTGCTCTGAACTGTCTGCTGGTCTACCTCACCGCATTCTTTCACCTGGCTGGTCATCAGAAACACTTCAGGACATTTAAAAAACTATAGTGTTGGGTGCCTGGGTGGCTCCGTGGGTTGGGCCGCTGCCTTCGGCTCAGGTCATGATCTCAAGAGTCCTGGGGTCAAGTCCCGCATCGGGCTCTCCGCTCAGCGGGGAGCCTGCTTCCCTCTCTCTCTCTCTCTCTGCCTGTCTCTTTGCCTACTTGTGATCTCTGTCTGTCAAATAAATAAATGAAATCTTAAAAAAAATAAAAAAACTATAGTGTCTTGAGAGTCTGAACCAATGGGTCTAAGGCAGGGGCTGAGATAGTGTATTTTTAAAAAGCCACTCCAAGTGATTCTGATGTTCTGGAAAGCACAGCACTGGAGCACGTGGCTTCTCTTCCATACCAAGTCTCCTAGGGTTTCTCGGTTCTCAGAAGCACAGATCCAGTCCAACTCTGCATTTTCCCCAAGTAGCATTTGCCACTGTTCATTTGCCATTATTCATTCGTTTCAGATTCAGGGCTCAGTGGCATTTATCAAGCACTTACTGTGTGCCAGACACTGTGCTCAAGATGCTGGCTGCAAAGAATAAGTAAACCCCGGTGCCTGCCTCAAGGAACGGTCAGGTAGTGGGGGAGACAAACATAAATAGGTAGTTCCAATTCCTTGGAGCCAATGCTACGCAGAGGCAGGCTCATGTTGCTTTAGGAGTACAAACCATGGGGTTAAGGAAAGCTTTGGAGCAGTGATTCCTTGGTTGGGTCCTATAGGAGTTAGCAAGGCAAAGAGGGTGTTGGAGGGGTGAGGTGTGGCCAGCTAGGCAGAGGGAACCGCATGGAAAGACCCAGAGACCCAGAGTGATGGGTTTGGGGAATCACGAGGAGCTGAACAATGGTGAAATGTAGGGTACCTTTGGAAGAGGACCAGGAGGGAAGCTGGGAAGAGTCCACGGGAGAAATTACATGGAGGACCTTGTGTGTTATGCT
Organism: Martes martes; assembly: GCF_963455335.1. Taxonomy (NCBI): domain Eukaryota; kingdom Metazoa; phylum Chordata; class Mammalia; order Carnivora; family Mustelidae; genus Martes; species Martes martes. The sequence continues at coordinate 133,533,306 of NC_137894.1, forward strand.
GAGTTTGGCCTTTATCCTAAAAGTGGTGAGGAGCCATTAAAGATATTTAAGATGTGGAGTGACAGAATCAGACTGTGTTGAGAGGGGGAGCCCTGACAGCAATGAGAGAGTGACCCATAGGCAGAAGGAGCCGGCAACAGAGATCCAAATTACTTGCAGAATTAAGAATTTATGTGTGTCAAAAAGCACCATAAACAAAATTCGAAAGCAAAGCACTTGGAAAGCATATTTGCAATGTTTCTTGACAAAATTAATATTCTTAAAATTACATATTGGGAATAGAGGTAAACATACCAATATCAAATGAACAGAAAATCACAAGGAAACAAGTACAAAGGGTCAATAAGCATTTGAAGACGTTATTCACTCATAATCAAAGAAGTGTGAGTTCCAGTGACACTGACATACTATTATTTCCCTACCAGACCGGTAAAGGTTTGGTAAGTGACCAAATCCACCGTTAGTGAGGTTGCAGGGAACAGGGCCATCTCAAGCCTGCAAACAGGAGGGGGCGAAGTTTAATACAAACTTTTCTCAGGGCAGTTGGCAACATATATCAAAATTCTTAAAGAGAGCCAAGCAATTTCCTTCCTGGATTTTATCCCAAGGAAATAGCCATAGGTGTGTGCAAAATTTAGCAACAAGAATGTCTGCTGCAACATTATTTACAATAAAGAATGGGAACAAATGAAATAATCCATGTAAAGAGACAGGCTACCAAGTGAGAGTCCATCCACATAATGAAGATGCTGTTGAAAAAGTCCGAGTGACACCCACACAAGTGTGTAAGTGAAATAGCACAAGAGGCAAAAAAGTGTGTCTGATATGCTACCATTTGTGACAAAAGAATATATACACATATACTCGAAAATGCATCAATGTTTCTGAAAGGATATACAGTACAAGTATTTGGAGGGAAACTAGATGCTGGCAGGCAGGGTGAGAAGGAGATTTATTTCTTACTCTAGAGCTTTGTATCCTTTCTGAATTTCATTACCTGTGTGTGTCTTACATATTCTAAAATATAAATACACATTTTGAAAAGTAAGTTACTAAAGAGTATATACAGTGTAATCCAGTTTTTGTTAAAAACAAAAACAAAAACAAAACCAAAACCCTGCATGAGCATGTCTACATTTATACCCCAAAGAACTGAAAGAAGTCTAAAAGGACAGTGATGTTTGTCTTGGGTGGTAGGACGACAGGATGGAGTTTGTCTCCCCAACCCCCCACTCCCCGCTAAATTTCTACAATACACATGTGAGGCTTTCATAACAATAACAAGAAAAGTATAATTTTTTTCCCCGAAGAGTCTATCACAAAAGTCCAAGCAGGAGATGACAAAGCAGGTCAGATCCAGGATTAGTGCCCCAGGTCAGCAGTGACGTCTGCAAACAAAGGCTGTCATGAAATCACGGTCGGTGTTTCGAGGAGGGATGGGGGGCAGGAAGCTGAAGGTCGACTAAGGTGAATAGACCTGATCTTGCTTAACAGCTTTCGGAAGTTTTTGTTGGACAAAATGCACAGCAATTTCAATCCCTCCACCCCAAACATCGGACAACACCCCCAGGCAAATTTTTACTTTGGGAATCACTTAACGTTGGGTCACAGTTGAACGGATCCCCGTAAGCAAGTGTACACAAATCACCAGACAGGCGGTGATCTGTGCCCAGGGCTGTGCTCATCTAGTTCCGGGTTTCCACCTTCCTCTTTAGAAGGATGGCGACGATCTTATCCCCATCTGTCCAGCTCGGCCCCAACTTGCTCATTGAGGCAAGACCTCTCTCCTGCTCTGGTTTGGGGATAGTTAGTCCGGGTCCTTCCTGATGGCATGAAGACGAAAGGAAGACCCTGCTGGTTTGAACCGGTTCTGCCTCCGCCCTCTGAACTCATCCGCATCCTTCAGACCCTGACAAGCAGTTTGCCAACTCGCCAGCTTCCTGGACTGGAGGCTTGGGAACGGGGGAGACTTGCACATAGGCCTATGCCGTGTCTGACGCAGGATGGTTCTGCGTTGGGGAAATGTGAACCCGTTCTGGAAGAAAAGGGCAGAGGGAAGGATCTGGTGGGGACTTGGGGGGAGAGTATGGCAGCAATACCAGCATTTTCCTTTCCCTCTTCCCCAGAAGTGAGCTATAGATGGGCAACTGCGGGCCCCTGGGTATTTCTAGCACCTTCTTAACACCCCTGTTGGAAGCCTTTCAGCAGCTGCGGGACTATAACCTGCACTGCTGGCTTCTGGGCCCCTCAGCGGTGATTGGATCCTGCAGGGGTGGAGGTGGAGTCTCTGATTACACAAAGAACCCATAATCAACTTTGTGTTTCCTTTCGATCTCTACCTGTAATTGTGAACCTTCCCCAAGGCTGGGGGAATGGAGGGTGGGTTTGGATATGCGCTGACGTCAGAAAGTACAATGAATCATACACAGAAGTAACTGCTAGGTCTCAGCTGTCTTTTCTGGCCTGTCACTGCCTTGACCACTAGGGAGTCGGCGTTAGGGAACTTTTTAAACCTTGGGCTAAATACCAAGGCAGCCCACATACCATTATTGGCCCAGTAAGGCTTTTCCACGGAATACGCACTGTCCTGCTCCCTAATGGTCGTAACGGCTCCATAGACTACTTCGTAGAGAGCAGCTAACTAGGGTAGTTAGCATTTAGAGCTCTGGGTCAGACAGACCTGGTTCAGATCCTAGCCACGTCGCTTAAGGCCCTATCACCCTGGGGGAGGGAATGTTTCTGGATTTTAAGTTTCCTTACCCACCTAATGGGAATAATATCTCAGAGGGTAATTGCCGGAAAGAAATGAGATTATACATGTAAAGGTCTGAGGATAGTGCATTTAATAAATGCTAACTATGAACATTATTGCATCTGTATATATTTTAATTTGTACAATCTTGTCTCACTAATCACACAAAAAATACACGAAAGTGCTTTGAAAAATTTAAAGCATCATATAAATTAAAGGTGTCATTGGTGATAATCTCATATGAGTATTTCTCAACTCTTCCATCCCCTTAAAGACCAGGACGATGTCCCCATCCCACGGCGTATTGCACAATGATCGGCAAACGATAAGCCCTCAGTAAATGTTTCTTATTTGACTAAAGCAACACGGCAGAGCGTAAAGAGCATAGATATCAGGAGACTAGGCTGGGCTAAAATTAGTTTAAGGCAGGAGAGCCAGTCTGCAGTCATAATTTATTCATTCAACAAATATTTGTTGAACACATTCTATGTGCTAGATATTGAGTCCAGATAATTTCATCAAAAGGAGGCTCTACAAGTTCCCACAAGGCCAAGTCCCTGGCCAGTCTCCGCAAGGCCAGCCCACTCCAACGCACAGAGGCGGCAGCCAACATTGTTTACCCCTGGACAAATGGGTCCTCGCTTAGGGGGAAGCTGTAAGTAGCTCTGACTCAGAGTTGGGGGAGGGAGTGACAGCGAAGAAGTGGGCTGCTTCCAGCAGAAATGACAGGAACTGTTGCCTGTTAATTTATTTTTATTTACACTTACTGAGTCCACAGTTCGATGCCGCAGGCTAGACAATGCTCCTTCCCCTAGAGCTCATCTCCCCTCCCCTCCATCACCTACGTGCTCAGCCCGTGGCCCTCCTCACCCTGTTCCTCTGCTGTCACAGCTGCCTGCTGGGTGGGAGTATGGGCGAATGGTATGTGTGGTCACCCAAGGGCACTGAGAGTGGGTTTCAGAGGCATGTGAATCCTGGCAGTCTCAGATCCCCAAGGGGGAGAGAAGAAAGCCAGGCAGAGACAACAAGTGGAGGGAGGGAGGCAGGGGCTGAGGTGGCTGGGTGGGGATGGGGGGGAACCCAGTGTACAAATGTACGGTCTGTTGGCTTAACCTGATGCTTCTGGCGTTTGTCTCATTCCTGGATTGGTCACGGTTGCCTTGAGATGCTCTAGTCTGTCCGGAGAGTGTGCAGGGGTCCAGCCCGTGGGCTCCGTGCCTGCGACGGCACATCTGCCAGGCTCTGCCTCTGTAGGGAGCACTGGCCAAGGTCACAGCTGCATCAGCGTTCTGGGCCCTGTCAGAGTCCTCTCCAGCTGTCCCCGCAGAAGTGAGGTCCCTCTCGGTAGCGGACCTGCTAGAGAAGGGGTGTCTCCATGGCAGGCAACCCGCCGGGTTCCAAATCTGCCTCTCCTTCCTTTCCCATTGGGAGCAGACAGATTGCTGAGGGGCAGCCGGAGGAAGAAAGGGGGAGCCGGCAGAAGTGGGGAGAAGGGAGCAAAACCCAGGAGGGGCCCTTCGCCAGGGGCTGCCCGGAAGTCCGTCCTCGGGGGCGGCTGCAGCTGTCACATGGCTTCCTTCTCTCTCTGGGAGCATCGGCTGAGCTTCATCTCCGTCAGCTGGATGTACCGAATCACATTGGTGTCTGCGAGGAGAGAAACACACCTTAGGGAACACCTGGCGGGCGTGGGGAAGAGAACGGTCGGGTCTACACGGAATCCTACTTAGGGCCACGCTTGTTCCCGTCACCATCTATTTCCACCTCATTACAATCACGCCAAGATCAGATCCTCGTCCTCACTGTGACAAAAGGGAGAACTGAGCCCCTGGAGAGATGAAGAGGCCCAGGGAGACCCACGGTTAAGGGTGAGCCTGCTTCGATGGCCTCCCCCCGCCGGGGAGCGTCTACCTTCTTCATACAATTGCCGTGAGGACCACGATAGAGAAGGCCAAAGGTGCTTCATCCAATGAGCAGTAAATGCTAACTGAATGCAAATGTTTTAAATGTTATTAATTAACATTAAATGTTAATGTTATACTTCAGGAAGCAGAAACGAATACTGTCTAACACTCAAAAATGCCAGCTATAGCAGCCAGCAGTGCTGGTAGATAGGATGCGCTCAAGAAAATTCTGTTAAATGAGTCCAGTTCTTCGTTCTCAAGTTGCTTCGAGTCTAGAACACATTTATATACAGAAAAAAAAAAAAAAGCAAAACAGTGACACATAAAAATAAAGATATGGGCAGTCTTTAAGAATATAGAAAAGAGTATACATTTGGGTCTTTGCAAACGGATCGTGAAGTTCTTAAATTCTTCTTGGAAGGAGGATTGGATTTTTTAAAAAACCAGCCGTTGAACAACAATGGTAATACCAAGTTCAAATTCGTTGTTTAAATGTTACCTCCTCAAAACAGCACGGCGGTTCCTCAAAAAGTTGAAAATAGAGCTACCCTATGACCCACCAATTGCACTATTCTGCGTATTTACCCTAAAGATACAAACGTAGTGATCCGAAGGGGCACGTGCACCCGAATGTTTATAGCAGCAATGTCCACAATAGCCAAACTATGGAAAGAACCTAGATGTCCATCAACAGATGAATGGATAAAGAAGATGTGGTATATATATACAATGGAATACTATGCAACCATCAAAAGAAATGAAATCTTGCCATTTGCGACGACGCGGATGGAACTAGAGGGTATTATGCTTAGCGAAATAAGTCAATCGGAGAAAGACAACTATCATATGATCTCCCTGATATGAGGAAGTGGAGATGCAATGCGGGGGGTTTGGGGGTATGAAAAGAATAAATGAAACAAGATGGGATCGGGAGGGAGACAAACCATAAGAGACTCTTAATCCCACAAAACAAACTGAGGGTTGCTGGGGGGAGGGGGGTCGGGAGAGGGCGGTGGGGTTATGGACATTGGGGAAGGTATGTACTATGGTGAGTGCTGTGAAGTGTGTAAACCTGGCAATTCACAGACCTGTACCCCTGGGGATAAAAATACATAATATGTTTATAAAAAATTTTTTTTAAATTTAATAAAAAAAACCACACACACACACACACACACACACACACACACACGCAAATAAATAAATAAATGTTACCTCCTCAGAGAGGCTCTTCCTGATCCCCTGGTGTAAAACAGAACCCCCTTTTCTCCTGATTCTTTTACTCTGCTTTATTTCCTTCCCGGCACGTACCACGACTAAACATTGTATTTTCTACCTATTTGTTTACTGTCCATCCCCCTCCGTCATGACACAAACTCCTGGAAGGTAGCAGCTTCCTTTTGTTCACCGCTATCTACCCAGCTCCTAGAACACATCCAGATCGGCTCAGTGGATGTCTGTGGGATGAATGAGCGGCCGAGCTGGTGGACAGGAATTGGAGCGAGTGGTGCAGGAAATGCAGGCTCTAAGGAAGGGGAGCTGACCAGAGAAGTCAGAGCACCCTTCCCGCAAGTTGCTGAGCTCAGCACCAAGAGCATCCATTTGCATTCTGTCTCGCCAACTGGAGGGTGAGGTCCTCACGAGCCGGGACTCCATTTTCTCATCTACATCCCTGGCACCCAGCACGAACTGTGGCACAAAACTAAGAACTCAATATGTATTTATTGAGTAAGCGGGAAGAGTTGGCTTCTGGATTGGAAAAAAAAAAAAAAAAAACCCAAAGAATTCCATAGTCTATTTGAAAAGAGGTGCCCAAGCTCCCTGGAACCAAGACCCCAGGCAAATGCGTGGACTGTCCGTGCTCCTCATGTCAGGTCCCGGCCCACACCTGGCCCCGCCCGCCATGACAGCTGTGCGCCATGATGGGGAGACCGCCAGAGGGACCGCCAGTAAGAAAACAGTAACTGCCGCCTTACCTGTTGGCTGTCGGGTCCTTGCTTCTTTCAGGTAGTAGAGTGCTTTGTCATAGTCTCCAAGGTGGTAGAAGGCTACACCAGACCGGTAAAGAGCCTTGAAGTTCTCGCCTTCCTTCTTCAGGACTTTGAGGCAATATTCCTTGACTCGCTCATAGTTCACCAGCTCCGCCTGGAGCAGGCAGGCTGTGGAGGAAGGAGAGAGAAAGGAAATGGGCTATAATACAGAAACTCCGAGTGCTTCTCTTTGGTTCTTGCTCCTCGTCCAGAAAAGGTGGAGTAGTGTTGGGGCTTTATGTTGGGGTGTATTGCTGTGGGATTTGTCACCAGGTGATCTGGGGTTCCAGGACCCACCTTCATCGCCAGCAAGCTGTGTGACCTTGAGTGAGGTACTTAGCCTTGTATTGTGTGTTGACTTGTGTCCCCTCCAGCAAGATATGTTGGAGTCCTGACTCCTAGTACATCAGAATGTGACCTTATATGGAAATAGGATCTTTATAAAAAAGGTAATCAAGTTACAGTTAGGTCCTTGGAATGGGTCCTAACATGATATCGTGGGTGTCTTTATAAAAACACACACTACAGGGGCGCCTGGGTGGCTCAGTCAGTTAGGGTCTGCCTTTGGCTCAGGTCATGATCTCAGGGTCCTGGGGTGGGGCTTGTGACCTGGGATCGGGCCTGCGTCACTGGGCTCTGAGCTCAGTGGTGAGTCTGCTTCTCCCTCTCCCTCTAACACTCTCCATTGCTCTTGTTCCCACACACTCTCTCTCTCTCTCTCTCAAATGAATAATTTTTTAAAAAGTTGTTTTAATAAAAAAAAAAACCCATACACTATAGACTGAATGTTTTTGTTCCCCGAAAAATCTGTATCTTGAAAGCCAGTCTGCAGTGTGACGGTATTTGGAGGTGGGGTCTTTGGGAGGTGACGAAGTCACGAGGGCTGAACCCTCGTGACTGGGATTAGTGCTCTTACGAGGGAGACCTTAGCGAGCTCCCTTCGCCTTCCGCCATGAGGACACAGTGGGAGGACGGCTGTCTGCGAACCAGCGAGCAGACTCTCCCCAGACGCTGAATCTCCTGCCGTGATCTTGGACTCCCCAGTCTTCAGAACTGTGAGAAATGAATTGTGTTGTTTGGGTCGCCCAGTCTATGCTACTGACATAGCAGCTCAAACAGACAAACACACAGAGGTGAGACGATGTGAAGAAACACAGGAAGAAGATGGCCGTCTAGAAGCCGAGCAACGCCGGAGGCCCTGCAAGGTGAGGGAGAAGCATGGCACCGACTCTCCCTCACAGCCCTCTGAAGGAACCGAACCTTCCAACACCTCCGTCTTGGCCTCCTGCTTTCCAGAACGATGAGACAACACATTTCTATTGTTCAAGCTGCCATTTTATGAGACTTATGTTGTGGCGACCCTAGAAATAAGCCACAAGAGGCCCTAACAATGCTAACTGTGGCTAACACTTGTCAAGTGCCCACCGGGTGCAAGCTGTTTGTGTCATTTGCTCTGCTTGTATTCCCTGACACCTCAGAACACCATGATGTAGGGCCTACTGTTATTCCCATTTTACAGATGAGGAAACTGAGGCCCAGTAAGATTAGGTTATTTCCCAAGGGCACACAACATGACAGAGGCGAGGCTGGGATGGATGGATGGGTGGATTGCTTGCTTCTTAAAAGATTATTTATTTATTTAATTGTCAGAGAGAGAGAGAGAGAAAGCAGAAGCAGAGGGGAGAGGCAGAGGGAGAAGCAAGCTCCCTGCTGAGCAGGGAGCCCGATGTGGGGATGGGTCATGACCTGGGCCAAAGGCAGACGTTTAACCCACTGAGCCACCCAAGCGTCCCAAGGCTGGGACTTACGTCAAAGCTGTCTGGCTCCAGTGCCCAAGTTCTTTATCGAGTTGTTGATGGAATTTCCCAAAATAATGGCCATGAAGTGTTTAACATAGGACTTGGCACAGAGTAGATCACCCCAAATGTCACTTAATATTATTATAATTCTTTTCAACCCTGTGCCCCTGCCGTGACAACTGCCTCTGATTTTCTTGAAGTTCTCATTCATGCAAGTTTGTCTTTGCAGTTCTGGGGACCAGGGGCCTTCTGATAGGGCCAGTGCAAAAGCCCGCACAGAGCACACCTTGGGACCTGCGAGGTCCTGTGTCCCGGGCGAGAGGAAGCTGAGGCTGGCAGGTGCCTGTGGTGGGGCCCCTTCCTATTGTCCCTCAGTCCCTTTACCCTCTGAGTAAACCCTCTCTCCTTGAAGAAGCTCTCTCTCACCGGCCATCAGCCGTGGGGCCAGAGCCAGGGCCAGGAAGCTCGTGACACCCTAGAGAGTGACGCCCCCTTTCCTTGGGTGCCCAGTGGCCTCCCCTCCCTCACCCAACTCCCCGCCCTGTTGAGGTACCTCCCCCTCCATGTGATCATACAAATGTTTAGTAGGCACTGAAGGAAGATTGTGTTATACACGTTGGAGGGATTACCAGAAAGGGGGAGGGGAGGGGCAGGGAAAGGCACCTCTCTGCTTCTTCAGAGTGACTAAAAAGAGATGTAGAAGGCAAGAGTACTTGGGTGGCTCAGTGGGTTAAGCCTCTGCCTTTGGCTCAGGTCATGGTCTCAGGGTCCTGGGATCGAGCCCTGCACTGGGCTCCTTGCTCAGCAGGGAGTCTGCTTCTTCCTCTGCCCCTCCCCCTGCTCATGCTCACTCTCTCTAAAATAAATAAAAATCTTTAAAAAAGAGAGAGAGAAAGAGAGAGATGGAGGAGGCAAAAGTGCTCTTCCCGCCAAGACCAGACGGGATGGTGGGGGAGAAGCCCGATGCCTGCCCTTTGAGCTCTGATTCCTCCCACAGGGGAGGAACCATCCTCTCTCCGGGATAGAGGCGAGTCACCGATTTAAATCTTCAGAGGTCTAACTTCAGCTGTTTTGATCCCATAAATAACTTCCCAGGGATAAGAATCGCTGATTAGGAGATCAGCTCTTTCATTGGCCATTTTGGGGAAAAAGAAAAAATACTCACCCACATCCTTTTGGCCGACTGAGGGGGAGGTGAACCACACAGTCTCGGAAGGAGAAGGTGTGAGAACCGGGAAGTGGAAGTGAATCAGCCCAGATCTAGAAACTGACCCGTCAGGTTTCACAGGCCCCGGGGCAGAAAGCCAAAGGAGGAGACAGAAGTGAGGGGCTGCTAACCCCCCCCCCCACCCCGGGCGTGGGTGGCTGCAGTCACAGAAAACCAGGATGTGCTGGCAGCCCGGCATCGGGCTGAGCTGATGCCACCAGCTCCCTCTCCTCTCCTCCCTTGGCTGTGGGGACCTCTTCCCACCCCCCAAGCTGCTGGATCCCGTCCTGGTGCTCACACAGCTCTGCGGACAGGGAGGGGTTTCTGTCAAGAGCTTCCTGGGCATGGACCTCCCGGGCTACCTGTGTGGGTCTTGGCTCCAACACCGGCTCCCAGAGCTGAAGGATTTCCTGTCTGGGCTCCCATGTGCCTCATCGGCTGTCCTCTCTGCCCAGACGGGCAAACCTCTTCCCGTCCATCTTCAGACAGACCCTTCTGTTGGCTGACCTGAGCAGTGAAGGAAATGGACCTTTGTCTCTTTTAAAAACAGCTTTTGAGTGATTAAAATGAGGGTGGGGTGGTGGGGAAAGAAAGCAAAAAGGCCTGGAAATGGAAACAGATCCTCCTCGCCAAGGGGAGAGGAAAGGCCAGCCATCAAATTCTGGGAATCCTTCACTGAAAATGTTTTGAATTCCCCTGTGGCTCCAGATCCAGTGGCGACGGGGCCACCTGGCAGCAGACCGGGTTTCGGACCCCGTGGGAGGTGAGGCAGCATGGGTCCAAACGAGCCACCATCCTGAAGGCTGCGTGCGGGGCCGGGGGCGGTTGGGGGGAGTCAGGCAAGAAACCCGGGGTGTTAGCCAGAGCTCCTCTGAGGTAGAGGGGGTAAGTGAAAGTCTGGAAAGCTACCCTCAGCCCTACCTGTAGGTGATTTTTAGGCATCCCTGTTGTTCGGGTGGGGAGCTATTTGGGGTTCACATTAACAAGCCTAGGGTAGAGGTAAGATGGGACGTTTGTAGGCACATCCTTAGAGTAGAGAACGTTCAGAAGAGGAGGTTGACCAGCGGTCTCCTGAAGTTCCTGCCGCACCCCTAGGCCCACTACCCAGGGCCTGTGGGCTGCGGTCCCATCATCCCAGTGCCCTTGCTTCCCCTCTGCGGTTAATCCCTCACCCTGTGTCACAGGTGGCGCTCGGTACCTTATGTATGCTATGCCTTTTCACGTTCATGGTACCTATGACACAGGTTCAATGTTGATCCTTCTTTTACCAATGATGAAACCCGTTCCAGAGAAATTAAGTAACTTGCTCAAAGTCGCTCAACTAGGAAGTGGGAGAATTATGACATCCACCCACTTCTGCCAGGATCCCCAGAGTGTGCTCTTGACTATGGGTCTCTGTGGGTCTGCGTTTGAAGCCTTCCAAAACCAATGTAACCCATGGTAGAAGTCACATTGCCTGTGTAAACTACATTTCTCTGTGCTCCAGGGTCAAAGGCAAAAAGCAATGCCTAACTTCCCTGGGCGCTGGGATCAGTTGTGAACAAACACTCCCCTCCACCCTAGAGCAAATGGGCTGGTGGGGGAGGCAGATGTTCTATTATCTTGAATACTCCCATGTGTCAACACTGACAAGGAGAAGGGAAGAGAGGGAGCACATGGACAGAGGGGGGCCCTCCACCAATACAAAGTATCATGGGAGGGCTTCATGGAAGAAGTGGCATTTTAGCTGTCTCTGAATGTTTCTCAACCTTAGCACTATAAATGTTTTGTTTATTTATTTATTTATTTGTGCTTTTTGTTTATTTATCTGACAGAGATAGACAAAGCACAAGTAGGCAGAGCAGCAGGCAGAGGGAGAGGGAGAAGCAGGCTCTCCGCTGAGCAGGAAGCCCGATGTGGGACCCGATCCCAGGACCCTGGGATCATGACCTGAGCCAAAGGCTGCTGCTTAACGGACAGATCCACCTACTATAAACATTTTAGGATGATAACTTTTTGTCATAGGAGGATGCCCTGTGCTGTGCATTATATGATGTTTAGCAACATCCCTGGCTTTTACCCACTACATGCCGGTCATGACAGCCAAAAATACATCTCCAGATATTGCAAAATGTCCCAGAGGGGGAGGTAAAATCCTCCCTGAGAACCAGTGATCTAGGTGGAAAGGAGAAAACACTTTCTAGGCAGAGCCAACAGAGAAAGAGATCGGGGGTTGGGGGGGGAAGAGGGAGGTTGACTTATTTGAGGATTTTTGAGGAACAATGCCTGGCTGGAGCAGAGAGACCGAAGGGAAGGGTAAAAGGAAGGGAGGGTAGAGAAGCAAGAGACCACCCGGACACCTACACTCTTCTGGTTCATGTTAAGGATCTGGGACTTTATTCTTAGTCACAGTGGGATGATGAAATGCAATGACTGGGTTGACTGAAGCAGAGGCAGAAAGACAGGGGAGAGGGAGCAGTTTTTTTTTTTTTTTTTTTAAGATTTTATTTATTTATTTGAGAGAGAGAGAATGAGAGAGAGAGCATGAGAGGAGAGAGGTCAGCGGGAGAAACAGACTCCCCATGGAGCTGGGAGCCTGATGTGGGACTCGATCCCGGGACTCTAGGATCATGACCTGAGCCGAAGGCAGTCGCCCAACCAACTGAGCCACCCAGGCGCCAGAGAGGGAGCAGTTTAAGAGGCATCTAGGAGACAGAACTGACTAGCAATAGGGAACTCCTGAAATATTTTCCCTCTCCTGTTACACTCATGTGGTTAGAGCCCTTCATCCAGGAGGGCTCAGCCTGCCATTTTGGATTCACTGATGATTCAGCAATTTCTTCCACATTGTTGTAACCTGGTCTGAATTTGAATTAGGGTTTAAAGACGACAGCCTATGTGCTCTGCTATATGGAAGGGATCCATATTTTAGAGAGTACTGGTCTGGGAATCAGGGGAGCTAGATTCTAGTCCCACCTTTGCCGCTAGCCAATAGTGTGAAAATCAATTTCCCTTTCTGGGCCTCCGTTTCCTTTCTCTAAAAGGAGGGACCTCCACTTGGCTGAATAGTCTCTACTCTCCATTTCAATCGAACAGGCTATGAATAAAATTGTTGGCCACCGACTAGAAGGACATTGTTCACCCGTTCCTCTTCAAAAGGAACTCTGTTCTCCCTACTACTTATGGTGAGGCATCTTCTGTTGGAGATGACACTCAAATCTTGTAGGGCAGTGATCCAAAGGGCTTCTGTAAGACAACTTTCTGTCTACATAGAGACTTTTTTTTTTTTTTTTTTTTGGCACAGCACAGATTTGAATTATGTGGTCTCCCCAAGGCCAGGCTCTAGGGCAAGATCTTCCTTGAAGGGAGTAAGGTCTGCCTCTGCCCGTCAGTTTCAGCAGAGAAGGCTGAGAACTCAGGAAGGCAGGTCTCCTGCTGGATGGAGAGGGAGCTTGTTCCCATCCGTGGCCTTGACTCTGGGTATATATTTGGATTCAAAGATGCAGTCATTGGGTGGCAGAAGGGGTACGAAGTGGGGAGACATGTCCACAGTAGACATGTGGCCTGGGCTCCCAGACAACCACACCCAGAAGCCCTTTTGAGAGAAATGTGACGGACCTTCTGGTCTCTGGGTCTTCTGACATGTTTAAATAAATGCTACAGCCTGGAACCAGCCGAGCCATGGAGGAGTCAGACAGGCTGCTAGTCATGGCTGGGAAGAAGGACTAGAAGAGAAAAGCCTTCCCCAGGCCTACAGTGGTGACAGAAGCGGTGGACAGTGCAAGTTACAAGAGAAAAGTACATTTAGGGGACCAGAATTGGACTGCCAGGGTCCAACCATCCTCGCACGTGGAGGTTCCTCTTCCACGGTCAACCTTGGGTGGTTAGGGTACGGTTTTATAAAAGGAGCTGACAGGCTTTCTCAGCTCTGCAAAGGGGTCTGTGGTAGGAAAAAATCAGAAAATCAGCAACTGAAAGAACCCCACTGCACGGTTGTGCGCTCGGGACAGTGGAAATCCTACATTGGACGTTCCCCAAACAACCACACTGAGACCTCAGGCTAAAACAGGTCAGGTTCTACTGGCTCTGGCACCTGTTCTGTTTTTGTTTTTCCTGGTGCACGCAGGGCATAGTGACTGCCTGGGCAAGGTGCCACCCGCTGGCAGGAGATGAAGGGACGCTGGATGAGAGGGGGAGAACAAGTTCACACAGACACTGGATTTCTTCCTCCGGTGATTCGCTACAGTTTGCCCGTACCGGCTGTCCAGAAGGGAAGCATGGGCTGGATGTGGGGGAAGGAAAGACCAGATTGGAGTGAGCCAGGAGTGAGGAGAAGGAGGTTGCCTCACTTTATGGGTTGAATTGTGTCCTCCCCAAAAGAGATGTTGACGTCCTCATCCTCAGTATCTTAGAATTTGATCCTATTTGGAGAAAGGGTCTTTGCAGAGGTCATTAAGTCACCATGAGGTCACTAGGATGGGCCCTAAATTCAATACAGCTGGTGTCTTTATAAAAAGGAGAAATTTGGACACAGAGCCGACACACACCTAAGAAAGACGATGTGAAAAGACACAGGAAGAAGGCAGCCATGTGCAAGCCAAGGAACCCCAGGCCACCAAAGCTAGGAGAGAGGCATGGAACAGACTCTGCCTCACAGCGGGCAGAAGGAACCAACACTACCCAAACCTTGACCTTGGACTCCCAGCCTCCAGAACTGTGATAGTTACGGACACCCTTAGGAAACTAACACACCTTGCTGGTCATTCCTTTGAGAGGCAGGCTCGGCAAGTGTCTATCACATTACTGGGGGAAAATTTCCACGAAGGGGACAAAATCATTTGGTTTTCATATTTATTTTAAGGGGCAATGGCATAGTAGTAAAGTGGATGGAGTTTGGTGAACAGAGGTGACACTGGGCATATTGAACAACTGGGATAGGTCATAGCCAAACAGAAGAGGCATGGGGTATCAAGCCAGTTTCGGGGTGTCCTGGCTGAGCTTCAATCGTTGGGTCTGGAGATACAGTCCCGGGCCGCCGTCCAAGCTCTGCCACCTACCAGCCCAGGCCCTTGGGCGTGTCGCTTCATGTCCCTGGGCCTCGGTCTTCTCGTGTATTAAATGGAGATAATAATACCTATTTTGTGGGAACTCTTGTGATGATAAAATGAGATAATTAATGTATGTTCCATGCTTCACACAGTGCTGGGCACAGAAACGGGTTCTCTTTAGGAAACCATTAGTCAAAGACGGTTTCCCCAGCAACATGCACGTTCACCAGAGAAAATTTCCATTTTGAGTCCTACACACAGTGTATGACACATACACGGAGCTAGAGCTTGATTTAAAGCAGATTTTCAAGACTAGGTCAGAGACACGGTGGAGGGTGATCTAGAGGGTCTTTCTGCAGCAGAGCAAGGGGAATGTGACCTGGGCAGCGAGAGGACAGGACCCTTCCTCCTGAGGCTCCGTGTCCAGGTCTGCCCACCCCATTCCACCTTCCCCTGAGAGCGCTGATTTGCTCCTCTGTGTACACAAATGCTTGCGATCAGAGTTCTGAAAACAACTCTCTTCTTTGGATTTCTCATTTTTGTTTCACGGTCGGGGATGTACACAAACTCACACTTGCTCCGAGTGTTTCCCAAACGTAGGTTGGATGCTTGGTTTTCCCTGACCCTTTTCCTTTTTGAAGGTGTGTTTTCTCTATTGGGAGCAGCTGGGGAGATGCAGAGACCATTACAAAAGGAGCTTTGCAGCCAGGAAAGGGGGCTTCAAGGAAAGAATGGCGTGGGGCTCGGGGGTATTTTCTTCTCACACATGAGCCGGCCTCTGAGTCAACAAGCGGTTTTATCCTCAAGCCCTTTACACCCCCAAACAGCAAACAGGAGTGCTGCTTGCACCTGTTCTCTCGCTGCCCATAGAGGAACTGGTTCCCCAGGCAGCATCTAGCTGACAGCTTTATGGATGGAGAGGGGATGGACCCAAAGTAGCCGAGCTCCTCTGGGGTCCTAATAATTCAGGAGAACTAGGAGCTCGAAACGCCAGCGGTGGCGGGAAAATGAATAGGCCTGGTTCCTGATTCTGTAGGGCTTTAGAGAGTCTGGGAGGGAAAGAGGGAAGTATTTTTAGCAGAGAAGTTGCTGGCCAGTTTCGGTGCCTCTGAGCTAGTTGATTCAAGACAATGTCCCTGGCATTGGCATTCACGTCTGTGTCCTTGGGTTAAAACACTTCACCTCTCTGGATTTCGACTTTCTAGTGCCTAAGCATAAAAATAATTATGGTGGCTATCCACCTTCTCCCTGAAGGCTTGCTGACGGCACACAATAAGTCTGACATCTGGTGAGAACCCTACAGATGTTTCACGTTAAATCATCCGTGGAAACGTGTTTAACATAGAGATCCTAGACCTCATGCCCAGCGAAGATTCCAAAGGGCCGGGGTGGAGGCCGGTAATACCCATTTTTAAGAAGTCCCCAGTGGGCGTCGGTAGGGGCCTTCACCTCCCGAGCTGGTACTTTATACTCTAGCATTTTGGATGTAGGTTTCTTAAGGACCACGCAGTCGGTGAGACCAACTGTGAGAGGCCAGGAAAGCTGTGAGTAGCTTCAGGGTTACCCACAAGGCCAAACAGGTCCCAGATGGCCAAGTCCTAGAGCTGGAAAAAAAATCTGCACATGTGGGAAAACAACAGTTCTCAGACAGATGATCAGCTTGGGACATTTTGGGGTTTTTCTCTTCTTAGTGATTAGAGACTTCTGCCTGGAGAACAGCAGCCTAGGCCAGGGAAATGGAGAAACAGAGCAGAAGGCCTGAGATGCTCCAGGGTGAGTTCAAGAGAATCTGGTCCTGTAGGCGGTGTTCATCCATCCCTCCAGAAGAGTAAGAACAGGTAAGTTTTATTAAGCCTAAATGGGCCAGGCGTTATTCTAAGCATTAACTCATTTCACCTTGATCACAACCTAAGAGGTAGGCTCTAGTATCTCACCCATTTTCTAGGTGGGGAAACGGAGGCTTAAGGAACTTCAGTCACTTGCTCAAGGTCACAAAGTGACTGAGTGTTCGGGTTAGGATTTGAACCTAAGCCATCCGGCTCCTGAGACTGTGCCCCTAAAGCATTGGACCCAGTGTCCCCCCCTAGGATGCTCAACTGCCTAGAATGCATTTGAACTCATGTCCTTCATGGACAGATTCGAGGTGTGAGGTCTGTTTCTCGTGAGGAGTGAGCGCGAGGTCCTGGCGGTGCCAGACTGTGCTCACTTCACATTCCATACATCTGGAAGCTTCCTATGTAACTCTCTAGGACCCTCTACCCTCCTTGTCTCTCTGCATTGAAGGGGGAAACAAACAAACAAAACCACCAAGGTTTTTTGTTTTGTTTTGAAATTCCAAAACCACCAGCATCTCCAATTCCATCCAGAGTCTACGGTTGTTCTCGTAGGGCTGACACGACAAGTCTCAGGTTTCTTCCTGAAACAATCCCCACCTCAGCTGGTGTTTGTAAGACTAACCCCCATGGTCTGATTTCTTAATTGAAATTTTTGTGGCGCTAACTGTAGATTCACATACAGTTGCAAGAAATAATACGAAGAGCTCCCCTGTACCCTTTACCCCGTCTCCCCCAAATGGTAAGTAACATCCTCTAAAACGATCGTGCAATACATTGACCACAAGATTGACACTCGTACAACCCACAGATTGATCCTTCCAGCTTTGCTCGTGCTTCTGCGTGTGTGTGTTCGGTTTTATCCATTTTATCGCATATGTAGCTTCCTCCGTCTACCTCCGAAGTTAAGTTACAAAGCATCCCTCCCATTTCCCTTTTAGAACTACATCCATATCCCTCCTGTATCCCCAAGTCTACTTTACCCCCTGGCAACCACTCATCTATTCTCCATTTCTAAAATCTGTCATTTCAAAGTATTATATAAAGGGAACCATACAGTACGAAGCCTTTAGGAGCTGGCTTTTTTTTTCCCCCACTCCGCATAATCGCCTTGAGATGCATCCAAGTTGTTGCATGGATCAATAGTTCGTTCCTTGTACTGCTGAGTAGTATTCAACAGCGTGGACGTAGCCATTGTCTGACTGTCCACCTGAGGAAGCACATTTGGACTGTTTTTTGGTATTGTGACTAATGCTGCTACGACCAGTCGCAGACAGCTTTCATTTCTCTAGGACAGATGCCCAAGAGGGCAATTCCTGGGTCAGGAGGGAAAACGTTCAATCAGTCATCATTTAGCCTGGTGTTAGCTTTAGTTGTTTTCTAGAGGTTCTTTATCAAGATCAGGTAACTTCCTTATATGTCTAACTTGCTGGGAAATTATTGTTTTTCTAGTACCTGATGGTCATCGCGTCACGCTGGGCAGTCTTTTTCCCATGAGGTCAGATCTACAGGTATGACCATCAAATGGACCCTTTAGTTTTCCAAAGAATAAAATTATTTTTCACAGCCACATGCTCCGATCGTGCCCATCCCTGCAGCTCTTCATGAAACACGGCTCCTCTGCCCTTCCAGACAAGTATCTGTAGGGCATCTTTTTGTTTGTTTGTTTTAGTAGGGCTCCACTATGGAGCCCAACTCGGGGCTCACACTCAGGACCCTGAGATCAAGACCTGAGCTGAGATCGAGTCAGACATTTAACGGACTGAGCCACCCAGGTGCCCCTGTGTGGGGCATCTTCCAATCCCCACACAGCAAAATGACGTCATTGTGGTTTGCATACATTGTAGGCTCGGTAAGCAGCAATACCTAACATTTTCATATTGTTTAACGACTCACTTGACCTTCATGACTGTGGGAAATAGGTATTATTAGCTCTGCTTCCAGAAACTGAGGCTTGAGGAAGTGAAGTGACTTTCTAAGGCCATCTGACTTGTAAGGGAAGGGTCAGGGTTATCTAAACCCAGATCCCATGTTGGTTCCCCTCCAGCTGAGCTGGTGGGAAAGAATGGAAACCTGGACTCCACGATCTCTAAAGGTCTTTTTCTGAGTCCAAGGCCCTGGGAAGCTCTAAGAGCAGGAAGACAGCAGTATCTGTTCACACCAGATTTGCCCTACCTGGTGCCCAGACAAGAGCTCTCCCCACACTGATGCCATGACTCCCACTACCACGAGTCACGTGACTCTGTTTAGTGGGCTGAACATCCCCTGACACCATCACCTTCACTTCTGACCTTCTGCTTTTCCAATCCAGCACACGCTTTCATTTGATTCAAACAAACACCGCCAATGATTTCTTTTGTTTTCTTTGTGTTAGCAACCCTGTTTCTGGAGATGTCTACTTTGCCCACCCTTTGAGTTCTTCACGTGGACGTCCCCAGCGGTCAAGGGATGCTGCATCCCTCTCGCCATGGCCACACAATGTTGGGCAGAGGCTCTTAGTAAACTTATTTGATAAAGATTCATTCATCATGGTCCATGCCATGGGAAAGGAAAACGGAGAGCATTGAAAAGATATTGATAGGTCCCAGGAGCTCATCCTCTTCTTTTTCACCCTTTCTTGGCCAGCACTAAGGGTGGCGAAGTTGCAGGTGAGAGAGCTAAAGTGGAAAAACCGATCGAAAATCCTATACATTGCAGGCTCACGTTGGCAGTCCTTTAAGGGACATCAGAGTCTGCTCCACAGGACAGCAACGCCAAAGCCTCGGGTCAGTTCAGGCTGTCGGTGCTCTGGCAGCACGCTAACAAGTTATCCCTCCCCTGTGGCCCCTAACTCTCCCTCTTGACCTCATCGTGGTGGACGCAGAGAGAGAAGGGAGTAGTAGGAAGAAAGCAGGACAGGGTTACTGCTTATTGGAGTCTGCATAACACCCCTTCGTTGGGCTGGAAGTGGGATTTGGCGGGGCCAGTTGGGTCACTGAGAATGTGGTGATGAGCACATACCCAGCAATAGTAGAAATCCGTCTTCACCTTGTTGATGCCGGCCAGGCAAGACACATGTTCATGCTTACTGGCAGGAATTCTCAGCCAGGACGAGGGGACATCTCAGAAGCCAAATTCCCAACCTGTTCTCTTTTTGGACTTTAAAGAATGCTGTCCCTGTTCTGATCACCTCTCCAGCCACCCCTTCGTGACCCAGCAACATCTCTCCTGTTCCTGTGGCCTTTCCCGCCATCCTTCCGTGGCACCAGTGTGAACATCACGTCACCAGATACTTTGGGGATGAGTTACTTAACAGGCACACATGTCACCGAAAAGCACTTAGTGGCCTCTCTGTGGCAGCACCATGTGTAATAGCTGAGCGTTAGAAATAACCGAAATATCTACCAGGAGGAGACTGGTTAAATAAATAATGGGACACGGGTACAATGGAACATGACACAGACATTGACATCATGCTGAAGAAAAATGCTTAGTGACACTGACAAAATGTTTTTAGTGGAAAATACTGGTGGAAAAATCAAGGTGGTAAACGTTTATGGGGTAGAAGTGGAATCTTGTGAAAAATAAGTGTGTGTTTATATCATGGTGAAGAACTGTAATAGGAGACATCAGAGTTCCTCTTTAGGGAAGAAAGTATCCTTTTTTTTTATTTTAAAGATTTTATTTATTTATTGGACAGAGATCACAAGTAGGCAGAGAGAGGGGGGGAAGCAGGCTCCCTGCTGAGCAGACAGCCTGATGCGGGGCTCGATCCCAGGACCCTGGGACCATGACCTGAGCTGAAGGCAGAGGCTTTAACCCACTGAGTCACCCAGGTGCCCTGAAAGTATCCTTTTTTTAAGAACACCTTCATCACCTGCTCTAGGGGGTGAGGTGAAGCTTGAGAGCAGTCGGAGGCAAATAAGGTAGATAAAAAGATAAGCAAACTGGGGCGCCTGGGTGGCTCAGTGGGTTAAAGCCTCTGCCTTTGGCCTGGGTCATGATCCCAGGGTCCTGGGATCGAGTCCCTGCATCGGGCTCTCTGCTCAGTGGGGCGCCTGCTTCCCTTCCTCTCTCTGCCTGCCTCTCTGCCTACTTGTGATCTCTGTCTGTCAAATAAATAAATAAAATCTTAAAAAAAAAAAAAGACAAGAAAACTGCTCTGTGTTTGAAATGACCTGAATTTGAGACTGGAAGAGCCTAAGAGACAGAGAAGGGATGGGTTGGTGGGGGGGGGAGATTCTGAGAAGCATGGTAGGTTGTTAAAACCTGCCAGAAGTTCAGCGGTCCGTAAGAAACTCCTGGTAGTCTGCCAGCCAAATGAATTCTAAGAAGAAGAATTGTAAATATTCAGTTTTTGAGACGTAAACTCCTTGTGTATCCCACAACCTTCAGGAACTCTACAACCCCAAGTGGTGGTACCGGGGGTGTGAAAGTGAAGGGGCAAAAAGGGGAACCAGAACTGATCCCCCCCGGCAGCCCCCCGGGGAGAGTGAGTGGCATCCTGGGGGTACTGGGAAGGAGACGGGTGGTGGCCCCAGCACAAAGGACCCAAACTCCTTGTTTCCTAAATTAACTGGAGAAAGGTAGACCTTGAAGTGGGCTAGCTGATACATATTTATATGGACAGAGAAGAAAAGACTGGAAGGAAATAAACCCAAACAGGGAAGAGTTGGCTGGATGGCTGGATAATAAGTGAGTTTTAGTTTCTCCTCTGAATTTCTTTTTAAAGATTTTATGTATTTATTTTGACAGAGAGAGAAACAGTGAGAGAGGGTACGCAAGCAGAGCGAGTGGGAGAGGGAGAAGCCGACTCCCCACTGAGCAGAGAGCCCGATGAGGGGCTCAATCCCAGGACCCTGTGATCATGACCTGAGCTGAAGGCAGACGCCTAATGACCAGGCCACCCAGGCGCCCCTCCTTTGAATTTCTTTTATCTAATATCTTCTACAGTTACAACATCTTACTTCTGTAATTAGGAAACTATGTTAAAAATCCCCTCCACCCATTATGTCTTCAAAGAGAGCAGGGGTGGATGGAACTTGGCATTAGGGCTGCAGAGAAGGCTTAAGGGTCTCCTAAGCAGAGAGCATTGCCTGTTCCCGGGGCCCCTGCCTTGGGAAGACCTGGGGCCTGTGAGGGTCCTGGGCATCGTGGCAGAGGCACACCTGCAAGGGCGGGATTTACAAGGGGGCTCCAAGGGACACACCTGCTGGTGCTTTCGCTCTCAGGACACCCGAGTAAGCCAAAGGCTCTCCTCATCCGACACCAGGGAGGAGGCTCAGGAAGTTGGCGCCACCGGCATGCAGCACAACGGGGCAGGCAGGGCAGGCACCAGGCTGCCGCCTCACAGCCTCTCCCTTGGATGGCTCCCTCTCACAGAGGCCTTGCCTTCCCCCACTGCCCCTTCCCCCCAGTAAGCTTGCTTGCTTGTGAGGCTCCCCAGGGAACCCAACTGAACACGCCAGGTCGGAAACACCCACACTGAAGGCTGTCGGGTTACACCTTACTCAGCTCCCCTGCCCTGGAGTCACTGAGGACTCTTTTCTCCTCCTCCGTGTGCTCCTTGGCTTCCCATAGTCCCCCATAACCTCCTTTGGGGAGTCCTTTTTCCTCCCCTCTTACATGCTTTGTTGTCTTAGTACCTTCCGGAGTGGGAATTAGACTTACAGAGACCATCATTTATGAAGAGTTTCTTGTGCACCAGGCCCTGTGCTAGGCATGGGTGCATGTACCGTTTCATGTCAATTACCTCCACAATCCTGCGCAGTGCACATCATTGCTCCCACCCTTTACCAGAAACAAACTCAGAGAGAAGGACCTGTCCAAGGTTAATGGCGGAGTCAATGGGAAGTCAGGATTCAAACCCAGACCTGCTTATGCTAAGCAAAATTCTCTCCCATTAGGCCACATGGCTCTGCAGGTTTTCTGCCCGTCTGTTCCTCTGTGTTCTCTTTCTTCCCTCCCAACCTCATTGGCAAACTCGGGGTGACAGGCCTTCTCACTATCTAGGTGTCAGGGACGGGTCCACACACATTCCCAGTGACCCAGTTCCCTCCACAGCCCGAGGGTGCAGGCCTATTAGAGGAAGGAGCTCAGTTCTGACTCAGGGTGAGAGCAATAGGCTCAGAATCACATCCCTAAATGCTTGGATGTGGCTGAACTCCTGAGGGATCTTTAGCTTTGGGCCAAGGGCGGCAAATGTCTGAGACACTCTAAGCCAGCACCTGTTGCCCATAACTTTTGCGCTTGACAGTGTTTCTTTCTTTCTTTCTCCCTCCCTCCCTCCCTTCCTTCCTTTCTCTCTTTTTTAAAAAATTTATTTATTTCTAGACAGACAGTGGGGGGAGGGGCCGAGGGAGAGAGAGAACCTCAGGCAGACTCCGTGCTGAGCCTGGATCCCGATGGGCTCCCTCTCACAGCCCTGAGATCGCAACCTGAGCCAAAACCAAGAGTCGGACGCTTCACTGACTGAGCCACCTAGGCATCCTGACAGTCTGTTAAAAACTTTTATTTTTCTTGCCATCAGGCCTTCCTAGCCTTGTCTAACCAGCACTGCCAGGTTTCTGATGGTGAATGACTGCCTGCTCAGAATCCAAGCCTGAATTTTGAAATAATCTGGAAATATTTAGCAGTAATGGGTAATATTTGGTGACATCAATTTAGATTCCAAAGCCCAGAGAATATTTTAAATAGCCCTCCAATCCTTACTCTGGTTTCTTTAAGAGACGCTCTGTCTGAAGCTATCATCCTGGGAGGTTGTGAGGTCCCTTATTTCGCTTGGCCCTCCCTATTTGCAAGGGTTGCCTTGGAAATCCTAGTTGGGATATTTTAACAATTATTTGTCAGCACATACCAGTAAACTAGAATAAAAGCGAGCTTGTTGCTTGTCTCTTCCCTAAATCTGGCTGCTCCCAGAAGGAGAGGCCAGGGAGCGGGTAGCTAGAAGGTCTTCAAAATCCTAAACAGTTCAGCCCTCGTGAGAAGACACTTGGAGGGCCCCGACCCAACCCCCACTATTTACATTTGGGGAAATTGAGGCTCAGGGTGATGTGACTTGTCCAAAGTCACAGAGCAAGTTAGCAGCAGACTCTGGACTAGGACTCCAGTTCCCACTATACCTGTGCCATGTTTGAGGAGAACACAGAAGGTTTGGGTTTGGGTTTGGGCTGTAAGGAGGCCAGGAAAGTACACAGGAAAGATTCAGTGAATAAGTGAGTTGCCTTCCCATGCTCAGGCTGCTGTATCTGATGTACCCATGGCCAGGATTTCAAAATTCAGGGGCCAGTAAGAGTCTTGAACACTGATGACACATGGCACCCCTTCTTCCATACCAGAGGCATATCGCTAAAACTCAGGACCAATTCATATCACAAGACCTGACCGAACTCCCTTCCCTGCCTCACTGCCAGATTTGAGCTGTCACTAACGTACTACTGAGGGGCATTCTCCCACCGGGGGTTCCAGGCTGTCGGGATCTAGCTCTGTGTGCCAACTGGGGTGGCAGGCACTGCAGAAAGGGGGATGAATCCGACTGTGGGATATTAAGAGAAAATGGGGGGGGCTTGGGATAGTTTTGCTTGACATCTTTGGTGTCACTGCCTGTCAAGGCTAGACAAGACAGAAAATATCTAGCATGGCACTAAAAATCATGTCTATGAGGTGGCTTTTCTTCAGGAAAATAAAAAGAAGAAAGCCAGATTACCCATGATTTCTCTAAGCGATAACCCTGTCATCATTTTTCTTAAAAAATAATAGCCATCATGCATATATCGTTAGAAAAGTCAAATACTACAGAAAGATTTAAAATTAAAAAGTTAAAAAAGACATGAAGGAAACTGAAGTGCATATTGCTAAGTAAAAGAAGCCAATCTGAAAAGGCCACGTCCTGTATGATGCTGACTCCATGACATTCTGGAAAAGGCAAAACTATGGAGACAGTAAAAAGCTCCGGGGTTGCAGGGGTTGTGGGGTAAGGCATAAGGATGAACAGGCAGAGCACAGAGGAATTTTAGGGTAATGAAAACACTCTGTATGATACCCTAATGGTGGATACATGTCATTATACACTTGTCCAAAGCCATCCAATGCACAACACCAAGAGCGAACTCTGATGTAAACGACGGGCTTTGGGTGATTACGATGTGTCAGCGTATGTTCATCCTTTGTAACAAACGTCCCACTCTGGTGGGGGAGGCTGACAATGGGGCAGGTGGTGCACGTGTAGGGGCAGGGACTGTATGGGAAATCTCTGTACTTTCCCCTCCATTTTGCTGTGAATACTGCCCTACAAACAATAAAGTCTTAATAATTAAAAAAAAAAAAGTTAAAGTTAATTTATCCCTTTTTCAAGTAAGGTTAACAGCTTCACTTGAAGGATTTCAGATGATCTTCCTGACACAGATACATTTATGCTAGCTTGTATCTACTCACACAAGGGACTTGTATTAAAGAGTGGCCTTCCTTCTGCCTTTTTATGTCATAACAGCTTTTGGAGACTGGTATGTATCTGCACACACAGAACGACCCCATCCCATGTAATGACCACACAGTTCAGAAAGAGTGGCATGAAGAGCTGGAAAAGACCTCGGTGATCTTGGAATCCAACCCTAGTCTTTGTAAATAAGAAGACTAGAGCCCCAAAGAGAAGAGTCTTTGACACAAGGCCCCAGCACGTGGAGAACTTGGAGTCCAAGCCCTTGTTCACCAAGCCAAGCTTCCATTCTGTTCTCAAAGGTAGGGATGTCAGAAGCAGGGAAATCTTAGTTCAGAGAACACCCCTCACGTTCTCATTAGATGATTTTTTTTAAAGCAAGTGTTTTTGTGTGTGGACTATGAAGAAACCAGTATTGGGGGGACTGTTTTAGTATGTGTGTTTGAAACACTATGGGAGAGTCAGTGTGGATAGATATTTAATACAGAAACCGGTCATCAAGCGAGTTTTCCTAGTGGATACTATCCAAGTATGTCTTTTATCCCAAAATTATTGACATTGGAGGTGAGCATTTTCCTTCATCGGGCAGGTCTCACTTTTTATTTCTCCTCTACTTTTTTCCTCCTATGTATCCCTACCCACTTAAAATGCTAATTTACACTACTAAACTTTATAGTTGCGTAAATATATTCACATTACTCCTCGCCCGCACCCTGTGAGACAAGCCGGCATGATTATACCCATTTAATAAGAGAGGCAAATCAAGGTCAGATTAAGTTCCCGTACGGTGAATGTGCCACCAGCGGTCACATGAGTCTGCCCAGTCAGCATTCCACTAGACACAGGACCACTGGTCTCTTTGGTGTTGGCTTTGGGGACTCTTTTTTGTTTTTGTTTCTTGAGAGATGAGGTTTGGCCCACAAAGCCAGAACCTAGTACCAGCCAGTCATAAAAACACAAACGAAAACATAAATATTACTTTCCAGGATGTTAGGAGAGCAAATGTTCCACACCACCCGGAATAATAATCTGCCCAACTTCATTTGGCATTAAAACTGAAACATGATTTTAAAGGACGGCATCCTCGCTCTCATGACATTAGAACCGACCAGGTCTAGACTAATGCATTTGGACAATTCCAGATGTTATCCATCTAGTGGATCGTTTCTCCTCACGGTATCCACAGAGTGACTATTGAGACAGTAATGGCTGAAGGGAATTCCGGCTCTTAACACTTCCACTCAAATTTCTCAGGACCTCCTAACTGGAATTCACATGCTCCAAAGCAAGAAGTACAGAAAGGAGGAAGAAGTGTGGTGGGGCTCCTGCAGCCTCTAGGCTCACTGGAAATCAGGACTCACCAGCTCCTCACACTTCCCTGTCCATACAAATTCAGGTCATCTTCCTGGCGACAAAAGGGAAATTCTGACCCGGTTACAGAATGCAGGACACTTGTCTCTTAACCACCCAGAATGGTCATGGAAGGGGACTCTTAATCACACAAGGCACAATCACAGTAAAAGGATGTTTGACCTACAGAATACAAGACTGGACGAGGGGCAACTGAGCTGTCCTAAAAATGCCAAGGCTTGTCCTCGTTACACGGGTGATGAGATGTAGTCTGTGAGATGAGATGTAGTCTGTGTTGCCTCAGAGGGTAGATAGAATATGACAAGATCAGGGGCACTTGGGGGGTTCAGTTGATTAAGCACCCAGCTTTTGATTTCAGCTCAGGTCATAATCTCAGTGTCCTGAGATCGAGCCCCACACTGGGGTCCCAGCTCAGCATAGAGTCTGCTTGTCTCTCCCCCTCCCCCTCTGCGCCACACCTCCCCCTCCCCCCACACATGCTCTCTCTCTCTCAAATAAATAAAATAAATAAATAAATAAAATATTTTTTAAAAAAAAGAATATGGATGGATCAATAGAAATTTCATGGGGGTGAATTTTAGTATTGAAGGAAGAAACTCCTAAAAACGGAGGCTGTGAGGTGAATGGTTAGGACCACAGGTTGTGGAACTATAGAGTGGCAGATGAGAAATCCCAGCTTGCCACATACTGCCACGTGACCGCGGGGGAGTGACTTAACTGCTCCAAGCTTAAGCTTTCTGTCTCACAAAGTGAGAGCAAATGAAATTATATATATTAAGTATATATATGTATAAATTATATATCATTTTATATTTTCATGTACATATATGTATTGTATGTGTGTGTGTGTGTGTGTGTGTCTGTATTCATCAAAGGCGGGGACCTTGTCCTTCATGTTTACTCCTGTATACTTAGGCCCCATGCCCAGCATCTAGCACATATTAAATGCACAATTAATATTAATGGAATGATTGGATTTACAGGATCTTTAATGTGAGACAGCTGCTGGAATAAGCATTTTCATTCATGTCTAACCCATTCATGAAACATCGACTGGGTGCTAGGAACTGGGCTGGTCATGGTGGTCTTTACTGCCACTACAATTGTTATTATTGTAATTGTTATTATTATAGTTGTTGTTTTGTGGTGGTAGTTTTTAAATGGGTCACTTTAGGTGGTGGTGTGTCTCTACTGTTGGAGGTGCCTAAGCTGATGCTAGAGGCCAAGCTGGTTATGTTACCAAGGAAATTCACACACCTGTGTGACGTTTGGGGTCACATCCGAATCTGAAATCATAACTGATTACATAACTCTAGAGACAGCCAGTTAGCACCACTTCTCACTTTTGTTCTTTACACACAGAAACACCATGGAAGGGAAACCTTTGCCCCTGAGCTTGCCCCATGTAAACGTCGACTATAATTGGCGTGTTCTTTGAAAGTCTTTTTGGCAGAAAGGGAAGGGAAGATCCACTCGGATGCATTTCAACCTGAGATTCAACTCAGCTCAAATCAACCTTCCTTGGCACTGCACATCCCACCTCCTTTTCAAAAATATTTGGGCACTGTTGGTTTGGGTCCTATTAGCCATGGCATCATTTTATGGCTGATATGAAAAAGTACATGTACAAGAGAAAGGTAATGAATGAGCTTTACATTCCTAATGAGTGATTTCTCCGCCACATGAATACCACCAGGAACTAAACTCCTTTCATCTTTGATAGCATTATCTTTGGCTTTTTTATGTCTGATACCATGGTTGGTGCTAGAGGCTTCTGCTATGTGGTTGAAGCAGGACTAATTATCTTGGTGAAAATGGAAAACTCTGTTCCCAACTGAACCTCTGACCTCCGAAAGTCACCTGGGAATTAGGCACTTGATGGTTGGTGGGTTGAGACATTTGGTTTTCATCCTAGCTATCTGAAGAAGGCACAGGCTGGGGGTAAGAGAGAATAGCTATAAGAAGAGACTGTCCCATCTGGAGATCAGTCCCAACTTGCAAAGCTCTGGGAACAGCTTTTGGCTGCTCCAGATCTTGGCCTTCCTGTCCTCACTGCAGCTGTGTCCCCTTCTCTTGGATGGGACACTCCCATGTATTGTGGCTGTAGGGACATCCTAAAGAGTTTCTGGCTAAGAACCACCCAATTCACTTCCCTCGGAAGTAGACTAAGGACCTTCAGAATCTACTTTAGAACTCGGCCTGAAGTCTACATTCAGAATGTACTTTCCTAGAAAGCATCCTACAAGTTTCAATTCTCACATGATCCTAGAGGCCACATTTATAGGCCGAGATTTCTTGGCAAAAGTGCTGCCCAAGGAACAGCCTCGGGTCAACAATGGCATGGCCAGTCAAGCTCTCTCACCCAGTTGGAAAGCTCTTCGCTGAGCATCTCAGCATGAAGCCTTTTTTCTTCCCCCTTCTTTGACCAGTTCTTACCTCCAAAACTTATCTTCTAGCTACTGGGTTACCAGTTGTCTCTAGTCTTCATCTCCTTCTTACCACTGAGTTCTTGCATTTGTAATTCATCCATCTTCATGCTTGGTTCTCTGGTTCCACACCCCTTTCTGTTGAGTACCCTTGGTCTTAGAACCTGCCTCAGAGTCTATGTCTAATTTTGTCCACCTTAGATGTATCTACCCAGTCAGCTTCTGGTATCCCATTGCGGGTGACTTCACGGGTGGGTGCCTTATGCGGTCAGAAGTTCCCTGTATTTGGTTTAGTGCTCTGTTATTGCTTCCTTGAAATTCCTAACAATTTTCTCTTTGGAGCTGTGTTTTGTAAGTGAAGTTTGATGGGACGATGGTACACGAACATGAGCAGAAGAGAGAGGCACAACCATTCTTTGCAACCCCACTTGCACGTAGCACTCAGGGTGCCCCGTGAGCACAGAATTCCAGTGGACCCACAATGCGTGAGAGTTCAGCAGAACCCAGCTTGAGTACGAGGTAAGACTGTCAGGTCTGTGACTAAGGAAGCAGGCAGACATGCTGACAGCCCCAAGAGGCATGACTTCCATTCAACCCAGAAATTGCTTCAAATACAGAAAGAAAGCAGTAAGAAGCACAGATGACCTAAAGCCCCATCATACCCTCTCCTACTTATGTTTCTACCCTGCACTAGCCAACCACTTATGCTGAAAATGATGACATAAAAGGTAAGAGTAGGGAATAGTGCCTTTTCCTTTGCTTACTTGGTAGAAAGCCAAACTTGGTGGAAAGTGCCCCATAAGGAATGCATGTAAAGAAATGAAATAAAAATAGTTGAGTTTGTTTTTGTCAGCATTTCCACTGCCCTAGGAAGAATAGACTACCTACGCATGTGTAAGCTACAAGATGTGAATTGTGTAATTTTCGTGATTTCACATAAATGGTAAGTCCTTTCGCGTTTCCATTTAAAACTAGCTTTGCACAATATAAAGGTGAACAGTAAAATTCATGACAATAATTTAAAATTTTAATTTTCTTATAATGACATTAAATAGCAAATAAAAGCACCATGTCAAATCGAGAGGGAGAAAGGTCATGAAAGAAAGGAGACAAGCTTTACCTTTCAACACCTTTCATGATACTTCTCCCCATCCCACACACATTTTTTTAATAAGGAGCTCCCCATTTTCATTTTGCACTGGGCTGCACAAATTATGTAGCCAGCCCTGGTCCCATGGCTTTAAGACATGTCCATCCCAGGCCTTTTCCCAGTGTGACCTCTCTAGGCCTTGCCATACCCTTGTCCTGGGGCTTCATATTGGATCAGTGGATACTATCTGTCCCTTTGGTAAAATAAACAACAAAAATCTCTTAAATGTAGCCCTAATTGAATGGGAAAATGGGCAAAATGACATGGTAGGGGCTTAACCAAAGTCACAGGGTATGCTAGGGATAGAGGCACAAGCTGACTCTCATCTAGATCCAATGCCACGGCCTGTAGGCACTCATCTACACTGCGGGCATTTGAGTCTTGAATGTCATTCGAAAATACCAACAAAGTCATTACATGTTGTAATCTTTTGATCACGCCCAGCTGGGGCCACCACAGCCCCATGGGAACCATGGGGAGCAAAAGGCTCTGTCTTTCAAGAAACTGCACAAAACATTCCAAGGCCCCAGGGGAGTCCCGTGTCTTGTTCAAGGTCAATAGGAGTCGATCAACAGGCCAACACGCGCTTCCTTTGCAGCTTTGGCAAGGAGTAGAGTCCTACATTGCCCTAGTTAGGTCAGAATATCTTTTCGATCACTGTATCAATGTCATTCAAAATTCAGAAAGAACGGGATACTTCCCATCTTTTTTTTTTTTTTTCTTAATTCCATAAAGAATAAGACGGGTAAAATCAAGTCCAGGGGTCTTGCAGTACTGGCCAGATCCCTCCTAATCAGGAGGAACTCCAAGCCAGAACAGACCACAACCACGGGCACTCTGACAACTGTCTGCACACCCTTCACGTGACCCCCTCAAGTCATCCAAATGGATTTTTAGACGAACGTCTCTTAGTACATTGCACATTCCCGCCACCTCTTCCTATTCTCTTGGAGCCTTCCATGAAGAGTACCAGGGTCCAACCAGACCTAGGTTTTTTTCCAGAAGCCTCCCAACAGCCTTTTGTTAGGTGCCGAGATGCCCTTAGCAACATAGCCTAATCCTCCGGGTACTTCTGGGCTGGTCCAAGTTTCCTCCAAACCCCAACTGTCTCTCTCTATGGACAGCTATGTAGAAGGACAGATCTTCGAGAGCACAAACGTCTTCAGACTGCTCCCACCAGGAGCTGGCTGGGCTGCTCAGCCGGCACTGTAGCCCGGATGGAAGGGTCAGTTGCCTTTCTGCCAGAAAGAATGTGCAGCTGCTGTCTCCTTCCTATCAGCAGGCACGAGGGGGGACAGGGTATCTTATGGGCTTCACGGCACTGTTCTGGCTCTGACAACAGTAGCAGTGATCTTTTCTTCCCTTTCCATCAAATGGTCATTGTAAGCGCTAAAAATTTTATGCCGCCACTTCAAATAATCTTCACATTTAAAGAAATGTAAAAATGCTTCTGATAATAATGGTAACTGGGAATAAAAGCAGATACAGGAGGTCCTGGCTTTGAAAACAGTTCACATGAATGTCTAGAGAAAAATGCAGGGAGGAAATATATCACGAGGGGTGTCTTTTGGTGGTGGGGTTAAGAGTAATTTTGCACTTTCTTCTTTAAACTTTTTGATATTTTCTAAAAGAAAATATACTTTAAAGGTATGTATTACTTGTGCTGTCCAACAAGAAAGGATACTTTCCTATCAGCTAGGACTTCTCAGAGAGTAGTAAGAGATTTTATGCATTATCCCCAAGGAAACCAACATCGGGCTTCTACTTATTTTTTCTAGGTGGCTTCCAGGATCCCTTCTCCCAATTGAATGTTCTATCCAGGATACAGATTTTGGCTTTGACGTGACTGCTCAGCTTGTAATTATTCTTCTTTTCTCTTTCATTGAAACTTGAAAATGTTTAGGAAGAGCCCTATCAGGGTTTTGAATTAGGTCCTGTATTCCTTTCTCCTGGTTCCCAGGGCTCAGTACTCCAAACGGAAGCCCACCTAAGACTGGATTCAGCGAGCCAGATGCCTAGAGGACACTGAATTTGCGCATCAAGGTGTGATGGCGAGAACACTGATCATTGATTTTGGAGTTGAATGGCTCTGGAACCTCAGGGTTTTTGTTTTTGTTTTTGTTTTTGTTTTTTCTCTCTGCAGTCTTTCAGCAAGTTGTCTTAAAGGTTAAAAAGCGCGTTGTACGTAGGGTGACTAGCACAGTGCACACAATAAATTATTAATACGAAGAAGGGGCGAGCGGCTGGAGAAGGCAGCAGAGGGGAAATCCGTCCGCTAGCTATTGCCTCTCTCCATTCTCTCACCGCTGAAGTTTTCCCAAGTTGCCTTCGTGGTGAGGGTAGGGGTGAAGGAGCGGGCGGCATCTCAGCCCCGCCCTGGCTGGGCTTGCCTGACCAAGGACACATCTTTGGTTTCGCCATGGAAATGTAACCGCCTCTCGGGTTGGCAATAGGCAGTCCTAGCCACAGGCCAGCGGCCAAGAGCGTGGGGTGAGGGGCAACCCTAGAATGCCCGTGGATAAGACTAAATATAAAACTCCATTACCACTCTGAAATCACCGCATTAGTGATCCAGACTGCCTCTCCTCCACCCACGCCCACTCTGCCCTTTAACTATTCATCAGGCAGAAGCAAGTATGCCAGAGGCTTACAGGAAATAAAGAGAACCAAGCTGTGCGTGATGACGGATTGAGATAGCCCATCTTTGCTATACTTTACCTACTGCCATTATTACTAGGACTGCTATGGGCACCACCATTTTTACAACTGTTACTACTGCTAGTCTATTAATCCCTTACATTTGTAAACCACAGTTTATAAAGTGGCTGGGTTTTGCCTGATTGAGGTGATACTGGGCATGGCATTATGGGAACACAGAGGCAGGCTGGCACTAGACACCTCAGAGGGAACACAGCAGAATTATCGATATATATTTTTTTTCATCCCCCAACTTCCTGTGCCCAAACCACATTCACCTTCCGTGGCCACACCCAGTCCTTCTCCCCAAGCTACTCTGCTCCAACTGTCCCGAGCTAGTTTAGGCAACTTCAAGGGTTAGGGACTAGGAGTAATGGCCTTTTATTTGGCCATTGGATTGGGCATTGGACCATGCCCAAATCCCACCAAATGGGGTGAGAGGAGTACAGAATGCCTCTCCACACGTAAGGCCATTGCGCCTGCCCACATCTCCCACCTTCTCACAGGAAGGCCCTGGAAGGACCCACGCTCTTCCTTTTTTAAAAGAGACTTTGATTTCCTGTGGCAAAGTTAAATTTTTTAAAATGCCTGACGGTGACCTAAATCCCCAAAGTGAACTCTGGAACTCCGGAATGAATGTACCTTTCTCACCCCACATTTATGTACTTTCTCATCCCAACAGAAGGGCCCCCTTTGCCTCCGGCGCTGCAGTCAGCTGGAAGAGGACCAGTGAAGGAGCAAGGATGTCGCGCACAGCTCAAGCCCAACCATGAACCAGCTTCCCTTTGAGATCGCTCCCTTCACCTGGCAACCGGGAGCCCCAGCAGAGCTGAGAGAGAAGAAAGTGGCATTTTGGAATCCATTTTGCTCAAGATGCCGAAGGCATCGTGGCAAACTGCCCTATGCTACCGAGGCCAAGGGAACTTGGGGCAGGAAGGACCTTGCCCATGGGGATGCGGTCGGTTGAGGGCAAGGTGAGGGCGAGCTCTGGTGCCTGTGATAACCTGAGGAGAGCGGCCGCTGGGCATGCGGTGGGTGCGGGTTTCCACCCTGGGCGCTACTTCCCGCGTTTGGACCGAGGTCCACTGGTGAGCAGTAGCAGAAGCAATCGCCACCAGGCCAGCCGGGGCTCGTTCTGTCCGTCCAGTTATTTTTAGGTGAGATTTACGATGGACGAGGGGGAAGGGACGAGTTTGGGGAGGTATAATCCTAAAAGTCACTTTTTCCAAAGCGCCCCCCTCCCGGGTCGTCCTTCCTGGAGCAGCACGGTGCCGGCGGGGAAGAGGGCAGCGCGGGCGCGCCGCAGCGGTCGGCTGGGACCCGAGGGCCCGGGTCCCTCGCCGGGCTCCGGGCGGGCAGGGGCGGAGGGGCCGGGCGCGGCGCGGCGCAGCTCACCTGCCAGGCTGTTGTAGCAGTCGATCTCGATGGCTTCCACCGTCTTGCTCTGCTCCTCCGAGAGGCGGCCGGGGTTGGGGGCCCCGGGCGGGGAGGCCGCGCGCGAGTCCCGCTCCTGCTCCCCCGGCGCCGGCAGCAGCCCCTTCAGCTCCAACAACGCCCGGTGGTATTTGCCGATGGCTTCGCGGAATTTCTTGTCCTTGTAGCACTGCGCCCCTTGGCTCTTGAACTCGTGCGCCCGCCGGATGAACTCGGCGGGCTCGGCCGCCGCCCCAGCCTGGCCGCGCGCCGGGACCCCGCCGCCGCCGCCGCCCGGGACGCACAGTGGCGGCGGCGGCCGCTGCGCCTCGCCGGCCGCGGGCGGGCTCGGGTTCCCCTTGGCCGCGGCCGCCGAGCCCTTCCTCTCCATCCGGCCGCCGCCCGGCGCCCAGCGCGCGCCGCGATCCGCCCGCCGCCGCCGCCGCCGCGCCCGCCCGGGTTTAAAAGCGGCGGGCGCCTGCCCCGCGCCCGGCAAGCTCGGCCGCGGCCGTGACACCCCGCGGCGGTCTGGCGCCCCGCACTCCCATTCTCCTCGCCAGCTGCGGGAGGCTGCTCTCTCCTCCTCCTCCTCCTCCTCCTCCTCCTCGGATTGCCGTCCCCTCCCCGCCTCCCTCCCTCCCCCTCTCCCGCGCCGCCCGCCCTTCTCCTCGCCCTCCTCCCCTCCCGCAACCTGCGGGCGGTGGCGAC
Source organism: Martes martes (assembly GCF_963455335.1). Lineage (NCBI taxonomy): Eukaryota > Metazoa > Chordata > Mammalia > Carnivora > Mustelidae > Martes > Martes martes. Next base: position 133,568,032 of record NC_137894.1, read on the forward strand.
CTGGCCCCCGCGGGCGCGAGGCTAGCGGGATGCGGGACCGCGGGCCCGACTGGGGTGGCGGTGATTGTCGCTGACCCGGAAGAAGCTTGGCTCGCCCGAAGGAGGGGAGGATTAATGACAAAGACGGCCCCGTTCTTTCCCATTCAACCCAACCCTCGGAGACGCGCCTAGTCTGAAAGAGACGAATGGGGGAAGGGGTGCGCGTGTGCGCGCGCGCGCGGTGTGTGTGTGTGTGTGTGTGTGTGTGTGTGTGTGTGTGTAGGGAGGGGGTCCGCCAGCGACCGGACGCATGCAGACTCACCCTCAATAGATTGCTTGAAAACTAGAAAGAAAGGTGCGTTTGGGAGCAAGGGGCGTGGGCACAAGCCATAGCTGCTTGCTCTTTGCAGTCAGGCATTCATCTATTTAAGGTGGCAGGGCCTCTTTTTTGTGGCTCCAGGTTGTCCCCGAGGTGTGTCTCCGTGTGTGGCCGCCCAGGCGTCCGGAACACTGCGCACTACCCCGTGTGGGGCGTTGTATTCTAGGAGCCGCGGACACCCCTGTGTGCGGGCAGCTGTGCGGAATGAATCACCGAGGTCAGAGACGGAAAACACCTGTTACTGTGGGTCATCCGGCTGGGGGTGCATGCGTTCCGGTTTCCATTTACAGGACAGTTCCAGTTCCGTGCCCTTCGTCTCGAGGTTCCATTCCGTCACTCACGATTCCAGGCAGCCTGAGTGTCCGCTGTCTGCTGGGAACGGGCTGGGGTTAAGGGGCAAAGATATTAGACTGTGAGAAGCACTGCCATAGGTTTGTGAAGTCCAGAAAGGGAAGGGAAGGAACCCCCAACCCTACCCCTTCACCCACATATACTCTTTGCTGATATTTTGATGTAATCCCCACTCGTTGTTTTCTACACATCCTTATTTGTACAAAGTGCCCTTTGATCAAGCGTGAATGGTATGGGGGTGATAGATACGGTTTCTTTTTACTTTACATTCCATGCGGTTAAATAGTCTTTTAAAGTCTCGTGGCTTCGTAATATTCATTTTATGTCCGTACCATGGTGTCCTTAACCATTTTTCTATAGTCAGACAGTGATTCCAATTATTATAAAGAGTGCTAAGACAATAAAAATAATAGATACCACTTATATATCATGCTTTCTTTGTGCCAGGCACTGGGTTAAGTACTTTATGTATAATAATTCATTTAATTCTCATAACAACTCAGTGAAATAGGTGCCATTATTATCCCCATTTGAACACCAGGTGACAGAGATTTTCCCAAGGGCACACTGCTGGTAAGCAGTGGACTTGGGATTTAAATCCAAGGAATCTGGCTTCATAATCTATGCTCTCAACTGTATTTGTACTTAAAATTTTGTCCTAATTTATTTTTCCTTACAAGAAATTATGTCGTTTTTTTAAAATGTCTTGAAACATATTATCTATTTGCTTTTTAAGAGGGTTGTACTAACATGAACTCCCACCAGCAATGTAGTATTTTCACAACATCCTTGCCAACAGTGAGGGTTAAACTTTAAAATTATTTTCTAATTTGATGAATGAGAACTTGATATTGAATGAACTGGGGTGTCTTTAATTATAAGGGTGAACATTTTTCACATGTATAGTTGTCATTTGTATAGTACGGAGGGCTTTTATTTGGACATGATCTTAATGTACTAAATGATACCTTGTATGTTGCAGTATCTTACTTTTCTAAATGCGTTAACATCTTTAATCTCGTTTAATCCTCACATTAGCCCCCGAGAAGGAAAATGATTCTTTACTCAAACAGGGAGTTTGCAATGTTTTCTGACAAGTGAAATATCGTATTATTGTCATGGTTGAGAGGCTTTTTCCTTAAGAGATATGCTGGGTATCTATCTTGGCTGCTTCCTGGATGTTATTCAATTTCTGAAAACAAATTCCCTCACTTATTACACGGGAATACTACTTCCTTTATGAGGTTGTTGTCAAGTACATTATAAGTGCTCAGCAGATGGTAATTTAATCACTATTCATTATATCCTGTCATTATTGGATCCCCTAATAATATTATGGCAGACGCTTGTTAACCCATAAATACTTGTCAGCCCCTGGCCCTTTTTCCTAAAAGGAATTATATCAGGTAGAGCCAAGAGAAGAAATTGGGATTGAGTGCTCTGAGTTTTTACCGTTAATTTCATGCTCAGGCACATGTTGGATGAAGATCTAGGCCTGGGATCTTGCTACTGTTGGAGATAAGGTATGAATTGGGTCATGACAGTCAGAACTGTTTAAAGGGGAGAAATACTGATGTGACAAATTGCTTTTTGTTAGCCTACGGTGTCCCGGCTTAGTGGTGCATTGTCTCCTTCTTAGATTTTGGGTCTGAGGACAGGGCTGCAAGAGACACGTGATGCAGGGGGTACTAGCCTGTGAGTGATGTCAGCCCAACACAAAAGCTTCATAGTAGCTTGGGTGAAGGAGAGTGCGAGTGAGGAAAGGAGAGAATATTATGGGGGGGGTGAAGTGAGAGGAAATTTACTATGTCCATCTGTCCTATGCAGTGGAGCTGTGCGTGTATGTCTAGGACTGTTTTGTTTGGTTGTTTTCAGTGTGCTTTCTGTCTCTAAGCCACTCATTGGTGAATGGGTGCTGGTTTCTCAGAAATGGTCTCCCTTTACATGGAATTAAATGGGTGCCAAAGAGAAATTCTCAAACATCCTTTCATTAACTATTGACCATATGCAGAGCCCTATTTTTGGAAGCGAGCAAAAATCAAAACGACAATTTGGGCACGGATTTGGAAACTCGATATTTCTCAGACTTTAATGTGTATATGAATCCCTCAGAGATCTTATTACAATGCAACTGCCAGATTCCCTTCATCTAGGGTGGGGTCCAAGATTGTGCATTTCTAACAAGCTGCTAGGTGCTGCTGCTGGTCCAGGGCCCATATTTTGAGAAGCAAGTATTTAGAGGAAAGGGTAGTTTCATGTCTCTCCTTCTCTCCAGACTTTGCCTTCTCCCAGAGAAGCCGTGTTCATTAGCTCGGTCAGATTCCAGGAAATTAACTGGGCCATATTTAACAAGGGCAGGGTTAGGAACCTCCGTGTAGCTTTTTCTTCTATTTCATGCAGCAGGAATAGGTACGCTGAGCCAAGGCCCCCTCTTGGGATCCGGTCATCTTGTTTTCTCTTTCTCCAATTCATAGGTGAGCATACTTTTTATTGCTTCCATTTCTGATCCAGTGTGGTAAGACGGAGGGTGAGAAGATTTCAGTGTGTCGTGGGGAGGGAGAGGCTCGGGGAGGCCTTTACTGTCGGCTGCTTGCTCTGACCTTGTTTTTACAAGAGAGCTCCGCACTAAGAAATTGAGCATCTGTTCATGGGAAAATAAAGGAGTATTTTGATTTCTCCTCTGTTGATGGCTCTTGAATGTATCACGTGCTTGTGAACCTCACAGGGGAGAAAGATGACTGAGCCATAGTAGGTTTCCAGCACTCGTGGTCCTTGGGCTCAATGTCATCAAAACCTTTCCTTTCGCTCCTAACAGGCAAGCTCTGGGTGCAGGTCAGTGAATCCCATGAATGACCTTACCACGAATGGAAGAGCTCAGTACTGCTGAGATACACCGGGAGGTTTCTTAGAGGAGATGTGGGTGGAGCTATTCCGATGGCAAGAACTTGGTGTGGTGCACAGTGGAAGTCATGGTGCTCCTGCTGACTTTATGGGTCTCAGACTGTCTGTCTGTCCTGGGTTCTGACCTTATTTCTGTTTCTCTGAGCATGTGCCTTTCTCACTGCCTACTGGTCTTAAAAGACTAAAGCCCCTTTTCTTTCCAAACTCCCTCGGAAGCTTGCATACCTCCTAAACAGATGGCATGAGCTGCTTTCCTCTTCCTTCAGCTCAGTTTCCTAAGCATATGCAAAAGACATATATTTGAATCTCTTTTATACTAATCTAAGCTGTTCAGGGTTTGGTCACATGCCAACCAAACCAAGCTATTTTGGGGATGTTTTTCTAATTGCGTTCAACTTCACAATTTACCTGAGAAAATTACAGCATTCCCATCACCAGTTTTTATCCATATGCAATCTTCAATCATCCCTCCATGGAAGCGTGGGAGACGTTTAACCACTTCATGCCTGGACGTAGCGTTTGCTGTAGGAGGCTAATGTGAGCCTCATGTTTTCATTCTTCCCACATCTGTCCACTCACCCACAACCCAACAACAAATTTCTCTATAATTCCAGTGTCCGGTCCAGTGTAGCCTGATTTAGAAAAGTAAGGCCTCTCTGCCTATCCCTCTCTCCTACTACTCAATCCACTCTGCACCCCACAACCTTCTCATCTCCAACACCAACTATGGCTCTCTGTGGGAGCCATGACGTCAGCTGTTTGGATCAGCCAGCAGCCTTCCCCTTCCCCTATTCCATGTGGTCCCGGTGGAGCCGGCAAGTCAATCGCGGTGTCTGTGGTCCTTCCCCACCCCCTCCAGTCCCCACTTGTTACACCTTATTCCAGGCTTGGCCAATCATATTATTTCATCTCCCTGTCCCACAGTGATTGGTTCAGGGAGGGGCACATGACCCAAATAGAGCCAATCAGAGACTTCCATGAGATTTACGGTCTTTGGGAGAGAAAAACTCTTTAAGATGGGAGGATTTGAGGTACAGGCTATCAATGGCTATCTCACTCAGCACCTGGAGGAGTATCTGGAAAATGAATTTGAACAGAGACAAAAAGGATATGAGGAAAGACAGAACTCTGGTGGCATCAATGAAGTTCTTGGATCCTGTAGTTTTTAATGCCAGGTACACCCTGTTTGTACTCCATAGTATGTGAACCAATGAATTCCCTTTTGTACTTGAGCTAGTTTGAGTTGTCATTTACGATTAGAAAACTATTAATTTATATATTTCTTGTCAGGTATTTAACTCTTCTCCCCCCCCCCCCCCATTGATTGCCACCCGAGTTCGGCTATTACACATGGTTGGTAAATATCGCCATGCCCCCCTGCCTAGAACCATTCAGTTTTGCTTTGTTTTTTTAAGAACCATTCATTTAAAAAATTCTTTTATACTTATTAAAATAGTTTATTCATTTATTCTTAACTTTGTATTACAGAAAATTTTAAGCATAGAGAAAGAACAGTGTAACAAATCTTCAAGAACTCATCACCCAGCCAGCATAAACAATTACCAGCAACCAATATTTGTTGCCAAATATTTATTGCGATTTTCCATATGTGCCAATCTCTCTTATACCTCTATGCCTTTGGACTTGAATTTCCTGCGTGTTTCATCTCTGCATTTCTCTTTTGCGTGTTCTTAAAACATTAGGTCTTTCAGCCAAAGTCACTAGATTTGCTTCAAGATTTAGCACAAGGTGTAACCTGTCCTGGGAAGCCTTAATGAGCTCCATATAGAAGTTCAGTGGTCCTTATGCTTTGTTCCAGCGGTTCCTTCTTCATGCTTGTCTATTACATAGCAATTATTCATTCAACAAATATCTACTGAAAAGTTTCACCATTTCCAGCTTTGGACATCTACCAATAAACAGAACAGGCAAAAATTTTCATCTTTGTGGAGTAGAGGGAATCTGACAATAAACACCAGAAATAAAGAAGTTAAATAGAATGTCAGAATGTGATAAGTGCAACCAAAAAGGGGGTCGTTTAAGGGGGATTGTGTGTGTGTGTGTGTGTGTGTGTGTGTTCAAATTTTAAATAAGAAAAATCAGACAGGCCACACTTAACTACACTCCATAATGCTTATCTCCTTGCTTTTTGTCCCTGCAACTAGACTTTGGCTACTTGAAAGCAGGGATGGTATCTTAATTTTTTTGGTAACTCCAACATCTAGTACAGTAGTAAGCATTTTAGTAAGTAATAGTTGCATAATAAATGGAATAAGCAGCAGAATACAAGACACCAACTAGAAAGACTGTTGGTATCAAAGGAGTTTTTTAAAAAGATAGTACATATGCAAGGGGGAAATTCCAGCAGTACTCTCCATAAAAAGAGCATATAATAAAAATTAAATTTTCCTTCTACCCTGGACTCATTCCTCCAAATTTCTTCCCAATGGGCATTAACTGTTACTTGTTTCTCATGCATCCCTCCAGAGTTTGCCTGCCTACCTACTTATCCATATTAAAGTATAAGTATTATAAGTCTCTTTACCTCTGTGTATATTATTTAATTTCACCATGACCTATTAGGTTATTATGACACTCGCTTTACAAAAAAGAGAGCCGAGATGTCAAAAGTTAGGTAATTGGCCCAAGGTCACATAGTTTGAAAGGCCAGAGCAGGGTGGCTGGACCCCAAAAGCTATGCCTTTGGCATTTTGGGACTTCTTCTAGGGATGAAATAAAGACAATTTTCACAGATAGTCTAAGGACTGTCTTAGATAACGTTTAGGGTTCTTTAAGAATCTGGAAATGCTTTAATGCTGTACCACCCCACCATCCATTCTCTGCCCCTTTCTGTCTGTCTTTGTGCCCTGGGGGGGCTGACTCCTGCACCACGTGGGCTTCTTTCTCCTCTTGCTACTGTTCAGCTTTGCCCAAAGGAAAGCACCCGCAAGATGAGCCTGGAGGATGGGGCTGGAGAGAGATTTAATACATTTGTTTTCCGTCCCCTCCCTGCTTTGGCACCATGGTTCTGGTTCTCCACAAAAGTTATGACTGGTCGCCCCCTACTCCTGGGCTCCACCTGTCAGTGGACTCTCTTAACACAATTTCTGCCTTTTGCCCAAATATCTTCTATAGCTTGCTAATCTCCGGAAGATTCAGCATTCTTTCCTGGTTCTTATAACCATGCCTACACTTCTGTAAATAGTCTCCATGGTCAGAGTCTCTTTAGATGTGTCATTAGAGGTAGCTTTTGTTTCCTGTCATGACCTTATTGTAAATGCTATTTTAAGATGTGATGCCTTTCAGGAGACTCTCAAAGACCATCTACTGTAGGTCCCAGTGAAATTTATCTCTACTAGTGAAATTTTAGGTTAGTAGGGAAAGCTATTTGGAGCTAATCTGGACCCTTTAAAAAAATTTTTTTTATTTACTTATTTGACAGAGAGAGCACAAGCGGGGGGGGGGAGCAGCAGACTCCCCGCTGAGCAGGGAGCCCAATGTGGGACTGGATCCCAGGACTCTGGGATCACGACCTGAGATGAAGGCAGATACTTAACCAACTAAGCCATTCAGGCATCCCTAAGAGATCCATAGTCTTCTAAAATCTAATCACAAAAGTGATATACCACCATGGTTGCCATATTCTGTTGGTCACACAGACTAACCCTGGTACAAGGTGGCAGGGAGGACACAGGGGTGTAGATGTTAAAGGAACATTTTGGAGGTTGGCTACCCCAAGAAATAGGTCTTATATATATATTTTTTTAATTGTACCTAGCTATACCCTCTACTACTCTGCTAATAAGAAGTTTCCATAAAATTATTCTGTCAATTGCTACCTTATAATTTATTGGTTCTTAGTCTTCTGTGGGGGGAGGCTGTGGACTGCTTTGACAAGCGTTGCCAGTGACAGAATTAGGGGTAGCGGTCAGGTGGCAGTGTCTAGTGTCTTGTGGTGGTAGCATGATGCCCACGTTGTGTATTTATTTCATGGCATGAATTGGGGGGCATTGTTTTTGCCTGTGTGTCCCTGAATTGAGCCCCGGTGATTCTGTAACCTACCCCATGCCAGGTTTTTGGGCAGTGTTTCACTTATTTCTATTGGCAAATCTTTGGGAATATGATGTAATGGATTGTGAATGTGCTCTGCCAGGGAAAGTGGAACACAATTTATTTTGAAATGAATTCATTGATATAGTCACACTTATTGGTTATTTTGGACTTAGTGGGTTTTTTTTAATTAATTATTAAAAAAATAATTTTTTTAAATTATGGTACAATACCCAAAACATAAAACCTACCATCTTAACTATTTGTATGTATACATTTCAGTGGCATTAAATACACAAACATTGTTAGACAACCATCGCCACCATCCATCTCCCAAACTCTTTTCATCTCGCAAAACTGAACCTCTGTTCCCAATAAACGCTAACTCTCCCCTCATCCCCAGTAGTCTTTTTTTTTTTCTATTGTGGTAAAAACAACAACAACAACATAAAATATACCCTCTTAATCATTTTAAAATCTATGTTCAGTTGTGTTAAATATATTCACACTGCTGTGAGACAGATCCCCAGAACACGCTCATCTTGCAAATCTGAAACTCTACACCCATTTAAAAAAACTCACCTCCCCCTCCTCCCAGCCACCTTTCCACTTTTAGTTTTATGAATCTGACTAGCTGTCTCACAGAATATTTTCTTTGTGACCATGACAATTACATAAAACATCTTAAAGTTACAGCATTCTATTTTAAACTGATAACAACTTGGATTGCATATAAAAATTTTACTCTTTCACAACACCCCCCCTCCGCTTTGTTATTTTTGTCACAACTTCTCATTTTATATACTGTATACCTGTTCACATACATTTATAGTTATTTTTAAATGTTGTTGTCATATAAATTCTCTGAACAAAATTACAGTAGTACAGGTTTCTATATTCGTCCTTGAATTTACCTTTACCAGAGAATCTTCTGTTTTCCATACATCTTTGTGTTGCAGTCTACTCTCCTTTGATTTCAACTCAAAGACTATTTTTAATAATTCTTGTAGAGCAGGTCTAGTAATTAATAAATCCCCTCAGCTTTTGTTTATCGGAGAAAGTTTTAATTTCTCCTTAAATTTTGAAAGACAGTTTTTCTGAACTGAATACAGTATTCTTGGCTGACAGTTTCATTTTGTTTTGTTTTTTCTTTCAGCATTCTGAGTGTATCTTGCCACTCTGTTCTGGCCTGTAAAGTATCTGCAGAGAAATCCATCGATAATCTTATGGGAGCTCCCTTGTATGTTACAAATTACTTTTCTGTTGCTGCTTTTAAGATTCTGTCTTTGTCTTTGACTTTAAACAACTTGATTGTAATGTGTCTCAGGGTGGTTCTCTTTGGATTTAACATAGTCTACTATGATTTATTTATTTATTGAGAGAGAGTGAGAGAAGGTGCGCACACAAGTGGGGGAGCAGGGGCAGAGAGAGAGGGAGAGATAGAATCTCAAGCAGGCTCCATGCTCAGTGTGGAGCCCGATGCACGGCTTGATCTCATGACCCTGGGATCATGACCTGAGCCAACATCAAGAGTCAGACACTTAACTGACTGAACCACGCAGGCGCTGCCTTATAATTGGACTCTAAACTACTTGAATCTGTGTGTCCATTTGTTTCGTCATGGTTGGTATGTTTGTGCCATTATTTCTTCAGGGTAGCTCTCAACCCCTTTCTTTGACTTTTCTTCTGGATTCCCTAATATGTCTATTAGTTCTCTTGATAGTGTCCCATAAGTACCTTGTGTTTTCTTTGCTTTTCTTCACTCTTTTTTCATTTTACTCCTCTGACTCAATGATTTCAAGTGACTCATCTTCAAGTTCACTGATTCTTTCTTCTGCTTTATGAAGTTGGCTGTTGAATCCCCTCGGTGATTTTTTTCTGTACTATTACTGTATCTTAAAGCCCCATCTTTTCTATTTGGTTATTTTTTGTACTTTATATCTCTTTGTTGATATTCTTATTTTATTCATTTTCCTGATTTCATTTAGTTGTCTGTATTCTCTTTTAGCTCATTGGGTAGCTTTATGATATTTATTTTAAATTCTTTGTCAGACAACTCATAGATATGGTTTTGGGGTTGTTTGTTTGTTGTTGTTTAGGAGTCAGTTTCTGGGGTTTTATTTTTGTTTCTTGATTGGCCCATGTTTCTTGGTTGCCTTATTATCTTTTGCTGGGATTTGGGCATTTAAAGAAACAAACACCTCTGCCAGCAGTATTGGTCTTTTCGTATTATCTTTTTTTAAAATGTTTTATTTCTTTTCAGCGTAACAGTATTCATTGTTTTTTCACCACACCCAGTGCTCCATGCAATCCGTGCCCTCCCTAATACCCACTACCTGGTTCCCCCAACCTCCCACCCCCCGCCCCTTCAAAACCCTCAGGTTGTTTTTCAGAGTCCATAGTCTCTCATGATTCACCTCCCCTTCCAATTTCCCTCAACTCCCTTCTCCTCTCCATCTACCCTTGTCCTCCATATTATTTGTTATGCTCCACAAATAAGTGAAACCATATGATACTTGACTCTCTCTGCTTGACTTATTTCACTCAGCATAATCTCTTCCAGTCCCGTCCATATTGATACAAAAGTTGGGTATTCGTCCTTTCTGATGGAGGCATAATACTCCATAGTGTATATGGACCACATCTTCCTTATCCATTCATCCATTGAAGGGCATCTTGGTTCTTTCCACAGTTTGGCGACCGTGGCCATTGCTGCTATAAACATTGGGGTACAGATGGCCCTTCTTTTCACTACATCTGTATCCTTGGGGTAAATACCCAGTAGTGCAATTGCAGGGTCATAGGGAAGCTCTATTTTTAATTTCTTGAGGAATCTCCACACTGTTCTCCAAAGTGGCTGCACCAACTTGCATTCCCACAGGTGCCCAATAAAAAGGTCTTCGTATTATCTTTGTGCAAGGGAAGACCTTCACCCATCAGCTCCAAGGCAGGTTCTAGGACATCTCAAACCTTTTCTGATCTATTGCTCCCCCTAGTGTTTATCTGTGGTTCTGCAGCTCTGACATCCTGCTCACTTGTTTTCAGTGGCTTCCAAACTGGTACCAGTTTCTTAAACAGTCCAAGTCACTAGTCAAGATAGAAACTAGTCACTCAGGCAATCCCCAGACAAACTAGAATGATGGGAACATGGTCCACTCTTTTGTTTCCATCGTGATGATCTAAGGGATTTCCTCCCAGTTGTTCAGCACTGTTCTGCATGAGGGAAGGGCAGGGATGAATGATGCAAATACCGCAAATTTTCCTACCCTTTTTGTTGGAACCCTTCCTTGGTTTACCATACCTTGAGTGCTGTAGCTTATTGACTGGTCTCTAGAGTTCTTACAGAGGTATTCTTGTCAATATATTAACAGAGTGTCTCTTTGGGGAAGGATGGCCTATAGCTTCTTAGTCCGTCATCCTGCTGTTGTCTTTCTCTCCACCCACAGCCTTTAATGAATCCCTTTTTACTCAGATCAGTTGAATTTGAGTACCTGACTCATACAATATTGTTCTCCTGGCATCGTGATGTTAGAACTAGGGAACTATCAATTTTTGATGAATGAATGGGGTATTTCAGGCTAACTGAGAACTGTTTTTTGAGCAGGTAGCTGTCTTCATGCACTTCAGATCATACCTTCAACCACCATTTACGTTTGGATGTGTGGGACCACACTGGTTGCCTTATGATAACTGAAATGTGGGCTTAAAATTGTGGAGCTGCTGAAGACAGCCAGAGTTTCTTTCCTTTCTCTTGTACTGAAGATCGCTTCAGATCTGCAGAATTGCATCTACACTCCTGCAGATTCCGCTGCTGTTGCAACAATATGTCACCAGCCAAACTCATCATCCATTATTTATTTCCTTTTCTTACATTCTGCCCCAGCTCTCCCACTCACAGGCTGCAGAAGCTCTGTCAGTAAATTCAGGGCTGAAGTGAGAGCCTGGGAGGGAGGTATTTGAACATAGGGTGGGCAGGGCAGAGAAAAAGAATGAGGATGAATATACAGCTTCGTTTACACTTGTTTCCCAGAGAACCTTCTACTGGGAGTCTAAAATATCTGGTTTATCAATCTCAGAGATTCACAGCTCTCTGAACTTCCTCAGCAAATCAAAGTTCAGGCTCACTGGTGGGGATTCAGGAAGCTTCTTAGGTCTAATATTAGGAGAGAAACATGTGAACGACAGATCAACCATATAGAGGAGTTTATGAACAGTTTCTCTTTTTTTTAGGGAGAGAGAGAGAGAGAGTGCACAGGCAGGCAGAGTGGCAGGCAGAGACTGAGGGAAAAAGCAGGCTCCCCACTGAGCAAGGAGCCTGATGTGGGCCTCAATCCAAGGACGCTGGGATCATGACCTGAGCCAAAGGCAGCCGCTTAACCGACTGAGCCACCCAGGCATCCCAACAGTTTCTCTTTCTTCTTCACTACTTTCCTTTTTCTCTCCTTCCAATCTTCCTTTACTTCTATTTACCAGCCACTAAGTTGTATTTTAGTTGATGCATCTGTTCTACAATCATCAAGGATCTTTTTGTGCTGAGAAGGAAGGTACGACGTTGTTTTGAGTTGGCTGTTATTGGCAAAGTACCAGCATTAACAAAACCACCTTAGCAGGAGGCAGAAGACAGGGAAGGTCTGGAGAAGAGTTCAGAATCAAAACAGATAGACCTGGGGCGCCTGGGTGGCTCAGTGGGTTAAGCCTCTGCCTTCGGCTCAGGTCATGATCCCAGGTCCTGGGATCGAGCCCCGCATTGGGCTCTGTGCTCAACAGGGAGCCTGCTTCCCCCTCTCTCTCTGCCTGCCTCTCTGCCTACTTGTAATCTCTCTCTGTCAAATAAATAAATAAAATCTTAAAAAAACAAAACAAAACAGATAGACCTGAATTGGGGCAGGGGAGAGGCTGGAAGGGCGGGACAAAGGTATTGTGGAAACAGAGGATGATCAGATAGCTGGGGTACATGTACAAAAAAAGCAGGCCAAATGTACATTTCCAAGTCTAGTGCATTAGCTTGAAGACATTGGGAGGGGGGCAACATTCTCAGGATCACTTAAACATTTTTTTAGTATTACAGTTACCTGTTACTAATATTCTCTCAGTTAAAAAAAAAAAGTCAGAGAAAGGTGAAATGTTGTCTTATTTTGGTTGTTTGTTTGTTTTGTCCTGGTAAATCTGGACTCTGGAGTTCCTCCTGAGCGCTGAGAATAAAATCCAGCCAGTCTCTTGTTTCTGGATCCAAAAGAGCCAATAGGATATTGTTTTGTGAAGCAGAGACCTCTGCTGGCAAAGGTGGCTTCTACTAATGGCAAAGCACTAGGCTCTCCCAAGCTGTGGCGTGGGAAGCTAAGGCGGCTCTTTCTCTGCACCTTCAGGGTTGAAAAATAAATCTCACGACCTCAATTGGCCTTGGGCCGAACTGTGACTGGCTCCACCTGCTTCTTCCTTAGCTACTTCCAACACTTAAGCTAGACAAAAAGTTGTTATACTAGATGAACGCAACACAACCATTCAAAACCATACTTTTAATGATGTAACTTACTTGAAATAAAACGTAGCTCAGGGAGCTGCCTGGAAAGAAAAGGATCTGGATTTTAGCACTTGGAATCTGCTTCATGATAAACACCTGGCTTTAAGGTCCTTATTCAGCAAGCGTGGCTGAGAATCCAGGACAGAAGATTAAATCAATGTAAGCCCATGATGGGACAATAAAAAATATCCACCAAACCGGTTTCCCTTAATATTTTGACACAGCCCCTCCCTACACTCAGTGGCTGCTAGAGTGCCTAAGCTTGCCTATGAGACTCACAGATTTCCCTTAGTTTTATCTGCTCTGTACACTTCACTTGCATAATTCATCAGCACTTCAAACACAACTAAAACATAACCCAGCTCTTCTACCCGGTCCCCAAACTGCTCTTCCATATGCTTCCTATCTCAGTAAATCATTCGCCCAACTGCCAAGCTAGGTTTCTTGAATTCTCCCTCTCCTCACCCTGGGCCTTTCACCAACTCCTGTCAATTACATATAGTTCATTTCTTACTATCATTTGCTTAGCATACGTCATCATCTTTTCAGGCTTAGCTAATGATAACAAATTTCTAAATCCAAATTTGACTCTGTCACTGGCCTCCTTAGAATCTTCGTTTAGTCTCTCACTGCTCTCAACCTCTTGATGTAGTTTTCAATAATCCTGCCCCCGATTTCTGCTCTAGCCTTATCTGTCCCAATCTTCTCATATATTCCGTGCTTCAGTCATTTTTCACTTTCTTGGTCTCTCTTGCCTCTCGGCTTTGGTTCATGCTCTTCCTTCTGCCTTGCATTTTCTTATGTCTCTTTTTCAGTTGGTGAACTCCTACTCCTCTTTGCTGTCTCGGCTTAGATATCCCTTCCTCCAGGAAGCCTTCTCCCATTTCCCTCACGTGTTTTATACCCTCATTTCATGCTCTCAGACTACTTTGTTTTCTCCTTCATGGCTCTAATTCCAATGTAACTTCATTACCAGGTCCACACTAGACCAAAATGTTGGAACCATCTCTATCCTCTTCAGGGCTATTGCTCTGTCACCTCATACAGTGATTGGCACAGGATGTTACATTCTATTTATATGAAATGAATTATGAGTAATCACACAAAATATCTTTTTTTTTTGTATACTGCAGCTCTCTTAGGGTAAAATCGGCTATAGTTGGTGATACCGACATGTAATTGAAAATTGAAAGATCCTGAAGTTCTCTCTTGATCTACATCCTTGGCAAGTCCATCATTGGGACTTTTCATCTTATCACATGCTCAGTCCAGTGCATGTAGCCTAAAGAAAAGAGAGAGCGAGCCAAGTGCTTGATTCAAGGGTGTTGAAATGCTGACTATAGTAACAATCAAAAGTTTCCATCCCTTACAGATTCAAGAACCTATATAGTCTCTGGGTTTCTTGTCGAGGTATTTAAAAATGACATTTGACACATGAGGCTTACATTGAATAACCAACAAATATTCATTGAACACCTACTATGTGCTAGACTCTGTTCTGAATATCAGACAAAAATCCTTTCAGGAGCTTTCATCCTTGAGGGTTACTTAATCCTCTTGACAAACTAAACCTGCTAAGTCTTCATTACTAATCTTAATGTAGCATCTGTGGGAAACACTTCGTTAAACTTGGGACTGGATTTCTAATAACCTGGAAAAAGGACAATTATTCCTGTTTGCGGGACATCTGTGTAGCATAGCTAAACTGATACAGAATATCTTTCTAGGAAATTTCCATTATTGGTCTTTTTTTCCTGTTCCTCCTATGAGTTCCCCTGAATTTGTTTCTGATAAGAATTCAGAAGTATTTTCTTTTCCAAAAGACAGAATATGAGTAGAAAAAGGAAATGTGGCTGGAAAATGGATGTTCAATAACCAAAGCGGCCCTGAGAGACTGTGTAAGAGAGACCGGCAGGCAGTTGAAAAGACTTGAGATTCTTCCCCAAAGAAGACAAGGAACAAAGTTGCGGTCTGTTTTTTAAATAATCATGGGGAGCAATGGGAAATCTCATACTGTGCAGGTGGGAGTGTAGAGTAGTAAGTCACTTTTTTTGTAAAAGATTTTATTTATTTATTTGACAGACAGAGATCACAAGTAGGCAGAGAGGCAGGCAGAAAGAGGAGGAGGGAAGCAGACTCCCTTCTGAGCAGAGAGTCCGATTCGGGGCTCGATCCCAGGACCCTGAGATCATGACCTGAACGGAAGGCAGAGGCTTAACCCACTGAGCCACCCAGACACCCCAGTAAGTCACTTTGATAACAGTTTGATATATTCTTCTAAATTTGAATTCATGTATACCCCATGACTCAGAATCCCACCTGGAGCTTTATATCCTACAGAAATGCAAGCACATGTGCCCCAGGCCTCAGGGTTCAAGAGTGTTCATAGCAGCATTATTCAAAATAGCCTCAAAATGAAAACAATCTAAATGTTTCCTGACAACAGAAAGAATAAACTGTGGCATATTACCACAACTGAACATTATTCAGGAACAAAAATGAGCAAAATACAACTATAAGCATTTAGATCAATTGAAAACATAAAGTTGATTAAATGAAAACTCAAGATACGAAAAGAGATATTGTATGAACTCATTCATATAACCTCCCCCTTCCCCCCAAAAAGGCAGACCCAATCAATTATGTTTAGGCATGCATCGTTAGGTGGTAAAAATATAAAGGAAAGCAAGGAAGCTATTATAAAAGTCAAGATTGTGGTTACCTTTGGTGAGGAGGGCGGAAGTTGGGATGAGAAGATGGAATAAGAGGAGACACAATGTTCTATTTCTTGGCCTAGGTGGTGGTTAAATGGCATTCATTTTGTAATTATTAATTAAGCTTTGTACCTTTTTAAATATACACACATATACATATATACATATATATACATATACACACACACACATATATACATTCCTCCCCTCCAGTGAACAAGGTTAGAAAGGCAGCCTTCATGGTTTGGGACAGTCAATATTAATGGTCAAGAGGGTGAGCCTCGGAGTTAATCAGCTTGGGAGTCAAATGTGCTTCCACTACTCACCATCTGTGTGGCTTTGAGCACTCTAACCTTGCTCAACCTCTGTTTCCTCCTCCGGAAAATGAGAAAAACAGTAACATCCACCTTATAGGCTTGTTATATGAGTTAAGTGAAATTATTTATATGACACTTAGCCCACTGCCTGACACTTGCTTAAGTGCTCATAAATGGCAACTATACCAAAAAGACAATTCAATGCCTTTTTTTTTTTTTTTTGGCTTGTATAATTTCCCAGGTGGATTTCTCTTCAGAGCAGAACAGGGAGTATAAGTGGAAATTGAGGCAAAGAGAGGAACTCCCTGAACATGCTCTCATCATGAAGTCATACCAACCACTCTAGGGAGCTAATTGGATGTGTTAGAAATGGACCTACTAGGGATATATTCACTATCAGGTGCCAAATATTAATATAAGCCTTCAGCTAAGAGGTTATCTGTTCAAAAAGGACCCACAGCAAGTTTTTTTTAAGGAGGAACTTCAGAAGAGAAGAGATATGGGAATTCATCTAGTTCCTAACATGTGATGGAACACAAATATACACAGTGACTATAATAAAACAGTAGAAAGAGCATCATGGAAGATGGAATGATTAATAAACTCAAAGGAATGGCCACTTTGAGAATCTTAAGGGAGTTATGGACTCCTGTCCTGGAAAAATGTGCATAGACCATGACACACACACACTTCTTATTCAATTCTAGGGAATTCACAGTCTCTCCAAAGCCCTTCTCCAGACAGTCTGGGTTCTTCATGCCTTCTAAATATAGGGTTCTCTAGAGGGAGAGCAATCACAGCCAGAAAGACCTAGTAGGAGCACAGCATGGAAGGCTTAGGAAGAGGAGGAGCTTTTGATAAGAGCAGGGTTTCACAAAACTACGTCTGACAGACATGGGAAATCTTACTGAGTACATGCTTAAATATATATATGAAAAAGATAAACATATTTATATGGTTTTTTATATTATCATGTGGCAATCTGACTTACCGATATGGTGTATCTTACCTGATACTGCGTGCGAGATAACACAACCGACCGGTGCGTGGTATTGAAATGCGTGTGATTGGCAGCGTTTACTAAATATCCACATTGACAGATGTGGCTTCCTTGATGATAGTTGGTTCATGCATTTTGTCAATATCAGTATAAGTTTGTGATATTAGCTAATGTTAATTGTGTATACGTTATGATGCTGTACAAATTCATTCTCTATGATTCTGTGACCGAAAGAATGGATTCCTCTTGGCGGTCATTTTCTGTAGCCTGCCTTAGTCACCACAACCAGGATAGCTCATGAGCCACTGCTGGGATTCTTCTGACTCTTGGGAAACGTCGAGTGCAATGAATGCTGTGATGTACCCTCCAGATATCCCTTTAGGAATGAAGGGCTTGAGCTCAGTCGTTGGGACAACCCTGGGGGCTGTCTCAGTTCCAGAGCTTCTCCTGGGGCTGGCTGAGCCCATTTCCAGGCCAGCATCACGGCTCAACTTTTCCCTCAACTGACTCCTGCTTCCTTCCTCTCTTTGCCACAGGAGTTGATTCCGAGAGCATTCGCTCATGAAAGCCGTGGTTGCTAACTACCTCAGAGGTTATATCCTTGAGAATTTCACCCTGCAACACGAGTTCAAGAGCTAAATTCTCAGGGAGCCTCTCGAGGTCTCAAGCATCTCAGTTCTTAGGAAAGAGTTACTAATATGACCCCTGCAAGGCAACCGTGACGCCTGATCCGCATAAGGCATACCTCCCCCAACCCCTTTCCTCAGCCCAACTGGTATTAGACTCTGGCCAGCAGAACTAGTTCCAGACTCCACCCATTGGTAGAGATGTGGGTTACTACCTGGCTTTGGTAAGATCAAATAAGGAACTGCTCAGGCTAACGAGATGAGCTATCGTGGCTGATGTTTGGGCTGGGAATGAGACTGAAGGCAGTTTCTACCCCCTCCCCTTTTTTTCCATTGTTGGCCCCTTAAGGCGCCTCTTTAGATGTTTGTTTTTTTTTCCTGTAGTCACCACCCCCATGATTTTTTTTTTTAAGGAGGAAAGTGTTTTTTAACAACTTCATTGTGATATGATTCACATACCGTACAATTATCCATTTAAAGGATACAAATCAATGGCTTTTGGAATATTCAGAGTTGTGGAACTATCACTTCAATCCATATTAGAACATTTCGTCAACCCCAACATAAACCCTGTGCCCACTAGTTGTTACCCCGAGCCTCCACCTTCATTTCCCCCAGTCCTGGACAATCCCTAGTGTACTTTTTAATTCTATAGATCTGCCTTTCTGGACACTTCATATAAAAGCAATCATATAATATGTGGTCTCTGTGAAGTTTTAACAAGGCTGATATATTATCTATTTGTTTATGGACTGCATGTATAGCTGAGCTTTATGACTAAAGAGGATAAGACTTTTTTATACCCCCACCAGTTTCCATTGCCTACATTGAGAAGGCGTGAGCCAAGGTGACTATGTCTCCACAGAATTTTCTAAACCAGCTGCAGATACCAAAACTGTGAGTCATTTGTTGACAATACATGATTATCAAAATGCGGTCTTTGTATAATTGGTCTAATTACTACCACCACCTCCAGAAACTGGCTACAAGGAAACTCTTCGTGAGCATAATAGAAGTGAGTGCAGTTTTTCCTGAACAAGCCCAGATACTACTTTATAAATGGAAAAATCTGATCCTAAAAAGTAGCAACCTGGACTTGTCTTTTACCTCCCTCCGCCTTTGAATGGACCTACTGAAAAGTTGCAGGTGTCCTGCCTGCTTTCGCTGCAGAGCACCTGGAGATGTCACCAGCGTGATCAGATCTGGCAGTCAAAACTCCCAGAGTCTGGAAACATTTCAGAATAACATAATGAATTTGAAAGAAAAAGATGGTAGTCTGGTAAGTGGTTTAAATCCCCTTGAAATAAACATAATCTGAGGTTTTAAAAACATTCCTATTTCCATGAATAACATTTTGAATAAGTGTTAAAACATCTGTAAGCTTCCCTTTTGTAAGATTTTGTTTGTTTTTGTTTTGTTTTGTTTTATGTAGTAGCTGTTTTCTTCCTATAAGTTTATATGTTTTATTCCCCTTAACCATTGGAAATTTCTTCTGGGTAGAGAGTATCACAAAGAAATCAACCCTGCCTCCTGTCTACCTTGGATTACTGTAAACTTGACTATGAAAATCATCTCAAAAGTCCTTATCTACAAAATTAATTGATCTAGACCTGCAAGAACAGTTGGCTCTATTCTGATAAGTTGGGGATGTCTCTTTACAAATGACTTTTCCAAGGACTGATACTTAGGGAAGAAAACCTGGTCAAGGAATTAGACTGATATTAGCCAAGAGTCTTGAGTTCCATTTTCAAATGAATCAAAATATGTACATCCCTTTCTTTCTCTTAAACTGCGTTTCTCAATCCTGGCTATATGCTGGAGTCATGCGGGGATCTTTAAAAATGATGATGCTCAGGTCCCATGCCCAGAGATTCTGATTTAATTGGTTGGGACAGTAGCCTGGGCATCAGGATTTTTAACCTAATTACACGAAAATCTCTGGGGTTGGGTCTCAGCCATCAGTACTCTTTAAAGCTCTCCAGGTGGCTGCAGCATGCACCCAGGGCTAAGAACCACTGCATAAGCCTACCTTCATCTTGAGCGCATAAGTCAAGGCTTAAATTATTCCTCATTGATGAATGAATCATGTACAATGAGAAATCCTGGGTTTTATTTCCAGTCTTGCTCCTATCTAACTGAGCAATTCGTTCCCTTTCCTGTGTCCTGATTTACTTATCTGCAGAGCAAAGAAAATGGGTCTCATAACATCTAAGGCTTTTTCCCATTCTGACTTTCTTAAGTTAATACTAGTGGTTTCTTCCTATTTTAAAGCTACAACAGCCCTGAAGCTTTTGTAGGATTTTGTATGTCAGACAAATAAAATGAAATAATAGTGCCACTATTCATCTTTGGCCAGTTAATTTTCACTGAACAATTCTAAAGAAAAAATATTTATCAACTAAGTACTAGGTGCCAGACACTGAACAAAATTAATATAGTTTCTTCCCTCTTAGAGTCTGTCGGAGATAATACAAGGAGAAGAAAAAGGTGAACAAAGGAAAATATTTATAATCAGTAGTAGATGTCATAAAAACAAACAAACCCAGTAGGAAGCTCATCTAGAATTAAAGTGGGGCAGGGCGGGGGAGGCTGGCCTTAAATGGGTGAGCATGGGGCAGGGGTCGTCAAGGTTAAATAGTGACCTTATAGGAAGTGTTAATTCACTCAACATTCAACAAGTATCTATTGAGCTCTTCCTACGGCACTAAGTGTTAGAAATAGAACAGTGGGGAAGAAAAATTAAAACAAGAAACAAAGTCTGGGCCTCAAAGAGCTTGCATTCTGGAAGTGAAAAGGAGGCAGAGACAGTCTGGAGTCTGTATGTGTGTAAGAGTGGCGGCTGGGAGGAGTATGCATTTCAGGTCAAGGAACGAGCTGCTGTGAAGATCCTGCAGATGGTAGCTGGATATCTCAGGAACCAAAAGTGGGCTAGTGTGGCTGGAGTACAGTGAGGGCAGTGAGACCTGGCTGGAGAAGCGGACTGGAGGAAGATTGTGAGAGGTCTCAGAGGCCAGAAAATGAGTTTAAAAGGTTAAGTGAATAAGGTTTAAGCAAAGCACCTAGCATTTGAATTGAGTCTGTTGAATGTAGGTTTAAAATCACTGTTTTGGGTTAGTAGCTTAGCTGATGATTGAGCCCCACATCCATACCTCGATTGGCTGTATTCTTGAATCTGAAAATGCAAGAACTACTGCAATGTCTGAATATTACCCCTAAGGCTGTTATGTTACCAGTTACTCGGTGGGGTCATGGCAGTGGTAAGTATGTGTGCATCCCTGGGAAGGGAGGGGATGGGGCTGTAGCCTGTCTGGATCCTTAAAGGTCAAAGATCTGTGACCCATGAACTAAGAGGCCTCATAAAAGCATTTGGGCCAACAGAGCTCTACAATAGCACCAAGAATATATTTAGTCATTTGTTCATTCATTAACTCCACAGTGGACATTAACTGAAAGCTTAGGACCACAGGAGTTTCCCCAAAGAAGAGAGACGGACAACCTGACTATTACAATATAATGTGGGAAGTGTTATGGCAGAGATGGGCCCTCAATGCTATGGGGACTCGTAAGAGAGCTATCGTTAAAACTCACAGTGGTGATGGGAAGGGTCTGGGAAGAATTCCAACTCAAGTAACTTGAGTTGATTCAACTAAATGTTGAAGGGCTTTTAGGAGTTGGCTGGATAAAGAAACAGAAGAGTATTCTAGGTAAAGAGAACTCCTAGGGCAGTGGGATCAAGATGAGAGAGATTAAATGTCTCACCAGGGACAAAAAGTAGAGAGATGAGGATGGAGAGGACAATAAGGGCCCGGTCAGGAAGGGCATTGTAATCCATGCCAAGGAGTCTGGAATTCATGCCAAGGCCACTGGAAAACCATTCCATAATTTTAAGGAAGGGAATGAATGACCCATGATAACTTCAAAAATGAATCATCATAATTAACATTGATTGATTTCTTATTGTGTGTCATGCACTCTTCTGAGGTCTGTCATGTACAATGACTCACTTAATCTTTTCTAAACTCCTTTGAATTAAGGACTATTATTAGCCTCCTTTTTTAAATGAGGAAGCTGAGCCCTACTTAATGCAGGAAATTCTCTCAGAGTGGCTCAATTAGTAAGTAGATGAACTAGAATCCAAAACCAGACTGTTGGCTCCAAAGGAGAGCACATGAGTACCATGCTACCTACCTAGATCCTTGTTACCAAAGTAGGGCTTCTGGACCAGCAGTGTTAGCATTACCTGAGAACAGATCTTGGGCCTCACCCAAGAACTCTTGAATCCAAAATCTGAATTTTAACAACATGTCCCAGGTGACTTGGATGCACATCCATGATCAAGAGGCCTAACCCACATGCAGGAACTGGGCCAGGGGTGATGGATTGGAAGCCAAATACTCCATCCAAAGAGGAATACTATTCTAGCTCCTATTGATGGGAGAATGCCAAAATGTACTGAGCGCCCCCACCCCTGCTGCAAATTCATTTTTCACGTTTTGACAGTAGGGAAGGGATAAGGATTTCACTATTCTTTTAAAACCATTTTACTATTTTTTAAAACCATTTTTTAAACCATCAGTGTGTTGGCTGGCAAAAGATGTTTGCAAGTGGAATTTGGCCTAGCAGCTGCCAGTGTAAAATTTCTGACTCATAAAATCTGAGAGATTTAGGGACATGGAGAAGCTTCTTTTCCTTGGGTCACTTTTAGTTGTTCTTTGTTTCTAAGATGACAGCTGTTTGTGAGTAACGACTAGAGAATAGGTCTAGAAGTATGGAGCCAAAGAAGTCCCTTCATCTGTGTTTCGTCTAGAGTTTTGGGAGCTGCCTGTGCTAGGTGGTGTTTATGTTGGTTTGGGGCCAGATCCATAGTTGGTAAGAAAAGGCAATTATCTTCTTGGTGTATCTGGGACCTTATGGTGACAGAAGAAGACAACTTGTCAAGAATATGGGGGGCTCGATATTTTGGCCGTCGGTTATTGTCTTTCCAGAAAGTAATCAAAATACATATGGGTTTGGGAATGTCTTTCCAAGGTACTCTTGGAATAACTGTATAGTGTTATGTCCTTATGATGTATGCTATAAAAAATAGGTGTTTTTAGTGAGGCTGCACTGTCCTCTGCCAAGAACCCCAAAGTAAGTTGCACAGATTTTCTTTTGCAGACTTATAGGTAGCAACGAGAAGTTTTAAGTGATAGGATATATATAAATTGTATTTTAGAACTATCACTCTGATGGGAATGTTAAGGATAAACTGGAAAGGGTAAAGACCGAAGATCAATAAGGAGGCTATTTTTTTTAAATTTTTTATTTCTTTTCAGCGTAACAGTATTCATTGTTTTTTCACCACACCCAATGCTCCATGCAATCCGTGCCCTCCCTAATACCCACTACCTGGTTCCCCCAACCTCCCACCCCCCGCCCCTTCAAAACCCTCAGGTTGTTTTTCAGAGTCCATAGTCTCTCATGATTCACCTCCCCTTCCAATTTCCCTCAACTCCCTTCTCCTCTCCATCTACCCTTGTCCTCCATATTATTTGTTATGCTCCACAAATAAGTGAAACCATATGACACTTGACTCTCTCTGCTTGACTTATTTCACTCAGCATAATCTCTTTCAGTCCCGTCCATATTGATACAAAAGTTGGGTATTCGTCCTTTCTGATGGAGGCATAATACTCCATAGTGTATATGGACCACATCTTCCTTATCCATTCATCCATTGAAGGGCATCTTGGTTCTTTTCACAGTTTGGCGACCGTGGCCATTGCTGCTATAAACATTGGGGTACAGATGGCCCTTCTTTTCACTACATCAGTAGTGCAATTGCAGGGTCATAGGGAAGCTCTATTTTTAATTTCTTGAGGAATCTCCACACTGTTCTCCAAAGTGGCTGCACTCTTTTAATGGCCCCAAAGAGTTATGAATGATATCCACCCACTCACTCAAGTCAAATCAATGGGAGTCCCCTTGGACTGCCTCACTCCCAAAACCTTTTAGTCACTAAGTCCTTTACATTCTACTGGATGTCCACCACATCCATTCCTTCCTCTTTTTACTTTTCTTTATTATTTGATTTCTTAGTTATTAACATATGATGTATTATTTGTTTCAGGGGTACAGGCCTGTGATTCATCAGTTTCACACAATTCACAGCGCTCACCCCAACACATGCCCTCCCGATGTCCGTCCTCCTGGCGCCATTGCTATTTTCCCTACTGGGACCCATGTTCTTTTTCACTTCAACTCTAGGCTGAAGTGTCTCCAGTCACTATACCGTACAACCTGTCTTTCGTGTAACTGCCAGAATCTGACCTTTTCATTACTCTAAGTAAAAAATTCCCCGGGACTTCTGGGTGGCTCAGTCAGTTAAGCATTTGACTTCGGCTCCGGTCATGATCTCAGGGTCTTGGGATCAGCTGGCGGCTTGCGGGGGGCTCCCTGCTCATCGGGGAGTCCACTTCTCCCTCTCTCTCTGTCCATCCCCCCACCCCATTCCTGCTCTCTCTTTCTCGCAAATAAATAAATACATAAATACATTTCTCCTGTGGAATATGAGCCCTCTAGTTATTGCACTGAAATTTGCTTCTTGCTGTATCTTATACTCATTCATCTTACTCATTATCCCCTTAAGCCCCAATATCTGGAGGGAAATGTTTGCAAAACTTTGAATATGGCAGGGTGTTTCTTCATGTCAACCTTTTCCTGCCTCCCTTCCTTTCTCCTACCTTCTTCCCCGCTTTTTCCCCTTTCTGCCCCATTCAGAAAAACCTGTTCATCTGGCCTGTCAGGCTTTGCTGAAAACTCCACCCCATTGCCTTCATTATGTCCTGGGAAGAATTTCTTAATCCCCAGCATGTAGCAACAGCATACAAATAAATATTCTTGATAATTATTTATTGAATAAATGAAAAAATTGGGCGTGTGCTCTTTCCTTAATTCATTAGTGGAAGAGTTTGGTGGTTGTTTCTTAATCCTACGTCACTGTCTAGGAGAGCTTGTTCATGCCCATGGGCTTCAATGATCACCTCTACAGAAGTAACTTCCAAAGAGCCTTCGGTTCTGGGTCCTTTATTACTTCCTAGATATTCCAGTGGGGAAAATAAGCCAAAAGTAGGGACAGTACTCAGAGGTCTAAGTGAGAGGCAGCGAGAGTGGGAATGAGGGAACAAATTTAAGACACATCTGAGATATAACTTGCATCCAGCCCAGATGGGGGGACTTGCCGGTGTTCTGAAATTACACAGTAGCTGCGATGTCGCCTTCTCCCGTGATGGAGGCTGACAAAGTGCGTGCTCACAGGGCTGGGGAAGGGCAAACATTTTCAGAGCACCGCTCCTCTTCCCTTCCCTTCTCTTCTCCAAGTCGGTTTTACAGATGAGTGAGAAGCCAGTGGAGCTGGGAACTAAGAAGGAAAATGCCAGTTTCTCCTCTAAGCCCCAGGTCTAATCTTTGGTCTTGGGATTCCCAGATATGTAAGATCAAGACTGCTGAATACTTTTAGTAATTGCATGACATTAGACCAGAAAATTTCCTTTATGCCCTCTATTCACAATTTATGGCTTTTGGCAGACCGGCGTGCTGGACAGCTGAGTCCACCTCGATTTACTGCCATCTCCTGGATTCCCCGTGAGAACTGTGGCTCCAGGCCAAAAATCCCATGTGTGATCTGTCAGGTCTGACCACAGGCAATAACAAGGCTTTGCCTGGCAGGCTCCCCAGGGGAAGCTGCCCTCCCCATACCAGATTTGGTGCACAGCCAGGACATCTGGAGGGCGTTGCAGTCAAGGACTCAGGCCCTTTTTGAGCCAGCCATACTCATATGCATATCAGCATTCCCAGCCCATAGGCACCTCTATTTGGAGGCCTCTTCATGGCGGGTGGGGGGGTGTGGGGTTGTTGAAGACACTTATCAAGCATGTCCACCAAGAGCTTGGCCAAGGCAGTTTTCTCCACTTGGACTCAGTACCTTTTCACACCAAGCCCTTTCCCCGCTTCCTTCCTGCGGCCCCACAAGTCCATAAAAAAGCAAGGGTTTTTGTTCAGGGTTCCTTGGCAGTCAGATGATATCCCCATCTGTGCTTCCATTCGATCCCTGCCTGGTGCCATGCCATGGGGAGAAATGGAACACTAGTGCCCTGGTGAGCTAGTGCCCTTCTCTGTTCCCTCTTGTTTATTCTGTTGCAGTAAGTAAATAAAAAGGTTTGCTTGTCATTTTCATTTTTGTGTGTTATCCTAATTGACCACTACAACACCTGGCAGTTTGGCCCACATCTGTTTGGGTTCCTTTTCTTTTAAATAGGTATAAGAATATTCCATCCAAACTCCTTCTACTAAAGGCTCTGGGCTCTTGAAACAAGACCTATTTATTCTACATGTTATAGATTCTATTTTTTTTTCCACTCTAGCAAGATTCAAATATATTGAGAAAAAGAGAATGAATAATCCAGATACACGTTAGACAACATTAGATAGAATATTGAAACCTCTAAAACAAAAGCAGTATTTTTGCTTGGCCTACAGAATAATGTGACTAATTTTGGCCAGATGGAGCATGATTATGAATTAGCTACGTGTAGACTAGATTTGAGACACTACACAGTGACCCGCTACATTGCTTTAAATTACACAGATGAGGCTCTTTGCCCATGGTAGTTTAATTATTTTCTTGGAAGACATTACACTTCTTTATTCAGGTAGCCTAATGAATTTTATAATTACCTTTTCCTCTGAAGTCCACAAATGATGACTCCCCATCTGGACTGGTAAAGAAGAACCCACAGTGGGAAACATTACTGATGTGTGAAAAACTCAGGACAGCATTCCTTTGCTGACCGTTCCCATTTTTGCACATAGCCAATAGTCGATTGAAGTGCCTGTGTCTCTTGCCCTGGGGGAGGAGAAGAGCAAATTTCTCTTACCCCTGCAAGGTCCGTATCTTTATTACTTTCATAGTTCCTGCCATAGATTAGTACGGCATCACCTCTTGTCTGGATTGTTAGGAACTGATGCTTAGTATGTATCCAATTCTCCCTCCACATTGACATCTGAGTTCCCATTATCAAATACAAGCCTCCATTGACTAGCCAATGCCTTTAGGATCAAATCAAAACTCCTAAGCAGAAAACAAACAAACAAACAAACAAACAAAATCCAAAGCAAGCTAAGTCTCTTTCTGTCTTGTTTTCTAGCATCATATTATATACTCAAGGCATAATATCCCCACTCTCCTTTGAACAAAATCCCTTCCACTTCTGTGTCTTTGCACCAATGATTTCTCTGGCTACGCAAATTGCGCATGCTCATTCCTCTTCTAGGAGCCATCATACTCATCTTTTGATACTAGATTAAATTTTAGTTGTTATGTTCAATACATTAAGGGCAGAAGAGCAAAATAGGAGAGAGGAAAAGCACCTGGAGCTTGGGATCCACCCTCTCCACCCATCACTGTGAGTTGGAGTGACTTGCTCACCTTCCTTAAGCTTCTGTTCTCTCATAAGTAAGTCAGCAACCTTTCCTCCCAGCTTTACTGAGGTATGACTGACAAATAAAAACTATATATATTTATATTGTAAAATGTAATGATTTAATATATGTATACATTGTGAAATGTTTACACAAGTTAACACACATATCACCTCATAGTTACCTTTTTGTGTGAGTGTGTGTGTTTGTTTGTGTAGTGAAGACATTTTAGATCTAGTCTCTTAGCAAATTCCAAGTATATAGTACAATATTATTATTTTTTTTTGTTTTTAAAGATTTTATTTATTTATTTGACAGACAGAGATCACAAGTAGGCAGAGAAGCAGGCAGAGGAGGAAGCAGGCTCCCTGCTGAGCAGAGAGCCCAATGCGGGACTCGATCCCAGGACCCTGGGATCGTGACCTGAGCTGAAGGCAGAGGCTTTAACCCACTGAGACACCCAGGTGCCCTAGTACAATATTATTAACTACAATCCATCACGCTGTACAGTGGATCCCCAGAACTTATCTGTCTCACAACTGAAAGTTTATATACCCTTTGACCAACATCTCCCCATTTCCCTCAGCTCCTGGAGGCCACCATTCTACCCTCTGGTTCTGTGAGTTGGAGATTTAATAGTCACTGCGCATGAGTTTGTTGGGAGATCCAATTGTAGCAACCTTTTTAAAGTGCTTAGCACAGTGCCTGACATATTGTAAGTGCTTCATATGTAAATGTTAACTATTATTTCTATTTTTGCTGATATTTTCTCCGATTCAGTTGTATTTTGATTTTGTTATGTTATAGCTAAACTAGCTTTTATGCCTAGAATTATATTAGCTTGGGTGACTTGAATGATCAAAGTAATAGTCATTACCAATTCTAGTTTATTTATTCCTTAACATTTACCACAGCTCTATCTTATGGAGTATGGTTGAACAAATTGTATAGAACTATCATGCAGTAGTGATATTGGAAATTTAGTTCTATCAAGAACTATTAAGCCAGGATTAAGTTTTTGTACTTAGGGGATTCTTAGAGTCCGGTCAGGTATTTTTAATACTTTGCACTGATAATAAGCAATATTGACATAATCAAATAATTTAAAGACCCTGTGTTTGCAAGTTCTTTCTACCTACGTTCCCTATGCTTGATTAAAGAAAAGTATTTTTATTGAATTTATACACACAAGTGTGATCTTTTAATACCATTTATTTCAATTTAATGACACGTCAGAGTCAAATTTATTTCTATTCTATATCAAAATGCCACAGATTTCATTGTGATTTCTAATCTAGCTTTTGGGATCTGACCAGCTCTTTTATGTAAATACAGTTTTCTGCCAAGAGAAGGTAATAGAATTTGCAGTAAAAATTAATTGTGAATGACTTGTTTCATCTTTGAGTGTATACATGTGTACAACTATGTCTTATTCATCTAAAATCACAAATTTAAACATGTTGAGAATAGAAACCCTCCCCCATTATTCCACAGCTTTGCAGTTGACTTTTCTTCTATAAACCTATAATAACCTGTATCACCTCACTTTTCACTTTGTATTACAATATTGGTTCACAGGGTCATTCTGTGTCCATCCACAACTGACAAGCGAATGAATAAATAAAAATGAATAGAAGAATGAATGCTGAAAAAAACAAATTGTTTCTTTGAGTGACCTGTCCATGAATCAGACAGATATTCTCAGGTTAGTGGATGACATATTAAAATGCAAAGTCCTAACCAACCATTGCACCTGGCCACCTGCCCCATATGCTCCACCCAGGTGAATATGATGAATCTCGGGAAACTATGGAAGGCACAAGGCCATGGTTGGCCTAAGGTCCCAACTTAAACAGGACTTCCTGCTCTGGTACAACGACCTCAACAACCAAGGGCCCACAGAAGAGCCTTCCTTGATTCACACAAAATCAGCAAATATCTACCCCAATTTCAGACCCACTCCCAAGACCTCATTCTGAGGAGTTCAGTTTGGAATTTGGCCGCTCTTCTTCTACTATTGTTTTCAAAACTGACTGAGATAGGAAAGAAAAACATATTCAGGAAAGAAAATTGGATCAAATATTTAACACCTCATATTAAATGTGGTAATGATGACTATATGCATGGCTGTCCAAATTAATCTCACATTAATCCTTAAAAAAACAACAAAATAAAATACAGTACAAAGCCCTGAATGTTAGCACATGTATGATACGGTTTTACATTTTACATGGATATACTGTATGTCCAAATGGTATATGCATTGATCCTCTTCAGGTAATATAATTTAGGAAGAACTTGTGTCATGGACAGGTGACACAAGAAAAGGCATGTATAACACAGTCTGTCATTTCAAACATTTTTTCTGTTTTTAAAGTCAATTTTTAAAATCTTCTTTTAATACGGATCTATGAAATGACATTGACACTTACACTTGAGCACCCACAGGAAAGTTAAGAATTATCTCACATTATGTCAGGTTCACATAAATCCATACTCACAAGGACAGAGATCTGTGAAGGGAAGGGGCACTTTATCTGGTAGGAAATGGAAAATGAGCCCAGAAATTTTCTTCCCACCAAGAGTGTTTGGTAAGGGTTATTACATAAATATACTCCATACGTGGTCCTAAGAAAATACTATTATTTTTTTATGTCCACACATTTTAGATCTAGAAATAAAATGTAAACCACAAGAAAACTCAGCAGGAGATAATTACTGGAGAATACAAAAAGCATAATTATTAGGAAGGCAAGCCTGGTATCAGAGTTACCAGGCAACCAATCCCAAGAGAAAGTAATATGAAAGTGGATTGGGAGATAAGGTCATCCAATCATCTAAATGCCTGGGCAATTAGGTGTTTGAGGAGAAGTGGAAATGAACATGTTATCATTTCATGGGGACTTAAGAAAATTTCCTAACAAGTCAGCAGAAGAGGAAATGAAGAGAGGGGACAATTTGCTAGTAAAGGTGTTATTAACCGTTCCCTGGCTTCTCCCTACTCACCCGCTCTCCTCCAACTAAATTATATTAGTCCCTAATTGTCAACATCTGCAGAGCAATAAACTTTAAAATACTTTCCCCATCATTCTAATCTTGCTTACACATGAATAGGTCTAAGTGTGTGTGCTTGTGTATGCAAACACATTTGTTTTCCTGGATATAGAGCTTAGGATGTGAGGAAAGAGAGAAAATAGCATTCAAAGTTTCTAGGTGGAACCACTTCCAAGGGCTCAAAGACATCAACATCCTGTGCAGTTCCAGAATCTATGAGCAGCCCAGTGTTGTAGGGGTTCAGTGTATCGGGTGGTGGTTTGGAGTTGAGGAATAAAGCTGAAAAGCAAGCTGGGGCACACTTACGTCCTGCGGGCAGAAAACAGGGAGTCAGTAGAGATTTTAGAACAAGAAAGCACTTTTATTTTTATTTTTTTTAAAGATTTTATTTATTTGACAGAGAAAGACACAGCGAGAGCGGGAACACGAGCACAAGCAAGAGAAGTGGAAGAGGGAGAAACGGGCTCTGCACTGAGCAGGGAGCCTCACTCGGGACTCGATCCCAGGACCCAGGGATCATGACCTGAGCTGAAGGCAGACGCTTAAAGACTGAGCCACCCAGGTGCCCAAGAAAGCACTTTTAAAAGTAAAGTTCCCCTAGCAACAACGTTCAGGCAAGACAGATTGGGTGTTGGGATTAGAAAAGCTGCAGTGGCAATGCCAAGGAGGAGCCTCATGCAGGACAGGAGCCTGAGGAGAATGGACAGGACCTGATGCTTCCCTGGATACAGGCAGTAAGGGAGAGGGGTGGCAAGTCTTCTTAGCTAAGGGCAAGAATACAGGCAAGAGTGAAAATCTTGCAATCCAGGACACAGAACAGCCAGCTGGAGCTGTCCAGTTGGTGGTTGCAAATATGTTTCTGGAACTCAGGCGAAAGGTCAGGATTAGGCTACTTTGTAACCCATGATGACACAGATGGAATCTGAAGACAGTATGAATTGGATCATCTAGAGAGGAGAGTAAAAAAAACAAAACAAAAAAAACAAAAAACAAACAAACAAACAAAAAAACAAAGAAAAGATGAGGCATGGAACTAAGGATTATAAAACTTAAGGGTAGGGGCGCCTGGGTGGCTCAGATGGTTAAGCATCTACCTTTGGCTTAGGTCATCATCCCAGGGTCCTGGAATCGAGTCCTGCCTCGGGCTTCTGGCTCAGCAGGGAGTCGGCTCCTCCCTCTACCTCTCCCCCTGCTCATGCTCTCTCTCCCTATCTCAAATGAATAAACAAGATCTTTTAAAAAAAAAAAAAGAAAAGAAAAAGAAAGTCTGTAGGCAAAACAAAGGAAGAGAAGCCAATGTAAGAGATAGAAAAGGATGGTCTGAGACGCAGCAGGTTACTAGAAGCAGGTCATGCCATGGAGATCAAGAAAGACAATTTTGAGAAGCTGGAGTATCTCTTGCTTCCAGATTCTGTATCCAACACTTAAAGGATACATATCCTTCTTTTTTTTTTTTTCCCCCTTAGAGTTTATTTATTTATTTATTTGTCAGAGAAAGAGAGACAGCATAAGCAGGGGGTGGCAAACAGAGGGAGAAGCAGGCTCCCCACTTGAGCAGGGAGCCCGATGGATGCGGGGCTCAGTCCCAGAACCCTGGGATCATGACCTGAGCCAAAGGCAGACGCTTAACTGACTGAGCGACCCAGGTGTCCCAGACACATACCCTTCTTCAGCACACATGATTCATATAAGGCATAAAGCGAATCTAAACAAATATTAAAGAACAGGTATTATGTAGAACACATTCTCTGAGAACAATACAATTAAGTTAGAAGTAAATAACGAGAAGATAGGTTAGAAATTCTATGTAGTTGGAAGTTGAAAACACACATAAGTAAACTGATATGTCAAAGAATAAATTGAATTAGAACTTAATGAATGCTTAAAGGAAATGATAATGAAACACTATATATCAAATCTTGAGGTATACAATGAAAATGTTTCTCCAAGGAAAATTTATAGCCTTGCATGCTTATTTAAGAAATGGATAGAGCCTGAAAATTAAAGAGCTAAATGTTTATCTCAGTAAATTAGGAAAAGATTGACAGAATAAAGCCAAAGAAAATAAAAAGAATAAAAATATAAGCAGAAGGGGCGCCTGGGTGGCTCAGTGGGTTAAAGCCTCTGCCTTCGGCTCAGGTCATGATCCCAGGGTCCTGGGATCGAGCCCTGCATTGGGCTCTCTGCTCGGCGGGAAGCCTGCTTCCTCTTCTCTCTCTCTACCTGCCTCTCTGCCTACTTGTGATCTCTGTCTATCAAATAAATAAATAAGATCTTTAAAAAAATATATATATATAAGCAGAAATAAGTGAAATACAAAAAGACACCATAGAGTGAGTCAATAAAACTAAAAATTTTTCTTTAAAAAAATACAAATTAGATAAACCTTTGTGATATTAATAATGAGAAAAGAAAAAAAATAATTGGCTAGAAATGGGGACATATGTGCTGAAATAGCCTAGATTAAAAAGATAATATGAGAACACTATGAGCAATTTCATTACTAACAAGATCTAGGAATAACGGGGGCACCTGGCTGGCTGAGTCGTTGACCGTCTGCCTTTGACTCACGTCATTATCCCGGGGTCCTGGGATGGATCCCCGCATCGGGCTCCCTGCTTGGCGGGAAGCCTGCTACTCCCTCTCCCACTCCCCCTGCTTGGGTTCCCTCTCTCACTGTCTCTCTCTCTGTGTCAAATAAATAAATAAAGTTTTAAAAGAAAAAGATCTAGGAAGTACTGTTTTCTTCTTCCCTGTAATCTTGTTTAGGAAGGCATCTAATCCTTTATTTGAAGGACCCTAAGAATAAAGCCAGATCTACCAGCAGATATCCAAGCTATTGCCACAACCATCCCC
Source organism: Martes martes (assembly GCF_963455335.1). Taxonomy (NCBI): domain Eukaryota; kingdom Metazoa; phylum Chordata; class Mammalia; order Carnivora; family Mustelidae; genus Martes; species Martes martes. The sequence continues at coordinate 133,601,239 of NC_137894.1, forward strand.
CTCCCAAAATTTGCTGGGATTGTCACTTGAGATTTAGCAGTCTGACTTTAAGCATCACCTTTGGGGTCCTCCTTGCCATATCAGTCATCAGTCAATGATCTTCCTTGGGATACTTCCTGTGCTTCACTCCAGAATTAGCCAGATGTCTCAGGGGCATACTCAACCTAAAGGGTGTGCGAATTGTTGGTTGTCTTTGAATGTCATACTGGAATTTGATCAATTTAGTCCAGCTTTGCTATTGCTTTTTGATGACTCAGGAGTGTTACGAGGTTTACTGCTACACAATCTCATGGATACATGGCCACTGTCCTGCAATGAGAATACAAATCCAAGAAGAGGTTCTTGGAAGGATTCTTTCTTTTCCTTCCTTCCTTCCTTCCTTTCTTTCTTTCCTTTCTAAGATTTTATTTATTTGTCAGAGAGAGAGAGAACACGCACAGGGGGAGCTGTAGGCAGAGGGAGAAGCAGGCTCCCTACTGAGCAAGGAGTCCAATGTGGATGCGGGACTTAATCCCAGGACTCTGGGATCCTGACCTGAGCAGAAGGCAGTCGCTTAATCAACTGAACCACCCAGGCATTCCAAGGATTCTGTTTCTTCTGTGTTAAGCTAACCTGTGCTCCATGTTTGGGATTCTAGGATTGAATTCTTACTATTCAGATTTTTTTTGAACTGCTGCCTTCAGAGGTACTAACCCATGTCAAGTTTTGGTCTTTGCTACAAAGGGTGGTGTAGATTTTCTTATAACCCTTAAACAACAAAACATTTGGTACCATATCTCTCCCTGGACCACCAGGGCTACACTCAGGGGTTCCAGCAAAACTTTTCAATACTTCCTAAAGAATTCCGAGATAATTTTCTGTCCTCACTAAATAAGAGAGTGAGAGAAAAAAACCCCATACATTTAATACTTGTTAGAACCCCTTTCTGGTAGGATACCATACAAAACATTATCATGTATTTATCTTTCTATTCTGTGGATTTCCAAAACATTAGCATAAATGAAGTAGTTGGTCTACATTGTTCTAAGATCAAGAGAGATTTTAAGGAGTTTTCTTGTCACTTCTCACAAATCCATTTCCATTTCATAATCATGCCCAGGAATTTGTGGGGCACAGTATCAGGAGTAAGGCAGCTTCCATGCCCAGTCCCAAGAGATAAACCCAGTCATGTCATCTCAGCCCCTCTCTTCCCAAAGGCTGTCCCTTCACCCGGATAGAACAGCCCCAACATCGTTGTAGAGATATGTTTGTAGAACAATACTGTAGCCCAGAGCTTCTTCCTGTCCCTTTAAGCTTCTAAGAGACTCCCGAGGAGCCAGGAAAAAACTAGAAGGTAGGGATGCTGCTAAACATCCTACAAACCATAGGACAGCTCTCCATACATCCAGCAAAGAATTATCTGCAAAGTGCAAAGGCTGAGAAACCCTAGTGTACAGAACATCTTGCAGAGACTTCATGTACAACACTGATATGGACATGTTAAAAAAGAAATCATTATCCCTTTTTTTCATCTACTCACTTGTTACCTGTCATTCCTAAACTGATTAATGGAATCTAGTCTAATAAATCAGTACCTTGGAAATTATTCTCTGTCTCCCTCATCATGCTCATCTGTTAGTCACTAAGTCCCTTCCCATTCTATTTCCTCAATATCCGTAATTCTTTCTCTTCCCTCAGCTACTACTGCCTTTGTGTGAGTGTAGGCATCATTTAGTTTGCAAACGTCTCCTAAATGGACTCTCTGCTTTGAGTCTTATAAATGCCTCCAACTCATACTCCTTGAGTATTTTAAGATGGGAGCCCAATTGCATTTCTCCCACAGTTGACAAGATAAAGGCTGAGCTTTCATGTCTGGCTTACCATGATTATCATGTGTTTTATTATCTGCAGATCCATGTTCTGGTGCTCTTTTCCTCAATCTGCTCTCCTAATAAAAATCCAAAAATAAATAAATAAATAAATAAATAAATGAATGAATAAATAAAACGAACAAAACAAAAAGCTTAACGTTTCACACTTCTGTTTGTTGGACATGCTGTTCCCCCTGTTTGAAATGCCCTCTCTGCCAAGCCCCCTACCAGTCCCTCTTGAAAATTTCCTCCTGGAGTGGGGGGAAGAATCTGTCTTTTTAAAACTCTGCTCTGTGCACTGTGCATACTTCTATTGGGACACATACCACCTCAGGTATAAAATCCCACTTAAAAATTGAAATGTGACAAAGCAACCCAGTATATTTTTATTCCACTCAGATTTTAAAAATTTAATTCCCAGTATATGCAGTGAAAAATCACAGTAAATTCAGGTTCTCCCCCTTTGCTCCTGGTTTGTGGTTAAGTTCTGGGGGAACCTTCATAATATCTGAGTTTTGGAGAAGATGTAGGCACCCACCCCTCATGCCTATACACAGGGCGCCCTCAGATTTGGAGGTTCTCTTCTCCGTGTCAGTGTCTTGCTCGTAGATACCCTCATCATTTTGCTTTTATGGGGTCACGCTGGAGCTTGAGAATCTTTCTGGGGCTTTCTAGGTCTCCCCATATCACAGAATTATTCCCTCTGCTGGCTTGCTTCCTACCCCAGACTACCTGAAATGCAGACACTAAATCATTAATCAGGGACCCAGAGGTGTTCCCATTCCTTTAATCTTGTTAATATCTTACTTCAGAAACATTTCCTGTCTTAAACTTTTATCTCAGAGGCATCTAACAACTTTCGTTAATGGGCTTAGACTTTTAATGGGTTTAGTCACTTAAAAGCTAACGGCTCTCAAATTGTTTCTGCTTCGTTCTGTAGCATCCCATACTTGAGGCAGGATGAAAAACAGAACAGAGTAGCTCCTAAATCTAACAGCCCTTTTGGATACACCTGAGGGAGCTTTCAAAATGGAAGATATTCCCCCGCAACTCTGCATAATCAGAAAGCTTTTTTTTTGCTTTTTTTTTTAACGATCACAAAAGATCAACGTCCAATTTTCCAATCTCTCAGTGGTGGGACAGGGAAAAGGGGCAGGACTCCGCTCAGTCTCTTCTTCCTCAGTCTCCAAATTTTCTTTTACCCGTAACGCTTCCTCCCAGACCCTCCAACTCCGGGCCCCCGCTCCGTCCTTCTAGTCCCGCCCCTTTCCCACCTCGCGGCCCCCACCATAACCTCTTCGCTTCCGGTTCACCTTCCAGCCCGCCCCGCCCCTCTCTTTCCCAGACCCGCCTCCCCTCCCCGCCCCACTCCTCTCCGCTCCCTCCTCCTCCCGGCCCCGCCCCCTCTTCCACGCCCTGGCCTCTCCCCACCCTTTTCCCAGGCCACTCCCAGGCCGTGCGGTCTCTTCCCTTCCTCACCTTCCTGACCCGCCCTGCGGTTCGGCGCGCGCCGCTTCCGTCGTCGGAGTTGTGACGTTTACCGCACGCCGGAAAGAGAACCTGCGAGCGCTTTTTAGAACTATGGCGGCGGTCGATATTCGAGGTACAATGTTACCCTTTGTTTCCTGCTTGGCTGGGGCCTGGTTTGGGGGTTTAGAGCTCGTGGTGGGCGCAAATTCAGGATCTTTTGTGAGGACTCTCAGGCGCTTATGAGTGGTTTCTGTGGACAGCCCAAGGCTCTAATGTGGCGAAAAATCGTTTTCCCCGGCTCCTCAGGGGTCTCTTAGAAGCTTCAAAACGGAGGGGTTGGAAGAAGCTCTGGGCTTCGAGCCCTCAGACGTGCAGTATTGTTGAAGACACGTATCTCTACAGCGAGACTAGGACTGTTCTGTCCGTGGGAAGGGACGACCTTTGGGTAGAGATGGGGGTGGGATGACGTGATTTGGTTCATCTCATGGGACGACGCGTGGGAGCTGCCTTATTCCTGACCCTGCGCCCCTCGCGTCCTTGGGCATGAATCCCTAAGATTTTCTTCTGTAAGTTTTATTTTTGAGTCTGCAGTACCTTCCATCGAACACCCAACAGTTACTGAGGGCAGGGATCGGTCCTTTTTCACAGCTGAATTGTAAAGGTATTCAGGTATTTGTTGAATCAGTGAATAAATACAGGGAGGCACAGTTCCTTAGCTACTTGATTTTCGTTCCAGTTAGGCCATACATTATCTTCTCAGCACACGTACACACATGTTTTCCAGTGAATTTGGGGAAAAAAAAAAAAGTCTGGGAATTGTGCTCTGGGATTCCAAAGAGTGAACGAAGGGCGGTTAAAATACAGTGTGAAGCGTGAGAACTTAGTTCCAAACTGTCCAGGTTCCTCCAGGTTGGAAGTAACCTTTTAGGAGAGTGAGAAAAATTTTTATGAGACAGAGGGAGTGCCCATGAATATCTTTATTTTTTTGCTGTTGTGATGGCTCCCACAAAACTTCTTGGCCTTGTATGAAACTCTTAACCTGTATTTATTTCCATTTGAAACTTTGTGTACTTTTCCTTAAAGGAAATAAGAATTTTTGTACCTAGATGCGAGACCTCTCATCCCCAGCAGTTTAAAGAAAAAGGGCTTTCCTCAAAGTTGTCTACCTGTAATAGTTCCTAATCGTTTTTACCTAGAGTTATTTTTGTTTGTTTACACCTGATTATTAAAGGGAAGTGTTTTGAGATGCCTTTTTCTATATTAACCAAATTGGACTCTAGAAATACATAGAGATATATTAGAAATAGAAATATATTCTCATTTATATTTACCCAGAATGTCCAATGATCTTCACCATTTCTGCAGTGTTTTGTTTTCTCTAGTGTTTTTATGTTAGTTTATCAGAGAGTTTCAGCATGCCTAATTTAATTACTTGCTGATAGAAAGCTGTACTTGGGCTGTGTCAACATGTTCCCTTGCTACTGAATAAAAAAGGAACATTTACTCCATCAGAGTGTTTTCAGATATTTACCTTTCACGGTGTTTTACTTAGATTTGGTTCAGTCATTGCAAAGGCTTTAAGGTGGGGCGTTTCTGGTGTGTTAGAAGAAAAGTAAGGTCAGTGTGGCTGAAGCAGAGTGAGAGAAGTTGGGAAGGAGACAAGGTCAGAGAAATTGGTGACTTGATTGCACGCCATGATAATAAGGTCTTTGGCTTTCTAACTGACTAAAATGGAGAGCCACTGGAGGGTTTTGTCCAAAGGGGATGAACATAATCTGACTTTCTGTTTTTAAGGATCAGCTTGGCTGCTAAGAACAGTGTAAGGGGGTAAGGGTGGGATTAGGGAGAACAATTAGGAGGTCATTTGTGTAATGCAAGGAAATTTGGAGGTAGTTGGGACTAGGGTGGTACTTGACTTAGTAGTATATTCTCTTAATGGGGCTGTGGTCACAGGTAGGCCCCAAATGGGACAGATATATTTCTCAGCTGCATACCACCCTCATAATCTAAGTTAACCATTTTGTAACTGAACATCCTTGGATTCTGGAGTATGTGTAAATCTATGTCCAGTAGAGTAACTTGTCCTTGGCCCTCAATCATAAATAAATAGACATTTGCTGACTATTTTAAATCTGGTCCTGTGCAAGTGCCTGATGAGTAAGACACAGCCCCGGTTGTCTAAAAAGTCAAATTTAATGGGAACACATTTGTACTTCTGGGTTAAAATATGATGAGTATTAATAAAAGTATAAAAAATTGCTGTGAGAACACATTATTTTTGTCTTGCAAAGCAGAGAAAGGCTTTGTAGAGATACTGACATTTGAAATGTGTTCAACTAGTGTGACTAAATTATCTGCTAAGCTCACACCTTTTTGAGAATGAAAGGGATGGCATAAACTGGAGGTGGGGGGAGAGGTACAAACTAGAACAGTCTTGATTAAGGCAGAAATAAATTTGGTCATTGAAATTTTAAAACAAATTGATTACTGGCACTGCCACCAACATCTTCATAATTAACATTTACTGGGCTATTACATTGTGCTAAAAGCATTTCACATTTACAATCTAGCACATAGATACTATGTAGTATCTATATAGTACCAACCTTCTTGAAGTATTGTGTGGTGAAGTGGTTAAAGTAGTGCCTGGCACAGTGTTCAGAAGTGGTGAATAATATTCTTTGTGTTTGTATTGGTCTCATAGGCCTTGCCTGATTTTTCATCTTTAACTGGTTTATAAAATGGGGAAAATATGACAGCTGCTGATTAGAATACAGCTTGGTGAAGAAAATTATAGGGAAAATACACTGAACAGTCACTTGGAGCAAAAGATATTTATGATTCCTTCCAAGTTCTGACAGTCTGATTCCACATTTAAACTCAGTATATCCAGGGACACCTGGGTGGCTCATTTGGTTGAGGGTCTGCCTTTGGTTCAAGTCATGATCCCAGGGGCCTGGTATTGAGTCCTGTATTGGGCTCCTTGCTCAGCAGGAAGCCTGCTTCTCCCTCTGCCTGCTGTTCCCCCACTCCCACCCCCTACTTGTATTCTCTCTCTCTCTCCGGCAAATAAATAATCTTTTAAAAGTCATTTTAAAAAAACCTTCAACATATTCAAGCCAAAGTCACTATCATTTCTTTACTAAATGAGTTATCAGTTCCTAAGTTCTCTGACTTTATAATTGATCATTCAGAAAATTGATTGTTTTCTCCCTAAAAATGTCAATTTCGTCCTTATCCCTCTGTGCATTGCCTTTGCCTTCCACCAGGTCCTTATCACCTCATGCCCATAACTGTTGACTCTTCATAATTGTTGGCAGGTAGAATCTATAATTACATATTTATTCATTTCTGCAGATTATTCTTCTACATATGCTGAAATGATCTGTAATATTGTAACAGTTTATTATCAGTAACTTATGACACCATATAGACATAGTTCCCATTATGTGAGAAACAAACCTGTAATTGTCAAGTGCCTTTTTTTTTTTTTTAAGATTTTTATTTATTTATTTGACAGAGAGAGAGAGTGAGCACAAGCAGGGGGAGTGGCAGACGGCAGAGGGAGGAGCAGGCTCCTTGTGGAGCAGGGAGCCCTATGTGGGACTTGATCCCAGGACACTGGGATCATGACCTGAACTGAAGGCAGACACTTAACTGACTGAAACACCCAGTTGCACCCACAAATGCTTTTATATAATTATTCCTAAGGAAATTTAAAAAATGTAAGAATGTTGCTTTGAACAAAACTACTTTAATAACTGGACTCTAGTGTTTAAAGCTGAAAGTAATAATTACCTTTAGTTGCTTTTCCTTAAAAAAAAAATGTCTTTTTCTGAAAATGTTATTTCCTGGCATGTTAGGTATTTGGTTATGGCATGGTGTATTTATGATGAACCAAACTAATGCTCTATGTTGATTATTTGATCATTCACATACTTCATCTGTTTTTTTCCTTTATTTTACAACATACACAGCACATGTTACCTTTATAAAATTACTCTTTCTCATTTGATTAATTTCCCTTAGAACTGCTTGTTGCCTTGGATTAGGCCTGACTTCTTTAAAGGTGCCAGAAGCAATTACAGTTTAGGAGAGGTTGAAGTTTTCCATTCTCCCTTTTTCAACTAGTATTAATAGGCATTTTGATGTTCATAACTTAAACCTAATGGGTTTTAGTACGGTCAGTGACATGGAACATTATTGCAGTGAGTAGGGAATAAAAGCTCATTAATAAAGCTATCTAGTTCTATTTACCGTGTCTTTTTTTTTTCTTTTTGCATTTTGAAATATTAAAGAGTTAATTCTATTCCAAAATATGAAACTGTATGGCTGTAATTAAAGGCATTCTACTTCACTTGCTTCGGAACTCTTGCATCATTATCTCCTCTGTATTAATAGCTTCCTAACTTATTTTTGTCCCTAATCGGGAGGTCTCAAACTGGTGGCTGTGAATGTTTTCTTTGGGGTGCATTTATTTTTTAACATCTAGTGCCAGAACCCACCTCCTCCTCATCCTGTGAAAAACCATTCCTGTTCTCTCAGGTAAGGGATTCTCCTTCCACTGTGCTCTAATAACATATTTATTCATACCTTTGTTAGAGCACTTATCATATCATCTTGTTATTGCTTTCTTGCACACTTTTCTGTGAGAGTGTGTAGGTTAGGATTCATAGAGGTCTTGCATTATAGTGCCTCCTGCATTAGATGCATAATAAATATCAGATTGGCTTTTTGTCTTTTTTCTCATCCTTTATCATTTTGTTTCTTTCCTATAGATAATCTGCTGGGAATCTCTTGGGTTGACAGTTCCTGGATCCCCATTTTGAACAGTGGAAGTGTCCTGGATTACTTTTCAGAAAGAAGTAATCCTTTTTACGATAGGACATGTAATAATGAGGTGGTCAAAATGCAGAGGCTAACATTAGAACACTTAAAGTAAGTTATTTTAAGAAGGTTGCATCTTTGCCAATTAGAGATGTTGAAATGAATGGTTCTCTCAAGCTGTGGATAGTGAAGTACAGAGTAGAAGTTTTGAAAGAACTAGAGTTTGGGAGCGTGTACAAATTTGATATGCAAAGGAATTATCAGTAGTCATAACCTAGGAATGCTCTTCTGTATAATTTCTGTATAATATTATATTATTTATAATATATTACTGTCCAGTTAAGATATAGCTATGAGGTTTAGATGCAGATCCAATTAGTGATCTTAGCAAAATGCAATTGTTCCCCACCAGATGACCATACTCATTGTCTCTCTTACATCAAATTTAATGTCTTAAGCCATAGTCTGGCTTATAGTAGATTTTTCTTTGTATGACGGGATTTTAGCTTGACAGTTGCAAAGTAAGTCTTCAGACTTTGGATGCCAAATAATGAATTTATTGCTATTACGAAAGTTTCTGAAATAATTGTGTAATACAGTTTTTCATTTGTCAGCTAAACATCTGAGGGGTTCTTGAAATTAAATTCCTGAGGTAATTTTAAATAGCTTTTAAGAGGCAAATATTTACAACTATTAAGACTACTTTTTGTTGCTTTTAAATAATCTGTCGGTTCAAAAAATTTGTAGGAGACAAGGATAAGGTTTTTGTTTTCTTGTTGAGTGTTGAATTCTATGGTCAAGACGTGAATGGTCTTCATGTACTATATATTTTTAGATTTTACATATATGTATACGTCTCAGGAAGCATTGCAGTATTTTGGTTATCTTTTTTGAAATGTACACTCTCCAGTGTACTTTTCATGACTGAAAATACTCAGATTTAAGTTTATTGTAGATTTTTGTAGAGAAATTTTGTTGTTGAAAAATAAAATCTTGCTTTATATTCTACCTACCTGGGAAAATAGCCGGTTTTATTAGACATCCAGTTTTTAATATCAAACATAGGCAGTTTTAATTTGATTGACAGTGTTCTACTTTTATACAATAATCTGATTGTTCTACACAATTGTTTATAGAGCATTCATAGATCTCTGGATGTGTGTGTTCTGTTTTTAGTCAAATGGTTGGAGTAGAATACATCCTTTTACATGCTCAAGAGCCCATTCTTTTTATCATTCGGAAGCAACAGCGGCAGTCCCCCACCCAAGGTAAAAATGTAAACTTCAGGCATAATTTTCTTCCTAAAATACTATGATTTACTTAACTTTCTGAGCTACATATTCTTTCTTTTTTGGGTTGGGTTCTGTTTTGGGGATCCCCAAGACCACATACATGTTCAGTGCTTTGCTAAGAGGACTCAGCAGACTCAGCATATGGGTATGTTAGTTATACCTAAGATTTGTTATGGCAGCACAGTAAGGTTCCACAGACAGATCAGTAAGGGAAAAGCCATATCAAGTAGGATCTGTAGGAATCCATGGGTAAGCTTCCTTTACTTTCCCTTCTGCAAGGGGCTACACCAAGTGCATCCTTTCTCCAGCAGCCTCCACACACATATTGCATGTGTAGTATATCTGCTTTAGAGAAGTCCTTTTGATACTCAAGAGTCCAGATTGCTAGAGGATCAATTGAAAACCTTATTAAAGCATTCAATCGAAATTCTTACGTGGCTTATATTACCAAATATACACTTGCTTTAGAAATCACACTGAAGAGTATAGAATTCAGATTTGACTTTGAATCAGAGACGTAGGTACTATTCCAGAGATGACCAGCTACATCTCATTAGATAACCTCATCAAGACATTTAGGAAAAACCTTCACCCTGATATTGATTTCAGAGAACGACTTGCTAAAGAAGTTGCGGCTCCAGAGCTAAGAATCCACATTTAATTTCAAAATCTAATGATCTAGAGTCCCTGCCCAGCGGGAAAAAAGAACTTTAGAACAAAGGCAAGACTAGGAACAAGATTTCCATGATGAGAGGGTTCAAGGTGTGATAGAGACACAGGGTGGTACCAGCTTCACTAGCAGCTATTTTATTCCTTAGGACCCAGGAATGGGACACATTGGCAGGTTCAGTGCATCTGATATCTTCACCCTAGGCCCTAAATCTCTCACTCTGAGGTCTTATTCCCCAATGTGTAGGTGACTAATAGCAGCATTGGATCACGTGGGAACTTGTCAGAAATGCACTGTCCCTACTGGGCAGAATCTGACTTTAACAAGATAATTAGGTGATTGAGATGCACATTCCAATTTGAGAAGCGTTGCCCTAGTTGGCAAACTGTTTCTCTGATGGTCCAGAGAGTAAATATTTTAGGTTTTGTGGGCCTCCGGGTGTCTGTAACCCCTACTCAATTAGTGTCATAGCAACCTCAGATAATAATATAAATGAATGAGTGTGGTTGTTTTCCAGTATAAATTTAGTTACAAAAATAGGAATTGCCAAACCCTGCTTTAAGCTTTACTATGAGAATTTTAATATGAATTTTAATTTAATTTTAATTTTAATTGTTCTTTTTATGAAAATCTATTTAGCAGTTTGTGTGCATAGCTATATTCATGAATATTTTTATTTTCTTTGCTTTAGTGATCCCACTGGCTGATTACTATATCATTGCTGGCGTGATCTATCAAGCCCCAGACTTGGGGTCTGTTATAAACTCTAGGGTGGTAAGTATTTCACATTCTTGAAGCACTAAAGGAAACCTTTAATCGAGCTACCTTGTTTCCAAGAGTCAAACAGAAGCTTCTCTTCCTTGTGTATGTTGGCATGAAGTGTTGGACTACTAGAATGTCTTGAACATGGGTTTCTGTGGGCCAAGTCCATGTTAAAAGTATATATCACAGCCCCAGCTCTGTAGTGATTAAAGTTCTGGAGGAAAAAAAAAAAACAAAAGCAAAAACCAGAAAGTTACTGTCTTTGCATATGTAATATTGTGGATATTTACTTTGGAGATTTTAGTTGATCTAATGAGAAATTCAGAATTTGTTTTCTTTTTACAAGCTTACTGCAGTGCATGGCATTCAGTCAGCTTTTGATGAAGCTATGTCCTACTGTCGATACCATCCTTCCAAAGGGTATTGGTGGCATTTCAAAGATCATGAAGAGCAAGGTGGGTAAGACACCCAGACCTCCTAAGAACACTTTTTGGTATTCTGAGAATGAAGCTGTTTTCTATAGAAAAAGAGCTATTGATTTCTAGGTGTGTTTTAGATAGGAAGACTTCATAGGATGATGATGGTTTCATAGCTACGATTCCTGTAACTAGATGTGGTAATACTAACTTTCTCATAGGAACAGATAGAAATTTTAATCTGTAGCTAACTGGTAATCTTTGGTAATTTGATTCAAGGTTTTAAAATACTTGGAGCATATAGAGGATATTAGTGATGAGGAATGAGTCATGATGATGTATCCTGTTTACCTAACTGTTAAGTCCTCTTGAAATCTGGGACCTGAATCTCCCATCTTCAAAGTAGGGGAGATGCTTTTATAGCCCCGTCTCCAGATGACCAGTCTGTTTTCTGATCTTTCCATGTTATTACCTGTTGTGATGCAGGGTCCCCTAGTTTCCATAACTGCTAGTCTCCTACTGGTTCTGCACAATACTTTATAATAAAAGTGCTCTGGAAATGTGTCTATAGCAGTATACCTGTTTTCTGAATTTCTCTGAGAAATAGCAACTCAGAATAAATTACTTAAGGAAGAGTAGCCTTTAAATAGCATTCAGACCTGTGGAATGAATGGTCTTTCAGATATAGTTATATTTTTTCTTGTTTTTTTTTTTTTAAAGATTTTATTTGTTTATTTGATAGATCATATGTAGGCAGAGAGAGAGGGGGAAGCAGGCTCCCTGCTGAGCAAAGAGCCTGAGGCGGGGCTTGATCCCAGGACCCTGAGATCATGACCCAAGCCAAAGGCAGAGGCTTAACCCACTGAGCCACCCAGATGCCCCTAATTATATTTATTCTTTTTTTTTTTTAAAGATTTTATTTATTTATTTGACAGACAGAGATCACAAGTAGGCAGAGAGGCAGGCTCCCCGCTGAGCAGAGAGCCCGACGTGGGGCTCGATCCCAGGACCCTGGGATCATGACCTGAGCTGAAGGCAGAGGCTTTAACCCACTGAGCCACCCAGGCGCCCCAGTTATATTTATTCTTAATTGTGGGTGCAGGCAGTAACATTTGGCTTAGGAAAGTTTGCATCTGTTGAATAAACTTCTCTCAAGCTGTTTGCCCCTATTCTAATGAAATGTTTGGAATAAAACTTACCTGGAACTCATCATTTATAGATAGTCCCCCAGTGCAGCTCCCTGCTGGGGAAAGTTCACACATGATTAATTTCAGAACTTCTCTTGCAAGTTCTTTTCTTTCTTACCTTTATGATCTGCTGTTTGGTTTGTCCTGTTTTTTTTTTTTCCAGTGAATTATAATGTTCATAGTTAAGTATGATAACTTGCGCTTGTGAACGTTGCATTTCCGTTTGTACCTACTGGGTTTTGTGGGAAGACAATTTAATACACTTGAAATACACACAAGATAATTTCAGATCCATAATCTGGATTGTGAGTTAGGTAATTATGGAAAATGTTAGCCTTAAAATTCTTAATGTCTGTCTGTGCTTAGATAGTAAAACTGAAGCATCTTTAAAAGACTTAATCAGCTTTTTAAATGTTAAAATGTTAACTTCATTTAAGAGGGAAGAGTTAAGAATACTTGTTTCTATATGTTGTGTTTATTTTGGGGGATAATCTTTGGAATAGTAGTTATTAAAAATAATGTTTGAGTATATTCATGGTAGACAGAGATTTGTAAAATGTAAGGCACCAAACTAATTAGGCAGTATTTTGATTTGGACTTCATATTTTAATAGATAAAGTCAAACCTAAAGCTAAAAGGAAAGAAGAACCAAGCTCTATTTTTCAGAGACAACGTGTGGATGCTTTACTCCTAGACCTAAGACAGAAATTTCCACCCAAATTTGTGCAGGTAATGAGAATGTATGTGGTTAATTTTGTTTTGACACTTTTTCCTGGAATATTTATGTTTAATTGAGAACTGTTTCAGTTGTGACATAAAAATAGTGACTTTCCTCATTAGTTGAAAATGGTCTCTGGCTGGGGGGGAAAGGGTCTCTGAATCAAAGGGAAGGTTTTTAATGATTTAATGGAAGAAGTGGGTAAAGGGAATGGAATTAACACTGTTCTGTGCTTTTATGTTTATTTTCTCTTTGAATCTTCACAAACTGAGGATATACACAACATTCCAAAGTTGCTGAAAGTGTCATAGATGGTAACGAACTAAACTAGAATCTGAAACCCATGCTGTTTTTACTCTCTATGCTGCCTTTCATCCTGATGTAATAGATATCTAAGTCCTAAAATGATAGACTAGTTAAATGATAGACTGTGCCTGGCTGGCTCAGTCGGTAGAGCACATGACTCTTGATCTTGGTGTAATGAGTTTGAGCTCCATGTTGGGTGTAGAGATTATGAGTAAACTTAAGAAACAAAAAACTTTTGTAACAAAAAGAACAGTTGAGGTAGAGAGTTTGGCATAATAAATGAAGGAGTAATAAATAGAGTTTCATCATACTGGTGATTAAGTTATATGAATTCTGTTATGTTATTTAGCATAATAGCAATAACATCCACCTGCCATTCTACTAAATGAGCTTTTGAAGTGAAGTAGGTATGAGATGGAATATGTGAATATGTTTTTCTCAGTTCATACTTTTACAGGGCTTTGTACACACAGGGTCATGTATACTATTTTTCTTGTGGTGGGGCACTAAGATTTTCAGGTTGGTTTTAGATTAAATGAGATTTTTCACACTTTGATATGACTTTAGAACAGGCCTCCCCTCCCCCTTTCCCTGACTCCACTATGTGAGAGTTATGTGCTGTTGGAATGGTGGTGTGGTGGTGAAGGGGGCAGAGGACAGAATGGAATGTAGGACAGGAAAGTCAATTTAGAGAACTCTGATGAATTGCATTTGAAGATAAAATAGTGTCTGTTGAATAAATAAATTACAGTGTGTGTAGGGATATGAGAAACTATGATAGTATAGGAGGTTCAGTGTGGTTGACTCTTCAGTGAGTACGTAATATATATGAGGGAGGCTGGGGGAAGAACACCTGGACCTCCACAGTACAGTAGCCATTAGGCACATGTGACTGTTGAACATTTGAAACACAGCCCGTGTGAATTGAGCTCTGATATAAGTATAAAATGCATACTGGGCTCAAGGACTTGGGGGGTGGCGTACAGAGTAAAAAGATATAACGACCAGCTTGCATTGGTGGCTCACATCTTTCTTTTGGACAGTTCTGATGTAAAAAATGGAAACATAACACACAAAACTAGAAATGGGAAAGAATATTAAGGGACATACTCATGTTCATATGAATTAATGGACATACTAATAATAATGGACAAATTTCTCAGAAACCAGAAATCTTTAGTTTGTTTTTCTTTTTCTAGTTCCTTGAGCTATAAACTTAAGATTGCTTATTTGAGAACATTCTTCCACTTTAATGTAGGCATTTATTGCTATAAACTTTACTCTTAGCAATGCTTTTGTTGTACCCCATAAGTTTTGGTATGGTATGCTTTCATTTTTATTTCTTTCCAGATAATTTCTGATTTCCTTTTTGATATCTTCTTTGAACCATTGGTTGTGCAGGAATGTCTTACTAGTTTTCACATATAAGTTAGCAAAAGGAAAGAAGTGAAAAAGATAAGAATAAAAACAAATGAAATAGAGACTAAAAAAACTTTAGAAAAAAATGAAACTAAGAGTTGGTGTTTTGTAAAGATAAAATTGATAAACTTTTAACTAGACTAACAGGAGACTCAAATCGAATTAGAAATGAAAGAGGAGACAGAAACAAAAGGATCATCAAGAGACTATATATAAGTAATTATATGTCAACAAATTGGAAAACCTTAAAAAAACTGGAAAACCTGTAAGAAATTCCTAGAAATGTACAATCTCCCAACTCTGAGGCATGAAGAAACAAAATCTGAACAAACCAAAAATGAGTAGGGTGATTAAATTAGTAATCACATTAGTAACCTCTCCACAAAATGACTTCATAGGTGAATTCTACCAAACATTTAAAGAGACTAACACCAAACCTCAAACTCTTTTTCAATCCAAATTCATTGTATGAGGGCAGCATTAATCTGATACCAAAGACAGACAAAGATACTACAAGAAAAGAAAACTACGTTCAGTATCCATGATGAAAACAGATCCAAAAATCCTCAACGAAATACCAGCAGACCCAATTAAACAGCACATTAAGAGAATCCTACACCATGATCAAGCGGGATTTATCCCTGGAATGCAAGGATGGTACAACATACTGAAATCTATCTTGATGGTATATGGCATTTTCAGAACAATGGTTAAAAATCACACAGTCATCTCAATAGATGCAAAATAAGCATGTGACAAAATTAACACCATTTTATGGTAAAAAAAAAAAAAATTCAAGAAACTGGATAAGAAAAGAATGTGCCTTGACATAATAAAGGCCATATGTGATAAACCCATAGGTAACATTCTCAGTGGTTGAAAAACAGTTTTTCCTCTAAGATCAGAAATAAGACAAGGATACTCACTTTGCACAGTTCTGTTCAACATAGTACTGGAAGTTCTATCAGAGAATTTAGTCAATAAAAATAAATAAAAGGCATTCAAATAGGAAAAGAAGTAAAATTGTCTCTTTACATGATCCCTGACATGATCTTATACATACTAAACTGTAAAGATACCACTGAAAAGCTGTTAGAACTAATCAACAAATTCAGTAAAGTCGCAGGATGCAAAATTACTAAAAAATCAGTTGCATTTCTATATGCTAACAACGAACTATCTGAGAAGGAAATTAAAACAATTCCATTAACAGTAGCATTAAAGAATACTTAGTAATAAACTTTGTTCTCAGCTTTATTGAGATATAACTGGTGTATAGCATTATGTATGTTTAAGGTACAGTGTGTTGGCTTGATAACTTTGTATATTGCAAAATGACCACCCTAGCATTAGGTAACACCTGCATCATGTCACATAATTACCATTTCTTTTTTGTGGCAAGATCATTTAAGATTCACTTTCTTAGCAACTTTTGAGTGTGTAATATAGTGTTATTAACCGTAACCACTATCCTGTAATTGGATCCCCAGAACTTACTCATGTTATCGGTGGAAGTTTGTACCCTGCAACCAACATCTTCCCATTTCCCCTGCCAACCACTCTAATAACTATCATTTTACTCTCTCTATGAATTTGGCCTTTTTAGATTCCACATATAAATGATACATAGAATATTTCACGTTCTCTTTCTGGCTTATTTCACTTAGTATAATGTCCTCAAGGTTTATCTTTTTTTCTGCAAATGGCAGTATTTCCTGCTTTCTGATGGCTGAATAATAATCAATTTCATACCACATTTTCTTCATCCATTCATCTTTTGATAGATTGTAGATTTCTGTATCTTAGCTATTGTGAGTTAATGCTGTAGTAAACATGGGAATGCAGTTATTTCCAATATCTTGTTTACATTTCCTTTGGATATATACTCATAAGTGGCCTTGCTGGATCATGTATTTCTATTTTTAATTTTTTGGGAACTCTCTGTATTGTTTTCCATACTGGCTGTACCAGTTCACATTTTTACCAACAGTGTCTAGGGGTTCTCTCTTCACATCCTTGCCAACACTTGTAATCTCTTGTCTTTTTGTTGATAGTCATTCTGATAGGTGTGAAGGGATATCTCACTTTGGTTTTGATTTGCATTTCCCTAATGATTAGAATGTTGAGCATCTTTTAATATACTTGTTAGCCAGTTGTATATCTTCTTTGGAAAAATACTCAGTTCCTCTGCCCTTTTTTTGTTTGTTTGTTTTCTTTTTAAGATTTTGTTTATTTATTTGTCAGAGAGAGAGAGCACACGCAGGGGGAGCAGCAGAGGAAGAAGCAAGTTCCCTGCTGAGCAAGGAGCCCTATGCGGGACTCGATCCGAGGACCCTGTTATCATGACTTGAACCAAAAGCAGATGCTTAACCAACTGAGCCACCCAGCCGTCCCTCCTCTGCCATTTTTTAATTGGGTTGTTTGGGGGTTTTGTTTTGTTTTGCTGTTGAGTTGTATGAGTTCTTTATATATAGATAATTTGGGTGTTAACCCCTTATTGAATATAGGATTTGCAAATATTTTCTCCCATTCTGTAGGTTGCCTTTTCATTATGTTGATGGTTTCCTTTGCTATGCAGGAGCTTTTTAGTTTGGTATAGTCCCACTTGTTTATTTTTGGTTTTGATATGTTTGCTTTTGGTGTCAAATCCAAAAAACTATCTCCAAGACTGATGTCAGGGTGCTTATAGCCTATGTTTTTCTTCTAGAGTTTTTTGGTTTCAGGTCTCATGTTCATGCTTTTAATCCGTTTTGATTTCCTCTTTATGTATGGTGTAAGATAGTGGTCTATTTTTATTCTTTTGCATATGGCTGCCTGGTCTTCCCAATACCATTTATTGGAGCCTAGGTCAAAGAGGTTGCTGTCTCTAGGATTTTGATAGATTCTTGTCTCACATTTAGGTCTTCCATCCATTTTGAGTTTTGTTTTTATGTATGGTGTAAGAAAGTGGTCTAGTTCCATTCTTCCGCATGTGGCTGCCCAATTTTCCCAGCACCATTTGTTGAAGAGGTTCTTGTTTCCATTGGACATCTTTCCTGCTTTGTTGAAGATTAGTTGACCATAGGGTTGAGGGTCCATTTCTGGGTTCTGTATTCTGTTCCATATCAATGTATCTGTTTTATGTTAGCACTATACTGTCTTAATGATTACAACATTGTAATACAGCTTAAGTTTGGAATTGTGATGCCTCCAGCTTTGGTTTTCTTTTTCAACATTCCTTTGGCTATGCAGGGTCTTTTCTGGTTCCATACAAAATTTAGGATATTTGTTCCAACTCCGTGAGAAATGTTAATGGTATTTTGATAGGGATTGCACTGAATGTGTGGATTGCACCGGGAAACATAGACCTTCTAACAATGTATGTTCTTCCAATCTGTAAGCATGGAATGTTTTTCCATTTCTTTGCATCTTCCTCGATTTCTTTCATATGTGTTCTGTAATTTTCAGAGTACAGATCCTTCACATCTTTGGTTAGGTTTATTCCTAGGTATCTTAAGGTTTTTGGTGTAATTGTAAATGGGATCAACTTCTTAATTTCTCTTTCTTCTGTCTTGTTGTTAAGTGTACAGAAATGCAGCTGACCTGTGTGCATTGATTTCATATCCTGTGACCTTGTTGAATCCCTGTATGAGTTCTACCAATTTTGGGGTGGAGTTTTTTGGGCTTTCTTCATAGAGTATCATGTTGTCTATAAAGAATGAGAGTTTGATGACTTCTTTGCTGATTTGGATCAGGCTTAGATTTAGACTTGGTTTTGATTGATAACCGAAATTGAGAATATAGGAAAAGAAACAGATTGTGGTTTAAATATTAGGGGTTTAAATACTAGTTGTTAAGTTTCTATTTTAATTGACCAATCTCCAGAATATTCAGCAGCTTACTGCTGTGTTTGGGTTCTGAGGTATTCCAGCTGAATGACCTTTTTTTCTGGCTAGGGGTCCTGCTTTAAATTCCACATACTTTCCTATGGACAAGGAAGGTAGGCTGGACAATGTAGAAAACTTCAGACTCTTGAATCTTAAAACAAAAACACTTTGCTTTATAGAAAGTTATAGAAATTTAAAATAGCATTTGAAAGTAAAAAGAATAATTAAAACCAAAACCCCTGTATGTACCTGTTATATGGCTTCAACAGTCATCAAACATGGCCAGTCTTGTTTATTCTGAATTTATTTGAATTTGAGTTTGAGTTTGAATTTGAATTTGAGTTTATTTGAATTTATTTTGAATTATTTTGAAGCTGGTTGCAGACTCCATATCATTTCAGTTCATTTTTTTACTTTTTTTTTATTATTTATTTTTAAAGATTTATTTTAGAGAGAGGGGAGTACATGCACATGTCAGTGGGGCGAGGGGCAGAGGGAGAGGGAGAGAATCTCAAGCAGACTACCCACTGAGTGCAGAGGTTGATGAAGGCTGATGCAGGGCTTGACCTCCTGACACATGAGATCACTACCTGATTTGAAACCAAGAGTTGGATGCTTAACCCACTGAGCCATCCAGGTGGCCCCATTTTTCTTTGGAAGGTTTAGTCATTGTCCTACTTCAGTTGTCATTTTTCTAGAACCCTACATTTCTTTTAACCATCCAGGGGCCAAAGCCAACTTTGAAAGGGAGAGTATGTCCAGTTCTGTATAACAGAACTAGAAGAAAGATGGCTTTCTCTAGAATTGTTAATCCCACTGCTCCTTCTACGCAAAATATTTGTCCTGAGATCTAGAGAGGAAAATGGATTTTTGGTTTACTTGAAGTCTCCTATGAACTCCCTGTTTACCCAGTGTGTCTCCCAGAACTGTTTGTAGCTTACTTACTTACTCTTACTTATCCATTGTATTTGACAGTTGAGCTTCTGGGTTGCCTTATGAGGAGTGCTCAGGAGAATATTAGAAAAGCCCTGCCTGCTTCCTTGGAATTCCTTTTTCTGTGTTTTTTTAATTCTTATTACTACTGAAAGTTACACTGATACTAATGTGATGGGAGTTCAGGGCCTTTATGATGAATGTCTTTTCAGTGCCGTTTTCAGAAGTTGTTGAACACCATAGTATTCAACTAGGTTTATCTCAAGGTTACCGATTAAATTTTGTGAAAAGCTACCCCCATTCTATTTTCCTATCTGAAACTGTATACTACTAGTTTGTCTGACACTGTTCACTAGAAGAGAGAGTGTGTTGGGTACATAATGACATTATTCAGATGTCCAGATACAGTCCAGTGTCCAGTATAGTTCAAATAGTTCAGTGCTAGTAGTAGAAGAAAACTCCCTTCTCAATTTCTCACTGCTCAGTGTTATGTCATGTATTTCCCCTCCTGTTACAAAGTAAGAAAAATTCTTTGTTCCCTCAGATTACCTTAGACATGTTTAAATCCTGATACATTTGTAAGATGCGTAATAACGTGGGTATGTTGGAGGTTCCTATGAGCACCCACGTGTTTGGAGATTTGCTCAAAGGACTCATGGATTTATTAGAGTGACATAGTAAGGATATACAGCCAGATTTAAGGAAAAAGACAAGTAGAGTCTGGAGGAGCCCGTGCACAGGCTCCCTTATATCCTGTCTATCCCATTAGGGATTAGACAAAGTGCATTCTTCTCTCAACAGTGAAATTGAGGCAACATGTATGTGGTATTTTTGCCCAAGGAAGTCCATTAGAGAAGTGGTGCTGGTGGTTTTTTGGATAAAGGAGAGGGAGTTCATCATGTAGGTACTCTATCTAGCTGATACCAAAATTCACATTCCTGGAAGGGAAGTAAATGTTCAGCATAAACAACATTGCACAGTGAGCCACCACTATCAAGGAATGATGGGAACCTTCCAGAATTCTTAGTCATCAGCAAGGGCTAGCCTTGCAAGCTGGCTTTTCTAAGGATAGCAGCCTCAGACTTTCAATGTTAATCTTTTCTGCACGATGGATAATAATAAGGAACTCAATTTGTCTTATTAAGTGTAGCTTCCCAGAACTTGCAGTTGGAATGAGCTATCAGACAGTTGTCAGCATGAATCTGGAAAACGTGATATCAGGAAACGATAGTCCTTAGTCATGGAATAGATGAGAAAGCTTAGGGAGGGCATGTAATTTCAGAAAGAAATTCAGAAAATGCCTGGAAACGTTAACCCTAAAAGTTCTTTCGAGATGATGGGGAAGTCTGTAAAGTTACATGTATGTGTGTATTTAATGCATGTGTTTATAGGAAAAGGAATAATAAGTTTGAAGGAGATAGTGAGGAGGGAACTTGGGGTTTTGACATCCATTTTTTGAAAATGTAGAATACAGAGTCATTAACTGCAAGTGAAGGGTAGGTTGTGAGCCTTGAGGATGGAGGGGGAAACTGTTTTAAAGAAATTAAGTTATGTAATAGGAAAAGGGAGATGATGGGCACCTGGGTGGCTCAGTCGTTAAGTGCCTGCCTTTGGTTCAGGTCATGATTCCAGGGTCCTAGGATCGAGCCCTGCATCGGCCTCCCTGCTCTGCAGGAAGCCTGCTTCTCCCTCTCCCGCTCCCACTGCTTGTGTTCCTTCTCTCGCTGTGTCTGTCTCTGTCAAATAAATAAATAAAACCTTAAAAAAAGTGGGTGGGGGGAGATGACAGTATAATCAAGTAAAAGAGCTGTTGCACAGAATGGAGGATCTAACCTTGTTTGGTCAGACTCATAATGACATTGTTCCTGACTCATGATGCCCCCGTCATTTTTTTTACCATAGTTTGATTTTTTTAAAAAAAAAATTTTTTTTAAAGATTTTATTTATTTGAGAGAGAGAGCATGAGCTGGTGGGAGGGGCAGAGGGAGAGGGAGAAGTAGACTCCCCGCTGAGCAGGTGGCATGACCTGAGCCAGAGGCAGACACTTAACCAACCGAGCCCCCCAGGGACCCCTGTAGTTTGATATTTAATAGATGCTCATCAGAAGCCTTATGTTCATAGGATAATACCTTCTTCCTCTTTGCTTCCCATACCTGCCATCTTTGTAAGTTGGAGTGTTCATCTGTATTTTATTCTGCTTTCTTCAAGCTCATATCCCCTAAACAAGTATGCCTCCAGAGTCTTGAAAGACTCCATTATTCTCTGCCATTGGATTCTGCTTAGCTACTTTTTGTGAAGTATTACAGCCTGGGTGCGGAGGCAGAGGGCCATGTAGATAGATGTTCAAGGGAGGATTGTTTATGTTTGGTTCTTTCGTCCTAGTTTTAGTTTTGTGACTTTTCTGGAACAGGGGGATGAGAAGTAGAAAATGATACATTTACTTTTTATGGTACATGACTAGTAGTTCCTCTTTATGGAATCATTTTTAATATAATATGAATGAAGGTATAATTTTAATAAGAATTATGAAGTCAAGAAGAAGAGAACTTTGCTAACCTGCCCTGTTTTCTCCTCTCTATCCCCCTTTCTTAAAATTATAGCAAAAGTCTGGAGAAAAGCCTGTCCCAGGTATGGTTCCTGATATTCTTATTAAACTTGAAATAAAACCGGTCTGTTTAACTCAATGACAACTGTAGCACATGAGATGAGCTAAGGTCCTTTTGTCCTTCTAGACTCTCATGGCAATTTGTTACTCCTAATTTGTGAGACCAGAAGGTGCTTTTGTGGTAGTGATATGAGTACTTACAAGATTAATTGGAGTAGGAAGAGTGAGTATTGAGGAGGGGTGGAGGAGCCAAGGTGATCGGAGTTTTAGTTCAGATCTCAGTGTGAAGAAAGGTGTTCTGTGTCACCATCGAAAACAGATACTGAAGTATTTGTTCAGCCTGGGAGGGACTCTGCATCTTGTTTGTGCATATTGTCTTATTTAAAGGACAAGTGTTTTTATGTATGGTCACAAATTTGCCTGGGTTATCAGGGTTTTAGGTTTGTAAATGGGTTCTTATATATCTGCCTGATAAAACAGCCAAATTTAGAACTTGAGATAGGCAGTTCTAAATGGACTTGAGTCTCAGCTATTCATTTTACTGTTGCCTAAATTGATCTCATCCCTCCACCTTCCTCTCCAAAAAATACCTGCTTTCGATGTCTAGTGGATCAGACAAAGAAAGAGGCAGAACCTGTACCAGAAACTGTAAAATCTGAAGAGAAGGAAACCACAAAGAACGTCCAACAGATAGTGAGCACCAAAGGCCCTCCTGAAAAACGAATGAGACTTCAGTGAGCAATGGAGAAGAGAGAAGCTTGCAAGACTCCTCTTGCCCGTTATTTATACCTCATTACTGTGACAGGCTCTTGAACTCTGAAATTCTTTGTCACAGCCCTTCCATTTGTATGAATGTGCTTGTTCTTTAAAAAAAGGATCTAAGGATCCTCACGCTTTTGATACGAATATTTTAAATGTCTGTTTTGTAACCTTTTCCCTATTCGGCTTGAGCAGCCTCCTTACTCAAATGTATACTGCTATATACATCCAAAAACAAAATAAAGATATTTATATGAATCACTTACTCATGACTTTTTCCCTTTATTTCTGTCACTGAAATGTTTCCAGATGCACTTTGTAAACATAATTAATGTGAAAGCAGTAACTGAGCTCATTTTCTTTTATTGTGTATTTCTCGGTATTAAAATAATAAAGTTACGATTTGAAAGATAAAGGGAAAAACCTCCTCCTACAAATACTATCACAGTGCTATGAAGTTTTTTTGTGCATAGTTATTTTTAAAACTGCAGCTTGTAATTATTCTCTTCGTGCAATTTTACTTTTATCATATTACTGTGTCTTTTGTAAGTACTTCTCCATGTTTGCTTAGTTTTTAGATTATTTATTTTAGTGACTGAATAATTCCCACGGGTGATTCTGTTTTCTTTAAACACTTCCTGTATTCTGCTTAAAGCTGTAGTGATTACATTTGTGTATAATGGCTTTTCTTTAGTGCTTTTTCTTTAGGATAGAGTCCCACTAGTAGAATCACTGGAATCTACACTCTCTTTTTTATAACTTTAAGTTCATATTGTCACATTGTTTTTCTCAAAAGGTTTGCAACCAGTTATTCAAACAGTAAAGTACGAAAGTACTTCTCCAGAATCTGGCTACCACTGAATATTGTCATTTTTGTTTTTAGTGCCAATTAAGTAGCAAAAATGTGTTTTAAGTGGTTGAATAATTTCTCATCTTTGATTTTGCTTTTATGAAATGTCTGATTTTTGTATAGTAAGATTTTTAGCTTTTTATTTTGACATAATTGCAAGCTTGTAGAAGATATGCAGGAATCATGTTAAAAATTCCTACATATACCTTTTGCCCAAATTCCTCCTATATTAACGTTTTCCATACTTGTTTTATTCTTTAATTTCTTGCTTCTAACTCTTACTGTCAATTGCTTTTTCTCTCTCTGTGTATGTGTATATATAATACACATACTTATACCTTTAATTTCAGATTATGTCAGTTGCATACCCTAAAACCAAGGACATTGACTTATATAGCCATAGTACAATTATCAAAAGTAAGCTGCCATGACACTACTATCTGATCTGTAGATCTTATTTAGATCTTGCCAGTGGTGCCAAGAAATTACAGCAAAATAATAAATTCACAGCAAAAGAATATCTTGAATTATGCATTGGATTTAGTTGCCCTGTGTGTTTAGTCTGCTTTGATCTGGAATAATTCTTCAGTCTTCCTTGTTTTTCATGACTTGATATTTAAAGGGTTTAGGCCAGTTATTTTGTTGACTGTCCTTCAGTTTTGGTTTGTATGATACATTTTCATGATTAAATTCACCTCATGCATTTTTGTGAGGAATATGACAGAAAAGTGCTTATGGAGGCACATGCTGTCAATTTGCCCCATTTCTGTTGATGTTAACCTTGATCGTTTGGTTAAAGTAGTGTTTGTTAGGTTACTCTTTTTCCTTTTGTAATTTATAGGTATCTTGTGGGGGAAAATAGTGTAAGGCTCTTTAAATATCCTGTTATTCCTCAACCTTTTACCCAGTAGGTATTATCCATTGATCATTTTTCTCTGAACCATTTATTGGTTTGTTGGTTGCCCAGTGTCCATTTTCTAATTCCGTCAGTCCTTTTATATTTATTGGTTTTGTTGTTGTTGTAAAAAATAGCTTTCCTTTCTTCCCTGCTTATTTATATCATTGTGGACCCATGGACTCCTGGATTCTTAATGTATTCAACAAATTATATTTCCTTACTATCATTATTTACATTGATGCTCACATTTGTCTCAGATTGGGCCAATGGGGGTCCCTTCAAACTGATTCCTGTGTCCTTTTGAAATGACCCCCTTTCATTGATTGAGGATTTTCTTTACAAGTTAACGCAGTAACGTATTTCAGGCTTATCCCAACCCTGGAGTCAGCCATTTCTCTAAGGATCCCTGGTACCTTTTGGTGGAAAATGCATTTGGAAAACCCAAGATGTGTGTGCTACATGTGCTCATTTGCTACTGGGCTGTCATTGCTTCTAGGCCTTGTCAGTTGACAATTAAATAGATATATAGATGGGTGAATGAATAGGCAATACACCCACACATGGATATCTGTCTGTTATGTGTATAAAAAGCCATCAGTTCACATCGATACCATCAGTTGCAGTCCATGACTCTTGTTCACTGTTCTCTTGCATATTTGTAACTCTTTTCCACATTGATGAGAATTCTGGTTGCTGTTCTCCATAGTGTTATTTATTTGCTTAATCCTAATGTAACAAAGTTTTAGGATTACTAACTTATTACTACTGCGAAAAAGAAACCTACTGTAAGAGTTCAGTATTCGGTAGGGTTCTTTTTGTCTTTAGCCCAAGGATTATGTATACAGTTCATATACTGTGTTTAAAAATTATTTGGATGAATATTTTTTCCTCTTCATTGTGGTTACATTACTTACTTGTTAAATGGTTCATTACATTTGGTTCTGTTTTTAATTCCAGTTTAGTTTTCCACTTCATCTTACTGATTCTTTCTGCTTTGTTGTGTTGTTTTGAGGTGTGTGAGATACTAACATGGCTCTAAATGTCAGAGCTGTCCAAAAAAGATTCTCAGTACCACACCCCTTCCTTCTCACCCCCATTCATTTCTTCTATCTTTTCCACCTCATTCCTATTCTCCCAAAATAGCTAGTTTCTAGTTTACCTCTACTAGATTTCTTTTCTACAAAGGAGTAGATGTTTTCCAATTTCCCCTCTTATTCAAAGGGCAACATATTTTATAAAATTTTGCACTTTGCTTATTTTCCATTTATTTATTTGAGACATAAAGATATTAACTCTTTGTCATATTTGCTTCAAGTATTTTTCTAATTTTTTTCTTTCAACTACATTATAAAATAAATATCGTTTATAGAAAAGTACAGAAAAGAATGAGAGTACAATTCATTATACCTGTGTAAGTCACCATGCAGGTAAAGAAGTTGAATATTGTCAACATCCCAGAATCTCCATTATATCCTCTCCTAATCATAGCACTTGTCCTATTGATGATAGCTCACTATTATCCTAGTTTTATGGTTAATCACTTGTTTTCTTTAAATTTTTACTATGTAACCATGCATCTCTACATGAGTGTGTAGTTTTGATTGCCTATTTATTTTTGATATAAATGGATTCACTATTTTCATGTATGTCTTCTTTTGTTTAATATTATGTTTATGAGGTTTATCAAACTTGTTTCATGTTATTGTAGTTCTTTTTTTTTTTTTTTTTTGTTATTGTAGTTCTTTATTTTCATTTCTATGTAGCATTCCTTTACATAAATAGATTACAGCTTTTAAAATGTGTTTTAAGGGATGCCTGGGTGGCTCAGTTGGTTAAGCCGCTGCCTTTGGCTCAGGTCATGATCCCAGGGTCCTGGGATTGAGTCCTGCATAAGGCTCCTTGCTCGGCAGGGAGCCTGCTTCTCTCTCCGACTCTGCCTGCTTGTGCGCGCGCGCTCTCTCTCCAACAAATAAATAAAAAAGTAAATAAATAAAATATGTTTTTAAAAAATGTGCTTTAATGGTGGTGGACATTTGGATTGTAGTTTTTGGGCTATTATGAAAAACTTTTATGAATATTCTTGTACTTTTGTATATCATAGGCTGGATTGTATGTCCATCTCCCAGTACCTCAGAATGTGACCTTATTGGAAAATAGGGTCATTGCATATGTAATTAGTCAAGATGAGGTCATGCTAATCTTAATTAGGTTCGTCCCCTAATCCAGGATGACTGATGTCCTTATAAAAAAGGCCATGTGAAGAGACAACAGGAGAACACTGTGTGAAGATGAAGGACGGGAGTGATCCATCTATAAGCCTCGGAATTCTAGAGATTACAAACAAATCACCAGAAGCTAGGAAGAAGCAAGGAAAAATTCCTCTATAGGTTTCAGGAGGATCGTGGCCCTGCTGACACCTTGATTTTGGACTTCTAGCCTTTGGAACTTTGAGACAATAAATTTCTTTTGCTTTAAACCACTAGTTTGTGGTACTTTGTTTTGGGAGCCCTAGGAAACGATTAATAGTGTCCATGTTACTGTTTTACTCAAATTGTTGGGTCACAAGTAGGACTTTATACTACTTCCATTGATAATGCTAAACTATTTTTCAGAGTTACTGTTATCAGTTAATATTCTCATCAGCAGTATATGAAAGTTCCTGTTCCCCATCTTTGTTGACCCTTGATACTGTCAAAGAAAAATTTGATTATTCTAATGGGTGCACAGTGATGCCTTACTGAGGCTGAAATTTGTATTTCCTGGTTTTGATGACATTAAGCATCCTTTCGTGATTATTGGCGATTTGAGTATCTTTGTGAAGTGTGTCTTTTGCACATTTTTGTGGGTGTTTTTTTAATTTCCTTTGTCTTATAGAGTCTTATTAGTTCTTGGTATGTTTTGGAAAAGAGTCTTTTTGGCCCTTATATGTATTATGTTTAAATGTATCTTTGCCATTCTGGCTTGCCTTTTTATTCTATTGATGATAGCCTAAAAATGAGTAGAAGTTCTTAATTTTGATATAGCTCAGTATATCTTTTCCTTTTTGTGTCTTATTTGAGGTTTTTTTCTTCATTGAGCTCATATGTCTACTTAGAAGCTCCATTATTATAGTTTCACATTCAGGAATGTGGTCCATTTGGTGGGGATTGACCGGTAGGTCAATTTGGGGAGAACTGACATTTTAGCAATATCACGTCTTCAGAACCACAGACATGCTGTATTTCTTCATTTATTTAGGTTTTCTTTAATTTCTCTTAGAGTTTTGAGAAAATAGATCTGTACATGTTTTGTTAAATTTATTCTGAGGGACGCCTGGTTGGCTCAATTGGTTAAGCATCTGCTTTCTGCTCAGGTCATGATCCCAGGGTCCTGGGATCAAGTCCCGGATGGAGCTCCTTGCTCAGTGAGGAGCCTGCTTCTCCCTCTGCCTACTACTCCGTTTGTGCACACACTCTTTCTGACAAAATCTTAAAAAAAACTTATTCCAAGACATGTTTTTTTTTATACTATTATAAAGATGTTTAAAAGTTTTAATTTATATTTTGTCTTAGTATATAGACTTATAGTTGTGTTTTTTGTATATTCGACCTTGTAGCCTGTTAACGTTGCTAAATTCAGTTAGTTCTGATGGGTTTTTTGTGTGCTGCTTAGGATTTTCTATATCCATGATGTCACCTGGGAATATAAAGAGTTTTATTTCTGTTAAATAACATGAAATTTATCATTTTAACCATTTTTAAGTATACAGTTGAGTGGCATTAAGTACATTCATATTATGTAACCATCGCCATCCATCTCCAGAACTTTTTTATCATCCCAGACAGAAACTCCATACTCATTAAACAATAACCCCTCTTTTCCCCTTCCCCTAGACCCTGGTAACCAGCGTACTGTATGTCACTATGAATTTGGCTACTCTAGGTATCTCATGTAAATGGGGAAAATACTTTATACAGTATTTATCTATTTGTGTCTGGTTTATTTTAGTTAACATAAGGTGTTCGGGGTTCATCTATGTTCGAGTAAGTGTCAGAATTTTCTTTTTAAAGTTAAATAATACTCCATTGTATGTATGTATGTGTGTATTCACACACATTCTGTTTATTCGGTCAGTGGACATTTGCATTTTCACATTTTGACTATTGTGAATAATGCTGCTATAAACACTTATGTACAAATGTGTTTGAGTCCCTGCTTTCAGTTCTTTCGAATGTGCACCCAAAAATGGTAACGTATGTTTTTGAGGAACTGCCAAACTGTATTCCATGGCAGCTGCGTCATTTTACATTCCAGCCAACCATGTACAAGGGTTCCATTTTCTCCACATTCTCACCAACACTTGTGGGTTATTGTTACAGATTTTTTGTTTTTGTTGTTGTTGTTTGTTTTGAAATTAGCCATCCTAATTGATGTGAAGTGATTTCTCATTGTGGGTTTGGTCTGCATTGACTTCATACAATTCTGACATCAATTCCAGTGTGTGTATTTTTTCCAAACCACCAAGGATTCTCTAAGACCCCAGCTGGGTGTCCTGTAATTCAGCTCAATTCTGACCTACAATTCAACTCAATTCTGACACCATCTACCTGGAGACAGTGTCAGATCCCACAGGATAAGGGCACAGTCTACAAGGCTACCCACTCCAGATGCCAATTGCAAGTCCAGGTTGTCTCCTGGGCCTATAACTGCTTGGGCCTATAACTGCTTGCCCATGACCTCCTCTTCCAGTGAGATTAATTTGCTGGAGTTCTAATTTTGGTGTCATTTCGAAGAAATCATTGCCAAATCCAGTGTCATTAAGTATTTCCCCCTGCATTTTCTTCTAAGTATTTCATAGTTTAAGTTCTTAAATTTAGGTCTTATATTTGAATTAATTTTTATATTTGATGTTAGATAAGGGTCTATAACTTCATTCATTTGCATCTGGGTATACAGTTTTCCCAACACCATTTGTTGAAAAGAATTGCATTTCCCATTGAATAGTCATGACACTCTTGTTGAAAATCACTTAACTACATATATGATGGCTTATATGAAGGTCTGGGCTCCCTGTTTCATTGATCTATATGTTTATTTTTATGCCAGCCATACATTTGGTTACTGTAGCTTTGTAGTAAGTTTTGAAGTTGTAACTGGACTAATGCAAGTTCATTCCTTGGTGAGTTACAGATAGCTATTACACCAGGTAGCATTGTCACATAAACTAATCTTGATTTGCAGCAAATGAGATCATGGGGAATAACTTCCAAAGCTGTGACTCCCTGAGCAGGGGGTGAGCAAGGTTTTTTCTTAAATTTAGGGTTTAGGATGAATATTCAGAAAGGGGAACTTTGTCATGGCTTGTAAAGGCAGGTGTAAGGTTGTGTGGGCTTACTTAGAAAATGTGCCTATACACACATCGTATGTTAATGAAGCTTGCATTCCTTCTAGGGTGAAGAATTTTAACATAATGAAGCTGAGGTAACTGTGGAACACTTGGCTCATGTGTGCAGGTGTTGACTCGATGGGTCTATCAGTTGAACTTGAGTCCAGGCTACTGCAGAGAAGGCTGGTGTATTTGTTAGTGGGGTGTGAAAAGAAATGGTAGCTAGATAACTAAGGGGAGACATTTCTCTGAAAAGCAATCTTTTAAGTTTTCTACTAATTTTTACCTCATTAACCCTGTGGGACACACTTTCAGAATCAGAAGTATGAGGCCTCAGAACTGTTCTTTCCTTTCAAGATTGTTTTGGCTAAAAGATTATAATAAGAGATGAGGAAGGACACTATATTATACTTAAAGTCTCTGTCCAACATTAAGATCTAACAATTTTAAATATCTATGCTCCTAACATGGGAGCAGCCAATTACATAAACCAATTAATAACAAAATCAAAGAAAACATCAATAATACAATAATAGTAGGGGACTTTAACACCCCCTTTACTGAAATGGATACATCATCAAATCAAAAACTTTGATCAAATCAACAAGCAAATAAAGGCTTTAAATGATACACTGGACCAGATGGATATCACAGATATATTTAGAACATTCCACCCCAAAACAACAGAATACACATTCTTCTCTAGTGCAAATGGAGCGTTCTCCAGAATAGATCACATCCTGGGTCACAAATCAGGTATCAACTGGTACCAAAAGATTGGGATCATTCCCTGCATATTAAGACCACAATGCTCTGAAACTAGAACTCAATCACAAGAGGAAAGTTGGAAAGAACTTTAATACATGGAGGTTAAAGAATGTCCTACTAAGGAATGAATGGGTCAACCAGGAAATTAAAGAAGAATTGAAAAAATTCATGGAAACAAAATGAAAACGCAACTATTCAAAATCTTTGGGACACAGCAAAGGTAGTCCTGAGAGTAAAGTATATAGCAATACAAGACTTTCTTAAGAAACAAGAAAGATCTCAAGTACACGACCTAACTCTACACCTAAAGGAGCTGGAAAAAGAAAAACAAAGAAAAGCTAAACCCAGCAGGAGAAGAGAAATAATAAAGATCAGAGCAGAAATCAATAAAATAGAAACCAAAAGAACAGTAGAACAAATCAATGAAACTAGGAGCTGGTTCTTTGAAAGAATAAGATTGATAAGCCTCTGGCCAGACTTACCAAAAAGAAAAGAGAAAGGACCCAAATAAATTAAAATCATGAATGAAAGAGGAGAGATCACAACCAAAATACAAACAATTATAAGAACATATTATAAGCAACTATATACCAGCTTTAAATACCAAACATTTAAAGAAGAATTAATACCTATTCTTCTGAAACTTCCAAAAAATAGAAATGGAAGGAGAATTTCCAAACTCATTTTATGAGGCCAGCATTACCTTGGTCCCCAAAACAGATAAAGACCCCATCAAAAAGAATTATAGACCAATATCGTTGATGAACACAGATGCAAAAATTCTCACCAAAATACTAGCCAATAGGATCCAACAGTACATTAAAAGGATTATT
Organism: Martes martes; assembly: GCF_963455335.1. Classification (NCBI taxonomy): domain Eukaryota; kingdom Metazoa; phylum Chordata; class Mammalia; order Carnivora; family Mustelidae; genus Martes; species Martes martes. The sequence continues at coordinate 133,633,033 of NC_137894.1, forward strand.
CACCATGACCAAGTGGGATTTATTCCTGGGCTGCAAGGTTGGTTCAACATCTGCAAATCAATCAATGTGATACAATACATTAATAAAAGAACAAGAACCATATGATACTCTCAGTAGATGCTGAAAAACATTTGACAAAGTACAGCATCCTTTCTTGATCAGAACTCTTCACAGCATAGGCATAGAGGGTACATACCTCAATATCATCCAAGCCATCTGTGAAAAACCCACAGCAAATATCATTTTCAATGGGGAGAAACAGAGCTTTTCCCCTAAGGTCAGGAACACGGTAGGAATGTCCACTATCACCACTGCCATTCAACATGGTACTAGAAGTTCTAGCTTCAGCAATCAGACAACAAAAAGAAATAAAAAGCATCCTAATCAGCAAAGAAGAAGTCAAACTCTCACTCTTTGCAGATGATATGATACTTTATGTGGAAAATCCAAGACTCCACTCCAAAACGGCTAGAACTCATACAGGAATTCATTATAAAGTGTCAGAATATAAAATCAATGCACAGAAATCAGTTGCATTTCTATACACCAACAGCAAAACAGAAGAAAGAAATTAAGGAGTTGATCCCATTTACAACTGCACCCCAAACCTAACCAAAGAGGCAAAGAATCTGTACTCAGAAAACTATAAAGTACTTATGAAGGAAATTGAGGAAGACACAAAGAAATGGGAAAACGTTCCATTTTCATGGATTGGAAGAAAAAATGTGAAAATGTCTATGCTACCTAAAGCAACCTACACGTTTAACACAATCTCTATCAAAACACCATCATTTTCAAAGAAATGGAACAAATAATCCTAAAATTTATATGAAACCAGAAAAGACCCTGAATAGGCAGAGGAATGTTGATAAAGAAAACCAAAGTTGGTGGCATCACAATTCCAGACTTCAAGCTCTATTACAAAGCTGTAATCATCAAGACAGTATGGTACTGGCACAAAAACAGACACATAGATAAATGGAACAGAATATAGAGCCCAGAAATGGACCCTCAACTCTATGGTCAACTAATCTTTGACAAAGCAGGAAAGAATGTCCAATGGGAAAAAGACAGTCTCTTCAACAAATTGTGTTGGGAAAATTGGAAAGCCACATGGAGAAGAATGAAACTGGACCATTTCCTTATACCGCACACAAAAATAGACTCCAAGTGGATGAAAGACCTCAATGTGAGACAGGAATCCATCAAAATCATTGAGGAGAACACAGGCAGCAACCTCTTTGACCTCAGCCACAGCAACTTCTTCCTAGAAACATTGCCAAAGGCAAGGGAAGCAAGGGCAAAAATAAACTATTGGGACTTCAAGATCAAAAACTTCTGCACAGCAAAGGAAACAGTCAACAAAACCAAAAGACAACTGACAGAATGAGAGAAGATATTCACAAATGACATATCAGATAAAGGGCTAGTATCCAAAATCTATAAAGAATTTAGCAAACTCAACACCCAAAGAACAAATAATCCAATCAAAAATGGGGAGAAGACATGAACAGACATTTCTGCAAAGAAGGCATCCAAATGGCCAACAGACACATGAAAAAGTGCACCACATCACTCAGCATCAAGGAAATACAAATCAAAACCACAGTGAAATACCACCTCACACCAGTCAGAATGGCTAAAATTAACAAGTCAGGAAACGACAGATGTTGGCAAGGATGCGGAGAAAGGGGAGCCCTCCTACACTACTGGCAGGAATGCAAGCTGGTGCAGCCACTCTGGAAAACAGTATGGAGGTTCCTCAAAAAGTTGAAAATAGAGCTACCCTACAACCCAGTAATTGCCTTTGTGAACTATTCTTCATCAGTATCCCCCACTCTTGGGCCATTTTCTCTGTTCCCTCTACTTTTCATGGGAAATCTTAACCCTGCTATGACTTTAATTGCCTTCTATGTTCTGGAAACTCACAAATGTATATATCTAGGTCAGATTTCTCTGCTGAATTTGAGCCCTTTATTTATACCCCCAATCAGTGCAGGTGAAGGGAGTTAACAAGTAACAAGGATAAAGATCCTGAGGGAAGTGTGTGCTTTGGTGTGTTAGCGTATCAGCAAGGAGAACAGCTATAGTGGAATGAACAAAGGGCAGAATATGTAGGAGATGAGTCAGAGAGGTAAGGAGGGAGGGGCGGGTACTGGTGGCAGGAGGTATATTGGGTAGGACCTTGTAGAAGTTTCTGTAGACTTTTACTGTAAATGAGATGGGAAACTGCTGGAGGATTCCGAGTGAAGTAATGATAGGATATGTGATATGATCTGATATGACTTACATTGTAACAATTCATTCTGTCCCTGTGTGGGAATTGACTGATGTGGATAGGATGGAAGTAGAAGACAAGTTATGGGTCTGTGGCAGTAATCAAGGTGGGAGATGATGGCAGCTTTGACTAGTATGATGATAGCGGGGGGAGGTGAGAAGGGACCAGATTCTGTATATATTCTGAAGATTGGATTTGTTGACAGATTGGATGTGTGAGGTATGACAAAAAGAGGACTCAAAGATGACCGTAATAATTTTTTTGTTCTGAGCATCTCAACGGATAGAACTGCCACTAACTGAGATGAAGACTGGCACAAGCAGGTTTAGGGGTGTGGTTGGGTGGGGGAGATGAAGAACTCAGTTTGGACATATTTATTTTGAGATGTCAGTTAGACATTCAAGTGGTGATGCCAAGTAGTCAGTTGGAGGCAGGAGCCTGGATTTTAAAGAAGTGCCAGGCTGAAAACACACACACACACACACACACACACACACACACTCATCAGCATATCTGTGGTCTTTCATACTGTGAAAGGGATGAGATCACCAACAGGATGAGTGTAGAAAGGGGAAAAAATGCTCTAAAACACTCCAACTCTAAATGTTGGAGAAATTGAAACATCTCCAACATCTAAATGTTGGAGAAGAAAGACTAGCAACGAAGATGAGAAGGAGCAGCTAGTGAGGTGAACCTTGAAAGCCAAATGAAGAAAGCAGTTCGAGAAGGAGGAAGTGATCGTCGAACACTGTCGAATGCTGACAATAATTTCCTATAGATGGTGCTCCCTTTGGCTGGGATTTGCACATTCTGCCCCCAGCTTGCTTATTTTTACTTCATGTCTCAAATCAAGTGCCTTGTAATCATGGCCTTTTCTGACTCCCAGACTAGTTTATACATTTTCATAGGCCCTTACTCTCCGTTGGGGTTCTTCACACAGTTATACTTAATTATCTGTTTTAAGTCCGGCTCCTCTAGTGGACTTTATCTTCCACCAGTAATGTCAGTCTTACTCACTCTTGTATTGCCAGCATTTCTCACAGGGCCCAACATCAGTAAATATTTGTCGAACAAGATTCTGAACGGATGAATGGTCATGTCCGTGCATGCTCTGACTGGCATGTTTTAGGATGCCTCAGAAAACTCCACTCTAAAAACCTGGCACCATCTGTCTTTGGAATTTGAGCAAGGACATTACCATCCTTAGTAGAGGACAGGTATTTCACGAGTTTTTACATGTATTTTTTTTTTTTTACATGTATTTTACATTCACAACTCGCTGTCTCTGATATTGGCAGCAACCTTGTAAGCTACTCCTATCCGTGTTGCGATCAAGGAAGTAAAATTTCGTGGAGATTAAAGTGAGCTCCAGGTGTTATTGCTACCAAGTGGCAGAACTTGAGAGTCTATGCACCGTCTTCTTGGCCCTGCAGATTTTTAAACTCTCACTCTTGGCTTAATGACTAAGAGCAAAGCCTAGGTTCACCTACTCTTCATTTTTTGCCAGCTGTGTCCTTGACTGTTATCTAAACCTTCTGTGCCCGTTTTTTCTAACTCTAAAATGGGGGTAATAACAATACCAACCTGTCAAGATTGTTGTGAAAGTTAAATGAGTTAATTAATATTATTTTCGATTAGGGGCATCTGGGTGGCTCAGTTGGTTAAGTGTCCATCTCTTGATTTCGGCTCAGGTCATGAACTCAGGATCGTGAGATAGAGCCCTGTGTCCAGCTCCACGCTCAGTGGGGAATCTGCTTGAGAGTCTCTCCCTCACCCTCTGCCTCTCCTCCCCCAACCTCTCTAAATAAATAAATCTTAAAAAAAATATTATTTTAGATTAGAACCTGATACTTGGCAAGCACCCCCACAAGTGCTCGCTATTTTTATTATCACTGTTCCTGCTGAGGTAATTCAGCTGTCCTTACTTTTGGGAAACCTTTCTGATCACCTCCCCTCTGCTCCAATAACCATGCTTGCAAGAATTCTGTGCACACTATCTTCATAGCAGTTGTCTTACCAATATAATTTTGTATTCTCATGTCTACTTACCCAGCCAAGGGGAGGAGAGTCCCCACAACTCTGTAGAGTGTAGTTCACACTACACACACACACACACACACAAACACACACACAAAATATGTTTGAAAGGTAATTCATCAGCACCACTGCCCAGAGACATCAAATTGGGTGCTAAAGGCAGCTAGGGTCTCCAGGGTTCCTTTCTAGCAGCCAGGATAGTAACTATAACATTTGGCCTATATATCATTTGTATTTTAGACTTCACTTTACCTTACCAGATTTCCTTTGTAAAATGATCACTGGAGATTTTTTAAGTCCGTTACCTACTTTCATGAAAACCATAAAAACAGAAAGCAGATTTTCTTGTGCTTTCCCTTGACTCCATGACTTCTGCCTTTTTATATCTCTTTATAAAGGATTTTTTTTTTTTTGGTCTCTTTTCTGGCTATTTTTTGTATTAGCCCCATTCTTTCCTCTGATTTTCTGTACCATTTCTCCTTCAGATATTAAAAAGGGAGTCTGTACTATTTAATGTTTTGTCTCCATGATTGTGCCACACAATCATTCTCTTATGCCTAGTTAGAGGGGATAGCCACAGTGTTAATACGATGAAAGCATTGGGGCACATCTTCAGGGTTTCCTACTGAGTGCCACCACTTAAATGGAAAAAACTGAGCACTTATGAAGAAAAGGCAAAAGACATTTAATTTCAGAAGTTAACTGACTGTTAATCTTTTAACTAAACATAAAGAATGAAGAAAATTTGCCTTTGATCGGACTTTCTAAATTAGTGAACTGTGGGTCATTGGACAATGATTGGACAATAATCATGCAGTGGCTTCCCTTTCCAAAGACGTTTTTCTTTGAACTAGTGAATATTTTATAATCCTGCTATTTCTTTTTTTAAGTTCTCAGGATATTTTCTTGACTAGGGCCTCCATTAAAAACAGCACTCTGATAAAAGCATAAGCTATAGAAGCAAGAAAAAAGAGTTTGAGTAGAATTACTGTGTCAAGAATTTTGTTTTTGTTTTTGTTTTTCAAGGAGGGCACATATTGCATGGAACACTGGTTTGGTGCATAAACAATGAATCTTGGAACACTGAAAAAATAAAATAAATTGTTTTAAAAAATTGTTAATAGTGGGTGATGGGGTCTGCCTCTTGGAGCTGGACCACTGTCTGAGCTTCCTCCATAGCTTGTAAACTCACACTAGGGAGGAGCCCACCCATACTTCATCGCTGCATACTTCTCCCCATGCCATTTTTCTAATTTACACTTATAGTTTAGGATCAGATAATTGACACAGCTCCTTAAACATATCTTATATCTTGCCTAGACCACAAAAGATGCCATCTTTTACTTGTCCAACATCAGCCTCCCAAAGTTGTAGTTGGTTCCCCAACACTTGGTACCATTAACTGATATTTGGAATTATGGCATTGTGTTATTTAAGATTGGGAATTATTTCTTTGTTGTCACACTGCACTCTCCCACACAAAATTTGGAGGAGGGTGTGTTTTATATGTTATAAACCTTCTATGCCACAGTGGCCAAAATGATCTTGCATATTAGTTGTTTTATAGCAACTTGAAGGCATTCTTTGCTGTTTGGCCAATATATATTGACAGAAATTGTTTATTGTGACTGTTGCATATTTTGTGTTAATAGTAGGCATCCTTAAGTCAGCACCTTGAGCTTCCACTGTACCACTTAAGAAGGTCATACTCACAGATATGTGCTCTACAGAGCTTTCTGGGAGATGCAAACCTATATTTTATACAGCAAGGTCCAAAAGCACAGTCTGTCCAAGGTTTCAGTCTACAATGAGAGCCACAGCAAGGATCCCTTCTGCACCAATGTTCTGACTCGCAGTTAGACTCTTCGTCACCTTCCACTGCCTTGTTACTGCATTATTCCAATGGGGTAACATTTCAAGAAGCAGGTATATCTGTCAGATAGACTCCCCTGTGGTTCCTGAGGTTAAAATAACTTCCATAACTGCAGTTGCAAAAAGCACTGGTATTTGTATTATGAGCACTCACAATGCAGTGTTTTTTCCTGCAAAAACCTAATTCCTTTATGTGAGACATACCAAGATTATAGCCCAGTTGGTGAGCAATGACTAGAGTACAATGTAAGAAATCTTTGAGGAATTTCCAGATTGCTGGCACCAAATGACAGTAGCATATTCCTGAGATCCAAGCCAATCCAAATACTTTAGAAAAATCCTAGCCCACAAACAGATGCCCAGAGTCATGTGCCAAAGGAGGATAGGGATGAACACTTTTCCAGTCACTGAAACTGTCAGGGAGTTGCCTTGTTCAACATTGATAAATGTGTCTGGTTCCAAATCTCAATCCCAATTAAAGAAACATGAAGGACTACATGTGGACAGATGGAATGGAATCTACTAAACTGATCACATTTAATGTATCTTCTGTCACTTTTGAGACATTTCTGTTCGAGTAACTGAAACTATGGTTGTCCATCACTATAACCAACTCCACAAAGGGTCAGTGTGGGTCCACCACCCATGCGAATGTTGGGGCAGTTATGAATTCTCTGCCTTGAATGCCAGCTTCTGATGTTGTCATCTTGGTAAGCCAAATTTCATGGCTGTAAATTGAGTCTCATTGCTCCTTGTCATGTACAATGAGGGTTCAAATGTGGTAGAGTGCCTTATGGTTATTTATCTATAGCATCCCTCACAAGGTCCCTAACCAGGTCGTAAGGACAGTTAAGAACCTCCAGGGGGCTCTTCGATATAACCATGATGGCAGCAGGCATCCTGGATGAAGGACTGATCCATTGGAAGGCGCCCAGCTCTGAGTGGGGGAACACTGGCAGGTTTTATTCATTTGAGAGAGGGAGAGTGAGAGAGAACACAAGCAGGGAGATCAGCAGAAGCAGAGGGAGAAGCAGATTCCATGCTGAGCAGGGAGCCTGATGTGGGGCTCGATCCCAGGACCCCAAGATCATGACCTGAGCTGAAGGCAGATGCTTAACTGACTGAGCCACTCAGGTGCCCATCACCTCGTTACTTTTAAACTTTATTTTAAAAAAAACCAACCTGTTTTATTGCAGTTTATCTGACCTACCACAGACTGCACATATTCAACTTGTGTGTTTAGCTAAGTGTTGACATGTGTGTGCACTTGTGAAATCTTCACCACAATCAAGATAGTGAACATATGTGCCACCCCCAGAAGTTTCCTCCTGTCCCTTAGTAATTATTCCTTTTGGGGTACTATTGATCTGCTTTTGCCAGTATAGGTTACGTTGAATCTTCTAGAGTTTTATATTAAAGGAGTTAGGCAATATGTACTCTTTTCTTGGCTTCTTTGACTCAGTCTGATGATTTTTGGGAATTATCTCTGTGTTCGTGCATATTAATAGTTCACTCCTTTTTATTGTTGAGTAGTATTCCGTTGTATGTATATACCACAATTTGCTTAGCCATTCCCCTGTTGATGAACATTTGGTTTGTCCCTGTTTGGGGCCATTACAAATGAAACTGCTGTGAACCTTCATGCACAAATCTTTGTGTGGGCCTGAGCTTTCTTTCTCTTGAGTGAAAACTTAATGGGTAGAATGAGTGGATCATATAATAAGTAGATGTTCAACTTTTTAAGAAACTGCAGAACTGTTTTCTAAAGTGGGTTTACTGTTTTACTTTTCCGCCAGCAGTGGTTAAGATTTCCAGTCCCTCTATCCTTGCCATCAGTTGGCATGGTCAGCATTTTTTTATTTTAACTATTCAAATAAGTATGTAATAATATCACATTGTGGTTTTAATGCATTTTTCTTATGACTAGTGATGTTGAGCATCTTTTCTTGTGGTTATTACCATCTTTGTATCTTCTTTAAGTGTATTTTCAGATATTTCATCCATTTCTTTAGGGGTTGCTTCTTACTGAGTTTTGAGGTGTTTATATATTCTGAATAGTCCTTTAGCACATATATACTTTGCAAACATTTTATTCCAGGCTGTGGCTTTTCTCTTCACTCTCTTAAAGTTTTTTGAAGAGAATTTTGTAATTTTTTTTTTTTTTTTTTTAAATAGTTTCTTTTTTTTTTTTTTTTTTTTTTTTTTTTTTTTTTTTATTTATTTGTCAGAGAGAGAGAGGAGCGAGAGTGAGCACAAGTAGACAGAGTGGCAGGCAGAGGCAGAGGGAGAAGCAGGCTCCCTGCCGAGCAAGGAGCCCGATGTGGGACTCGATCCCAGGACGCTGGGATCATGACCTGAGCCGAAGGCAGCTGCCCAACCAACTGAGCCACCCAGGCGTCCCGAGAATTTTGTAATTTTGATGTTCAACTTATTTTGTTATTTTTATGAATACTGTATATTTTCCCACCATATATAATAAATCTTAGCTTAACCTTTGGTTTAAAAGATTTCTTCTATGCTTTCTTCTAGAAGTTTTATAGCTTTTGTTTTACATGTTAGTCTATGATCCATTTTGGATTACCTTTTTTAGTGCAAGGTATTGAATGAAGTTCTTCTTCTGTTTTCCATTTAGTTCTGCACCATTTGTTAAAAAGACTCCTTTTTTCAGGGATTTGCCTTTGCACCTTTGTCAAAAATCACTTGTCCATATTTGTGTGGGTCTATTTCTATTTTCTGTGTCCTGTTCTGTTGATCTGTCGGTCGTTACATAAATACTCCACTATCTTGAGTGTTGTTCTTTTATAATGAGTTTTGAAATCCGGTAGTCCTCCAGCTTTTTCTTCTTTTTCAAAGTTAGTTTGGCTATTTTAGGTCCTTGACATTTTTATGTAAATTTTAGAAGAAGTATGTCAAATTCTGCAAGAAAAATGTTGGATTGTTTGACCATTTTGGAGAAAATTGGCATCTTTAGTCATGTTAATGATTCAGGTCAGTGAATAAGGTCTCTCTACTTATTTAGAGTATTGTTAATTTCTCTCAGTGTTATTTTGTATTTTTCAGTTATAGATCTTTCACAACTTTTGCCAGAATTATTGCTAAGTACTAAATATGTGTTGTTGCTGTGTAATAATGTTTTTTAATAAATATAACTTCCAATTGCTCATTGTTTGTATATAAAATAAAATGGTTGTATATTCATTCATTCAAATGCTTGTATCCTTTGAGCTTGCAAAGCTAATTTATTAGTTCTAGTAGCTGCTTTTTTGGCAAATTCCATCAAAATTCTACATAAAGATCTAGAAGTGTCATCTATTTAAAAAAAAGATTGTTTTGGGGTGCCTGGGTGGCTCAGTGGGTTAAAGCCTCTGCCTTCGGCTCAGGTCACGATTCCAGGGTCCTGGGATCGAGCCCCGCATCAGGCTCTCTGCTCAGCAGGGAGCCTGCTTCTCTCTCTCTCTCTCTCTCTGCCTGCCTCTCTGCCTACTTGTGATCTCTCTCTCTCTGTGTCAAATAAATAAATAAAATCTTTAAAAAAAAAAAAAGATTGTTTTATATCTTCCTTTCTAACCTGGATACCATGTATTTCTCTTTTTTACCTGATTGTACTGGCCAAAATCTTTAGTCGTGTAGTGTTGAATAGAAGTAGTAAGAATAGAATTTCTTTTCTTGTTCCTGATCTTGGGGTGGGGAAAGATACTTTGTATTTTACCATTAAAAGCTACCATTAGCTGTAGATTTTTTCCATAGATTTCCTTATCATGTTGAAAAGTTCCTTCTCTTTTGGTGGGGTCTTTGCCTGGTTTGGGGATCAGGGTAATGCTGGCTTCATAAAAAGAGTCTGGAAGTTTTCCTTCTGCTTCAATTTTTTGAAACAGCTTCAGAAGAATAGGTATAATTTCTTCGTTGAAAGTTTGGTAGAATTCCCCAGGGAATCCATCGGGTCCTGGGCCCTTGTTTTTTGGGAGGTTTTTGATCACTGCTTCAATCGTGTTACTAGATATTGGTCAATTCTAGCTGTCAATTTCTTCCTGATTCAGTTTTGGAATTTTATAGGTTTCTAGGAATGCATCCATTTCATCTAGGTTGCTTAACTTATTGGCATATAGCTATTGATAATTTCTGATGACTATTTCTATTTCCTTGGTGTTAGTCGTGATCTCTCCCTTTTCATTCATAATTTTATTAATTTGGGTCTTCTCTCTTTTCTTTTGGATTAGTTTGGCCAGTGGTTTATCAAATCTTATTGATTCTTTCAAAAAACCAGCTTCTAGTTTCATTGATGTGTTCTACTGTATCTCTAGTTTCTATCTCATTGATCTCTGCTCTAATCTTGATTATTTCCCTTCTTGTGTGTGGAGTTGGCTTAATTTGTTGTTGATTCTCCCGTTCTTTAAGGTGTAAAGACAGCTGGTATATTCTGGATTTTTCAGTTTTTTTGAGGGAGGCTTGGATGGCTATGTATTTCCCCCTTAGGACCACCTTTGCCTTATCCCATAGGTTTTGGACCGAAGTGTCTTCATTCTTATTGATTTCCATGAATTGTTTAAGTTCTTTAATTTCTTGGTTGATCCAAGCATTCTTAAGCAAGGTTGTCTTTAGCTTCCAGGTGTTTGAATTCCTTCCAAACTTTTTCTTGTGGTTGAGCTCCAGTTTCAAAGCCTAGTGGTCAGAGAATATGCAGGGAATAATCTCAGTCTTTTGGTATCGGTTGAGCCCTGATTTGTGACCCAGTATGTGGTCTATTCTGGAGAAGGTTCCATGTACCACTCGAGAAGAATGAGTATTCTGTTGTTTTAGGGTGGAATGTTCTGTATATATCTATAAGGTCCATCTGGTCCAATGTGTCATTCAATGTTCTTGTTTCTTTATTGATTTTCTGCTTGGATGATCTGTCTGTTACTGAGAGTGGTGTATTAAGATCCCCTACTATTAGTGTATTCATATCAATATGACTCTTTATCTTGATTAATAGTTTTCTTATGTAATTGGCTGCTCCCATATTGGGGACATAAATATTTACAATTATTAGATCTTCTTGGTGGATAGACCCTTTAAGAATAATGTAGTGTCCCTCTGTATCTCTGACTACAGTCTTTAGTTTAAAATCTAATTTATCTGATATGAGAATCTCTACCCCAGCCTTCTTTTGAGGCCCATTGGCATGAAAGATGCTTCTCCATCCCTTCACTTTCAGTCTGGGTGTATCCTTAGGTTCGAAATGGGTCTCTTGTAGACAACATATGGATGGGTCCTGTCGTTTTATCCAATCTGCAACCCTGTGTCGTTTTATGGGCACATTTAGGCCGTTCACATTGAGAGTGATTATTGATAGATACGTTTTTATTGACCTCGTGTTACCTTTGAAGTCTTTCTTTCTGTAGATTGTCTCTATATTTCTGTTCAATGATATTCTTAGGATTTTTTCCTCTTTTATAGAACCCCCGTTAATATTTCCTGCAGTGTTGGCTTGGTGGTCGCATACCCTTTTAAGCCTTGCCGGTCTTGGAAACTCTTTGTTTCTTCATCCATTTTGAATGTCAGTCTTGCTGGATAAAGTATTCTTGGCTGCATGTTCTTCTCATTTAGTGCCCTGAATATATCTTGCCAGCCCTTTCTGGCTTGCCAGGTTTCTGTGGACAGATCTGACATTATTCTGATGGAGCCCCCAAGAGTTCTTTTTTTTTTTTTTTTAGAGATTTTATTTATTTTACAGAGATCACAAGTAGGCAGAGAGGCAGGCAGAGAGAGAGGAAGGGAAGCAGGCTCCCCGCTGAACAGAGAGCCTGATGCGGGGCTCGATCCCAGGACCCTGAGATCATGACCTGAGCCGAAGGCAGAGGCTTTAACCCACTGAGCCACCCAGGCGCCCCGCCCCCAAGAGTTCTTAATGATGATGTTAGTTGACACTCCAGGAATTCACTGAAGTCACCATTAAGTCTCATTTGCTCCAGCCGCTCCTGCTTCAGAGAAGTTCATCCATATCCCCTGTGCCAGCCTGCTGCTCCAGTCTGTCCTGTGGTCTCATTTGTCTGATGCACCTAAGAAAGGTCATTGATTTCTTCAGTTTGTTTAGCCTTTTTGTTTTTGTGCAGGAGGGAATGATGACTTGCAAGCTCTTTACATGCCAGAGCAGAACCCAAAAGTGCATCTTTTGTACAATTTATATTCTTTTAGATTTGCTTTATGACTATGAATATCATCAGTTTTGGTAAATGCCCTACATGCATTTGAAAATGCATGCGTATCCTGCAATTTTTCGAGTACAGAGTTCTGTATGTATTGATTAGGTCAGCTCAATTAATGTCATTTTAATTCTATGGCTTATTTTCAACTTGCTTGTTCTGAGTAAACATCTCCAACTATGATACTCAATTTTTCATTTCTTCTCTTTGATCTCTCAACTCTTGCATCATGTATCTTGAAGCTCTGCTGTTAGGTGCATAAGAAATACTATGGAATGGTCCTTCTTAAATATATACTTCCTTTTTTAAAAGATTTTATTTATTTATTTGACAGAGAAAGAGATCACAAGTAGGCAGAGAGGCAGACAGAGACAGAGGGGTAAGCAGGCTCCCCGCTGAGCAGAGAGCCCGATGCAGGGCTCGATCCCAGGACCCTTTGTGAGATCAAGCCCCAAGTCAGGCTCTGTGCTGGGCATGGAGCCTGCTTAAGATTCCCTCTCTCCCTTTTCCTCTGCCCCTCCTCTGCTCTCTCTCTCGCTCCCTCTCAAAAAAAAAAAAAAATTAATTCAAGTATAGTTAATGTACAGCATTGTATTAGGTTGAAGCATACAGTATAGTGATCCAACAATTCCATTCACCTTATGTTTTCATCAGATTTATTTTTGTTAACCTATGCACTGTTTACTTTTTCATATCTTAGTGTTCATATGGTTATCTTTTGCTTTCAACCCTTCATAACTGGCTACATAATAGATTTGGCTGTGTTGGGTTGTTTAGTAAAGAAATCACAACTGAAATAGCAGGTATAAGCACCTCTGCCTAGTTTAGGAAAATTAGTAGTAACTCTTCAAGATCAACCCACTTGCACATGCAAAACTGGTGAGTTAAATATGGATGTGATTGGTTATCATTATCCCTGTATCTTTGAAGCCTTTGATCATGGCACAAATGTCTGTAATTCCCAAACATTCAGTCATTGATCTTAGGTTACTACTGTTGAAGCAATTGTTGAAACTTAATTAGTAAGGCTTGATTAGGATATATCTCTGATTTATCACTATTCAGTCATTTGTATTACCTCAAAAATATTTTGAGAACTCACTATACCAGAAATTTGGTGAAAAGGTATTTTTTTAAATTTATATTTGTATATAGATTCATTGTCCATATAGATTCAGCAGTTCAATAATGTAGAACTATTTTGTTTTCTGTTATTTTTGTCAGTTTTGTTAGTTTGGTTTTCCGAGGAATTTTCGCATGTTGCTTTAATTTTCAAATTTACTGACGAGTTTATTCCCATGTTTAAATTTTCACTATTCTCTTATAATAGATATTATTATAGGGGCACTTGGGTAGCTCAGTTGGTTAAGCATCTGACTCCTGATTTCAGCTTGGGTAATGATCTCAGGGTCATGGGATCAGCCCCATGTTGGGGCTCTGCACTCAGCAGGAAGTCTGCTTCTCTCCTGTTCCTTCTGCCTCTTCCTCTGCCCCACTTCCCCTTGCTCATGAGCACATGCATGCTCTCTCTCAAATGGATAAATAAATCCTTAAAAAAATAGAAACTCTTATAGAACACTTATTGGCAATTTATGTTTTCTCAGTTTAGTTCTTGATCAATATTGCTAGCTATTGGGGCACCTGGGTGGCTCAGTCGGCTAAGTGTCTGTCTTTGGCTCAGGTCATGATCCCAAGGTCCTGGGATGGAGCCCCATAGCTGGTTCTCTGCTCAGCAGGGGCCCTGTTTCTCCCTCTCCTCCCTTCTTGTGCTCTCTCTTGCTATCTCTGTCACTATCTGTCTCTTTTTCAAATGAACAAATAAAATCTTTTAAAATAATATTGCTAGGTATTTGTCAATTCCTTATAAGGAACCAGTGTTTGACTTTATTTTTTTTAGTATTTTTTTATGTTTTATTGTTTTGTACTGTCATCTTTATTTTTTTTAATTAAATTTTTTATTTATTTTCAGCGTAACAGTATTCATTGTTTTTTCACCACACCCAGTGCTCCATGCAATCTGTGCCCTCCCTAATACCCACCACCTGGTTCCCCCACCCTCCCACCCCGCCCCTTCAAAACCCTCAGGTTGTTTTTCAGAGTCCATAGTCTCTCATGGTTCACCTCCCCTTCCACTTTCCCTCAACTCCCTTCTCCTCTCCATCTACCCTTGTCCTCTATATTATTTGTTATGCTCCACCAATAAGTGAAACCATATGATACTTGACTCTCTCTGTTTGACTTATTTCACTCAGCATAATCTCTTCCAGTCCTGTCCATGTTGCTACAAAAGTTGGGTATTCGTCCTTTCTGATGGAGGCATAATACTCCATAGTGTATATGGACCACATCTTCCTTATCCATTCATCCATTGAAGGGCATCTTGGTTCTTTCCACAGTTTGGCGACCGTGGCCATTGCTGCTATAAACATTGGGGTACAGATGGCCCTTCTTTTCACTACATCTGTATCTTTGGGGTAAATACCCAGTAGTGCAATTGCAGGGTCATAGGGAAGCTCTATTTTTAATTTCTTGAGGAATCTCCACACTGTTCTCCAAAGTGGCTGTACCAGTTTGCATTCCCACCAACAGTGTAAGAGGGTTCCCCTTTCTCCACATCCTCTCCAACACACGTTGTTTCCTGTCTTGCTAATTTTGGCCATTCTAACTGGTGTAAGGTGGTATCTCAATGTGGTTTTGATTTGAATCTCCCTGATGGCTAGTGATGATGAACATTTTTTCATGTGTCTGGTAGCCATTTGTATGTCTTCATTGGAGAAGTGTCTGTTCATATCTTCTGCCCATTTTTTAATATGATTATCTGTTTTGTGTGTGTTGAGTTTGAGGAGTTCTTTATAGATCTTGGATATCAACCTTTTATCTGTACTGTCATTTGCAAATATCTTCTCCCATTCCGTGGGTTGCCTCTTTGTTTTGATGACTGTTTCTTTTGCTATGCAGAAGCTTTTGATCTTGATGAAGTCCCAAAAGTTCATCTTTGCCTTTGTTTCCTTTGCCTTTGGAGACATATCTTGAAAGAAGTTGCTGTGGCTGATATCAAAGAGGTTACTCCCTATGTTCTCCTCGAGGATTCTGATGGATTCCTGTCTCACGTTGAGGTCTTTTATCCATTTTGAGTTTATCTTTGTGTACGGTGTAAGAGAATGGTCAAGTTTCATTCTTCTACATATAGCTGTCCAGTTTTCCCAGCACCATTTATTGAAGAGACTGTCTTTTTTCCACTGGATATTTTTTCCTGTTTTGTCAAAGATTATTTGACCATAGAGTTGAGGGTCCATATCTGGGCTCTCTACTCTGTCCCACTGGTCCATGTGTCTGTTTTTATGCCAGTACCATGCTGTCTTGGTGATCACAGCTTTGTAGTAAAGCTTGAAATCAGGTAACGTGATGCCACCAGTTTTATTTTTGTTTTTCAACATTTCCTTAGCAACTCGGGGTCTCTTCTGATTCCATACAAATTTTAGTATTATTTGCTCCAGCTCTTTGAAAAATACTGGTGGAATTTTGATCGGAATGGCATTAAAAGTATAGATTGCTCTGGGCAGTATAGACATTTTAACGATGTTTATTCTTCCCATCCAAGAGCATGGAATGGTCTTCCATCTTTTTGTATCTTCTTCAATTTCTTTTAGGAGTGTTCTGTAGTTCCTCGAGTACAGATCTTTAACCTCTTTGGTTAGGTTTATTCCGAGGTATCTTATGGTTTTTGGTGCTTTAGTAAATGTAATCGATTCTCTAATTTGCCTTTCTGTATTTTCATTGTTAGTGTATAAGAAAGCCACTGATTTCTGGACATTGACTTTGTATCCTGCTACATTACTGAATTGCTGTATGAGTTCTAGTAGTTTGGGGGTGGAGTCTTTCGGGTTTTCCATATAAAGAATCATGTCATCTGCGAAGAGAGAGAGTTTGACTTCTTCCTTGCCAATTTGGATACCTTTTATTTCTCTTTGTTGTCTGATTGCTGTTGCTAGGACTTCTAATACTATGTTGAACAAGAGTGGTGAGAGTGGGCATCCTTGTCGTGTTCCTGATCTCAATGGGAAGGCTGCAAGCTTTTTCCCATTGAGGATGATATTTGCTATGGGTTTTTCATAGATAGATTTGATGAAGTTCAGGAATGTTCCCTCTATCCCTATACTTTGAAGCGTTTTAATCAGGAACGGATGCTGGATTTTGTCAAAAGCTTTTTCTGCATCAATTGAGAGGATCATGTGGTTCTTCTCTCTTCTCTTATTGATTTGTTCTATCACATTGATTGATTTGCGAATGTTGAACCATCCTTGTAACCCAGGGATGAATCCCACCTGGTCATGGTGGATAATCTTTTTAATGTGCTGTTGGATCCTGTTTGCTAGGATCTTGTTGAGAATCTTAGCATCCATATTCATCAGTGATATCGGTCTGAAATTCTCCTTTTTGGTAGGGTCTTTGCCTGGTTTGGGGATCAGGGTAATGCTGGCTTCATAAAAAGAGTCTGGAAGTTTTCCTTCTGCTTCAATTTTTTGAAACAGCTTCAGGAGAATAGGTATTATTTCTTCTTTGGAAGTTTGATAGAATTCCCCAGGGAATCCGTCAGGTCCTGGGCTCTTGTTTTTTGGGAGGTTTTTGATCACTGCTTCAATCTCGTTACTAGATATCGGTCTATTCAGGTTGTCAATTTCTTCCTGGTTCAATTTTGGGAGTTTATAGTTTTCCAGGAATGCATCCATTTCATCTAGGTTGCTTAGCTTATTGGCATATAACTGTTGATAATAGCTTCTGATGATTGTTTCTACTTTCTTGGTGTTAGTTGTGATCTCTCCCTTTTCCTTCATAATTTTATTAATTTGGGCTTTCTCTCTTTTCTTTTGGATTAGTGTGGCCAATGGTTTATCAATCTTATTGATTCTTTCAAAAAACCAGCTTCTAGTTTCGTTGATACGTTCTACTGTATCTCTGGTTTCTACCTCGTTGATCTCTGCTCTAATCTTGATTATTTCCCTTCTTACGTGTGGAGTTGTTTTGATTTGTTGTTGATTCTCTAGTTCTTTAAGGTGTAGAGACAGCTGGTGTATTCTGGATTTTTCAATTTTTTTGAGGGAGGCTTGGATGGCTATGAATTTCCCCCTTAGGACCGCCTTTGCTGTATCCCATAGGTTTTGGAGTGAAGTGTCTTCGTTCTCATTGGTTTCCATGAATTGTTTAAGTTCTTCTTTGATCTCCTGGTTGATCCAAGCATTCTTAAGCAAGGTGGTCTTTAGCTTCCAGGTATTTGAGTTCCTTCTGAACTTTTCCTTGTGATTGAGCTCCAGTTTCAAAGCATTGTGATCTGAGAATATGCAGGGAATAATCTCAGTCTTTTGGTATCGGTTGAGCCCTGATTTGTGACCCAGTATGTGGTCTATTCTGGAGAAGGTTCCATGTGCACTTGAGAAGAATGAGTATTCTGTTGTTTTAGGGTGGAATGTTCTGTATATATCTATGAGGTCCATCTGGTCCAATGTGTCATTCAATGCTCTTATTTCTTTATTGATTTTCTGCTTCGATGATCTGTCTATTTCTGAGAGAGGCGTGTTAAGATCTCCTACTATTAATGTATTCATATCAATATGACTCTTTATCTTGATTAATAGTTTTCTTATGTAATTGGCTGCTCCCATATTGGGGGCATAGATATTTACAATTGTTAGATCATCTTGGTGGATAGTCCCTTTAAGAATGATGTAGTGTCCTTCTGTATCTCTGACTACCGTCTTTAGTTTAAAATCTAATTTATCTGATATGAGAATCGCTACCCCGGCCTTCTTTTGAGGCCCATTGGCATGAAAGATGCTTCTCCATCCCTTCACTTTCAGTCTGGGTGTATCTTTAGGTTCAAAATGGGTCTCTTGTAGACAACATATGGATGGGTCCTGTCGTTTTATCCAATCTGCAACCCTGTGTCGTTTTATGGGTGCATTTAGGCCATTCACATTGAGAGTGATTATTGAGAGATACGTTTTTATTGACCTCGTGTTACCTTTGAAGTCTTTCTTTCTGTAGATTGTCTCTATATTTCTGTTCAATGCTATTCTTAGGATTTTTCCTCTTTTATAGAACCCCCCTTAATATTTCCTGCAGTGTCGGCTTGGTGGTTGCATAGTCTTTCAAGCCTTGCCGGTCTTGGAAACTCTTTATCTCTCCATCCATTTTGAATGTCAGTCTTGCTGGATAAAGTATTCTTGGCTGCATGTTCTTCTCATTTAGTGCCCTGAATATATCTTGCCAGCCCTTTCTGGCTTGCCAGGTCTCTGTGGACAGGTCTGACGTTATTCTGATGGGCTTTCCTCTGTATGTAAGGAGCTTCTTTGTCCTAGCAGCTTTCAAGAGATTGTATCTACAATTATGATTCCTCAATTTTACTATGAGGTGCCTGGATGTTTTTTTTTTAATTTATAATCTTGGGGGGGGACCTTTCTACTTCTAGTACATGAACACTTGTTCCATTCGCAAGATTGGGAAAATTTTCATGAAAAACTTGTTCCACTATATCTTCTAGACTTCTTTCTTTCTCCTCCCCTTCAGGGATTCCAATAATTCTGACGTTGGAACGTTTCATGGCATCATTTATTTCCCTGATTCTGTTTTCGTGGCTTCTAAGCTGTTTGTTCCAGGCTTCCTCCTGATCCTTTCTCTCTATTTGTTTGTCCTCCAGATCACTAATTCTATCTTCTGTCTCAGTTACCCTAGCTTTTAGAGAATTTAGATTAGATTGGAACTCATTGAGAGCGTTGTGAACCTCATCCCTGGTGGCCTTCAGCTCTGCCCTAACATTATGAACCTCCTCTCTGGTCGCTTTCAATTCTGCCCTAATCAATTCCGCTTGGTCATCCATGGCTTTCTCCAACCTAGCTATTGCCTGGATAATTGTTAGCCTGAATTCTCTTTCTGACATATTGTCTATGTTGATAGCCGTTAGCTCTGTTGCAGAAGGCCCATCCTCTGTATTTTTCTTCTGTTGGGGATTCCTCCTCCTAGTCATTTTGGTGAGAGATGACTGGACAGATGTAGCTGGATGTATCGACCGTGGTGCAGTCAAGGTGCACCCTGGAACGCTTCTGAGCACTCAGGATTCCCCACCCAAACGAGAGAAAAAAGAAAACAAAAAGAAAAAAGAGGGAGAGAGAGAGACAGGAAAAAAAGGAAGATAAAAGAGAAGGTTCAGCCCAAATGGGCCCCAGGGTAAGATTTATGACGTATACAAACAAAAACAGACAAACAAAAAGACTGATAAAAGTATATGACGAGAGAAAATATATATATATATAAGCAAAAAAAAAAAGGAGGAGCCTTGTCAAGAAGAACCCCAAGTATAAGATTTATATACTATCAGGACAAACATAAATACACAGAGACACTGGCAGAAGAAAAAGATGGGAGCATGGTTATAGATTCTCGGTGTGGGCGAGGAAGGTTATTTTGATTCTTCCTGGATGTATCTTGATATCTTTGTTAAAGGACTCAACTTTCCTAAGAAAAAGGGGGATTAAAAATTGGTTCACCTATAGGGGTAGCATTGCTTGGAGAAAGGGGGTTACCTTGAAGTTTAACTCTATATGAATATTAGAAAATAAAAATAAAAAAGGAATAAACTGGACTAAACTAAATTAAAAGTTTTTTAAAAAATTAAGAAAATAGAAAAGCAAAAGAAAAACACATGTGTATGTATGAAAAAATTCAGGTTAGAAGTTTATCATGGAATTTGATGTACTGGACATCTCACCGTGATGGTAAATAGGTTAAAAAATTATCTATATAAAAAAAGAAAAAAAATGAACCAGAATCGTGGGAAAGAATTAAAAATAAAAGTTGTATCTATGAAGTAGTGGTGGTTGTTCTCTTGTAGTCTTTTTTTTTTTTTTTTCTTTCCTGATTTGTTTTCTGGGGGAGGGGGCTGCCACGTGGGTTTTCAGTCAATGATGTTCCCTGAGTTAAGTCCTCCCGACCCCCTCAAGGGGGTGGGCTCTGAGAAAAACAGTTTTTTCAGGTTTTTGTTCTCTGGAGGTTTTTATGTTTGTTCACTTCTTTTCTCTCGCCTTGACAGCTTTTGATGGTTTTTGGAGGTTTAGAGGAAAGAAAACTGCACCCCAACCTCCCTCTCAGAGAGAAGCCTCAATCTGCTCCCCTGCAGGTGCTGCAGCCGCTGGGCCGCTGGCAGAGCAGGTTCTGAGTCACGGTCCCTGGGGACGCAGGATCTCCTGCTTGTACGCAAAACCAAGGCAGCCGTGGCTGTCTGGGCAGCTCCGGACCGCCAGAGAGGTTCCAAGCAGCGATCGCACACTGAGATTTTCCTGCCGGCCGGGGCTAAGAGCGCCGGGCTTGCGCGCACCTCTCCCAGGGGAGGGTTTGGGGCGCGGCGCCTCCAGCTCTATCGGCTCTATCGGCTCTATCGCCGCGTGGGTCCGAGAACACCAGGCTGGGCATTCGTGCACCTCTCTCAGGGGAGGGTGAGGCACGCGCGGCTCTCCAGTAAGGTGCGCATTCTGCCCTCTGGTGTGGCTCCCAGCCCCTCACGGGAGCCGGACTCCACCCGTTCTGGGGCGCACTGGCGGCTCCGGGACAAAGACCAGGTTTCTCCACCGCACTCTCTGGCTCAGCGCCAGGGGAGGCTGCCCTGGGTCTGGGGACTTAAGCCCCTGTCCCTAGCCGCCCCGATTCCCACAGTTTCCCCGCGCGATCGATCCTTTGCTCTTTTGAGTGCTTTCAACAAGACTCCAAGTTAATGCTGGTCCCCAGATGCAGGGCACTCTCGTATTGGGGTATTATTTTCCAATCGGTCGCCTCTGGTGGCTCCCTCCCCCTTTTGTTTATCTTCTGATATCAGTCCGACGTTCCCACTCCACTTTACCTGCCCACTGGCGTCTTCTGGCCCCCGTAGAGATCCAGATGTGTATAATTCTGATCTCAGGCTGATTTCATGGGTGATCGGAGTTCTTTGGTAGGTAATCAGCTCACTTTAGGGTACAGGTTGAAAAGGTGCCTCCTCCTACTTCCCCGCCATCTTGTCTCCGCCTTTATTTTTTTTTAATATTTTATTTATTTATTTGACAGACAGAGATCACAAGTAGGCAGAGAGGCAGGCAGAGAGAGAGGAGAAAGCAGGTTCTCCACAGAGCAGAGAGCCTGATGTGGGGCTCAATCCCAGGACCCTGGGATCATGACCTGAGCCGAAGGCAGAGGCTTAACTGACTGAGCCTCTCAAGTGCCCCATCTCTGTTGAATTTTGTCATAGTAAATATATCTTTATCTCTGTAACTACTTTATCTTTTCTGCTCTTAATATCTTTTGTTCCACCCCCTCTTTTACCAATATAAGTTAGTAAAATATCATTATTTTGGAGTAGAAGTTCCTTCCTCTCAATTCAGATACTGAATTTGTTTCTTTGGAGCATGTTGAATTAGGTTCTGATTTGCATCTAGAGCCAATAAAAGATGGTAGGACTATTTCTTGAGGAGACTAGGTATCTTCCTTGCAAGGTAACTTTCCCAGAAGAGATAATTAGGGGGTCTCTAGCTTGAGATGAGTAGGCTTTTCAGACAAAGTCTGGCTTCTCCCCTGGGTAAAGGAGACTCAGGGATACTTGGGAGGATTGAGATACTCAGAATCCATCAAGTCTACCTAGAATTTTTCTTTGCAAGTGTCAAGGTTTTTTTCCTTCTCAGTCAATGTCCTAACTTTCCCACTAGAATCTTGGCAAACCTATGTAGTCAACATACACTGTGATTCTGTAACTCCACAATTAAAATTTGTGGGGGTTTTTTTGTTTGTTTGTTTGTTTTTGTTTTGTTTTGTTTTGGTAAGACTGACTTTGTGGCTAAAACAAATGAGGGATTCTTTTAGGTCTACCATTATCAGCTCTCCGAGCTAAGAGTTTAGAGCCTTGACCTTCACTGTGCAAGTTCTCTGGTAGAACAGTCCTCGGGGTACTTAACTGTCATCATCACCCTTGGTCCTCCACACATTTGCTTCAGTAATGCACTTCATCATAATAAACACTGAGTGTTAATTTAATTCATTGTGATGCCACTGCATGCCCATTCCCCATTGGACAGGAGTTTAGCAGTGTGTAAAGCAATGGACCTGCCCATACCAGTCCTGGAGTCCCATTTTGTCTGTCTCTCTTGACAGCACTCTTGGTACTAAATCCTGTATCTTTCAAGATCTAGTCCAGAAAAGAAACCCACCAAGAGTAATTATTATACAGAAAACCTTGAAAAGGTTTTAGAGGACCAAAAAGATGAAAAGAGAACACTGAGGTACATGGAGGTATGAGTTGTGAGAAAAAGCCCTACCCCTAAGATTGGGGGGAGAAAAGGGAAGAGGTTGGGGTTATCATAACTAGATACTTTCATAATGAGCCTCATAGATCTGGACTGTAGAAGACAGGGCATTTCTCAGGTCATGTTGGTGACAGGAAATCAGAAAAGGGATTCTGTAGAGCTAAAAGCTGTACTTCTTGTAAGGAACACCATGGTACTTGTTCCTTAGGAACTTGGAAGAAGCTCCTCCAAAATTGTGACTCAGATCTCAGAGAGACAAGTGCTACACACATGAAGCTTGTATCGGGGTCCTTTGTGGTATGCCTGGAACATCTGAAAAAGGAACACTGGGTAGCTGAGGTGGGTTTCCCAAGGTATTGGAGAATGGCTCTGGACATTGGGTACTCAGACTTCTGAGGAGGGCACACTGTTCATCAGGTACTCTACCTTTGTTAGGGCTTGATGGGACTTGTTTCTGGGAATGTGGTAACCAACTCTCACCACCAGAGCAAGGCACCAGAGCTGGGATTCATAGAAAGTAACAGCTGGCAAATAGGCAATTACAAGTCCCTTGTCCTTTTTTTTTTTTTTTTTTTTTTTTTTGCCTTTTATTCTCTCCTTTGTGTCCTTGTTGATAAAACTTAAGGAACCCAAATGACATTGGAAATATAAAGTGCAGATTCCCATCTTCAGCTTCATAGACAAACTATAAATTTTAGTTTTGGAGTTTAGGAAATGATTGATAATCAGCATAAGAAGTATCAGTAGAATACTGCTAGAGCTTCTATGGTGATAAGTAGTGGCAGGTTACACCGATCTGTGGGAAGCTCTCTGACATGTAGTACCGTTGCACCCTGACATTCAGTATTGTTTCAGTTAGTTGTGGCTCCCTAAATTCATTTTGTGACCCTGTTTGGTTTGTGACCTAAGTTTGAGAAACGGTGAAATTGAGGCTGTGATGAGCATGAGAGGAAACTAGGCAAGATAGGGGCTTTGAGAAATTTAAAATAGATGCTGGAAATAGAAGAGCTAAGGATTCACACAGAGGAAACTCTCACACTGCTTGAAGTGCTGGTCATAGCAGAAAGGAAGGGCTTTGGGGAGATACCAGTTTACATAATTCATGGTCAGGCACTGTTCCTTCAGGGCTTTCTTGGAGCCACCCAATGGTGACAGACCACATGTCTCAAAGATTCTCAGCAATGAACTTTTCTATTATTATCACATCATATTTCTGACAAAGCTTAATACAGGTTTTTTTTCCTCTTTATAATACTTTAATAGTCATCTTTCAAATCACACACTCTCATTTTAATATTCCCAGATTTGTAGCTTGTACCAAGGATCTCATGAAGAGAGAAATGGAGAGGAAATCGAGTAATTAGGATTTCACCTCCACCAGAGATACTTTCCCTAAGAGGATTTATCTAGTATTCTTGGTTTCCAGTAGCCATCCATTAGTTCTAAAAAAGTATCCAGATGTATACAGGTGTTCTCAACATTACAACGCTGAAGATATGTCTGACACTTGGTACTACTGATCCCATTTGTGTCCTTATGTAGAATACTCATGTCACCAGTGTGTGTTCAGATGTGTCTCTAAATTTGTTTTAATTTTTGCCTTCAAATATTAAACAAGTCATTGATACTTTTAACTGAAAGTCAATGAATAAGCAAAATTAACTTTTTGCCTGAGCTAAAATTTATGTCTTTAACAGGAATGGCATAAGTCCCCTTGAACTGTGGCTTTTTGAACATTTTAATGAACTGACTCTCCTCAATTCTGCTGTCTCTAGAGAATTCAGCTAACTACCAGCCATGAAAAAATATAAACTAGAATCCGTATTTACACATCTAAGATGAGTCTCTTATGATTGAAAACATGGTGCAGCTGGGCTGGGTGGGGAGTAGGCTGCTGCCTGCATGCTGTGTTTGGGGACAGTTGGGCTATTTGCCTTCCCCCAAATAGCAGCCCATTCCCTGTTTTCCCAGGGCTGCCTTTCTTTGGATGTCCAGAGTTTTTCTACAGATAAGAATGCATTATAAAATAAAAATTGGGCTTGTTTTTTTTGTTTGTTTGTTTTTTTAAAGATTTTATTTATTCATTTGACAGAGAGAGATCACAAGCAGGCAGAGAAGCAGGCAGAGAGAGAGAAGAGGAAGCAGGCTCCCTGCTGAGCAGAGAGCCTGATGTGGGGCTCGATCCCAGGACCCTGAGATCATGACCTGAGCCGAAGGCAGAGGCTTTAACCCACTGAGCCACCCAGGTGCCCCAAAAATTGGGCTTGTTTTGAAGGGGTCTCCCAAAATTAATAATAAGTCCCTTAAGTAAGTCTTACTTTAACTCCTAACCTCAGACAGAATGGGGGCTGGATAGGATATCCACACAGGAAAGGGTCAGAAAAGGGGAGGTGGAATAAACTGAATAAAGGGGCAAAAGTGGTGACTTTTGGGTGAGTTGTGCACATGCTTGGTGAAGACAGCAGGGTACTGGTAGACTTTTGGGAGGAAGAGAAATTTGGGAGTCAGATGTCAGTCTTTTTAATATGGAAAAATTTCATGCTAGTTTACATGTTTAGAAAACGGTATGTAATAAATTTTTTTGTATCCATCAACTAGTTTCAACCATTATCCATCTATGACTGACCTCCTTCATCTCTTCCTCTGGAAATCTGTGCTTCCCCCACCCTCTGCCTATATATATATATACATATGTGTGTGTGTGTGTGTGTATAAATATATATTTATATTTATATGACAGTCTCAGGCATTTTATTAATTCCAGCCACATTCCAATCGAAGAATCACTTTTAGCTCACCTTCTTGTCATTCTCCCACTCTCCCTACCCCACCAACCCCATCCTAGCTTTTTGTAAATTTTCACTTTCAGCACTGCAGCTCTGATGGCCCGCCTCTTCTGGGACACAGATCCATAAAAGTCAGCTCTGCACACTAAGCAGCTCAGAGGGAGAAGCCAGACCAGCAGTGCTTCACACCCTGCCCTCTTCTGCCCCGGACAGATGGCTCCATAATGACAGCTCCATAATGGCAGTGGGTGAGGCCCTGGTGTACATCAGAGTCACTCTTCTGCTACTCTGGGGAGGAATGTCTCTGTTCATTTCTGGCCACTCTCAGGTGAGGACCTCCCAGCACTTGTCCCCAGAATTGGTGATCCCCTTGAAGGTGACCGGCAGGGGCAGAGGTATAAAAGGTCCAGGCTGGCTCTCCTACAGCCTGCAGTTTGGGGGCCGGAGATACATTGTCCACGTGAGGGTCAAGAAGCTCTTGGTTTCCAAACACTTCCCAGTATTCACCTACACGGACCAGCATGCCCTCCTCCAGGATCAGCCTTTTGTTCCTGATGACTGCTACTATCATGGTTATGTGGAAGGAATCCCCGAGTCCCTGGTTGCCCTCAGTACCTGTTCTGGAGGTTTTCGAGGAATGCTGCAGATTAATGACCTTGCTTATGAAATTGAGCCAATGAGGTTATCTGCCACATTTGAACACCTGGTGTATAAGATAGACAGTGATGATACACAGTTCTCACCTATGAGATGTGGGTTAACAGAAGAGGAAGTAGCACGCCATTTGCAGTTGAGGGCATCATCTAATTCTACTCTGATGCAAAGTTCTTACATGGGCTGGTGGACCCACTTGCGGTTTCTTGAGCTGGTAGTAGTTGTGGACCATCTTCAATTCCTTTACTACACAAGTAACGTGACAGTAGTACAGCATGAAGTATTTGATACTGTCAATATAATAGGTGCCTTATATTACCCTTTGGAGGTTGATGTAATTTTGACCGGGATTGAAATCTGGACCGAAAGAAACCTAGTTGCCACCAATAACCTTGATCAGCTTGTGGAGGACTTTTCTGTTTGGAAGTATTTCCATCTTGATGCCCGACTACACTATGATACTGCCCATCTTTTCATTAAAAAATATTTTGGCATAAAGCTTGGAGTTGCCTACGTCAGAGGAATATGCCACCGTCCTTTTAACAGTGGAGTTGATGTTTTTTTAGGAGACAGCCTGTATTATTTTGCACTTACTGTGACCCATGAACTTGGTCATAATCTGGGTATGTTTCATGATACTGAAGAATGCGTGTGTGGACTTCAGTGGTGCATAATGTATCCCAGCCAGAAGATGACAACTCGGTTCAGCAATTGTAGTTATGCCCAGTATTGGGACAATACTCTCACTCGTGGATTATGTATTCACTCACCTCCATATCCAGGGAATATCTTTAGGGTACAGTACTGTGGGAACCTGGTGATTGAAGAAGAAGAGGAGTGTGATTGTGGGACCATACGCCAGTGTGTAAATGATCCCTGCTGTCTGTTAAACTGCACTCTGAAGCCTGGAGCTACTTGTACTTTTGGAATTTGTTGCAAAGACTGCAGATTCATGCCATCAGGGACTTTGTGCAGACATCAGATCAGTGAATGTGACCTTCCAGAGTGGTGCAATGGGACATTTCATCAATGCCCAGAAGATGTATATTTGCAGAACGGGATTCCCTGTGGCGATGAAGCCTACTGCTATAACGGGAGATGTAATAACCATGACAAACAGTGCAGGGAGATTTTTGGCGAAGATGCAAGGAGTGCATCTCAGAGTTGCTACAAAGAAATCAACACCCAAGGAAATCGATTTGGTCACTGTGGTATCACAGACCTAATATACGTAAAATGTGAGGCCCCTGATATTCTCTGTGGAAGAGTGCAGTGTGAAAACGTGCAAGTGATTCCTAACCTGGTACAACATTCTACAGTGCATCAGCTTCACTTCAATGACACCACTTGCTGGGGCACTGATTATCACTTAGGGATGTCCATACCTGATATTGGTCAAGTGAAAGATGGCACAGTGTGTGGTCCAGAAAAGATATGCATCCACAAGAGGTGTGTCAACATGACCCATCCGTCACGAGACTGTCAGACCAATGAGACGTGCCACATGCATGGGGTGTGCAATAATAAAGACCATTGCCACTGCCACCTTGGATGGGCGCCTCCCTACTGCAAGCATGCAGGCCATGGAGGCAGTCTTGACAGCGGGCCAGCTCCTAGGAAGCACATGGTATTGCCAGAGGCAAGGGCAAAGTTGGGTTACCTGTCATCATTGTGGCTTATTCCTTTTACTGCTTTCGTTTTATTTTGCTTTCTTGTACTTTGTAAGGAAGAAAAAAAGAGAGGGGGGGGAAGAAGAGGAATGCTAAGTCCCCTGCCTCATTAAACAAATCCCTAGTTATTTTAATGGTAGTGAAACATTAGGGCATGTCTGACTGTTTAAGGAAAAATTTAAGGATTCTTCATATCAGGATCATAAGCATTAATGCCACACCAAGGGATTTCTAGCTTGTACTTTCTTACTCTTCATTGTTATAAGCCATATTAAAACTTCATTTTTTTTCCCTGGAGTTTGTTTCTTTATTTTCTGGGCAAAGTACAGCAGAGAGACTTTTTTTTTAAAGCTGGTATCTATTGGTTCTAAAGCTCCTCCCACCTTTGTACTCCAGGATGTGCTGCTGCCGACCCCATTTCTGTTTTCCTGTTCTCTTCAGGGTAACTGTGCCTAAAGGGGGCAAGAGAAGTAACCTAGCATGATGGATGAGGGGAGAAGGGAGTTTACTTTCCTGTGCTCTAAAAGTTACTCTCACTGTCATTTTGGCTGGGGCCATGCACCCTGGTAGCCATGGTTGGTTTTGGACTCCAATTCTGTTGGCCTTTTAGAAGCCCCTTCATTCTAATTGAGAAGTACCAGCACTGATTGGTCACTGACACCCTTGGAGGTCTCACTTATAGCTCTAAGGTTAACAGGTCTCTCTTCTGAGTTCTGTCCAGCAGCTGGTCACTTGTGCTTCTTATAAGTCTTGGTCTCTGCTGCTTGAATCACCAGCACTCTGATAAACCTACTTTCTTTCCTGTGTTCCCCTTGCCCTAGGGCTATCAAGGGCTTTCAGTATTTCATTGTGATAGTATGAGTTCTCCAGAAGCAGACACTGAGTTAGAGTTTAGAGTATAAGATTTTGGTAGGGACCAACCACTGTGAAAAGGCGAGGAAGTCAGTTGTGTAGGTAAGAAATGGTACTGCGTTGCAGTTTTGTCCAACCTAGCAGCGAGCTCTGGAATGAATATTGCCTGAAAGATTTGTCTTGAACTGGGCCAAAATGGCCTGGTCTTCATGCTTTCCCTTGCTCATTCTCTGTATCTGGTGTGCCCTGGGAATGGCACATGGTTGGCCACACTTCTCTGTAACTAAGGCTATCTCCGAAAGAGCTGACATCTGGAGGCTCTCTGCTGATTCTAATCCTTAGAGCTGCTTAGCAAACTTTCCTTGAAGAAGAATCAAAGTGAACTATTTGGATATTCCACAGTCTAGTCTTCGCACTGCTCTGATCCACTTTTCCATTTTTGTTCTGGGAACAGCTCATCCAGGATTCTAATAGGCATCTCTGCCTGTAGGGTACCTTAAAAGAGGGAGGTTAGTGAGCTGAATGAAGCACAGTTCCTACTACTGTGTTCAGCATTGGAGCTGAAATTGATATTTATTTTCTCTCTTCTCCATTATCCATTGTAGTATCCCTCACCTTTAGATAGCATTCTGCTGGCTTTGCATGATAACCCTGTGACATTATTCAGGTCCTTGTCTCCAGTGCATCTGAGTGTTTAGTCACAATTCTCAGGCTGGGATTGCTGAATCTGTCTATTTACAGTCCAAATAGGGCTAGAGAATACCAAGAAACACTGAAGGAAATCACCTGGGTTCCACACATATTCCCTGCATCTCCATGATAGAAAAGCAGCCCTACCTCTTCTCAATGATTAGGCTCAGTTATACCTGCCAAGACTGTGACATCTCTTCTTGCTATTGATGAAGGGACATACGAACCCAAAATGTCCAGCTGACAACTTTAGCTTATAATTCCATGGGGAGTCTAGCTCTGTCCCTGGTGAAAATGTGACCCCCTTGGGGACCGGAACCTCAGAGTTGAAGGGGACAGGAAGCACAGACCACCCCAATGGATCATAGGGAATAGTGGTATGTGGTGCTTCCAGTCCTTGTTCCCAGACCCAAGAAAAGATCTCTGGTTCAGTGCATACAATCCATCTCAGGATGGTATCTGTATTAGGGTTCCCCAGAGAAACAGAACCAAGAAGATATGGCATTTACATATTTACCCCTTCCCCAGAAGAAGATGTAAATCCCTTGAGTGATTTTTACTCTTCTTGATATCCTATAACTTAAATACTATGATGTGAAATTAACAATACCCAAATACTATAATACAAATTCAATTATCCCATGCCACATGATTAGGGAATAAAGAAAGAGGAAAATGGAAAGAAGACAATAGGAAATATGAATACAAATGTATTAATAATGAAATAGAGAGGAAGTAGCCATGATACTTGCAGCTCTTGTATCTATCTATAGCTTGTATTGCAGCTGGTGTCTGTAACCATCTTCTACTATCCACTCTATTCCCTTTGCCTTCAGCAAGTACTTCATCTGATCATAGTTCTTTATCTGGTGGTGTGACCCAAAACTTCCTTCCTAAGGCTTCTGGGCCATTAGTAGTCCTGCCTGGATTGGATTGTTACAGTTTTCCACTCACCTTAGTCAGAGAACATGGTAGTACAGAGAGACACACTAAGGGATCGCCTACATTCCAGACACTCTTCTCTACCTTTTTACTCTGCCTTTCTTGCTGTGAAGCAGTAGTTCAGTTTCCCTTTAGTGATCAGGATCAATCACCCCAGCCATCATAGTAACTCCTTCAATTGTCATTTCAAAGGTATGAGGAGGTGTGTCAGTTCAGAGGTGTGAGGAGCCCAAAGTGGCCAGGTGGCAATCTTAGCTTCCAGTCAATGGAAGTATTCCTTCCTCTGGGACTAAGACCTCTAAGACAGCAAAGCATGAAGTCATAGGAACAGGAAGCAAAAATTTTGCTAGTGCACCATTAGGGTTAATAGTGAGTGATGCCACTCCCATTTCCACCTCTTGATTCCTGGATCCATGAATCTTGTCTGTGGGAGAAATAGCATCATGTATTGGACACCAATTCTGGGCACAGCCTTCTGGAGGGTCTTTGCCCAGCCCTACAAGGTATTGTTACCTAGCTGGCACTGTAACAGTCTTGAAAAGGCTGCTCCCCCATTCTATTAAGACAGCAGCTTCAAAATGGTAGGGAGCATCGGAACGCTAGTGAATTCCATGACCACACTTCTTTTGCTGTGAAGTGAGTTCCTTGATCAGAAGCAGTGCTGTGTGGACCACAGTGAGGGTGAATAAGGCATTCTGTAAGTACCTTGATGGCAGGAGTTACTGTGTACAGGGAAGGAAAATCTGTATCCACATTGTCTACTCCAGTAAGGATAAAATGTTGCCCCTTCCATGACAGAAACAGTCCAATGTAATGAATCACCTTCTAACATGAAGGTAGCTGGCTGATTACCCCAGAGAATGGTGTCATACTGATGATTTGGTGTTGGTCTCTGTCACTGCACACTAGGCAATTAGTGGTAGCTGTAGCCTGGTCATCCTTGGTGAGTAGAAGTCTGTGTTGCTGAGCCCAAGTGTAACTGCCACCCTCTAACCATAGCTACTTTGTTGATGCACTCTTTGGGTCATGATTGGTGGTTGGGGAAAGAGGCTTACTGGCTTCTACAGAATGGGTCATTTTATCCACTTTTTAAAAAATTTAAATTCAATTTAATATATACAGTATTACTAGTTTCAGAGATAATTACATATAACCCCCAGTGTTCATTATATCAAGTGCCCTCCTTAGTGTCCATTGCCCAATTACTCCATGCCCCACCCACCTCCTCTCCAGCAACCCTCAGTTTGTTTCCAAGAGTTAGGAGTCTCTGTTTGCCTCCTTCTCAGCTTTTGTCTTATTTTATTTTTCCTTCCCTTCCCCTATGTTCATCTGTTCTGTTTTCTAAATTCCACATATGAGTGAAATCATATGGTATTTGTCTTTCTGTGACTGACTTATTTCACTTAGCTTGACACCCTCTAGTTCCATCCACATCATTACAAATGGCAAGATTTCATTCCTTCTGATGGCTTAGTAATATTCAGTTGTATATATTCTATCTGCTTATTAAAATCCTCTTCTGAGGTAACATTTTGGTTACCTTGGAGCATTCACATGGGACACAAATATGGTCATGTTTCATTCAGAGAGGTCTATCCACATACCTCTTTCCCAAATTTGTCACTAATTTTTGAATCACGTCCCTTCTAAGTCCCTGACCATGCAGCCAGCCACAGCCCATGAATTGTTATGAAGTTCCTCATTTGGCCATTTCTCCTTACAAGCAAAGTGAAAACCAGGTGCACTCCCCAAAGTTCTGCCCACTGGTAGGATTTCTCTTCACCACTGCCTTCAGGGCTGTCCCAGAGAGGGGCTGCAGTGCGTCGGCCGACCACATCAGCTTTGCCTGCATATCATGCAGAACCATCTGGAAACCAGGCCTGCGTCTTTTCTTCCTCTGTCACCTGATCACAGGGAATTCCCCATGAAGCTATATGTGCAGGTGGGAGAAAGAGAAGACAGTAGAGCAAGAGTGGGGACTTTGGACATTTGGGCCACTTCTTCATGTAACTTACTTCAGGGCTTGCTCAGGTCTGATCTTGTATATATCATTTCTATTTGATGGAGTGTGGGTGTGCAAGCCCACTTTGTGGGTTGGTGGGTGGGAGATCACCCAGTTCATGACAGTTAGCTCAGGTCACATGGTAATTTGGTGGCCCACAAGTAAGCATTCAGTCTCTACTCGGGCCAGGCCCAGTAACAGGCCAAGAGCTGAGCTGTTTCTCAAAGGGAAAGTAGTTATCTGAAGGTGAAGGCAGCGCCTTGCCCCCAAATCTTAAAAGCCTGCCTTGCAATTCATCTCTGGGGGCCTGTCAAAGGCTCCAAACAGCATCTTTATCTGACACTGACACCTCAAGCACCATTGGATCTGCTGGATCATAAGGCCCAAGTTACAGAGCAGCTTGCATAGTAGCCTGGACCTATGGCAGAGACTTTTCTTCTGGGCCCCACTTAAAACTAGTAGCTTCTCAGGTCACTTGGTAAATGGACTAGAGTAACACTCGAATGAGGAATATGTTGCCTCTAAAATCCAAAGAGGCCTTCTGCCCACTTTTTGACATGATGATCTGGTTTTTGGCTGTTGAGTTTGAGAAGTTCTTTATACATCTTAGATATCAGCCCTTTGTCTGTAGTGTCATTTGCGAATACCTTCTCCCATTCCGTGGGTTTCCTCTTTGTTTTGTTGACTGAAGTGGGGGAAATCAGAGTGGGAGATGAACCATGAGAGACTGTGGACTCTGAGAAACAAACTGAGGGTTTTAGAAGGGAGTGGGTGGGTGGGTGGGTGAGCCTGATGGTGGGTATTATGGAGGGCATGTATTGCATGTAGCACTGGGTGTGGTGCATAAACAATGAATCTTGGAACACTGCATCAAAAACTAATGATGTATTTTATGGTGACTAACATAACACAATAAAAAAATAAAATAAAAGAGGTATTGTGCCTCTTTCTTGGTTATAGGAGAGCCAGATACAACTTATTCTTCACCTTAGAAGTGATATTTCAACATGCCCTACGTAACAAGACCCCTAAACATTCTGAAGTAAAAGTGAATTTTAGATTTATTTCTCACCCTGATGTGCACGTCTTACCAATAAGCCTAGAGTAGTTGCTACTTCTCACTCACTATGTCTAATCAGCATAATGTCATCAATGTAATGGACCAGTGTGATATCTTGTGGAAGGGAAAAACAATCGAGATCCCTCCAAACTAAATTATGACCTAGGGATGGAGAGTTGCTATAACCCTTAAGAGATATATGTATATGTATTACTGGCCTCACCAGCTGAAAGCAAACTGCTTCTTGTGGGCCTTATGGACAGGTATGGGAGAAAAATGCATATGCTAGATCAATAGCTGTATGCCAGGTACCAGGGGATATATTAATTTGCTCAAACAATGAAACCCCTTCAGGTACAGCAGCTACAATTGGAGTCACTACCTGATTAAGCTTACAATAAAATAATCCGCTGTCATTCTCTAAGATTCATCTGTTTCCTGCACAGCCCAAATAGGAGAGTTGAATGGGAGAGTTGATGGGAATCACTGCACCCGCATCTTTCAAATGGTGGCACTAATTTCTGCAGTCCTTCTAGGGATGTGGTACTAAATGACTTCCACTTGGCCTTTTCCACCATAATAGCCCATATTCTATGGGTCAAGGAAACAATGTAAGGAATTAGCCACCTGCTAAGTATGTCTGTTCCAATTATACATTTTACAACTGGGCATATAACCACAGGATGGGTTCAGGGAGTCCCTGACCTGAGCTAAAACTGAGACAGACCTGAGCTAAAACCCCACTGATCACCTGACGTCCACAAGCTCTCCTACTCTGCCAGGAGGGCCACAGTGCTGTTACGAGACTTCTGGAATCAGTGTCAGTTCTGAGCCAGTGCCCAGCAGTCTCTGAAAATTATGATTATTTTCTTTTCCCCAACGTACAACCCTGTTAAAGGTACAGGTCCCTCTGGGGAAGGCTGGGAGAAAGGTTAATCCTATAAATTTTCATTGCTGTATCAGGTACCCTTCCTAAAGGGTACCTGACCTCCCATTCATTGAAGAAGTTCTTCGTCTCTAAACTGATTCAACTTGGGAATTGATTGAAGGACTGTGATTCATTGCTTTTATGATTTGAGTTAGACTTTCTGTAGACTTGACATAGAAATTTTTGCTTAGATACATCAAATAAGAATTTCTATTTCACTTCTAGGAACATCATGATTAACTAGCCAACACCTTAGGTGTGCATGCATGACTCAGATTACTGTGATTACTGGTTACACAAAAATAAAATTGAATACAATGAAAGGAAGCCAAAAATGAAAAAATAGATATAAAACATAGAGGTGCCTGGGTGGCTCAGTCAGTTAAGCAGCTACCTTTGGCTCAGGTCATGATCCCAGGGACTGGGATCAAGCCCTGCATCGGGCTGCCTGCTCAGTGAGGACCCTGCTTCTCTCTCTCCCTCTGCCTGCCACTCTGCCTACTTGTGCTTTCTATCTCTCTGTCAAATAAATAAAATCTTTTTAAAAATGTATAAAACATAAAAGTAAAAATGAAAATTAAAGAAGACTTAAAGAGTTGATAAAACAAGAAATTAGCTGAAAATGAAAAAAAAAAATTTTTTTTTTCACTGCAGCACTTTATTTTCCTCACACAGTGACGTGTTGCTGGGGCCTAATGTTCTCACATGACAGTAGAAAACCAAAAATTTGTTGTCGTCTTTTAAAGAATTGAGAATTGTGTACAAAAACCTTACATAAATTAAAAGGATGAATAAATTTACAGTTGTAAATGCAAACCATTTTCCAACTTAAGGCAATTAACCCACGGTGTTCTGGCAGGAAAACATCGGGTAAGAAAGGAAAGTGGGTCCTAAGGCTCGGACCTTCCCAACCCTGTTAGACCGGCAAGACAGAAAATTTTATTTATTTATTTGAGAGAGAGCATGAACAGGGTAAAGGGCAGAGGGAGAAGCAGGCTCCCCACAGAGCAGGGAGCCCGATGCAGGACTCCATCCCAGGACCCTGGGATCATGACCTGATCCAAAGGCAGACGCTTAACTGACTGAGCCACCCAGATGTCCCAGGGGAAAAAAAAAATTAAACTGAAAGACAAAAGAATCATGAGAAAAAACCACAAATTCTATATCCTATTTTCCCCTAGCACTGGAGATTTGCAGTTCTGTGTAATCAGTAAACTTGGCATTAACTGGATGTTCTTGCTGGTCTTTTAGGGGAGGGGCCTGTTACTCTGATTCTCAGGTATCTGCACCAGCATAACCGCACCACTGTTGCCAGGCGCCGGGTAATTAAATGCCTTCTGATTGCTTTATGTGGCTTTTGTTCGTTCCCTGAAGGCTTTCAGCATTGCTTTTAGGGATGAGAATGGCTGCTTGTTGATCTCTAGCCCCAGAGCTCAGTGTTCGCTACCCCCTAAATCAGTGCACCCTCACAGAAAGGGAGTCAGTCACTCTTGTGTCCCTGCTTTCCGTCCACACTCTGTTCACCCAGCCTGTGACCAGGCATTTTTATCTCAGGTATGAGACCCTGTTTTGAGTCTCCAAACTTTGCAGACTCCTGCAGCAGGCACCCATGCCATTCCTCCCAAGGAAGGAGGACGGGCACCTCGCTGCAGTTCTGCCTCTTGCTGGGCCCCTCCTCGGAGAGCAGTCACCCAACCAGGCTGCGGTTCATGGTTTATGGCAACAGCAAGCAGATAGCCCATACCTGGGCTCACTGTTTGTAGCCGGTTTCCCTGCTCCAATGCCTGGGAACTCTGCCGCACTCAGGCACCCCCAATCTTTCTGTGACCCCCCGGGATTCTGAAACCATACTGTCCCACCTATGATTCTGCAGTGCTTATCACCTGAGTGCCTTTCAGGCAGGGAAGTCCCTCACTGGAGTAGACCTCTAAAGGTTCCAGTTTTGCTCTCTGCTGCTTATATCACTTTCTGGTACGTGGCTTATGGAGGTTTCCTCCCCCTGTGGTTTATTTTCCTATGTATGGCCTTGGATTCACTTCTCTGCACCTCCTCCCTTGCAAAAAGTGGTCCCTTTTCTATTTGTGGAATTGCAGCAATTCTTTTCTAAGAGCTCTGGTTGCATTCACAGGTGTTCAGAATGATTTGATAGGTATCTAGCTAAATTCCAGGGACTAAACAAAACTAGGGTCCCCTACTCCTCTACCATCTTGCCTCTGTCTCCTCTCCCTCCTGATGGGCCACACCCTGCTGTTGCTGTGATGGGAGAACCTCACTCAGTCCCTCACTTTTCAAATTTATCTTGCCTATTCTAGTTTATCTGTCCTTCCATGTATATTTTAGAATTAACTTGTCTATATTTACAAAAATGCAGCTAGGAATTATATTGGTGTTGCTTAAGCTACATATCAGAAATTTTGACATGTAGTAAGTTTATTTTGGGGGCACCTGGGTGGCTCAGTCGGTTAAGCATCTGACTTTGGCTTAGGTCTTTATCTCAGAGTCCTGGGATCGAGCCCCACGTTGGACTCTATGCTCATCAGGGAGTCTGCTTCTCCCTTTCCCTCTCCCCCCGACCTCGTGCTCTCTCTCTCTCTCTCTCTCAAATAAATAAAATCTTTTAAAAAATTCATTTTCGTTCAGTTCAAATATTTTCCAATTTCCCTCATGATTTCTCCTGTCACCCACAAGTAAAAGGTGTGTTGATTAATAGCCATATATTTGGGTGAGTTTCTCCCAATATTTTTTCATTATTGTTTTCTAATTTACTTACGTTTTGTTCAGAGAACTTTTCTTGTATCATTTTAAACCCCTTAAATTTCTAGAGACTTGTTTCATAGACCAACATAGTGAATTTTCCATGTGCACTTGAAAAGAATGTGTATGCTGGGGCACCTGGATAGTTCAGTCAGTTAAGTGGCCAGTTAAGAGACTGACTATTGATTTTGGCTCAGGACATGATCTCAGGGCCGTGAGATCAAGCCCTGCCTCAGGCTCTATGCTAGATGTGGATTAAGATTCCCTTAAGATTCCCTCTCCCTCTCCTCCTCCCCCACCCCCTGCTTGTGTGCACATGCTCACTCTCTCTAAAAAAATAAAATAATTTTTTTAAAAGCATTCTGCTACTGTTGGGTGTAATGTTTTCTAAATGTCACATAAAGTTGTGATACTACAACTCAAGTTGGTTGATATTACAACTCAAGGCTTCTATATCTTTACTGATTTTCTATCTACTTGTTCCATCAATTAGTGAGAGAGGAGTGTTGAAATAATCCACAAATAATGGATTTATATACTTCTCCTTTTATCTGCCAGTTTTTACCTTGTGTTTATTGTATTTTTATTATCGTGTGCCTATGTAGTTAAGATTGTTATGTTTTCTTGACAAAGTGACCCTTTTTTTATCATTATGAAATGTCTCTCTTTATCTCTAACAGCATTTTTTTGTCTTCAGTCAACTTTCTCTGATGTCAGTTTAGCAATTCTACTTTCTTACAATTAGTGTTTATATGGCTAACATTTACTATCCTAGTATCTTAGTGTATATGACTTGCTTAAAGAATGTTTCTTATAGACACTACATGATTACACCTTCCTTTTTAAACAGTTTAATAATCTCTACCTTTAATTGGTGTATTCAGGCTATATACTTTTTTATAATTATTTTTATAGCTGGATCTAATGTGACCATCTTGCTATTGGTTTTCTTTTTTTTTTTTTTTAAAGATTTTATTTATTTATTTATTTGACAGAGAGAGATCACAGTAGACAGAGAGGCAGGCAGAGAGAGAGAGAGGGAAGCGGGCTCCCTGCCGAGCAGAGAGCCCGATGCGGGACTCGATCCCAGGACCCCGAGATCATGACCTGAGCCGAAGGCAGCGGCTTAACCCACTGAGCCACCCAGGCGCCCCTTGCTATTGGTTTTCTGTTTGTGTCATCTACCCTTCATACCCTTCTTTTTTCTGTTTCTGTGCCTTCTTTGATTGAAAATTTTTTTGGCTTTGTTTTGTCTTCTCTATTGGCTTACTATTAATACACTCTTAATGGTTTAGTTGTTTCTCTGGGGTTTATAATATACATTAACTTGTTACATTCTGTTTTCAAATAGTATATAGTATTTAATTTATTACCACTTCACATAGAACATGAGAACCCATTCTAGATATGCACACTAAAGTGAATTGGACAATAAGAGCATAAAATCAAAGTTTTGTTCTACAGGTATTTCAAAAACAAAATTGGGATAAACAAAGCAGGAATGGCAAGATCTTGATGGGTGCTGAATGTGGCTGATGGGAGTTCATAATTACACTCTTTCAACTTTTATATGCATTTGAAATCTTCTGGAACATTTCGATGAATTTTTTAAAGGCCTAGAAATTTTTATAGGTGATTTCACAAATTTATTTTCAAATGAATACTGAAAATCAAAGAGAAAAAAAAGGAAAAGAAGGTGAGGGGAAAAAGAGAAGGAAGCAGAAGAAGAGGACAGGCAGGGCCAGAGTGATTTACCTATCAGACACTATGCTTCTATATCAGTGGTAGGAGATTTGAGTTTTATTAATTTGTCCTTTAGCTCAAAGGGAATGTCTTAGTGTGCTGCCAGACTGTTGTAGTCCTAAAAATATCCCCAGTGTGGCAGGCCTCTAGATATTTCGGGATCTTTTCTCCCATATTCTGACATGCATTCTCAATACTTGCCATTTCCTATTCTCTAGATCTGGTTAGCATGCTTCCATCAACATGGTGGACCAGTGTGATGTTCTGAGGAGTGTCAAGATGATCAAATTATTTTCATACTGTATTTTAAAGAGAAGAATTGACATAGCTTTGAAGCAAGATTTTTTTTTAAAAGATTTTATTTATTTATTTGACAAAGATCACAAGTAGGCAGAGAGGCAGGCAGAGAGAGAGGAAGGGAATTAGGCTCCCCGCTGAGCAGAGAGTCCGACGCGGGGCTAGATCCCAGGACTCTGGGATCATGACCTAAGCTGAAGGCAGAGGCTTAACCCACTGAGCCACTCAGGTGCCCCATTGAAGAAAGATTTTGGATGTATCCAGGCATACTTCATTTTCTTTGTTTGCTTTTCTTTATTGTACTTTGCAGATAAGTGCCTTTTTTTTTTTTTTTGAACAAATTGGTTTTTGGCAACCCTGCACTGAGCAAGCCTGTCAGCACCATTTTTCTAACAGCATTTGGTGGTCACTTCATGTCTCTATGTCACATTTTCGTAATTAAGGTAGTATTTTAAACTTTTTCATTATTATAGTTGTTATGATGATCTGGGATCAGTGATCTTTGATGTTACTGTTGTAATTGTTTTGGAATGTCACGAGCCATGTCCATTTAAGATGGTGAACTTAACTGATAATGTTTTACGTTTTCTGACTGCTCCCCTGACC
This sequence comes from Martes martes, assembly GCF_963455335.1. NCBI lineage: Eukaryota > Metazoa > Chordata > Mammalia > Carnivora > Mustelidae > Martes > Martes martes. Next base: position 133,672,705 of record NC_137894.1, read on the forward strand.
AGCCACTCCCCTATCTTATTCCCTGTTCTTGGGCCTCCTTAGTCCCTAAGACACAACAAAATTGAAATTAGGCTAATTAATAACCCTACAGTGGCCTCTCAGTGTTCAAGTGAAAGGAAGAGTTTCATGTCTCTCATTTTAAATGAAAAGCTGGAAATGGTTAGGCTTAGTGAGGAAAGCATGTTGAAAGCTGAGACAGATCAAGAGCTAGACCTATTGTGCTGAACAATCAAGTTGTGAATGCAAAGGAAAAGTCCTTAAAGAAAATTACAAGTGCTACCCCAGTGAACACACAAATGAAATAAATAAAACAGCTCTATCTCACTTTTCTTCCTGAATGCTTTCTCCTGCACCATGGAGGAATGTTCCAAAGCATGTTCCACATGACTTATTAGAGAATTCACAGAGGATGACCCCACAATGGAAACTTGCTCATTAATATACTCTGTGTTGTACTTCCCAAACAAACTAATTCCACCTAAATCCTGGTCTCAGTGTCTGCTTTTTGGAGGATCCATATGACAGCAGGTAAGGCACTATATGTTTGTTATAAGGAGGCTAAGTTCTACCCACTAATCTTGATATAACTGACTGATCCAGCCCTAGTGAACTCAACTAACATAAAATAACAATGCAGCTTTTCCTTATATTAGAAATATTGCAAAAGATGTGACTTCTTGTAAAAATTTAAAAGTAAAAGAATAAATTTTGGAACACTGAAAAGAAATTTAAAAATTGATAAAAATTTTAAAAGAACCAAAAAATAGTGTGACTCTAACAAATTAATTTTAAAATATAACACATAATCTTAATTTACTGGTAAAACAGTGAACAGTGGCTTATTCAAAAAAATAAATTGGGATAACTGGTTAGGCAATTGAAAAAACATATGGTTGGATTCCTATTTCATTCCTTATAACAAAATAAATTCCAGATTTAAACATTAAAACTGAAGCCAACATAATCACAGAAAATAAAAAGGATTCTCTCAGAGTAATCTCAAGCAAAAATATAAACCCAGTAAATAGAATATTAGATTGATAAATTTGACTATAATCAAATTTAACCTTGTTTTTGTGTTGTTGTTGTTTTTACAAAAACAATTTTAAAAAGCAATAAATTGGAGCAGTTGCCTTTTCTCTCTGTATGGACATATATGCTTAAAACATGTGAATCTTTCTCTGACTTCTCTTCTAAAACCAGGTTTAATCAGATTGTTTTCTTGGCTCATCGTTCTCTGTTTCTATGGTTCCACTAGACAGCCTTTTCCTCCTTCTGTCCCTGGCTGACACATTGTTAGACTCTCCCCTCATCCATTCCTGGAGTGCATAGAGAGATGACCACAAAGTGACAGGAGTACACAAGTAGAACACCTAATGTTTCACAAGGAAATGCTTTTCCAAAGATAAGATGTTTGACCTCTATTGAGAGAAAAAATAGGAGTTTCCCAGAACAACGGAGTGGGGGAAGGTGGTAAACAGCATTTTGGGGGAATGGGAATTGCATGTATAGATGTGCAGTCATGACATAGTCAAGTATGTTCAAAACAGAAAATAGCCAGAGGATGCAACATGTGCAAAGCATAATGGAAAATGGTATCAGAAATATTGTACGACTCAATTTACAAAGAGTGGCATTCGAAAGTTATCTGGACAATATACGGAAGGTGTCTGATTAGACATGTTTTTTCAAGAGAGAGGATTTCCAAAAACACTGAAAATAGACTGAGAAGAAGACAAATTGGGGACCAAAACTGGGCAGTACCAAGGGGAGCATTATAAATACAAGATTTTAAATATTCAAAGTTGAATTTTGAGCAAGAACTGCTTTGAATATTTAAAATATGTGCATTTATAAGCTCCCATTGGTACTGCCCAGTTTTGGTCCCCAATTTGTCTAAATGGGAAGAAATCAGAGAGGGAGACAAACCGTATGAGACTCTTGATTCTGGGAAACAAACTGAGGGTTGCGGAAAGGGAGATTGATGTGGGGATGAGGTACTGGGTCATGGGAATTAAAGAGGGCATGATATGGTGAGTACTGGGTGTTATATTCAACTAATGAATCATTGAACATCATATCAAAAACTAATGATGTGCCCTACCTTGGCTAATTGAATTAAAGTTAATTAATTAATTAATTAAAAAAGAGGACTAAAGTATTATTTTTACTTTTCCTGATCAATTTAATACAATTAATCCATTCAAATTTATTTCATTCAAATATTTATTCTGTATTGGACATTGTTCTAGGTATTAGGATACAACAGCAAAACAGATAAAAACAACTTTGACCTCATAGAGATTACATTCTTTTTTTTTTTTTTAAAGATTTTATTTATTTATTTGTCAGAGAGAGAGAGAGAGAGTGAGCACAGGCAGACAGAGTGGCAGAGGGAGAAGCAGGCTCCCCGCAGAGCAAGGAGCCCAATGTGGGACTCGATCCCAGGACGCTGGGACCACGACCCGAGCCGAAGGCAGCCGCTTAACCAACTGAGCCACCCAGGCGTCCCTAGAGATTACATTCTGATACTCAAAGCAAATACTTCACAAGCATACCCAAATGTCAAATCAAAGCAAAGAGAGCAGACAAGACTAGCTAGAAAGCACAGAAGGAACAGGGTCAGGAGTTTTTATTAAACAAATAATTTGTCTACACTTTAACAAAATTTCATTTCTTTCTCTCTTTTGGTTATCAAATAAAGCCAAGAGGTTGGGTGGGATAAACATTATTATCATTATCCCTTTCAGATTCTGGAGCAGAATGTTAGAAACATTTGAATAATTTCTTCTCCTTTTTTTACATCTCTTTTAATGCAGTAGGCACTGTTGCAATAGGGAATCCCATCCTGCACATAACCATCTTCTGGGCACTGATGGGATGTCCCATTGCACCACTCTGGAAGATCACATTTATTGACCTGATGTCTCAGAGTTCCCCTGATGACATGAATTTGGCACTCTGTTTGTTCTGTGCTTATCATTGGGAAAACATTTGTATGATTCCAAATCCCAATCCCAGTCAAAATCACGTAAGTACCCAACTGCTGATAAATGGAACAGCACGTTCTTAACTGACTGAGCCACCCAGGCAATCCTGCAACAGCAAGTTCTGCTCAGCAACAAGAAGTACATTCCCTGCACCTTTGAGAGGTTATTTTGGGGAGTAAATGAAGTGTGGATCCTCAGATGCCTGTCTCCTGCCTTTTTGATGAGTCATATTTGTACTAAAAAACAAAACAAAACAAAAAAAAACAACACTCCAAAACAACAACAAAAACACAAAGAGGACTAACTTAGAGGAAATGGAGCTTTATTTGCTGCTTAAAACAATGAACAGTAGATAGGAAGGTATTAGGAATTACCTTTGCTTAATGGCAATGTTTCTGATGTTTCTGATACTGACAAGGGAAGGTCCCTGCATTTCTCTGTACACTGTCAGAAATGTGCTGAGTTTCAGGCATGTAAGAACATTTCCACTGCCAAGACACTAAAACTTATGCATAGGATATTAAATTAGAGGCATTTTCCTAACCTGAGGACTGAGTCTTAGTCTCCATGGGACCACAATGTTTTCTAAGGTACATAAATATAGCAGTTGACAGTAAAAACAAAACAGACAAAATAAGACTCACAACTAGTAGCAGGAAAACTTTTTTGGCAGATGCTGGGCCACTGTCAACACTACCTCCATAGCCTCTGTGCAGGCAATTGGGGGGGGACCACCCATAGCCACAGTGGCAGTGATGCTTATTATTGCAGACCCCCCTCATGTTGCAGGTCTCAGCCAGGCAGACTTGTGACAAGAGAGACAAACTGACACACTTCCTGTGTATGCAGATCTTTCCTGGACCACACGTGGTGCCATCTTTTACTTCACCCACATCGGGTGTATCCATTCCTAAGTGATAGTCAATGCTCCAGCAGGTGACACCGTTGATGTGAGTTTGCTGCAAAATAGAGTGATCTCTCAGATGGGGAATATCTCTCACATTCTCACACTGAACTCTCCCACAAAAGATATCTGAGGTATTGCATTTCAGGTATGTCGTGCCATTTATACCACAGTGGCCAAACTGGTTTCCCAGGGAGTTGATCTCTTTATAGCAACTCTCAGGTGCACTCTTTGCTCCTTCACCAAAAATCTTCTTGCACTGGTCGTCATGGTTATTACATCTCTTTTGATAGCAGTAGGCATTGTCGCCACAGGGAATCCCGTCCTGCACGTATCCGTCTTCTGGGCACTGATGGGATGTCCCATTGCACCACTCTGGAAGGTCACATTTATTGACATGATGTCTACAGACCTCCCCTGATGGCATGAATTTACAGTCTTTGCAACAAAGCCCAAAAGCACAAGCAGCCCCAGGCCTCAGCGTACAGTTCAACAGACAACAGGGATCTTGTTCACACTGCCTTATAGATCCACAGTCACATTCCTCTTCTCCTTCAACTATATTGTTCCCACAGCGCTTCAACATAAAAACATCTTCTGGACGTGGAATGTTGTGCAGACATGATCCTTGGTTTAAAGTGGTTTTTGTAAAAGCTATATAACTACAATTGGTGAATTTCTTTCCTGGTACTCTGATAGCATTCATGATGCAACCACTTTCCTCACATAAACAGAATTCTTCATCATGCTGCATACCCAAAGTATGTCCTAACTCATGGGCCACAGTGAGGGCAAAAAGAGACCAGGAGTCTCCTTGGAAATTATTAACCCCACAATCAATAGGAGGACGACATATTCCTGCAATATAGGCTATACCAAGTACACTTATAAATGAATTTTTTATGAAAAAATGTGCAACATCGTACTGTAGCTGGGAAAGACTGATTTGTTTCCAATGAGAGAAATCCTCCAAAACCTGTTCTATGCTTATCATTGGGAAAACATTTCCTTGATTCCAAATCTCAATCCCAATCAAAATCACATAAGTACCCAACTGCTGATAAATGGAATCCACTATGTTGACAACAAGGAATACATCCTCCTGCACCACTGAGAAGTTGTTTTGAGAAAAAACTAAGAAATTGTGATCTACCACCACAACTAGCTCCAGAAACCACGAGTGGGTCCACCATTTGTCATTAGAATTTTGTTTCAAAGTTGACTTCTTAACCTCTTCAAATTTCAACTGTTGGAGTGCTATCTCCTTTGTTAAGCCACATCTCATAGGTGAGAATTTTGTCTCATTAGTGTTTACCTCATAAACCAAGTGTTCAAATTTGGTAGAGTGCCTAATGGGCTCAATTTCATAAGCAAGGTCATTAATCTGCAGCATTCCTCGAAAACCTCCAGAACAGGTACTGAGGGCAACCAGGGACTCAGGGATTCCTTCCACATAACCATGATAGTAGCAGTCATCAGGAACAAAAGGCTGATCCTGGAGGAGGGCATGCTGGTCCGTGTAGGTGAATACTGGGAAGTGTTTGGAAACCAAGAGCTTCTTGACCTTCATGTGGACAACATGTATCCAGCCCCCAAACTGCAGGCTGTAGGAGAGCCAGCCTGGAGTTTTTGCACTTCTGCCCCTACCAGTCACCTTCATGGGGATCACCACTTCTGGGGACCTGAGGTATTGGGAGGGCCCAGACTGAGAGAAACCAGAAGTGGGTAGAGACATTCCAACCCAGAATAGCAGGAGAACAACTCTCATGAGCACCTCAGCCTCACCAACCACCATTATGGAGCTGCCATTACAGAGCCATCTGTCCAGAGAAAAAGCATGAGGCACTGCTGGTCTGGTTGCTCCAAATTGGTCATTGCATAGAGCTGACCTTTAAGTATCTGTGTCTTGGCGGAGTTGGCCATCAGAGCTGCAGTGCTGAAAGTGAAAATAAAAGGGTGAGGATTGGTTAAGGAAAGTGGGAAAGAATCAAATGGCAAAAAAAGCAATTAATGAATTAAGGGGAAAAAAAGAGAAAATGCTTTGGATTTTCTTTCAATAAGTGGAGGTAGGGATTTAGAGGGGTTCAGATAAGACAATATTGGCCATATGTTGATAACTGTGAAAGTCAGATGATAGGTACTTGGGTTTTCATTATACAATTATCTCAATCCATGTAAGGTGGTATGAAAATCTCCACAAAAAAAAGTTAAAGCAAAACTAACTAGACTTCAGAGTAGAGGGCCTCTATATCTCAATTTGTCCAAGACCATGTTGGTTTATGCCTGTTGCCCCTACATAACTATTGACTCTTGCCCCTTTTGACTATCAAAACTGGAGAGATCAAAGCAATCACAGAGTTAAGTCAGTTTGCATTGATTGGTCTTATTGTTTGCTTTAATCTTTCTTTACCACAAGTTGTTTACTTGTCTCCTCACTGTATTTGCCTTCATAACTCTACTGGGCTACAAGGTCACTGAGTGCAGGGTTTATGATTTAACTCATTTTAGTATCCCCTATAACACGTAGTATAGTTCTTTATACAATGAAAAATGAAAAAAATGTGGGGAAAGTGTCGGAGTACTTGGATTATAGACAAATGCTACTTAAAATGTACTTTATTTAATTATTTTTAGAAGAGGAAAAAGATTCATAAAAAGCAGACATCTTTTAAAAGAATGGGGAGAACAACACTTATCTGTAAAAGAATATCGGACAAAAGAAAATGCCTTATGAAGAGAAGATGAGAATCCATACAGTTTAAAGGGTTGGGAAGAAGAACTCTGTCTTGGGACAAAGTCACAGAGTGCCTGGAATTTTAGGATTGCCAGGGAAATCCCTAATGTTTGCTCAGATTTACCAACAATTTTTGACAATGGGTATTTTCTGTACTGGCATGCACTGTGGCTAGCAACACTCACCCATTTCTATATGTATTAAACAAGTATTTGTGTGTTTCAAGCATACAGGATATTGGGCTAGATACTAGGGATCTAAAATAAAAATAGCATTAAATAAATTATCAATTTAGTTTTTGTTTGGAAAAAATTCAGAAATTTGTGGCATAAGCAAGAATGAGCTTAAGGGGCCTGTAAGTTTTACTTAATATATTTTTTAAATTTTTTATTTATTTTCAGCGTAACAGTATTCATTGTTTTTTCACCACACCCAGTGCTCCATGCAGTCTGTGCCCTCCCTAATACCCACCACCTGGTTCCCCCAACCTCCCACCCCCCGCCCCTTCAAAACCCTCAGGTTGTTTTTCAGAGTCCATAGTCTCTCATGGTTCACCTCCCCTTCCAATTTCCCTCAACTCCCTTCTCCTCTCCATCTACCCTTGTCCTCTATATTATTTGTTATGCTCCACAAATAAGTAAAACCATATGATACTTGACTCTCTCTGTTTGACTTATTTCACTCAGCATAATCTCTTCCAGTCCTGTCCATGTTGCTACAAAAGTTGGGTATTCGTCCTTTCTGATGGAGGCATAATACTCCATAGTGTATATGGACCACATCTTCCTTATCCATTCGTCCGTTGAAGGGCATCTTGGTTCTTTCCACAGTTTGGCGACCGTGGCCATTGCTGCTATAAACATTGGGGTACAGATGGCCCTTCTTTTCACTACATCTATATCTTTGGAGTAAATACCCAGTAGTGCAATTGCAGGGTCATAGGGAAAACTGGTGCAGCCACTTTGGAGAACAGTGTGGAGATTCCTCAGGAAATTACTTAATTTTTTTTAAATGTTTTGTACCCTTTTGCTGAGGAGAGTATCTGTAGACTTCATCTAGTCTGAACTGAGTGACAAAAATGAGGCTAAGAAGCACTGAGTTTGTAGAAAAACAGACACGCAATCAGACCATTATAGTATGATCTGAACCAGATTAATCTAAGGCTAATAAAGGTTATGATTTAGGGACTCTTAGTATATAGGCCTCCATAAACTCCTGGGAGGTTTTAGCAATGCAATTTATGAAAGTCATCAATATAAGAGTGTTCAAATTAGCCACTACACAGGAAAATTTGAAATGCCCTGAAATACTATAACTCCTATATAAAAGACTTGAAAAAGGCTTTCTGAAATTTAGTTACTTATGTAATTATTATATTACCAATAACAAGTTGTGAGGTTGAATTTTTTCAAACAAACAGAACAAAACCTGGATTAATTCTGTCACATACTTTTTCCACTTCTATATCAAAACTACCATACACTACTACTGCAGGGGGGAAAAAAAAATCTCAAAACAATGTGTGTGAAAATCTTAAAAATGAACAATCAGAACTGGAATGGTTTGTCTTGGCTCCCCACTCTAAGAAATGGAGACCAGAAGTCAGCTGATATTTCAGACCCTCCTATGCTTTATTGCTCTTTTCTTCATTTTCTCCAACACTGCATTTACACATCCCTAATATTCTGAGTTTCCTCACTTATGTTTAGTGTCAGTTGAAAATACATTCTGATTGCCTTTCTATTTTTTCACTTTTTATTTTTATTTTTTTCTCTTAAAGAATCACATTTTTTTATTATATTCAGTTAGCCACTGTATAGTTCATCATTAGTCTTTGATGTAGTGTTCAGTGATTCATTAGTTGTGTATAACACACAGTGCTCATCATAACATGTGTCCTCCTCAATACCCATCACCCGGCTATCCCATTTTCCCCTCTTCTGAAACCCTCAGTTTGTTTCCTGGAGTCCATAGTCTTTCATGGGTTCTCTTCCTCTCTGATTTTTCTTTCTGATTGCCTTTCAATCACAGATTTAAATAGTTAACTAAGTAGGCTTCATCTTTTCCTTTTTAATATACATTATTTAAGTTTATTATTTACTCTAGATTTGCTATGCTGGTAGATAGGGAGGACGTGTTGACCTGAACAATATCCTTAGCATTAACCTGCCTTGAATCAATCTAATGGACAGGCACTTTATTCCAAGGTGCAAGTAGCTCACAAGAGAACAGCAAAGTTCATAGACAAATTCAACTATATGAAAACTTACAAGGACAAAGATTTCTGAGTTGGGTGAGATCTTAAAATTTTCTCTCTGTACCTTCCTTTATATGTTTGTTATTTATTATGGAATAGAAATTGTTGTGGATGGGAGGATGGAAAGTGATACAAGCCAATAGAAACAGTGTTATAGAGAAGGCTGCTAAGCTCTATAAACCATGTTCTATGATTAATTTTTTTCTTAAACCTCATTTTTTTTTTTTACTTAAGTGAGCAAATTCAATGTCTTACAACAAATACCTTCAGTGGTATAGTAAATAGTAAATATTTTTTATTATTAACTTTTTTTATTGTTTATTAACATATAATGTATTATTAGCCCCAGGGGTACAGGTCTGAATCGCCAGGTTTACACACCTTAGACTTCATCTTGAGAACAGACAACAATAGGAAAATTCTTCAAAGAATCTTTGAGCCCTACTCACTGTTCCCATTATATTATTCCCAGAACCTCAGAGACCCAAACTCCTAAAGGAACATCACCCTCCATTAATACTGTGAAGTAATGTCATTAAAAATCCATATTCTCTAACATTATTGGAATCCCAAAATAGACAACAGCCCTCCTCTATATGGTTTATCAACTCTTCCTTTCCCTACAACTATTTCAGATTCCTAAAGACCTCTACCTGTGCATCTCCCCTCTTACCCCATCATGCTATATGCACTGTTTTCCCATCTGTCTGTCAATGGCTGGCTTGTTAGAGAGTCATGAAATCAATTTAATGGGTCCTGACCTGCAGCTTTTTCTTTAACGAAATTGAATAAAAACATCAGAGGACATTCCTAGAAATTCCTTAACAACTCATACATATGGTGCCAAAATTTGGAGGTGTTTTTGTATGTGTAGTCACTGGATCACAATATAAAATGTATTTCTTACTCTTCAACACAATAAAAAATATATATATCTATAGTGGTGGCAAATCTAAAGACAAATGCCTTCTAGGATTTTCACCATTACAAACCTATCTGAACCCATAGCCATTTCTATCTCTCTTCTATCCTACTCCAGGTCCCAGTCCCAGCAGAATCCTTCTCCAGATTCAGTTCCATATCACATCTCTTAACTACATGCGGATTGATTCTATTAATGTTCCCTACTTTCAACTCTATTTCATCTGCTCCTTATTGGCAGTTAGAGTAACCAACTTGTTCTAGTTTACCCGGGACTGTCCTGGTCTTAACACGGAAAGCCCCACATCCCAGCAATTCCCTCACTCTGAGGCAAACTGGAACAACTGGTCACTTTATCTACAGCACCTTACCCCTGACCCAGCTCAAAAAGGAAGACAAAACAAAAATTAAGAAACTTCACATTATCCAAGGTACTACTCTGGGTACCAACTTGTGCAGTGACCCAAATTTGACAGATGACTTACCAACAGAAGAAACAATTGTTTTCATGGCTTTTTCTTTCTTGATGGTTTGTTCCACACCTACGAATTAGCAAAGATTTGTAGTGGACCTCACATAACAAAGGGAAACAAAGGGAAACCTCCTTTCATCTCTGAGGTGACAAAGTTCTAGATTTAGTTGCTTGGCAACAAGGATCTTTCACTTCAGGAACAACTGGCTGTCAAAGATATTTTGCTCTGGCTCCACTATTTCTATACAACTTCAATATAATTGGAATTGGATAGCCTCCTCAGCTCCATTCTATGTCCTCCTACATTGTAGCTTCATTTCTGCTTCATAATTTTGCTCATGCTACTGTGTTGGCCTAGACTGTGTAATTCACTTTTCACAATGGAACTAAATTATATGGTCACTTTGTAGGTCAAGATCAAATTCTACATTTAGTATCAAATATTTTCTAAATAATCTAGACAACATTGATATACTAGAATTCCCTTTATAATTGCCATATTCAATAATTTTTATTATAGTTTATAATCTTGAGTCTTAAAAATTGTCTCCTATTATGTTTTTTAGAAAAATATGCTCAAAATCATTTGCTAGAGAGTTTATAACACAGTATTTGGCAAAATATATAATCTATAAGATGATTTCAATTATATAAATATTACATAGAATAAAATATTACTGCTAATTCTTGAGTAGATTCTATTTTAAACGGATTCTTGGCCAATGAATCTTGCTACCTGCTAATTTAACTAGTAGATTCAGAGCTCTATAATTATCAAGTAGAAGCATTTTTAATGACAGTCTTTTTCTATTTCCTCTCAGAAAAATTTCTTCTATTCATGCTGGATTTCTCAGAAATCTGCTATAGGAGTGCTGACAGTACTGACTCCATCTTTGGCCCTTATCTTGTTCATGTCCCTGCAATGACCGCCCTTGTTCCAGGTCTTGTGTAGGTTAATGTATGCCCTGACCAGAAAATGGGAAGCCCTCTGATCTTTCTTCTGGTGCACAGATGGTACCATTTTAGATAACTGCCCTTTTCTCTATAAAATCTGTGGGTTAAGGTCCTGACTTTGCAGAGAGCGGCTGCACAATGTCAGGATCGTTCGCCATTTTTGCTTTTGTTTTTGTTTTAATTCTTTATTAAAATTAAATTTAGTTAACATATAGTGTATTATTAGTTTCAGGAGTAGAATTTAGTGATTCATCATTTGCATATAACACTCATGTTATATGCAAGTGCTCATTATATCAAGTGCCCTCCTTAATGCCTATCACCCAGTAACCCCATCGCCCTACCCATCTCCCCTCCAGCAAGCCTCAGTTTTTTTCCTAGAGGATTTTTTTTACTATCCTTCCTCCACTTTCCAATACCTGCATACATTAACATACATTAACCTACACAAGACCCGGAACAAGGGCGGTCATTGCAGGGACATGAACAAGGTAAGGGCCAAAGTTGGAGTCAGTATTGTCAGCACTCCTATAGCAGATTTCTGAGAAATCCAGCATGAATAGAAGAAACTTTTTCTGTGAGGAAATAGAAAAGGACTGTCATTAAAAATGCTTCTACTTGATAATTATAGAGCTTAGGAGGTTCCTTTTTATAAACTGTTTCATTCATCCAGGCAAAACGAAGATGCCCCTGTCTTTTTTTTTTTTTTAAGATTTTATTTAAATTCTAGTTATCATATAGTGTATTATTAGTTTCAGGGGTAGAATTTAGTGATTCATCAGTTGCATACAATACCCAGTGCCTATTACATCAAGTGCCCTCCTTAATGCTCATCATCAATTTCCCCATCTCTCCACCAACCTCCCTTTCAGCAACCCTCAGTTTGTTCTCTATAGTTAAGAGTGTCTTATGGTTTGCCTCCCTCTCTGTTTTCTTATTGTTTTATTTTCTTTCCCTTCCCCTATGTTCATCTGTTTTGTTTCTTAAATTCCACATATGAGTGAAATCATATAGTATTTATCTTTTTCTAACTGACTTATTTTGCTTAGCTTAATACCTTCTAGTTCCATCCACACCATTGCCAATGGCAAGATTTCATTCGTTTTGGTGGTTGAGTAATAATCCTCTGTGCATGTGTTTGTGTGTGTGTATACATACCACATCCTCCACCATTCATCAATTGATGGACATCTGAGCTCTTTCCTTATTTTGGCTGTTGTGGACATTGCTGCAAATGTTGAGGTGCATGTGCCCCTTCAAATCACTGTTTTTGTATCCTTTGGATAGAGCCCTTTCCACTACTTTTCCTCACACATATCTAGTTAGATCAGCCTTCTGTCCCAGGGTATGGTCATTTGTATAGACTATATGCAAAATTGACTTAGTAATTGCTTCTTCAAATACATTAGGTTTATTTTACATTGTTGTTATAAAGAAGAAAAATGTAGAAAAGATAATTTTAGAGCCAGGTTTCTTGGATTTCTCACCTATAAAAATGAGTTTTAAAATGTTTTGATTTGTGGGCATGCTCAAAAGGTTATGTAGAATAATTCACATGAATATACTTATTAAAAATTTTTAAAAATTAAAAAAAATACCTAGTAGTGCTGCTGGGTCATAGGGTAGTTCTATTTTTAATGTTTTTAAAAATTTCAATTCAATTAGCCAACATGCAGTACATCATTAGTTTTTGGTGTAGTGTACAATGATTCATTAGTTGCATATAACACCTAGTGCTCATCACATTACATGCCCTCCTTAATGCCCATCACACAGTTAACCCACCACCCCCAACCTCCCTTTCCACAACCCTCAGAGTTAAATCCCTCATGGTTTGTCTCCCTCTCTGATATCTTGCCACTCAGTTTTCCCTCCCTTCCCTATGATCCTCTGCACTATTTCTTATATTCCATGTATTAGTAAAACTATATGATAATTGTCTTTCTCTTCTTGACTTATTTCACTTAGCATAATCCCCTCCATTCTATCCATGTCCATGTAAATGATAGGTATTCATCCTTTCTGATGTCTGAACAATATTGCATTATACATATCAACCATGTTTTCTTTATCATCCATCTGTTAAAGCACATCTCTGCTCCTTCCACAGTTTGAGTATTGTGGACATTGCTGCTGTGAACATTGGGGTACAGGTGCCCCTTCTTTTCACTACATCTGTATCTTTGGGGTAAATGCCCAGTACTGCAATTGCTGGGTTGTAGGGTAGCTCTATTTTTAACTTCTTGAGCAACCTCCATACTATTTTCCAGAGTGGCCGTACCAGCTTGCATTCCCACCAACAGTTAAAGAGGGTTGCACTTTTTCCACATCCTTACCAACATTTGTTGTTCCTTGTTAATTTTTGCCATTTGAACTGGTATAAGGTGGTATCTCATTGTGGTTTTGATTTGTATTTCCCTGATGACAAGTTATGTGGAGCATTTTTTCATGTGTCTGTTAGCTATTTGTATGTGTTCTTTGGAGAAGTGTCTGTTCATATCATCTGCCCATCTCTTGACTGGATTGTTTTTTTTTGTGTTGAATTTGCTAAGTTCTTTATAGATCTTGGATACCAGCGTTTTATCTGTTATGTCGCTTGCAAATATATTCTGTCATTCCATAGGTTGCCTTTTAGTCTTGTTGACTGTTTTCCTTGCCAGGCAGAAGCTTTTTAAATTGATGAAATCCCAATAGTTCATTTTTGCTTCTGTTTCCCTTGCCTTTAGAGATGTGTCTTGCAAGAAGTTGCTGTGTCTGAGCTCAAAGAGGTTATTGCTTGTGTCCCCTCTAGGATTTTGATGGATTTCTGTCTCACATTTAGGTCTTTCATCCATTTGGAATTTATCTTTGTGTATGGTGTAAGAGAATGGTCTAGTCTCATTCTTCTGCATGTGGCTGTCCTATTTTCCCATTACCATTTGTTGAAGAGAATGTCTTTTTTTCCATTGGATATTCTTTCCTGCTTTGTCAAAGATTAGTTGACCATAGAGTTTAACTCTTTTAAAAGATTTATTTATTTTATTTTAGAGAAAGCATGAGTGGGAAGAGCACAGGGAGTCCTCAAGCAGACCCCACTGAGCATGGAGCCTGATGCAGAACTCAATCCTAGGACCCTGAGATCATGACCTGAGCCAACACCAAGAGTCAGCTACTCACCTGACTGAGCACCACTATTTTTAACTTTTTGAGGAACCTCCATACTGTTTTCCAGAGTGGCTGCACCAGTTTGCATTCCCACCAACAGTCTAAGGGCTCCCCTTTCTCCATATACTCACCAATATCTGCTGTTTCCTGATTTGTTAATTTTAGCCATTCTGACTGGGAAACACCTCTGTCTTAAGAAAGGTACATTTAAAAAGTCTTGTCTGCAACTGAACCCAGTGGGTAAAATTTGCCCCTATTCCAGAGATGATTAACAATGAAAAAAACCTGTTCCAAGAAATGAGAGAGAAGGAAACTACAGAAACTTAATCCTGGAAAAGATTTAGTAGCAAGACTAGAACACCTGCTTCTGATAGAACAATATCCTGGGAGAAAGAGAGTTGGGGAAGGATTGAAAGCTTCTAAAAGTAGTTGTGGCTTGATCTCCCTTGCTGAAAAAAGGAGTAATATTCATTTCTTTTAAAAATAGCATTAAGGACTAATGGTTCTAGAAAAGATAAACACTCTTATCTCTATTGATCTTGCTCAGTTCAAGTTAAAACACCAACTTTATATATAAAACAAACATAAGAAAGTTCAGAAAGATGGAGCAAAGAATATGAACCAGCTAAGGACATTGGGACCTAAGGAACAGCATGGCTGTGATTTCTCTGCGTTTTCTTTTTCTCCCATTGCATCTGGAGAAGCCTACAAGCTTGAAATGAAATAGTCAAGGACAAAAAAAGACCTCCCCCCCAAAAAAAGCCCCAAATCAAGTTTTCTCTCCTTAGCCAGAGGACCAAGAAATGAGCAGCCTAGACAGAAATATCTTAGAAAATAACTGTCCTACTCCAGCCAGATTTCATGGGAAATATTTTAGTCCCACATGTATCCTTATTACCATAGGCCACATGAGGGTCTTAAACATCCAATCACACCCACTTCTAATGATGTGCCCAGCTCTGGCCCCGGGATGGTGTCAGCGAAGGTCAAAGAGAGTTCTGAGACTTTCATTCTCACCGTGTAGTCTTGAGTACCCAATTTGACAATTATTGGAGACCACTTGGGCAGCAACAATGAGGCATCCTTTAACCTCACAGCATGGGTGATGTCAGAAGAGGCCAAGAGGGACAAGAGTGAATTTCCACAGCTTAACAGTATTAACTTCTTCCTCTTGGCATGTCAGCTGGAACCTGGACATCTACCAACATCTACTAATAACAATAGTTCAGTATCAGAGAGGGACTGCTATTTAAATAGGATCTCAAACCCCAAAGTGTTCAGAATAAAGTGAAAATTTACCTGTCATACAAAGAACTAGCAAAGTTTCAGCTTAAATGAGAAAAGACAATCTGTAGATACCAACTCTGAGAGGATGCAGATGTTGAAATTATCTGAGAAGGGTTTTGAAGCAGCATCCTAAAAATGCTTTATTGGGAAATACCAAAATGATTGAAGTGGTTGAAAAAAAAAAAAGTCTGGAGAAAAATAAAGTCTCACTAAAGAAATATAAGAGAGAAAAAACAAAATAATGAAAAATTTATAACTGAAAAATACAAAAAAACCTGAAGACAGAAAGTCACTAGATGATCTCAGCAACAAAATAGAGAGTTCTAGTAATATGGGGGTGGAGTCTTTTGGGTTTTCCACATAAAGTATGACATCTGTGAAAAGAGAAAGTTTGACTTCTTCTTTGCTGATTCAGATGCCTTTTATTTCTTTTTGTTGTCTGATTGCTGAGGCCAGGACTTCTTTTTTTTTTTTTTTTTTCTCAGTGTTCCAAGATTCATTGTTTATGCCCACACCCAATGCTCCATGGAATACGTGCCCTCCTTAATACCCACCAGCAGGTTCACCCAACCCCCAACCCCTGTCCCCTCCAAAACCCTCAGTTTGTTTCTCAGAGTCCACAATCTCTCATGGTTCATCCCCCACTCTGATTTACCCCAATTCACTTTTCCTTTCCTTCTCCTAATGTCCTCCTTGTTATTCCTTATGCTCCACAATTAAGTGAAACCATATGATAATTGACTTTTTCTGCTTGACTTATTACACTCAGCATAATCTCCTCCAGTCTCATCCATGTTGATACAAAAGTTGGGTATTCAGGGGCGCCTGGGTGGCTCAGCGGGTTAAAGCCTCTACCTTCAGCTCAGGTCATAATCCCAGGGTGCTGGGATCAAGCCCCACATCGGGCTCTCTGCTAAGCAGGGAGCCTGCTTCCTCCTCTCTCTCTGCCAGCTTCTCTGCCTACTTGTGATCTCTGTCTGTCAAATAAATAAAATCTTTAAAAAATATATTTTTAAAAAGTTGGGTATTCATCCTTTCTGATGGCTGCATACCCATGGAATGGGAGAAGATTCGCAAATGACACTACAGACAAAGGGCTGATATCCAAGATCTATAAAGAACTCCTCAAACTCAACACACGCAAAACAGATAATCATGCCAAAAAATGGGCAGAAGACATGAACAAACACTTCTCCAAAGGAGACATACAAATGGCTAACAGATACATGAAAAAATGTTCACCATCATTAGCTATCAGGAAAATTCAAATCAAAACCACATTGAGATACCACCTTATACCAGTTAGAATGGCCAAAATCAATAAGACAGTAAACAACAAGTGTTGGTGAGGTTGTGGAGAAAGGGAATGCAAGTTGGTGCAGCCACTTTGGAAAACAGTGTGGAGATTTCTCAAAAAATTAAAAATAGAATTACCCTATGACCCTGCAATTGCACTACTTCTTATTTACCCTAAAGATGCAGATGTAGTGAAAAGAAGGGCCATATGTACCCCAATGTTCATAGCAGCAATGTCCACAACTGCCAAACTGTGGAAAGAGCCAAGATGCCCTTCAACAGATGAATGGATAAAGAAGATATGGTCCATATATACAGTGGAACATTATGCCAGGACTTCTAATACTATGTTGAACAATAGTGGTTAGAATAGGCATCCCTGTCATGTTCCTGACCTTAAGAGAAAAGCTCTCAGTTTTTCCCCATTGAGAATGATATTTGCTGTGGCTTTTCATAAGTGGCTTTTATGATATTGAGGTATGTTCCCTCTATCCCTATATTTTGAAGAGTTTTAAGAAAGGATCTGTATTTTGTCAAATGCTTTTTCTGCCTCAATTGAGAGGATCATATGGTTCTTGTCTCTTCTTTTATCAGTGTGATCTATCATGTTGATTGATTTGTGAATGTTGGACCACCCTTGCATCCCAGCAATAAACCCCCTTGGTCGTGGTGAATAATCCTTTAAATGTACTGTTGGATCCTATTGGCTAGGATCTTGAGTATTTTGGCATCCATGTTTATCAGGGATATTGGTCTGTAATTCCCTTTTTTGATGGGGTCTTTGTCTGGTTTAAGGACCAAGGTAATGCTGGCCTTATAGAATGAGTTTGGAAGTTTTCCTTCTGTTTCTATTTTTTGAAGCAGCTCCAGTAGAATAAGTATTATTTCTTCTTTTTTTAAATTTTTATTTACTTTTTAAATTTCTTTTCAGTGTTCCAGAGTTCATTGTGTATACATCACACCCAGTGCTCCATGCAATACATGTCCTCCATACGTCTACCCACCACCAGGCCCACCCAACCTCCCACTCCCCTCCCCTCCAAAACCCTCAGTTATCTCATCTTTAAATGTTTGGTAGAATTCCCCCTGGGAAGCCATCTGGCCCTGGACTCTTGTTTTGGGGGGAGGCTTTTGGTTACTGCTTCAATTTCCTTGCTAGTTACTGGTCTGTTTAGATTTTCTGTTTCTTCCTGTTTCAGTTTTGGTAGTTTATAAGTTCCCAGGAAGGCATCAATTTCTTCCAGATTGTCTAATTTGTTGGCATATAGTTGCTCATAATATGTTCTTAAAATTGACTGAATTTCCTTGGTGTTGGTCGTGATCTCTCCCCCTTTCATTCATTATTTTATTAGTTTGGGGCCTTCCTCTCTTCTTTGGATAAATCTGGCCAGAGCTTTGTCAATCTTATTAATTCTTTCAAAGCATCAGCTTCTAGTTTCGTTGATCTGTTCTACTGTTCTCTTGGTTTCTGCTTTGTTGATTTCTGCTCAATCTTTATTATTTCTCTTTGCTTACTTGGTTTAGGCTTTATTTGCTATTCTTTCTGCAGGTCCTTTAGGTGTAAGGTTAGCCTGTGCATTTGAGATTTTTCTAATTTTGGGGGGAGAGGCCTGAATGGCTATGTACGTCCCTCTTAAGACAGCCTTTGCAGTTTTCCATACATTTTGGACTGATGTGTTTTCATTTTCATTGGTTTCAATGAATTTTTAGTTCTTTAATTTCCTGGTTGACCCAAGCATTCTTTAGCGGGATGCTCTTTAACTACCAAGTGTTTGAGTTCCTTCCATATTTCTTCTTGTGATTGAGTTCCAGTTTCAAAGCATTGTGGTATGAAAATATGCAGGGAATAATCTCAATCTTTGGATATCAGTTGAGACCTGAGTTAGACCCAGTATGTGGTCTATTCTGGAGAAAATTCCATGTGCACTCAAAAAGAATGAGTATTCTGTTGTTTTAGGGTGGAATGTTCTGTGTATATCTACGAAGTCCATCTGGTCCAGTGTGTCATTCAATGCTCTTGTTTTTTTGTTGATCTTCTACTTAGATGATCTATCCATTGCTGTGAGTGGATGCTGAGGTCTCCTGCTATTAGTGTATTATTATCAATATGTTTCTTTATTTTGGTTATTAATTGCTTTATATAATTGACTGTTCCCATGTTGGGGGCATAGATATTTATAATTGTTAGATATTCTTGTTGGATGGACCTTTTAAGTATAATATAATGTCCCTCTACATCTCTTATTACAATCTCTGGTTTAAAATCTAATTTGTCTGATATGAGGATTGCAGCCCCAGCTTTCTTTTGAGGTCCATTAGCATGGTAAATTGTTCTCCATCCCCTCACTTTCAATCTGGAGGTGACTTTATTTTTTTTTTTTTTTACTTGAATTATTTTGCACTTTTTATTTTTTTTTATTTTTTTTAATTAAATTTTTTATTCATTTTCAGCGTAACAGTATTCATTGTTTTTTCACCACACCCAGTGCTCCATGCAATCTGTGCCCTCCCCAATACCCACCACCTGGTTCCCCCACCCTCCCACCCCCCGCCCCTTCAAAACCCTCAGGTTGTTATTCAGAGTCCATAGTCTCTCATGGTTCACCTCCCCCTCCAATTTCCCTCAACTCCCTTCTCCTCTCCATCTACCCTTGTCCTCTATATTATTTGTTATGCTCCACAAATAAGTGAAACCATATGATACTTGACTCTCTCTGTTTGACTTATTTCACTCAGCATAATCTCTTCCAGTCCTGTCCATGTTGCTACAAAAGTTGGGTATTCGTCCTTTCTGATAGAGGCATAATACTCCATAGTGTATATGGACCACATCTTCCTTATCCATTCATCCGTCGAAGGGCATCTTGGTTCTTTCCACAGTTTGGCGACCGTGGCCATTGCTGCTATAAACATTGGGGTACAGATGGCCCTTCTTTTCACTACATCTATATCTTTGGGGTAAATACCCAGTAGTGCAATTGCAGGGTCATAGGGAAGCTTTATTTTTAATTTCCTGAGGAATCTCCACACTGTTCTCCAAAGTGGCTGCACCAGTTTGCATTCCCACCAACAGTGTAAGAGGGTTCCCCTTTCTCCACATCCTCTCCAACACACAAGATCAAAAGTTTCTGCACAGCAAAAGAAACAGTCAACAAAACAAAGAGGCAACCCACGGAATGGGAGAAGATATTTGCAAATGACAGTACAGACAAAAGGTTGATATCCAGGATCTATAAAGAACTCCTCAAACTCAACACACACAAAACAGATGATCATATTAAAAAATGGGCAGAAGATATGAACAGACACTTCTCCAATGAAGAAATACAAATGGCTACCAGACACATGAAAAAATGTTCATCATCATTAGCCATCAGGGAGATTCAAATCAAAACCACATTGAGATACCACCTTACACCAGTTAGAATGGCCAAAATTAGCAAGACAGGAAACAACGTGTGTTGGAGGTGACTTTAGTTTCAAAATGAGTCTCTTGTAGACAGCATATGGATGAGTCCTGTTTTTCTTTTTGTTTTTTAATCCAATATGAAACCCTGTGTCTTTTGATTGAAGAATTCAGCTCATTTACAATCAGAGTAACTATAAAAAGATATGAATTTAGTGCCACTGTATTGCCTGTAAAGTCCCTGTTTCTGTAGACTGTCTCTGTTACTTTCTGGTCTATGTGACTCTTGGGGTCTCTCTTCACTTACAGAATCCTGCTTAATATTTCTTGCAGGGCTGGCTTGGTGGTCACATATTCTTTCAGTTTCTACCTGTCCTGGAAGCTCTTTATCTCTCCATCTGTTTTGAATGATAGCCTTGCTGGATAAAGGATTCTTGGCTGCATGTTATTCTCATTTTGTACCCTAAATATGTCTTGCCAGTCATTTCTGTCTTTCCAAATTTCTGTGGATAGGTCTGGTGTTATTCTGATGTTCCCCCCTCCATACGTAGAGAACCTCCTCTCCCTAGCTACTCTCAAGATAGATTCTTTGGCTGTAAAATTTGCAAGATTCACTATTATATGCTGGTGTGTTGATCTATTTTTATTGATTTTTGGAGGGATCCTCTCTGCTTCTTGGACTCAAATGCTTGTTTCCTTCCCCAGACTAGGGAAGTTCTCAGCTATAATTTGCTCAAATATATCTTCTAGCCCTCTCTCTCCACCCATTTGGGCATCCCACTAATTCTGACATTGGAATATTTCATAACATCATGAATCTCTACAAGCCTTTTTTCATGGGCCACTAGCTGCCTATCTCTATTTTCAACTTTCTTCCCTTCCATCAGCTTATTGTCTAGATCACTTATTCTCTCTTCTGCCTCATTGGCCTTAACTTTTAGAGTATCCACTTTAGACTGCATCTCATTCATAGCATTTTAAATTTCGGCCTGGTTAGATCTCACTCCTGCTCTTAGAGATTCTATATTGTCACTTATGCTTTTTTCAAGCCTAGATATTAACTTTATGATTGCTATCCTGAATTCTCTCTCTGACACCTTGCTTATATCCGTATCTATTAGCTCTGTGGCAAAGAACACTGCCTGTTTCTTTTCTATGTGAGTTCCTCCTTCTTGTCATTTTCTCCAGGGAATGATGGGTGGGCGAATGAACGTAGCCCAAAATATCAACCATGACCCAAGCAAGATGTACCCTAGCAAAATCCAGAATGGTCAGAAGCCACCACTTAAAAACAAAGCCAAAATGAAACAGAATAATAATATTTTTAAAGGGGGGTAGGGGAAGAGGGAT
This sequence comes from Martes martes, assembly GCF_963455335.1. NCBI lineage: Eukaryota > Metazoa > Chordata > Mammalia > Carnivora > Mustelidae > Martes > Martes martes. Next base: position 133,694,420 of record NC_137894.1, read on the forward strand.
TATAATCTCACAGTATGGATAAAGTAGGGTGTTCCACTCGTTCCTGGGTGAATTTTGGTCTGTGTGTTAGAAGACACTACATCCCCAAATTACACAAAAGTAAAACTTGTATATATATAAAGATAAAATTGGATAGAGTTAAAAAAAAGGACTAAAATAAAGCATATACCTATAAAAAATGTAGATGTGAAAAATACAAGTTAAAAAGTGACTATGAAATATAAGTTGGTATAATAAGCAACTTCTCAACACCATTTACTGAAGAGATTGTTCTTTCTCTATTGTACATTCTTGCCTCCTTGGCATATTTGAATTCACCACATATGCATGGGTTTACTTCTGGGCTCTATTCTGATCTTTAGATCTATGTGTCTATTTTTATGCCATTACCACACTATTTTATTACTATAACCTTGTAATATAGTTTGAAATCAAGGGATATGATACCTCTGGCATTGTCTCTCTCAAGATTGTTTTGGCTATTTGGGGTCTTTTGTGATTCCATAGAAATTAGATATTATTTTTTCAAGTTATGTGAAAAATGTCATTAAAATTTTGATAGAGATTTCATTGAAACTGTAGATTGCTTTGGGTAGTATGGACTTTTTAATACTGATTCTTCCAATCATGGGCACAGAATAGAATATCTTTCCAATTATTGGAATTCTTTTCATAAGTGTTTTATATTATTAAGAATACAGACCTTTCATTTCCCTGGTAAAATATTCCTAGGTATTCTATTCTTTTTAAAAAATTTATCTCCTATTATATTCAGTTAGTCAACATATTAGTTTTTTATTAGTTTTTTAACAGTTGCATATAACACCTAGTGCTCATCACAACATGTGCCCTCCTTTACACCCATCACCTGGCTGCCCCATCCAGTCACCCCCTCCCTTCTGCAACCCTCAGTTTGTTTCCTAGAGTTGAGAGTCTCTCCTGGTTTGTCTCCCTCCCTGACTCCCCACCCCCTTCAGTTTTCCCTCCCTTCCCCCATGGTCTTCTGTGCTATTCCTTATGTTCTTAGCATAACCCCTCCAGTTCCATCCCTGTTGATGTAACTCGTGGGCATTCATCCATTCTGATGGCTAATTAATATTCCATTGTATATATCACCCCATCTTCTTTATCCATGCATCTGTTGAAGGGCACCTCAGCTCCTTCCACAGTTTGGCTATTGTGGACATTGGTGCTATGAACATTGGGGTGCATGTGCCCATATATTTGGGGTAAATATCCAGTAGTGCAATTGCTGGGTCATATGGTAGCTCTACTTCTAACATCTTGAGGAACCCCCATACCGTTTTCCAAAGTGGCTGTACCATCTTGCATTCCCACTAACAATGCAAGAGGGTTCCCCTTTCCCCACAGCCTCGCCAACATTTATTGTTTCCTGCTTTGTTAATTTTTGCCATTTGAACTGGTGTAAGGTGGTATCTCATTGTGGTTTTGATTTGAATTTCCCTGATGGCTAGTGATGTTGAACATTTTTTCATGTGTCTGTTAGCTATCTGTATGTCTTCTTTGGAGAAGTACCTGTTTATGTCTTCTGCCCATTGTCTGACTGGATTATTTGTTTTTTGAGTGTTGAGTTTGAGAAGTTCTTTATAGATCTTAGATACCGGCCTTTTATCTGTAATGTCATTTGCAAACATCTTCTCCCATTCTGTGGGTTGCCTCTTAGTTTTGTGGGCTGTTTCCTTTGCTGTGCAGGAGGCTTTTATCTTGATGAAGTCCCAAAAGTTCATTTTTGCTTTTGTTTCCCTTGCCTTTGGAGACGTGTCTTGAAAGAAATTGCTGTGGCTGATGTTGAAGAGGTTACTGCCCATATTTCCCTCTGGGATTTTGATGGATTCCTGTCTCACATTGAGGTCTTTCATCCATTTGGACTTCACCTTTGTGTATGGTATAAGAGAATGGTCCAGGCTCATTCTTCTGCATGTGGCTGTCCAATTTTCCCAGCACCATTTATTGAAAAGACGGTCTTTTTTCTGTTGGATATTCTTTTCCTGATTTATCAAAGATTAGTTGGTTGTAGAGTTGAGGATCCATTTCTGGTGTCTCTATTCTGTTCCTTTGACCTATGTGTCTGTTTTTGTGCCAGTACCATGCTGTCCTGATGATCACAGCTTTGTAACATAGCTTGAAATCAGGCAATGTGATGGCCCCAGCTTTGTTCTTGCTTTTCAACATTCCCTTGGCGATGCAGGGTCTTTTCTGGTTCCATACAAATTTAAGGATTGTTTGTTCCAGCTCTGTGAAAAATGTCAAAGGTATTTTTATAGGGATGGCATTGAAAGTATAGATTGGTGTGGGCAGGACAGATATTTTAACAATGTTTATTCTTCCAATTCATGAGCATGGAATGCTTTTCCATCTCTTTGTGTCTTCCTCAATTTCTTTCATAAGTGTTCTGTAGTTTCTAGGTATAGATCTTTACCTCTTTGGTTAGATTTATTCCTAAGTATCTTATGGTTTTGGGTGCTATTGTAAATGGATTCAATTCCCTCATTTCTTGTTTTACAGTTACATTGTTAGTGTACAGAAAAGTAACTGATTTCTGTGCATTGATTTTGTACCCTACCACATTACTGAATTGCTTTATGAGTTCTAGTAATTTGGGGGTGGAGTCTTTTGGGTTTTCCACACAAAGTATCATGTCATCTGTGAAGAGAGAGATTTTGATTTCTTCCTTGCCAATTTGAATAAATTTTATTTCTTTTTGTTGTCTAATCATTGATGCTAGGATACTTCTAGTATCATGTTGAACAACAGTGGTGAGAATGGGCATCTTTGTCATGTTCCTGATCTTAAAGGAAAAGTTCTCAACTTTTCCCCATTGAGAATGATATTCATTGTGGGCTCGTCATAGATGGTTTTTATGAAATTGAGGAATGTTCCCTCTATCCCTATACTCTGAGGAGTTTTAATCAGCAGAGGATGCTGTATTTTGTCAAATGCTTTTTCTGCATCAATTGAGAGGACCATGTGGTTCTTCTCTCTTCTCTTATTGATTTGTTCTATCACACTGATTAATTTGCAAATGTTGAACCATGCTTGCCTTCCAGGAATAAATCCCACCTGGTCGAGATGGATAATCCTTTTAATGTCCTTTTGGATCCTATTGGCTAGGATCTTTTTTTAAAAAAAAGATTTTATTTATTTATTTATTTGACAGAGAGATCACAAGTAGACAGAGAGAAGGGGGAAGGAGGCTCCCTGCTAAGCAGAGAGCCTGATGTGGGGCTTGATCCCAGGACCCTGAGATCATGACCTGAACAGAAAGCAGAGGGTTAACCCACTGAGCAACCCAAGCACCCCGGCTAGGGTCTTGTTGAGAATTTTGGCATCCATATTCCTCAGGGACATTGGTCTGTAATTCTCCTTTTTGATGGGTCTTTGTCTGGTTTTGGGATTAAGGTAATGCTGGCCTTATAAAATGAGTTTGGAAGTTTTCCTTCCTTTTTTTGTTGTTTGTTTTGTTTTGTTTTTGTTTTTAAAACAGCTTCAGCAGAATAGGTATTATTTCTTCTTTAAATGTTTGGTAGAATTCCCCTGGGAATCCTTCAGGTCCTTGACTCCTGTTTTTTGGGATGTTTTTCATTATTGCTTCAATTTTTTTACAGGTTTTTAGTTTATTCAGATTGTCAATTTCTTCCTGTTTCAGTCTTGGTAGTTTATAGATTTCCAGGAAGGCATCTGTTTCTTCCAGTTTGCTGAATTTATTGGTATGTAGTTGTGGGTAATACTTTCTAATAACTATTTCTATATCCTTGGTATTAGTCATGATCTCTCCCCCTTTCAGTTATAATTTTATTAATTTCGGTCTTTTCTCTTTTCTTTAGGATAAGTCTGGCCAGTGGTTTATCGATATTAATTCTTTCAAAGAACCAGCTTCCAGTTTTGTTGATCTATTCTACTGTTTTTCCAGCTCCTAATTCACTGATCTCCGCTCTAATCCTTATTATTTCTCTTCTCCTTCTTGGTTTAGGTTTTATTTGTTTTTCTTTCTCCAGTCCCTTTAGGTGTAAGTTTAGCTTGTGTATTCAGGATTTTTCTACTTTTTTGGTGACAGGGGCTTGGATGGCTATGTATTTCCCCCTTTGGACCACATCTGAAGTATCCCATAGGTTTTGGACTGATGTGTTTTCATTCTTATTGGTTTCAGTGAATTGTTTTAAGTTCTCCTTAATTTCCTGGTTGACCCAATCATTCTTTCTTTTTTTTTTAAGCTTTTTATTTTTATTTATTTGACAGAGAGAGATCACAAGTAGGCAGAGAGGCAGGCAGAGAGAGAGGAAGGGAAGCAGACTCCCCACCTAGCAGAGAGCCTGATGCGGGGCTGGATCCCAGGACCCTGGGATCATGACCTGAGCCGAAAGCAGAGGCTTTAACCCACTCAGCCACCCAGGTGCCCCATGACCCAATCATTCTTTAGCAGGATTCTCTTTACCCTCCAAGTGTTTGAGTTCCTCCCAAATTTCTCCTTGTGATTGAGTTCCAGTTTCAAAGCATTGTGGTCTGAAAATATGCAGGGAATAATCTCAATCTTTGGATATCAGTTGAAACCTGATTTGTGACCCAGTATGTGGTCTATTCTGGAGAAATTTCCATGTGCACACAGGAAGAATGAGTATTCTGCTGTTTTAGGGTGGAATTGAATTGAGAAAAAGGTAAAAAAGAAAAAAAAAGAAAAAGCATAAGAAAAAGAAAAGAAAAGGAGAATTTTATCTGAAAAATAAATGAGTCATGAGGCAACACCTGGAGCTCACTGTACTACTGATATTGATACTAACATACTAACTCCCCCTGGCATTGGAATTTTAAAGTCTTGTGGGATCCATGGGCTTGTCATCAACCTGTTCTTCTAGATTCTCTTCTGGGGAAGGGGCCTGCTGTGCTATTTCTCAGGTATTCCTGCCTGGGTGGAGTTGTCCCACCCCCTGTCAGAGGGATAGGTTCAGGCAAACTGGTCCTCTGTGTGGCTTTTCTTCCCTGGAGGCTTTCCACGCCTCTTCAGAGGATCAGAGCAAAATGGCCATGCCCAAACCTCTGGCCCAGAGCAGAAAGATCACTCTCTTTAATAAACCCTCTGGGACAGTCTCCACTTCTGCATGCCCAGAAAACTGCAGCCTCCTGAGGTGCACACCCACTGCAACTCTCACAGAGATCGTCCCAGGGGGCCCGGGAGTACCACTGCCCTTTGTGACTCTAAAACCAAGAGCAACTGCAGGCTCACGTGTACACCCAAAGCTCCTGGATCATGTCTGGGTGCCACTCCAAGGTCCTTTCCAGGCTGCTACAACCCTGCAAGCTTTTTCCCAGTTATGGGAGCTGGTTCTAGCCTTTTTCAGGCTGCTTAGGAAAAGAGTCATTACCTACCAGCTGGGTTCGTGGTTTATGGTAATCTGAACTGAGAATCCCCTCCTGGGCTCACTGAACCTGCTTCCTGGCTCCACTGCTTGGGAACCAGTTCAGGCAACCCCGTTTGCTCTGTGACTCTTTGGATCCCTGGACCACAATGTCTCTCACTAGAGCAGATTTCTAAGGGCTCCGATTTTGCATTCCACTGTTATATCTGGTGTTGAATAGCTGCATTCAAAACCATGAAGTTGGACCACTATCTTACACTCAACTCAACTTAGGGGTAAAAATCAACTCAAAATAGGGGTGCCAGTGTGGCTCCATTAGTTAATTGTCTCACTCTTGAATTGATCCTCAGTGTCATGACCAAGAGATCAAGCACTGTGTCAGGCTCCCTGCTCAGTGAGGAGTCTGCTTGATATTCTCTTCCTCTCCTTTGCCCCGCCCCTGCCTCACATGTGTGTGCTCTCTCTTTAAATAAATAAATAAATAAATAAATAAAATCTTGAAAGGAAAACATTCTTTCTCTCCTTCCACCTCTCCCCTCTCCCATTCACATTCTCTCTCTTTAAAAAAAAAAATCAGGGGTGCCTGGGTGTCTCAGTTTGTTGAGCACCTGCTTTTAGCTCAAGTCATGATCCCAGGGTTCTGCGATTGAGACTTGTGTTGGGCTCCTTCCTCAGCAGGAAGCCTGCTTCTCCCTCTCCCTCTGCCTGGTGCTCCACCTGCTTTCACCTGCTTTCACTCTCTATCTCTGGGAAATAAATAAATCTTTAAAACAATCAACTCAAAATAGATTAAAGACTTGAATTTAATACTTGAAATCATAAAATGATAAAACATAGGTGGTAAACATATGAAAAACATAGGTGGTAAGCTTCTTGACATTGGTCTTAGCAAATTTTTTTCTGTGACTCCAAAGGCAAGGGAAACAAAAGTAAAATTAAACGTATGGGAATATTTCCAACTAAACAGCTTCTGTACAGGAAAGAAGACCATCAAAAAATGAAACGACAGACTACAGAATGGAAGAAGATATTTGCAAATCATATATTCAGTAAGGAGTTAAAATCCAAAATATATACAGAACTCATACAATCTATTAACAAACAAAATAAACAATCATTAAAAATAGGCATTTTTTAAGAAGACATTCAGGTGGCCTACAGGCACATGAAAAAATGCTCAATATCACTAAACATCAGGAAAATGCAAATCAAAACCACAGTGGGATAACACCTTATACCTGTCATAACTGGTTATTATGAAAAAGATAGCAAATAACAGGTTTTGACAAGTATGTGCAGAAAAGGGAACTCTTGCACACTGTAGGTGGGTATATAAATTGATATTGTCATTATGGGAAACAGTGTGGAGGATCCTCAAAAAATAAAAATACTGGGGTGCCTAGGTGACTCACTTAGAGTAACTGACTCTTGGTATGGGCTCAGGTCATGTGATCAAGCTGCACATCAGGTTCTACAGTCAGCATGGAGTCTGCTGGAGATTCCCTCCCTCTCCCTCCACCCACTTGAGCACTCTCTCTCTCAAATGAATAAATAAATAAATAAAATCTTTTTAAAAACTTAAAAATAGAGCTATCATATGACCAGCAATTCCTCTTCTTGGTGTTCATCCAAAGCAAACAAAATCACACTTTGAAAGATATGTGCACCCTTATGTTTATTGCAGCATTATTTACAATAGCCACGATAGGAAAACAACATTAAAGTCCATCCATGGGTGAATGGGTAAGGAAGATGTGACATGTATATAAAGTGGAATGCTACTCAGCCATTAAAAAAAATGAAATTTTCAACAGCATGGATAGCCATGAGGCTAAGTGAAATAAGTCAGAGACAAATGCTGCATGATTACATGATTACTTACATGTGGAATCTCAAAAACAAACAAATAAAAGAAAACAAAACCCAGACTCCTAGATACAGAGAACAGATTAGTTGTTGCAAAAGGGCAGGGGTTTGGGGGGCAAGGCAAAATGAGTGAAGAGGATTAAGAAGTACAAACATCCATTATTAAGTAAATCATGGAGATGTAATATAGAGAATGAGCAATATAGTCAATAATATTGAATTAACTTTGAAAAGTGACAGATGGTACTAGGCTTATTGTGGTGACAATTATGCAATGTATATAATTGTCCAGTCACTGTGTTGTACACCTGAAACTAATGTAATATTGTATGTCCATTATTCCACAATAGAAAATGTAATTTTTTTTAGGAATACTTAGCATACAATAAAATAAGTAGATTTTAAGGTGGACCTTGATGAGTTTTGATTTGTTTGATTTATAAACACATTTTAGCTTCTTTTGGCCGGTATAACAAAATAGTAATGACTGGGTGGCTTCTTGTTCACAGTTGTGAAGAGAAGAAATCCAAATTCAAGTGACCAGCAGATTCATTGTCTTGTGAGGGCGCTTCTTGCTTCATAGGTGGTTCCTCTTGCTGTAAAGCCATGTGCAGAAGAGGTGAGAGATCTCTCTGGGGCCTCTTTTTTATAAAGACCCTAATCCCATTCCTGAAGACTCCACCCTCATGACCTAATCACCTTCCACAGGCCCCACCTCCTACCACCATCATGCTGGGGTTTAGGATTTCAACCCATGAATTTTTCAGGGACACAAACATTCAATCCACAGCACATCCCCATCAAGATACACAAGTTTCCTGTCACTCAGGAAAGTTCCCTCCATTCCTCCATTGCCACAGCAGGAAACTACTGATTTAAATTCTAGTCTCAGGGGCGCCTGGGTGGCTCAGTCTATTAAGCATCTGCCTTTGGCTCGGGTCATGATCTCAGGGTCATGGGATCAAGTCCCAAGTCCAAACCTTCTTCCTCTCCCTCTTCCCCTCCTCCCCACTCATGTTCTCTCCAGCATGCTCTGCTTTCTCTGTCTTTCAAAAAATAAATTTAAAAATCTTATAAAAAAATTCGAGTCTCATAAATTAAGCCTATTCTAGACTATTCCAGAATTGATTCAAATTAAATCCTATATTAAGTTCCTTTGGTCTGATTCCTTCTGTCATCATCATACTGTAAGAGAAATCCATGTTCTTACATGGATCAGAATTTAGTTCTGATTGAAGAGGGATTATTCCAATAGATGAATATGCCAGTTTGTTTATTCATTCATCTGTTAAGTGCTGGTTGTTTTTTCCCAGTTTGTGGAATAAGTTCATGAATCCAGCTGATGTGGACATTCATATTCTAGTATTTGTGGGTAATTTCCCCGGGCCAGGATCACTGGGACGTAGGGTAGATACAAGTTTGACTTTATAAGAAATGGTTGTTACAGACTCTAATTGTTCTACACATGAACTCTATTTACTCTTTCTTCACACCAATCATCCCAAGTGCACTCAATTGTTGTAAAGTATGAGACATAATTGTCTCATACGAAGAGACAATTCTTGCTGTAAAGTATGAGACGTAATTCATACTCAGAATTCTTTGAAGAAACTTTCAATCTCCTCTCCATCCTCTGTTTTAATTACTTGTTGATCCCTTATGCCATTTAGGTTTGAGAAAGAAAAGTCCTTCCCTCACTGAAAATGCTACAAAATGCACTTATTCTTCCCCTGAGACTTCTCCAAGAGACCATGGGACCTTTCAGCCCATGGGAACTACTGTTCCCAATTCCTTCTATTTTTTTCTCTTCTCTAAGTCCCCTGGGCTAGGATGCCCAGCTCACTGAGCACAGCCTCCCCTGATGAGCACACCATTATTACATAATAGCTCCCCACCCCCTCCCTGGGGAGCCCGTGCCCCCCAGTCCCTCTCTGCTCTCCTCCAGACTCCCCTGCTAGAAAAGTTGCTGTATGGGTGATCATCTTGCCTACCTCCCACCCGACTGAATCTTCTGTGGTCACAGGCTCTTTCAGCCATGGGGCCAGCCTGGGCCCGGGCCCACTCAACAGGTGACCTCTGGCTGCCTCTCCTCTGGCTACTCCTGTCCGCAGTCTGCTGCTCTCATGCCCTCCCAGGATGGCGCTTCACTTTCTCTGAAGTTGTGATCCCCAGGAAGGTGTCCCACAGGGTGGGTGGAACTGAGAGACAAGGCCAACTCTCCTACAAGATTCACCTCAGGGGTCAAAGACATGTGGTTCACATGAAAATCAAGAAGAACTTGCTGCCCAGGCAGTTTCCTGTTATCACCGATAACGATCAGGGCGCCATGCAGGAGGACTACCCCTTTGTCCCCCGAGACTGCTACTACTACTGCTACCTGGAAGGGGTTCCTGGCTCCATGGGCACACTGGACACCTGCTATGGGGGTCTGCGTGGCATGCTGCAGGTGGATGACTTCACTTACGAAATAAAACCACTGGAAACTTCTTCCAAATTTGAGCATGTAGTTTCTCTGCTTGTGTCACAAAGAAGATTATCAGGGCTTGAAAGGTGTAAGATTGAAGAGCACGATACAAATCAAGAATACGAAGAGACAATTCTTGCTGGAACTCCTAGAGCCGCCCCCGTGTATTTGTGGTGGCCACATAAGAAATACTTTAAAATCCACTACACAACTTCTAAGTCATTAATTGAATTGGACACTAATCTCACACATGTACTAGAGAGTGTAGTGATTTTGAACAACATATTACATACCATCTACAAACCAACTCTCCTAGATGTCTACATACGCGTTTTGTGCATATGGGATAAAAGGGATAAGGTAGATTTATATGAAGAGCAAGAGATTCAAAATATCATGACTGATTTTGGTTTGTGGAAATACTGGGGTTGGTATAACGATATTCCTCATGATACTTCAATGCTTCTTACAGGGGATAGAATTGGTGGGGCCTCATACTATGGCCAACCCAATGGAGCGTGCAACCCTAAGTGGGGCGTGGCATATGTATATATGACAAGATACCATGTATTTTTGGCTGCGGCTGTTGCAGCACATACCCTAGGTCATAATTTGGGCGTTGATCATGATACACCAGGTTGTCAATGCTTTCGAAGAAAGCACTGCGTCATGGCTCCTGAGCCTGATTTATTGGATATGATGAGCAACTGTACTTATGAAAAAATACATCACAAGCTCACTGTATGGGATCCTTGTTTGAGCAGACCAAATGTACCGTACACCAATTTTCCTTCAATAGCTGCTCGTTGTGGTGACCTGTTCGTGGATCAGGGGGAAGAATGTGACTGTGGCTCCTTAAAACAGTGTTCTACTAATAAGTGTTGCAAGAGCGATTGTATCCTCACCCCTGGCAGTGATTGCAATGGAGGAACCTGCTGTGTTGACTGCACATATGCTCTACCTGGATTGCTTTGCAGAGATAGTCTTGGTATTTGTGATCTCCCAGAATACTGTGATGGGAGATCGCATAATTGTCCTAATGACTTTTACACCCAAGATGGAACTCCATGTTCACCATTGGCTGTCTGTGTGAGAGGAAACTGCAGTGATCGTGATATGCAATGCCAGTCCCTCTTTGGCCACCAAACAAAAGACGGTGCACCAGCCTGCTATCAAAAATTGAATGTCTTAGGTGACCGATTTGGGAACTGTGGGGTGAAGGTGATACGAGGAGGAGGAAAACCTGTGAAGTGTGAAGAACATAATGTTTTTTGTGGACTACTGCACTGTCGTGATGTCAAAGAAATTCCTGGTGGAGGTGAGCACACTGTATTTCGTCATATAATAGTACGTGATGTTAAGGAAGAGTTATGCTTTGGATACGATGCACACCATGGGATGGATCTGCCAGAAATGGGGCTTGTCATGGATGGGGCAACATGTGGCCCAGGAAGGTACTGTTTTCAACAGAACTGTACTTTTATTCAAGACTTGGGGTTTGACTGTGATGTCAAGACATGCAATTACCGAGGGGTGTGTAACAACATGAAACATTGTCACTGTATGAGAGGTTGGAAACCCCCAACTTGTGAAGAGAGGGGAGTAGGTGGTAGTATAGACAGCGGCCCTCCACCTGACAGAGAATTTAGTCTTCGGGCCAATATTGTTTTTAATATAAACCAGGCATTACTTCTACTGATAATTCGCTTAATTATTTTACTGACTTCAGGCATCATTGGTGCCTTTCATCATTTAGAAGAGATGACATAAGAAGAAGATAAAAAGCAGAATTGCCTACACACAAGTAAATAGTGACCGGAATGCACCAGGTGGAGAAAATCATATTGGCAGGGACTAAGAGAAATGACAAGAATCACTCTGATGATTACAGAATCCTATAGCTACTCTGAGGTTGTCATCTTAAAATAAAATGACTTGCCGACTTAACATGAGGTCTACACAGTTAAATTTAGTACCATCTCTTGTCTAGTCCTAGTCTTCTGATTGCTTTAAGACAGTAGAGACTCTTAAATACATTAATATGTGGATTCTGGTGTTTCACCGATACCTTTGGAGCAAATCTTGTTCGCACTGGGACGCACTTGGTTTTGACAAGTGGACCATTTCCCAATCGGTTATATACTAGATTTCTGTTCTTTATTCATTTTATGGCTCCTGTTAAACAAATAACATTCAGAGTGACAGTTGGAAAATACAGTAGGATGGTAAGACCTTTTTCCTCAAGGCACAGGGATGCCAACAGATCTACCACGCACCAAGCATGAGCTCTTGGATGAAGTCTTAGGCCATGAGAGTTTCAAGGTCCATGTTACATTGAGAGTTGAAATGCCCTCGGCCAGGATTTTGTAATGATCAAAAGAGAGCACCCAAGAAGGGCCTGGAACATGTGAGGCAGTGAATACGTGCCATTACTCTCATTCTTACTCTTGGGCTATATTCAACCTGAGGTATTCCAGGATAATGAGTTTGGCTTGGCGTCTTTATTAGAAATAAAACCCACAGGAGGAGCCATTGATCACTGACTGATAGATCACTGCTTAAGGCCTCTGGTCATTAAAGTCATAGTAACTCACATTTAAACTCTTGGGAATTGCCGAAGCACAGCCTGTGTGTAAAGCACAGGGTAGAACTGGCTGTCTGATACGTGTACAGAGAAAAAACTCACACAAAAGGAAAGAGGAAGCAGTCGCTTCAGAGATCATGCAAGAGAAGTTGAGGGTCTCATAAGGGACATGTGTCATCTTTGTGCTATGTAAGTGCCTCAGGCCTCAGATCCAGATTCTTTCAGAAAATACGCAGTTCAGGTGAGAATAGCGCCGAAGGGTCGGGGAAGTATACAGCAAGACAGACTCGACAGGGGTGCCATTCTGTGCCATCGGAATCTGTCCATCTTTTCTAGAGCTCTCTTACCTTCTTGTCCAGGGGGCGTACGTGGTGGAGTAGTCTGGATCTCCATCCAAGACAGGTCTGAGCCCGTTTACTACACCCTTATCAAACGTTGTGTTCCTGCATTTGCACTCAGCACCCGTATCTACTACCCACCGATGAATAAATCATGGAAAGAAAAGACACAGCATAGGGAATCTCGTCAATGATGTTGAAATATCGTTGTATGGTGACAGATGACAGCTTCACTTGTGGTGAGCACAGCAGGACGTGCAGAGAAGTTGAATCACCGTATTGTACACCTGAAAGTAATGTAACCCAGTGTGTCGACTATCTCAAATAAAGGAAACATTTTTCTCAAAGATTTTATAAATTTATTTGAGAGAGAGAGAGAGAGTCGGGCAGTGAGACAGACAGAGTTGGGAGCCTTCGGGGGAGCCTCCTGGGCTCGGCCCAGAGTCCAGTGTGGTGTAGTCCGAAGTCTATGGGAAGGTGCTCTAAAGGGAGGGTCCATGCGCAGCACTGGTCTCCTCCGAATGCCGGACAACCTGCCCTCTACTCAGCCGCCACCCCATCCCGCCTCAGCACTGGCAGCTGGGGTCTTCCATGCCCCTAGGCCCGAACCCTAACCCTGGGTTGGGTTCTCAGGCTTCCATCCACAGAGCCCTGGCCCTCAAGCCCTACAGATTGGGGACCCATGAGCCATACTGCAGGCCTCTGCCTGTCACCCAGGAGGAAACCGTGCGGTTGGGAGCTGTGGGAAACGGAGCAGGAGAAACCTGCACACCCACCTCAGGCCACCTTCACCTTCGATGCCCCCTTCTGCCAAAAGAAACCGGGGCCTGAGGCTCAGGCTCGCACCATAACTCAACTCTGCCCCCGGAAGCTCACCTCCATGGGAGGCCTCTGGGAGCCCTGTAGGCCTGGCTTGTGGTCTCCTATGGCTGCTGGGCGAAGCCCGAATTACCGCCCAACGCAGGCCAATTCTCATGAGCTTTCTGCCCAAATTAGTATGTCCACAGAAATCTGCAAGCCCAAGTTCTCACAGGAGCTAAAGGTTCAGGACCAGGGTGACAGAAAGGGGAGGCCAATAGCAAGGAACCAAAGGAACACATCATGTGCATGTGAGCAGGCCACTTCTCTACCTGTGGGAAGCGAGCCATGCCTGACAGGAGGGAGTCCCACCTGCACCGGGTCTGTTTGCTGCCCTTGAGCAGAGCAGAGGATGGGCAGAGCTAGGTGTGGCTGTCGGGGGAGATGGCCAGCTGGCCACAGATGCTACCCGCCAAGTACCTATAGCACCAGCTCCTGGTCTTCAGCTAAGATGAAACAATCCGTATGTGTAGTGGCCTATTCCCGGGGACAGGGCATGTGCTCAGTGCTTTGGTGACTCTATCCCCTCCCTTTGTGTTTTTTAAAAACACCTTAGGTAGGTAAGACTGACATACACAAAGCTGTCCATAGTTAATGTATGTAACTGGGCCCTGACCCTAACCCTTATATCTAGTCAAGATATACTCGATTTAGAATATTGCTTATAATTAGAGGATGGTTTTTAGGAGCTGAGGAATTCAGGGACCAGCCTTCTTCAGTCTTCTTCTCCCTTGAATCAGGTAAATGGGAACCCATTCGGCCACGTGCTATCAGAGAGTGGCCACACGGGGGCAACAGTGAGTCAACAGTGCCCCAAACGCCACTGCGAAGTCCATTAATGCTTCCTTCATCCTGTCAAGCCTTGTTCATTCAATGTTTACAGGTCATTGTATAGATGATGAAAAATGTGACGTTGTTGAATTTTTAAAAAACCAAACGAATTATTTCAACCTGTTAAGAGTAGAAGATGTTTTCTAAAATCTTGGACTTGGAAAGCACGTCAAGGCCCGGGGCCCTGGGAAAGGGCTATGACTATGGAATGCATTCAGGTCTACTCAGGAAACAAGGATGGCTTCTATTCCACTCCCTTGCGGGAAGAATTTGTGTCAACTAACAGCACTGAATCCACACCAATAAAACAGGGCAAAATGGTGCAGCTCAGAGGAAATCAAAGGAGAATCAACAGCCTCCAGAAGCAGAGAAAGAGCCACCCCCAGGAACAAAGACGACCTACCAGGAAGGGTCTGCTCAGGCCAATTTGCATTTCTGGAGATCCTCTGGAGCTAGAATGCCCCCAGTGCCCCTGGGAGTCGTGGGTCAGGCAGAGCGCACACCCTGAGGCTGCCCTGTTGGAGCCCGTGACCAGCCTCCTGGTCCCTTCCTCCACGAGACACCCCCTACCCCCTGACGACTCCAGCCTGCTTCTTGGAGCTCCCAATCCCCTTTCGGACCCCATTGTTCCCTTTTCCCATCCCTGCCATCATACAGAGTACGTTGAACGACTTACTGTTCTGTCATATACATGTTTTTTGTCATGTTTGCTGTGAAACGATATCGTGCATCATCTACCCTGATGGAGAATCCCTTGTCGCATTGCCTGACTTCTCTGTGCCCTCACAGTATCACGGGGCTAGTGTCCTGGGCAAGGTCCTCACTAAGCCGGCTCAGCGGTTGCAGTGAAGACCTGCCCCAGGCACTGCTATTTTTGTGCAAGTAAGACAGCACAGCCAAAACCTTGGTTTGGGTTCAGGATTGCTCATGTGCCTCTCAGCCACATCAGATGGCCTGGGGGCACACCCTGAAGTCACGGGCTAGTCCAGTGTTGCCCTGGGGAATCTCCGTGGAACAGCCTTTGTGTCCCATGGGGGACTCCATAGGAGCGGGGATGATGGGAGTCCGAACTCCTGAGAGAGAATCCATCTCGGAGACTGCCCAGAACTTCCCAGGAGTTCATTCCATCGTCTGGCATGAATCAATTCATCTGAAACTATTTCCTCCTTTTAGAAAGCATGAGCCTCAAGCTCCGATGAAGGGACTCTCCTAGGTCATCTTGGAAATCAGCGAAAGAGCCAGACTGAGATGGGAGATGGCCTCCAGCAGGATCTCCCAGAGTGGTTTTAGCTAGAGCTGCAATCACCCATGTATCTTTCCTGGACTCCCAGACTCTCCTGAGACACTACCTGGGGCATATTCTGGGTAAAAAAAAGGTCACAGCAGGGCCCCAGAAACCTCTGACACTGGTTATAATGAGACTCTGGGATGTCAATGGACTCCCAAGCCATGGGCCATCTCAGAGTTTGTCTGCAAAGACATGGTTGGTGGGAAAGCCAGAGGCTGACAGAGGGTAGAGGAAGATGGAAAAAGCTAGGCTTCTCCATCGCGACGGCACAGGTGGCCTAGGCCAGGCCGGTGCCAGTGCCACACAGGGTCCAGGGAGCTCCATAACATTGCTGAGGGCTGAATCAGACTCATCCAGAATCGATGTCGATTTGGGCAGAAAGCTTGTGAGAATTGGCCAGAAGGCCCAGGCGAAGTCGCTTCCGGCAGCAGAGGCCTTCGGGGGAGTCTCCTGTGCCCAGGCCAGGGTTCCGTGTGGCATCTCCTGAAGTGTATGGGAAAGCGCCCTAAAGGGCAGGTGCACGCGAGGCACTGGTCTCCTCTGAATGCCGCCAACCCCGCGCTCTGCTCAGCCCCGCTGGGAGCCTGCCTCTGCACCAGCAGGTGGGGCCTGCCATGCCCCTAGGCTGGAACCCTAACACAGGGTTCGAGCCCCGCATCAGGCTCTCTGCTCAGCAGGGAGTCTGCTTCTCCCTCTCGCTTTCCCTGTGTTCTCTCTCTCTCTCTCTCTAATAAACAAAACAAACAAACAAACAAACAAAAGATGTCAAGATTAAAAAAAGATGAGATAGAACTATCTCATCAACACAAAAAAACTCTTGAAAACATAATCTTCAGGCGCCAAGGTGGCTTAGTCGGTTGAGTATTAATTCTTGGTTTTGGCTCAGGTCCTGATCTCAGGGCTGTGGGATCCAGCCCCACATCAGGCTCTACACTGAGTGCTGAGTGTGCGGCCTGCTTAAGGTTGTGTCTTTCTCTTTTCCTTTCCTTAGCTGTCCCTCCCCACCCCCCACTCACACTCTTTCTCTCTCTCTAAAGAAAAAATAAAAGCATAATCTGAGTACTATTATCACCCTAAATAAGTCATTCCTCACTATCACCAAATCCAGCCATTGTTCAAATTTCCAGTTATTTCTTTTTGTTTACATCTGTTTGAAACAATATCCAGTGGGTGCCTGGGTGGCTCAGACAGTTAAGCGTCTGCCTTGAGCTCAGGTCACAAACCCCGGGTCCTGGGTTTCCTGATGCCCTGCATCAGGCTCTCCGCTAGTGGGGAGCCTGTGTCTTCCTCTCCCTCTGCCTGCTGCTTTGCCTGCTTGTGCTTGCGCTCGCTCTCTCTCTCTCTCTCTCTCTGTGTGTGTCAAATAAATAAACAAAGTCTTAAAAAAAAAAACGAAATATCCAAGTAAGAGCCATACATAGACCCATATGAATCTATAGGTCTCCCTGTCTCTTTCTCTAGCTTTTGTTTTTTATTTTCAAATGTGTTCATTGAGGAAAGCAATTTGCCCTGTAGAGTTTCTCTCATTTTGGATTTTTCTGATTATATCTTCATGCTGTTGACTTGTTCCTCCCTGAAGGCTTAATAAGATCCAGATTCTAATTTTTGATGAGAATGTTTCTTCGGGAGGCCCCCCGTGCCTAGTTACCTCTCTCTCTCTTTTTTAAGTAACAGCTTTACTGAAATACAATTCACATACAATAAATTCACTCTTTTAAATGTAATAATTCATATTCACAGAGTTGTGTGGCCAACACCCCACTATTTAATTCTGGAATTAGATAAAATTCCACCACCCCAGAAAGAAATCCCATACCCCTTGGCAGTCACTCCCCGTCTCCTCCACCTCCACCTCTGCTAACACTAATCTACTTCCTGTCACTATGTTTGTCTACTCTGTGTGTTTCACATGCAGTTGACCCTTGAATAATGCAGGGGTTAGCAGTGCTGACCCCCCATGCAGTTGGAACTCCATGTATAAGTTGTAACTCCCCCCAAACGTAACTACTAATAGCCTTCTGTGGACTGGAATCCTCACTGATAACATAAAGAGTCAACTCAGTATTTTGTATGTTACATGTATTATGTATTATATTCTTATAATAAAGCTAGAAAAAAAGAAAATGTTATTAAGAAAATACAAGGGACAGAAAATATATTTATAGGATTGTACTATATATATAAAAAAAAAATCTCTGTATCAGCGGACCTTCACCAGTCAAACCTGTGGGGATCAAGTGTCAGCTCTAAGGGAATCATGCAGTATGTGTTCCTTTGTGTCTGGGTTTTAAAAAAAAAATTTTATTGATTAATTTGAGAGAGAGAGAGAGAGAGTGACAGCAGGAGGAGGAGCAGAGAGAGAGGGAGAAGCAGACTTCATGCTGAGCGTGGAGCCCAACGCGGGGCTCAATCCCACAATCCCAAGATCACAACCTGCTCTGAAACCAAGAGTCAGATGTCCAACTGACTGAGCCACAAGGTGCCCCTTGTGTCTGGATTTTTTAAGGACTTAGCAGAATGTTTTCAAGGTTCATCTGCATTGTAGCTGAATCAATACTTCTTTCCTTGCTAGGCCTGAATAATATTCCATTGTATGGATAAACCACATTTTTAAAGTTTGTTTGTTTGACACAGAGAAAGAGGGGGAGAGAGCACAAGCAGGAGGAGCAGGAGAGGGAGAGCAGGCTCCCCACTGACCCAGGAGCCCAGCCCAGGGCTCAATCCCAGGACCCTGGGATCATGACCTCAGCCAAAGGCAGATACTTAACCAACCAAGCCACCCAGGTGCCCCAATATGCCACATTTTTTAATCCATTCAAAAGTCGATGGATATTCTGGTTGTTTCCATTCGTTTATTATGAAGTGCTGCCATAAACAGTCATGTACAAGTTCTTGTGTGGACATACTTTTTCAGGACCCTTGGGGATACACTAAGGAGTAGAATTTCTGGGCCATTACTTAAATCTGTTTTAAGTTTTCTTGCAGCTCTTTTTGTTCTTAGGGGACATATCGATGAGAAGGTGCAGTCAAATTATCTTGTTTTAAAGTCACTTGAGGGGGTGCGCCTGGGTGGCTCAGTGGGTTAAAGCCTCTGCCTTCAGCTCAGGTCATGATCTCAGGGTCCTCGGCTCTAGCCCTGCATGGGGCTCTCTTCTCAGCAGGGAACCTGTTTCCCCCTCTCTCTCTGCCTCTCTGCCTACTTGTGATCTCTGTCTGTCAAGTAAATAAATAAAATCTTTTAAAAAAATAAAAATAAATAAAGTCACTTGAGGGGCGGCCTGGGTGGCTCAGTGGGTTAAGCCTCTGCCTTCGGCTCAGGTCATGATCTCAGGGTCCTGGGATCGAGCCCTGCATCGGGCTCTCTACTCAACAGGGAGCCTGCTTCCCTCCTCTCTCTCTGCTTACCTCTCTGCCTACCTGTGATCTCTCTCTCTGTCAAATAAATAAATAAAATCTTTTTAAAAATAAAGTCATTTGAAATAGTTTCTGTTTGTGCCATCATGCCACAGCTCAATACACAGATGTTATTTCATCTTTTATTTTGATTTGAGGGATTTCTTTTTTAAATTTAATTTGTTTTATATTTATGTGAGATATCTGTATGGGCTCCCCGTGTTCCTTCTTTGCTCCATTCCCTAATAATCCAGCTGAAAAGTGATTGGGCAGGTCCAGACAAGGAAGACGTTAAACCGGTCTGGAGGTACTCAGCAGGTCAGTGACCTGGCAGTTGGGGCCTCAGAAAGGAAGGTGGCCAAGTTGGCCAGTGACACAGCAGAGCTGGGAGGTTAGTTACATGAAGTCGGATTGAGCAAATACAAAACTATATTGAGGATAATGGGTAATGGGAGGCAGGTTTCTCAATGTCAGGAGGGGGAGTTCCAAATCTTTCATTCCTTTGTTAAGATTTTATTTATTTATTTGACAGAGAGAGAGAGATTGAGCACAAGCAGGGGGAGCAGTGGGCAGAGGGAGAGGGAGAAGCAAGCTCTCCAAGGAGTAGGGAGCCCCATGCACAGTTCGACCCCAGGACCCTGGGATCGTGACCTGAGCGGAAGGCAGACACTTAACCAGTGGAGCCACCCAGGTGCCCGAGAGTCCCAAATCTTATAAAGGAGAAATCCAGAACAAACCTGTGGTGTTGGATTGGCGTTGGAGGTATTGCTGAACTCAGTTCCTCAAAATAAAAGATAGCTATAGAAATAGACAGCAAGTAACAATGACAGCACTCAGATCTTGGATTCTAAATGCCATTTTTTCCCTAGCCAAATGAACAAGGGACCCTTAGAGAAGTTACTGATTCTGGGAGTGGGGCACAGGAAGTATACAATAAACCTGAAACATGCTGTGGTATCAGAAAGCAAGGAGGTGCTCTCATGAAAGCGACATGCCAACGGGACAAAGAAGCCAGATTCTGGGACACTTTGAACATGACCACGGTGGGAGAGACAGGTGGTGCTCCATGGAATGACACAGGAATCCATGAGTCTATACATCGATGTCCACTAATGAACGGATGAGTGAAGAGAAAGAAATCACTTCCTAGGGTGCCTGGGTGGCTCAGTGGTTTAAAGCCCCTGTCTTCGGCTCAGGTCATGATCTCAGGGTCCTGGGATCGAGCCCCACATCGGGCTCTCTGCTCATCAGGGAGCCTGCTTCTTCCCCCCTCTCTCTTCCTGCCTCTCTGCCTACTTGTGATCTCTCTCTGTCCAGTAAACAAATAAAATAAAAAAAAAAAAAGAAAAGCCCTTCCTGCAGTGGAGTGTTACCTAATAAATGTGGGAGGAGTGGTAGGATTGTAAAGTCACCATTTGGCAGTCATTAATTCGGGCACAAAACATCAATGGATGCTAAATTCAGAAGGTGAACCTTGGATGAGAAAGAGGGATGGCGGGCTTCTCACTGTGTTCCCACCTGGCGGGGAGGGGAGAGCTGTCTGGTATCTTTTCCTAAAAGGGGACTAATCCTATTTAACAGGGCCCCACTCTCATGACTTCCTACAGGCTCTGTCTCCAAATACTGTCACATTGGAGGTCGGGGCTGCAATATATGAACTCATGGGGGCCCACGAATCTGTCCTGTCAGAGAGCAAGAATTCCTGTCTCCTACAGGGTCCTTCTAGCTAGGTTAAGAATCCACTTGACATGAGAAATGGACCAGAGAAAATCAAATCTAATTTCATATGTATGGGGAAAGCCACACAGACATGGGAATTCCAAAGACGGTCAGGCAAAATGAGGTATGTATGTCCAGCCTGAAGGAAGGAGAAAAGGCAGGAGTCTGGGGCTTAAAGAGAAGGGGTGCCCCTCATGAGGCAGTAAAAAAAGCAGACATTAGGTAACTAGATGTTTGTCCTGCCATAGGTCACCCCAATAACATATATCTCTGACAATCACCCTTATTCTTGAAAAGGCCTTTAATTTAGATCTTCTACTTAACTGAGGGAGGAAGAAAGTTTCTCCTGAGTGTACCGAATCCCAGCGTCTCAGAGCTGGAAGGGACTGAGGGCACATTTAACACATTTAATTCCTTCGGGATTCCTCTGAGCTCTCTCTTGATGGGGCATGGGGAATGACCAGGTGAGGCTCTGCTTACCCTCTTCACATTCCCCATTCAGGACTGCGCCACTGTGACACATTTTATATATGGGGCATAGACCCAAGATTTCCTTTAAAGAAAGAGTTTTATGCATAACGATCACTCACATTCACAGATGAGGAAACCGAGGAAGCCCTGAGAGTTCAAGGGAGCTGTCCCCAATGCCAAAGCAAGGCAAAATGCTGTTTGTTGAGGCCCAGGCATGGGCTGTTTCCAGGACAACACATAGCCTCTTCTCCATCCAGTCTTGCTGCTAATATAGGGCCATATGGGGGTTGGGGACCTCTCAGCAAGGACAAAGGCAGGCTAAGGAGTGGCATAGATGGGGGCCTAGGAGGTTTCATCAGGGGCTCAGAGCAGCTAAGCATTCCCGATGACATGGAAAACACAAAATTGGCCTGCCCCATCTGGAGGAACTTCCAAACAAGTACGGGATTATGAAGTTCCTGTTCATCATTCAGGGTCAGCTCATGGAAAGATAACATGCTGTGCTCTATAAATGAAAGGATACAGCAACACCCCTTCCCCCTGTCAATCCAGATAGAATATACACACATACAAACATACATACGTATATTGCAAGTATTCAGTGCCTCCTAATGCTGGAAGATAAAAATGCACAAATTTCATTCTTCAGATCTGTTCAACCAGGAAGTATAACCACAGAACCCAGGAGCTGAAGGAACAGGGAATCTTCAAATGAGGGTCACAAAATCCCTAAGGGATGCCTGCACCAGCCGGACAGGTAATGGAAATGAGTAATATCATTTGATTCCAAGACGCAAGACCAGGACATGGGGAATACATTTAGCTTCCTCGGGTATTCAAAGTTAAAAAATAATGAATGTTATTTATTTTCAAAATATAATAGATTCTCATGGTACAGAGGACAAAGGGTACAGCAGAAGAGAATTCGTTGAAAAATAAACCTTCCTCTCACCCCTGATACCCAATCAACTTTCCTCCCAGGAGACAAAGAAAGTGCTCCTCAAGAGATAAGCTCCACCCATAAAAGATGTTTTACACATATGATAGCATATACGAACACAATTTTTTTCCCTTTTTATTTATTTATTTATTTATTTAATTTTTTAACTTAACATACATTGTTCAGATCTTGGAGCTCATTTCCTATCTCTACGTTAGAGCTTCTGTGGTTTTTTTAAACAATTGCATAACATTCCATTGGTTGAATATACCCAGATTTTTCTTTCTTTTTTTATTTTAATTGATTTTTAAAAAATTTTTATTGTGTTATGTTAGTCACCATAAAATACATCATTAGTTTTTTGTTGTTTGTTTGTTTGTTTTTGGTATTAGACAGAGCTCACATGTAGGCAGAGAGGCAGACAGAGAGAGAGAGGAAGGGAAGCAGGCTCCCTGCTGAGCAGAGAGCCCGATGCAGGGCTCAGTCCCAGGGCCCTGGGATCATGACCTGAGCCAAAGGCAGAGGCTTTAACCCACTGAGCCACCCAGGCTCCCCACGTCATTAGTTTTTGATGCAGTGTTCCAAGATTCATTGTTTATGTAGAACACCCAGTGCTCCATGCAATACGTGCCCTCCTTAATACTCACCACCAGGCTCACCCATCCCTGAACCCTCTCCCTTCCAGAACTCTCAGTTTGTTTCTCACAGTCCACAGTCTCTCATGGTTCATCTCCCCCTCTGATTTCCCCCAATTCACTCTTCCTTTCCTTCTCCTAATATCCTCCATGTTATTCCTTATGTTCTGCAAGTAAGCAAAACCATATGACAATTGACTTCCTGTCCTTGGCTTATTTTACTCAGCATAATCTCTTCCAGTCCCATCCATGTTGATGCTAAAGTTGGGTGTTCATCCTTTCTGATGGCTGAGTAATATTCCATTGTATATATGGACCACATCTTTATCCATTCGTCTGTTGAAGGGCATCTCGGCTCTTTCCGCAGTTTGGCTATTGTGGACATTGCTGCTATGAACATTGGGGTCCATATGGCCCTTCTTTTCACTGCATCTGTATCTTTGGGGTAAATACCCAGTAGTGCAATTGCTAGGTCATAGGGTAGCTCTATTTTTAATATTTTGAGGAATCTCCAAACTGTTTTCCAAAGTGGCTACACCAACTTGCATTCCCACCAACAGCAGAAGAGGGTTCCCCTTTCTCCACATCCTCTCCAACACTTGTTGTTTCCTGTCTTGTTAATCTCTGCCATTCTAAATGGTGTAAGTTGGTATCTCAATGTGGTTTTTATTTGAATCTCCCTGATGGATAATGATGATGAACATTTTTTCATGTGTCTGCTAGCTATTTGTATGTCTTCTTTGGAGAACACCATACACAAAGATAAACTCAAAATGGATGAAAGACCTCAATGTGAGATAGGAATCCATCAAAATCCTGGAGGAAAACATAGACAGTAACCTCTTCGACATCGGCCACAGCTACTTCATTCAAAACACATCCCCAAAGGCAAAGGAAACAAGAGCGAAAATGAACTTTTGGGACTTCATCAAGATAAAAAGCTTCTGTACAGCAAAGGAAACAGTCAACAAAACAAAGAGGCAACCCATGGAATGGGAGAAGATATTCGCAAATGACACTACAGACAAAGGGCTGATATCCAAGATCTATAAAGAACTCCTCAAATTCAACATTCAAAAAACCAGATAATCATGTCAAAAAATGGGCAGAAGACATGAATGTGGCAAGATTTTTCAAATCAATTAACATTTAACTCATTTCCAGTATTTGCTATTATACAGACAACGCTATAGTTAATAACTTTGTATATGTCATTTTGCCTATGTGTAGGCAAGTTTGTAGTATAACTTCCTGAATGTGGAATTGCTTTCTAAAAGAGAGTGTGTGTTTAGGGTTCCCTGGGTGGCTCAATGAGTGAAGCGTCTGCCTTTGGCTCAGGTCATGATCCCAGAGTCCTGGGATTGAGCCCCACGTCAGG
Source organism: Martes martes (assembly GCF_963455335.1). Taxonomy (NCBI): domain Eukaryota; kingdom Metazoa; phylum Chordata; class Mammalia; order Carnivora; family Mustelidae; genus Martes; species Martes martes. The sequence goes on from NC_137894.1 coordinate 133,718,557, forward strand.
CTTCCCTGCTCAGCAGGGAGCCTGCTTCTCCTTCTCCCTCTGCCTACTGCTCTATTTGTGCTATCTCTGTGTCAAATAAATAAATAAAATCTTTAAAAAAAAAGAGAGAGAGAGAGTGTATTCTTAATTTTTTAATTGAGATGTAACATAGATGCAAAAAAAAATTAACCAATGTTAAATATAGCATTTAAGGAACTTTTACATATGTATCCACACCTCCTATCAACACCAAAGTCAAGACGTAGAACATTATGAGCACCGCAGAAGCCTCCATTGTGACAACTTCCAGTGAACCACTAGACTTCTAGTCAATATCTGCTCCCCTCCTCTAAGGTAACTACGATTATTTAACTTCTATAATCACAGGGTAGCTTGGCCTGCCCTTCATCTTCGTGTAAATGGGATGATCAGTCTGTAGTCTTTTGAACTGGCTTCTTTTAACTCGACACTCTGCATTTAACCCCACTGGGTCTGATTCATCCATATTGTTACAAGTAGTTACAGTCTCCTCGTTTTCATTGCATGTGCTTTTCGCCCAGTTACAGACCAGACCCGGAACTGAACCAAGGTGAGTTTGTTTCTTGGAGAGTCCCAGATACACCAGGTGGAGTTGTCGTACAAAGTGAACTTTATTTGCAGCAAATAAGGAGATCACAGGCAGTCGCTTCCAAAGCCATGACTCCCACGGAGAAGGTGAATGGATACCTTTTGTTTAGGGTTAGGATGAATATTTAGATAGGGAAGCCTTGTCATCATATGTAGATGATGAGCATGAGGTTGTGTGCATGGGCCTTAAGAAAACCTGCCTATATAGGCATTGCATGTAAATGGGCCTGAGGCTCTCCTTGGGTGGAGATTTTGGTTCTATAATGAGGTAAAGGTAATTATAGGTCATTCCAGGGGTCACACCATGGTCCATCCACATAGGTGTGAGTGAGTCAGTGGTTTAGCTCGAAAGCTCTGGGTGGTCTGGGCCAGCTGGAGATCTTGTCAAGTAGTCCCTATCACTGAGGGGTGTGTTTCAGGTTTCACTGCCCGTTTAGAGGTAAGCTGGAAAGAGCTTAAGGAAAAATGTAAGACAAAAGGAAGTGAGTACAAGCAGGCGGGGAGTAGAGCTCAGGTCTCAGGGGCTAGCTGGTGTTTAGTATTAAAAGACAGAGCCCGATTTTCCAAAGTGGTTCTACCACTTATACTCTTGTCAGAAATGCCTGCATGTTCTAGAAGATCCATGAATTCATCAGTACTTGGTATTTTCTTTTTCCTTTTTTTTTTTTTAAAGATTTTATTTATTTATTTGAGATAGAGCAAGAGAGAGTGAGCATGGCTGGCAGAGGGGTGGGGGGAATGTTGGGGAGAAGGGAGAAGCAGACTCCCCGCTGAGCAGAGAGTCTAAACTGAGAATGTGGGACTCGATCCCAGGACCCCAGGATCATGATCTGAGCTGAAGGCAGACACTTAACTTACTGAGCCACCCAGGTGCCTAACCATCCTTTTATACTTCAACCATTCTGGTAGATGTACAAAGGTATTTCTTTTTTTTTTTTTTTTAAGATTTATTTATTTATTTATTTGTCAGAGAGAGAGAGAGAGAGAGAGAAGCGAGAGTGAGCACAAGCAGACAGAGTGGCAGGCAGAGGGAGAAGCAGGCTCCCTGCCGAGCAAGGAGCCCGATGTGGGACTCGATCCCAGGACGCTGGGATCATGACCTGAGCCGAAGGCAGCTGCTTAACCAACTGAGCCACCCAGGCGTCCCTACAAAGATATTTCATTGTGATTTTAATTTGCATTTCTCTGATGACTAATAGCTTTTTCCAGTGCTTTTGGCCAATTATGTATTTTCCCTTGTAGAGTGCTTATTTACTAGTCCATTTTTGTTAGGTTGATTGCCCTTCCTCATTGATTTGTCAAAGTGCTTTACCTATCTTGGGTACAAATCCTTTTCAAATATATGTATTATAAATATCTTCTCCCAATCTTTGGCTATCTTTTCACTCTCAGTTTGTTTGCTTTTTTTTTTTTTTTATGGAAAGCAGTCCTTAATTTTAACAAAGCCCAAATTATTAATCTTTTCTTTCATAGTTAATATTTTGTGTGTGTCTTTTAAAGGGTTTTTTTTTTTTTGTCTCCCTCAAGCTCATAAAGATGTTCTCGTTTTCTTGTAGAAGCTTTATTATTTTCCATTTTACACTTTGATCTGTAATCCTTTTGGAACTGACTTTATGTATGGTGTAAAGTAGGAGTGTTTTAGTCCATTTGGGATGCTATAACAAAAATACCATAGATTGGGTGGTTTATAAATAACAGAAATTGGGGTGCCTGGGTGGTTCAGTCTGTTAAGCATCTGCCTTCGGCTCTATTCGTGATCTCAGGGTCCTGGGATTGAGCCCCACATCGAGCTCCCTGCTCAGCAGGGATTCTGCTTCTCCCTTGCCCCCAAATAACAGAAATTTATTCCTGACAGTACTGAAGGCTGGGAAGTCTAAGATCAGGGCACTAGCAGATTCGACGTCTGGTGAGAACCTGCTCCTGCTTCATAGACAGCTATCTTCTCATTATAACCTTACATGGTGGAAGGGGCAAGGGAACTCTCTGGGGACTGTTTTATAAGGTCAATAATCCCATTTATGTGGGTTCTGCTCTCAAGGCCATAATCACTTCTCAAATTCCCCAACCCCAAATACCATCACATTAGGGATTAGAATTTCAACATATGAATTTTAGGGGTGCCCATTCAGTCTATAGCAAGGGGATAAGATTCATTTTTATCCCATGTGGATATCGAACTCAGCAAGGGGCTTGTACATTTTAAAATTTTGATGTACATTACTACATTTTAAAGATTTTATTTACTTGAGATAGAATGAGAGAGAGAGAGAGAACACGAGATGGGGAGGGTCAGAGGGAAAAGCAGATTCCCCGCTGAGCGGGGAGACTATTGTGGGACTCCATCCTGGGACTCCATCCCGGGATTACAGGATCATGACCTGAGCTGAAGGCTAACAGAGGCTTAACCAGCTGAGATACCCAGGCGCCCTGATTTCTCTCCACTCTTGCCAACACAATATGAATGTATGTTTGTGGGTTTTTAAAATTAAACATTTGGCTGTGGCCAAAACAAAACAAAAGCAACTAACTGAGATCGCAAATTTACGACCACTAAATCTGGTTCAATTATTCATTTCATAAACAAAGCCTGGAAAGTGGGGCATTTTGCTCAAGTTCACACAGCTAGGAACTAGAACTATGATCAGAACCAGGGTTTTCTTACTTTCAGCCTAAATATATTCTAGTTCAATATAATCTTTTTTTTTTTTTTTGGTCTGATAAAATTGAGGGCCAGAGAGATTAAGGCACTTGAAACTAACTGGCAGCCAATAAGAATCCAGATCACCCAATTTCTGCCTTCTTATGATACTGTCTCAGTTCGTTGTACATTATTAGTCATTCATTACTCAATATGTCAGAGCATCTGCCTGTGCCTTGTACTTTCCTAAGCCCTGCTAATAGAGCCACAGACAACAACGATAGTCCTTGCCCTTCTTCACGTAATCACACTTGTGTAAATGCTATGAAGAAGAAGCATAAGGTGGAAGAAAAAGTATAGCAGCTGTGTGATGCCAGTCACCTGGGAGTCACTCCCTACATGGATCTTATATTTTTATTGTTGGTGGAGTCAAACACTCTGAGTTGTTAGCGTAACTGGTTTATTAGGAAGTCCCAGCTCACTGGGGACACCGACAGGAAGTAATTCCATTTCTTCATTCCTTCTCTTCGACTATACTTTTGATTTGTAGGAGATCCCATTTTTCCCTCTGAACGATAGCTTCCTTGAGATAATCTTGCCAGATTCTATAACTTTCAGCCACTTTCAGTTATTGGAACAGACTTGCCCTGGTATTTAGCATACAGTTCTGTTTACTTCTTCACTAAGATTCGAGTTACCACCTGGTGTCATTCCCTTCGGATTGCAAGATTTCCTTTAGTATTTATTATACATTATGTTTTTATTATTATATATTATTTACTTATTATATATTATTTATACAATTATATTATTATTACTCTTTATTTCTCATAAAGCAGATCTTCTATCCACAAACTCTCTCAGTGTTTGTTTCTGTGGGAGTGTCTTTATCTTGACGTCGTTTTTGAAGGATCATTCTATTAGAGAATTCTTGTCTGACAGCTTTTTTCCCCCTCAGCGCTTTCAATATGCCATTCCACTGCCTTCTCTCTTCCACTGACTTCCCCATTGCTCCTGATGTGACATCAGCTTTTATTCTCGTGCTGTGTATGTGATGAGTCATTTGAAAGTCAGGCTGTTTTCAAGACTGCCCTGTCTTTTATTCTGCTGGGTTTTCTAGTGTCTCCTCCATATCTGTGTAAGGCTTCATGCTGAGGCAGGATGAGTAGACAACTAGGGCCATCTCAAGAGTCTTCTGAGCTTAAATAGCCTTGCACACAGCCTCCCAGACCACCAGTGCATGTGGGAGCTCATCAAAGTCCATTATAACCATCTCTGGTTATACTAAACTGCTAAACTTCTAGGAAGCCTTCTTGTTGGTTGTTGGACCAAGCAATATGGCAACCGCAGCAGCTGCAATGTTGGCATTCCAAACGGAGGCTTCCCCTTGGTCATGAGGCTTTTCTGGCTCCACTCCAAATCAAGCTGCCTTCTTCGGCTGCAAAGCTGCTGGTTTCCCTAGTTTCCCAGCCTTTGTAGGACAATCTCCATCAAACTGGAGGGGGAGACTGGGAATTGTTCTGGGCTAAAATGTCATACACTCTCACTCTTCCTACCCAAAGTTTAGTAGTTTTACTTGAATAAATGCTCCTTAATTTGTGTTATGCCTGGGATTGATTTCCAGGGAGTTGAAAAAAAAATTTTTAATGGCAATTTTGTCCAGTCTCATCATTGGGGAGAGGATTTGGTGAGTTCTTCACTCTGCCATTCCAAAAGTCACAATATAGTTTGTTTAAATTTTATTCTTTTTATTCTTTTTTTAAAAAGATTTTATTTTTTTGTCAGATTGAGAAAGAGAGAGAGAGAGAGCGCGCACAAAAATGGGGAGTGGCAAGCAGAGGGAAGAAGCAGGCTCCCTGGGTTCATAACCTGAGCAGGAAGCAGACGCTTAACCAACTAAGCCACCCAGGCATCCCTAAAATTTTATTCTTAAGCTCTTTTCAAAGTTATCATCCCTGGTCCCTGGAGCAAACCAGCTTGGTTGCACTAGAGATTTAGAGCGGAGTCTGGGGTCTCCATCTGGTCTTCACATGCCTTGTCATCTCTCTTTTTCAAGGAGTTAGCTCCTCTGGTCCATGAGGACAGGGAGGACGGGAAAAGAAAAAAGCAAATTTTCTTACCTACTGGACAAAGTTGTAACCTCTTTCTCTTAGTTGTGCTGTTTCTCTGGCTAAGCCAGCCTGGCCCCAATGAGTTCAGAGTGGCAGATTTCTATATGCTGACCGTCTTAGGGAGTACGTGTGAAAATTCTGGAAACATTCTTTTGGGGGTTTCCAGAACGGTGGAATATGCTAATTCCTGCTAATTACATTTGACTGCTAATATATTTGATATGGCTCTGCTTCAACTTTTTTCATCCTCACCCCTTCCATCGTCTGCAGCCACACTAACCTGGTTTGAATCCCAGATGTACGACTTACAAGCTGCGTGCCTGAGCAGCTGCACCCTAGCTTAGTCAGCTAAGGTGGGTGATAGTCTGGTGAGGTCAAAGAAAAGACCCAGAGACAGTAATTGAGATGTAGGTTTACTGGGGTAACTCACGTACGGCGAGTCCAGGAGCAGCCAACTGGACAAAGCATCCGCTGCTGGAATCTACACGCAGCAAGTTTTATATAAAAGCAACTTAACTTAGCAATTATCAGTGGCCCTTCCCTTCTTTGCATGACCAGCATTTCTGAGGAGATCAAGGCCTGCCACCTAGACACTCTTCGTTGCAAGGGAGACACTCTGGGTTGGCCACCCCCAGAGCCCCGACCTTGAACACTGAACAACACATTCTGCTGCACATTCTCCTTGACGGGAATATAGACAGAGGACAAGATCTCCACATTTTCAAGATAGTGATTAACGTGGGCATTCAGGGTATGTTTGCACCACCTAGCTAGCCCGCGTGTACCATACAGTGACCATGGGAAAGGAACTAAACCTCTCTGAATCTCAGCGTCTTCATCTGTGAAATGGGGCTGTGTATTAATCATATTTCATTCGGTAAGTCTGTGTAGGATACAGCCCCAAATTCCAGTGGCATCTAAAAAGCAAAGGTTTATTTTTCACTCCTATGACCTGTTAGAAGTGGGCTGCTTTAGCGTGTCTTTTTCCTTCCAGGACCCAGTGGGTGGTAGCAGCTCTATATGTACTAGCCATTCTCACGAGAGAGGAAGAAAATCAAGAGAGCTGATGGAAATACAGAATGGCTCTTAACACTTTGGCTCAGATGTGGCAGAAGGCCTTCTGTTCCCATTCCACTGGCCAAAGCAAGTCACATGATCAAGCTTGACATCAGTGAGGCTGGTGAGGACACTCTGATAGGAGGCATTGCGATCCCCTGGCAACAGGTAGTGATGTATAATCCTTAATAGGAAGAGCTATTTAATAGTTGGGGGGAAAGGCCACCTATCACAGGATAGTAACAGCACCTCCCTAACAGTGGTTGTAAGAATGAAATGAGGTGAAGCATGTCCAGTGTGTGACAGTATTCTGCACTTAATAAGGGCTCAAGAACTGTTACATAGTATTATTATTCCTGCTGCTGCTAAAAGTTTTCCATTCACTAGACTGGGCTAAACCGACTTGAGAAGAGAAAAGGGAGTTGTAATCACTCCCAATATTCAATTGGAGAAAATAAAACACTGAGTCTAAGGGCACAGGCTTTGGAGTAATATGAACTCCTCATGATCTTAGACAAGTTACTTTACCCTCCCTGAACCTTAATTTCATCAACCTGAACATGGGGATCCCTGGGACTATATTGTGGGCTTGTCATTAGGGGCAAATTAGCCTAAGCCTGTGCACTATAGTGGGAGCTGAGTATTTAATTACTGAATGTGGATTTTAGGCTAATTTCAAATACTCAATCAACTGTATGCATAACATAACTACAACATGGCTAGATAGACCCTTTGCAGGTCTTTTCCACCTTTTGGGTCTCAGCTCAAATGTCACCTCCTCGGAGAGACTTTCCCTGATCACACCATTTAAAGTGTTTCCCCCACCGCTTAAAATCGTCTCGTTCCATCATTGGTTTATTTAATATCTGTCTCTGCCACTAGAAAGGGAGCTCCGTGAAACCAGGGAAATTGTTCTGGATTCTCATCTCCTCGCCTGGGTCCTCAGCATCCTCCTCCGTAAAACTGACAGGCGAAGCAGGAAGAGGGAAAGGAGAAGGCGGTCTGGTCCACCTGGGTCTCACGCCCCGCCCAACTCAGGCCTCAAATTCCTTGGGGGCGGGCCACCGCCTCGGTCACCCACTCGCGCTGCAGCTGGGTCCCGCCCCCCATGGTGGGCGTGGCCTACAATGTTATGCCCACCGCGTGCGGGCCCTCTCCGCGGGAAGAGAGCTACGTCACACGCTCCAGGCGGAAGAAGGGCGTGGCCAAGAGCGAGGCCCCCGCAGCCGCCGGCGCCGCCGCCTGAGCCGCTTTCAGGTGGCTGCTGTCCGTCCGGGCCGCTCAGGCAGCTCAGAAGTCACTCTGTTTTGGGGTCCTCGCCGCCCTTCCACGTCTCCCGGAAGAGTAGCCGGGCCGCCGCGGGGCCGGGGCCGGGACCAGGTTTACTCTGCGGGGCCCCGGAACCAGGTTTACTCTGCCGGGCCCTCTTGCCGCCCGCTGCTGAGTTGGGGGGCGGCCCGGGAGGGCGACGAGGCAGCGTGCAGCCCCTCCGCAGTACTCAGGTGAGGCGGCAGCGTGAGCCCTGCTGGCCGGACGGGTCCGCCTAGGGCGTTAACGGCCTTAGGCGCGGGGCTGGCCTCCCCTCAGCGGAGACTCTGGTCTCTCCGCTTTGGGGGGGGCTAAGAGAGGGGACAGGAGAACCCCCTGGGGCCTCAGCAGGTGTTGTTTGGTGCCCTCCCATCTCCTCCCTCCCCCGCCCCAGTCTGGTTTGACCGCTGCTCCCGCTCCAGGGGCTCCGCGAGCGGGGTGGGGAGCGAAGTGGGGGTCTGTAACTCCTCTAGCTGGGGTCCACTGATGACAAACTCCCTAGGACCCACCGGCTGACCCCAGCCTCCCTTCCTCTGTGTTGACATCTGGCCTTCGAAACAAGTCCTGCCACTGTTGTCCGTGGACCCCTCCCCATGCCACTACTGCCACCCGCTCTTCGCCTCCGTGTGGGCCATTTCTTGGGGGCATTCTTGAGAAATTACTTGAGGGCACTGCACCTCTGAAGTCCGCTGGAGTTTGTCACTGGGGCAAGTGCCTGGGACCCATGTTTGTATTTAAATTGGGTAATCAATATTAAGGCACGGGGTTTTGTTTTAAAGCCCTAGTAACTTTAAAACGGGAGGCGAGATATTAATAAGAACTAATAATTAATGAGTGTTTAATTGCTTCTTTAGTAAGGGTCGTTTGCCGCCCAGTCACCACCACTGTCTACTTGAGAATAATACTTTACATCTGTAGGGAGTTTTACATGTTACAGAGCATTACACCTCCATTTGATGACACATAAACTGAAATACACAGGCATATTATTGTCCCATTTTGTATGGAGCATGTTTAGAAGGTGAACTTTCTTGAGGTTATTCAGATCCTGAGAGGCTAGATGAGAAGGGCAGGAGTTCAAAAAAAGTGGGTTTGGCTGACTTAGATTTGAGTTTCTCAGCTGCCACCTACTCCCCATTTGTGGAAAAAAGGATATTGCTCCTGACCACATAATGTGGTTGTGAAAATGATGTGTGATTAAGATAATGAGACAAGAGAATATCAATAAACCATGAAGGGCTGTGAGGGAAAAGCATAGCATATGAACAGAGAATGATACGACCTAATCTAGATGGAAGGAAAAAAAAGAGCTGTGTTTTGGAGCCGAAGACTTTCAAGTGGAGACTAAGAACAAGAAAGAGTTAACAGTGAAAGAACATTCCAGGCAAAAGAAACAATGTGCACATTCAAGAAATGGATGTTGACTTTTTTATGTAGTATACTTCCATGTCTGTAAGGACTAATTACTTCATCATTCTGATTAATTCTGGCACACCATAAGCATTCAGGTCTATTTATCAAATAAATGGCTATGCAGCCTTTTTTTTTTTTTTTTTACTTCTGAACTTAGCCAATGTGCACATAGCGGGTACTGAGTATTTAAATTATTGTAGGTGCACTTTACACAGGTTATGTACACCTAAATTATCCGTAATAGTGCTGCATTTTAACATGAAGACGGATTTAGTCTTCATGTTAAGTGTTAGTTCATGTTAGTTCACGAACTAACATGTTAGTTCATGTTAGTCAGGAGTTTCTTCGGGTTTTAGCACCTTAAAGCAAACTAAAGGAAATTGTTTTTATTTGGCTGTACTGCAATTTTGCCATATTGATGATTTGCTATTTGAATGCTTTTTACTATATTAACATTTGCCTTTTGTTGAAATAGGAGTTGTCATGGTAGTGATAGGTGTAATGATTATGGTGAAAGAGCAACTTCTAAAATGATGTCTGCCATGTGTCAGGCGTTTTGCAAAGAGCTTTTTTTTTTTTTTTTTTTTACATAATTTCATCTTAAAACTGTCCTATAGTGTAGTTTCCTCATTTTCTATATAAAGCTGCTCACTTTCAGTGAAGTAATTCGTTGAAGGTTACATAGTAAGAGGCAGGGTTCAGCTTTCAGTCCAGGACTGTGTGACTCCAGAGTCTGGTCTTAACTGCTATACTCTGCTCTTAGGCCATATTGATCCCATTATGTCCCTTTTACAGGTTCACCAATAGGATTTTTCTGCTCCCATCATGTCTTGGTTTGCGGATCTTGCTGGAAAGGCAGAAGATCTTTTAAATCGGGTTGATCAGGGGGCGGCAACAGCTCTCAGTAGAAAAGAGAACAGCGGCAACGTCACCTATAACAAAAATGCTGACTATCCTGAACTTCAGCAAAATACGGATTTGACTTACCAGACTGGATCTAAAGCTGCATATATTTCCTCAGCAGCTGATAACATTAGAAATCAGAAAGCCACTCTCTTAGCTGGCACTGCGAATGTAAAAGTCGGATCGAGGACATCGGCGGAGGCTTCCCATCCTCCTGAAAATGCATCTCTTCCTAGGCCTTCATCCCAGTTTGTTCGAAGAAAAAAGTCAGAACCCGATGATGAGCTGCTGTTTGACTTTCTTAATAGTTCACAGAAGGAGCCTACTGGGAGGGTGGAAATCAAAAAAGAAAGAAGCCGGACCCCTGTTCCTCCGAGTTCTCGGACAGCAAGTACCAGCTCTGTGACCACCAGCATAACCGCCGTCAAAGCCACAGAGGAAAATCCTTCTGGGAGCCAAAGCGATGGTAGTTAATTGGCCCTCTGTTTCTTTTAGAGTTAAGCAAATTGGATGTGTTACCCTAGTCTAAAATGTTTCGGTAGTGTTTCTCATCCTCTGTTTTGTTACCTTTCCCCCCTGGTGTAAAGGCAGTCTCTGCAGCGTGGTATAAACTAGGGAGACGACTTGACATACTATTAGTCAGCACAGTTATAATAGGGACCTTTAAATGCTGTTGGGCAACTTTACCCAGACTAGCATCTAAGAAGTTCTGTCCAGAATGATTTTCTAAGATATTTTGAAATACAGAAAGAACAGTTTTAAAATCTGGAAGAAAACATAGTTTTGGATTTGGGACTATCTCATATCATTTCTTTCTGGGATTATAAAATAGGAGGCTGTACTTCACATATATTTTGGATTGTGAGAATTGTGTGTGTGTGTGTTTTTCTTTCCCCCTTGTGTCCCTGAGACGTAAAGCTGAGAGACTGAACTTCAAGTTGAAGGGTTGAAGGCATTGACCTGATAGTGAAGTAACAGTTTAGAGTTCTGGTGTTCAGTTGTTTAATTTGCTGTGAAGTTACTCTACGTGTGTATCTTCTCACCTGCAGAAATGAGGTTAGCATGGTATTGTGGCTAATTCAAGTACCTACTAACCATTCTAAAGGTTTTATTTATTTATTTGTTGGTCAGAGAGAGAGAGAGAGAGAGCGAGAGAGAGCATGAGCAGGGGGAGCCGCAGGCAGATGAAGAAGCAGGCTCCCTGCTGAGTAAGGAGCCTGATGCGGGACTTGATCTCAGGACCCTAGGATCATGACCTGGGCTGAAGGCAGACACTTAACCAACTGAGCCACCTAGGCATGCCCTTACCATTTTAAAATAGCAATATGCATGGCCGGTTCTTGCAGAGATTCTTTGTATAAAGTTGATGAATGGAAGCTTGTTATTTTCTTAAATGTTACAGTGTCTCCCACAGTCTTGGCTGTTGGTGAATAAAAATCTGTCTTGTATCTTTGAGGTTAAAGTGGTGCAGACGCAAGTGTTTGGGGCATTCAAGACCAGATCATGCAGTAGCTGTTGACTAATTATGTACGCCCACACGGCTTAATTTCTCTCAACAGGGTCTGATGGGTTAGACAGACATGTAAACAGATAATTTACATGTATATTAGTATATAGGATAGTAAGTATAGCAATTGTGACATGGTTAGAGTATTGTGGAGGCACTAAGGAAAGTAACTAATTATTTGAGGTATTTAGGGAAGGATTCACGGGGTCTATAACTTGAGCTGGGTCTTAAAGAATGAGTAGAAATTTTTCAGGTGAAAAGAAGAGGGGTTGGAAATCTATTATCTCGGCATCTAGCATCATTCGTTGAAAATATTTCCTTTCCCTTTCAATCTTCAGTATCACCCCAGGCATATTATCAAGCATCCATCTGTACATCGCTCTGTTTCTGGGCACTTAATTCTGTTTCATTGGGTTGTCTGTTTTTGTGCCAATACCACGCTATCTTTTTGTTTTAAGAGTTTATTTATTTATTTGACACAGAGGAAGACACAGCAAGAGAGAGAACATAAGCGGGGGGAGTGGAAGAAGAAGAAGCAGGCTTCCTGCTGAGCAGAGAGCCCGATGTAGGACTCAGTCCCAGGACCCTGGGATCATGACCTGAGCCGAAGGCAGCCAGCCAACAATTGAGCCACCGAGGCGCCCTGACCCATGCCACACTATCTTAATTAATGCAGTTTTATAGTGTTTTGATACCTCCTAGAGGAATTTCTCCCACCGGATCCTTCAAGAATGTTTTGGCTATTCTTGGATTTTCATCCATATTTTCATTCATATTTTCATCCATATTCATTTTAGAATTTGCCAAGTTTCACAAAAATTCTGTTGGTCTTTTCATTGGGAGTCCATTGCTTTTATATGGACGGTTAGTTGAGGGAGAATCAGTGTCTTTACAATACTGAGGTTTTTCACCCATTATAACGTGGTATAATCTCAATTCCATTTTTAAGTGTCTTTCACTAAGACTTTTATTGTTTTCTCCGTGAGGGTCTTGCATACTTTTTGTCGGATTTAGTCTTTGAAACTTTTAGGTGATATCTTTTTAAAATTTTTGCTTACTGTTGCTGATATATTGGCCTTTGACACACAGTAACCTACATAGCTCTTAATCTTCATATTTTTCTGTACATTCATTTAGATTTTCAACAGTACAGTATCTGAATAATGACAGTTTGGTTTCTTAACCTGTTTATCTTAAAAAAAAAAATCTTTTCCTTGCCTCACTGCATTAGCTTATGAAAACCAGTTTTTTATCTTTGTCTTCAACAGAAGGCTTTGGCTGTTTCACCAAATATAATGTTTGTGTAAGGTTTTTCATAGGTACTTTTTATCAGGTGAAGAATGTTTCTATATATCTAGTTTGAGCTTTTCTGTTGAATTTTAGTAGCATTTTTTTCCTATATGTAATTAGGTATCTATGATTTTTTTATATGATTTTTGTTCTTTAATATTGATACAGTATACAAATCAATTGACTTTTTATAACCTAAAACCAAACTTAACTTTCAGTTTGCTAATATTGTGGTTAGGATTTCTGCATTTATTTCATAAGCAAAATAGACTGGTAATATTGTTGGGTTTTGGTATTACAGTTATGTTAGCCTTATAAAATGATTTGCAAATCATTCCCTCCTTTTTTGTTGTCCTAATTATTTGATGTAAGATTATTTATTCGCTGATTGTTTGCTAGAACTCAGCAGTAAAACCATCAGGGCCTGGGCTATTCTTTTTTTTTTTTTTTTTTCTTTAGATTTTATTTATTTATTTGAGAGAGTATGAGCAAGAGAGAGCACAAAAGGAGGGTGGCGGGGGGAAGGGGAGAGGCAGAGGGATAGGGCCAAGCAGAGTCCCCGCTGAGCAGGGAGTCCAAAGTGGTGCTAGATTCCAGGACTCTGGGATCATGAGCTGAGCTGAAGGCAAATGCTCAACTGACTGAGCCACCCCAGGGCCTCCCTGGAGTATTTTTAATGGAAGATTTTAACTCCTGATTGCATTGGCTTTCCATTTCCTCTGATTTTGATGAGTTACATTTTTTCCCAAGAATTTGTCTATTTTATATACACTTGGGGGATTATATTTATTTTACTTAATTTCAGGAAAATAATGAAAGTATCACAGCTGAAAAAAACCCATTTGTACATTAATCATTCATATTAACCCTGCAGAAACCAAAGCTTGATCATAGATACTACCAGAAAAATAATATGTGGCACTGTGCTAAATGCCTTTTTTTCAAATAGTGTTAATGAAGTGTAACTGACAGGTAATAAATTATACATACTTAAGTATATAATTTGGTAGGTTTCAACATAGTATACATTTAAAAATTTATTGGCATATTGTTTATGATATATCCCTCAGAAGACCATTTTAATTCTCTCTAGCAAGTTTCTTTTCTATTTTATTAGTTTCTGGTCTTTATTGTTAATTTCTGCTTTGAGGTTTATTTTGCTGTTATTATAGCCTTTAAGGTGGATGGAAAACTCATTGATTTTCTTTCTTTTCATTTTTAATGTAAATACTAAAGACTGTAAATGTCCTTTTAAATACTACTTTGGATGTATCCCACAAGTTTGGATATATACTTTATTTCTTTTGAAAAATTTTTATTTTGGAAATTTCAAACATATCGAAGTAGATTTTGATGACTCCCTCCAATATTATGTATTGTCTGGCTATATTAATCAACATGGCCATTCTTGTTCTATTTATACCTCCCACTTTCCATCCCTTTTTTACCTCTACTGTCCACAGAATTATTTTGCAGCAAATTACAGATCTCATATCATTTCATCTAGAGACAATTCATTTTATTACCCTAAAAAAATGCTAACTTTATTTTTTTTTAAGATTTTATTTATTTGAGAGAGAGACAAGGAGCGTACAAGCAAGGGGAGGAGTAGAGGGAGAGGGACTAGCAGACTCCCCGCTAAGCAGGGAGTCCAAGCTTGATCCCAGGACCCTGAGACCATGACCTGAGCCAAAGTCAGATGCTTAACCTACTAAGCCACCCAGGTGACCCAAAATGCAAACTTTAGAAACAAACATCCACACCATCATCACCCTGAAAATGTAATAATTCCTTGATATGATCTAGTGCCTAGTCATTATTCAGATTTCCATTTCTCATAATTTTTTCTGTATGTTGAAATGCACAAATCTTAGCTATACAGATAAGCGGCTGTACCTTTGTAACCCACACTTTTATGATAACGCTTCTTTGCCCCCTTCCCTCATGTCCCTTTCCGGTTAATCTTTCCACCCCATTTCCCCAACTACCACTAATCTAATTTTTTTCACCTTAGTTTTTGTCCTAAAGTTTCATATAAATGTAATCATGTAGGATATACACATTCTTCTCTGACTTCTTTTGCTCATCATGTTAGTAAGATTCATCCATGTTATTGGGTATATCAATAGTTTGTTCTTTTTTATTTTGTAGTATTCTACTGGAGATATACCACAGTTTATCTCTTCTCTTTTATGGACAATGGATTGTTTCCAGTTTGGGGTTACTGTGAATAAAGCTGCTATGAACATTTTTGTACTTGTCTATTTGTGGGAAAACGTTTTCATTTTCAAGCCTGGCAGGGGAGTCACTGGGCAAAATGTCACTGGGAGTATTTAATTTCATAAGAAACTGCAAAACCTTTTCCCACAGTGGTTATACCATTTCGTACTCCCACCAATAATCTGAGTTTTGGCTGCTCCACGTCTTTGTCAACGTTTGGTGTTTTTTAATTTTAGCCCTTCTAGCAGGTGTGTACTGGTTCTCACTGTGGTTTTAATTTGCATTTCCTTGATCACTGAAGATGTTGAGAGCTTTTTCATAAGATTATTGATCATTTGTTTATCTTCCTTTGTGAAGTGTCACCTCCTTTGCCCATAGTTATTTAGTCCATTTTATCGAGATACAGTTCACTTTTTAGCACAAACATAATTTTTTTAGATTGAGTAAAAAAATGCATTTGGACGGACACCTGGGTGGCTCAGTTGGTTAAGTGTCTGCCTTCAGCTCATCAGGTCATCAGGTCGGGCTCTCTGCTCAGCGGGAGCCTGCTTTTCCCCCTCCCTCTGCCTGTCGCTCCCCCTGCTTGTGCGCTCTCGGGTGCTTGCTCTCTGCCAAATGAATAAATAAAATCTTCTTAAAAATGCATTTGGATCACGTTTAGTCCAAAACAAGATGAATCTGAATTTATGAGTCTCTGTCTCTTTGTGTAAGGCCTTTTAGATTCCAATTTGATACGTAACAAATGGCTCTGACCTGTGATTACTGTCTTTGCCTTGAAACCCACAGCTGTTCTTTTGTGCTTTTCTAGTATTTTCACTGTTGAGACTTTCCTCTTGTTTTAGAAAATGCTTTAGAGACGGAGGGAGACTGAAACCCTTTTTTCCTAATCCCAACCGCTTAGGTGATCTCTTGATTTTCTTCTTTCCAGAACTGTATTCTTGTGTCTGTTGTTTATCACCATTCATTCAGTATATC
The DNA here is from genome assembly GCF_963455335.1 of Martes martes. Taxonomy (NCBI): domain Eukaryota; kingdom Metazoa; phylum Chordata; class Mammalia; order Carnivora; family Mustelidae; genus Martes; species Martes martes. The sequence goes on from NC_137894.1 coordinate 133,734,584, forward strand.
CAAAATTTGAGATCCTTAGAGATCTATAGCCTCCATGTAGGTGAATGAAATTTCATCAGAAGGAAATCTATTGAGAATATAAGTTTGCAAAAAAAAAAAAAAAAAAGAATATTTCCTTTTTTTTTCTTTAATTTTAGCTACAGCAGTCAACTTGAGCCAAAACGCATTCTACCAAAGTAAGCTACTAATGTGTATGTGGTGAGTGTTCCAGTATAATAAAAGTGGATTCTTTTTTTTTTTTTTTTACAGTAACCTCTAATAATTCAGATTCTGGCCATGAAGTTCAAGAGGATTCTTCAAAGGAAAATGTATCATCAGGTGCTGTCCCCGCTGACCACAACCCAGCACCTAGTCACGATGGCAAATCACATGAACTGTCTAATCTTCGATTGGAGAATCAGCTGTTGAGGAATGAAGTTCAGTCTTTAAATCAAGAAATGGCCTCATTACTTCAAAGATCCAAGGAAACGCAAGAAGGTAGAGCCTTATTTAAATTGTGGAGGGTTAGGAATTTAACATTTCAAAAATAAACTGAAAACCTGATTACATCGAAACTTAGAAATATTTCACATGAGACTTATAAAACCTGGTTTTCATAGAAATATAGGGCCCAGATTTAGAAATAGAACCGGTCATCCTCCTACTAATCTTAAACAGAATATTGCCTTTGTTTGGCCATTCCTTAGGAGTCATGAAATTTAAGAACCGGGGATGTTAGTGATCATCTGGTTCATTTGATCTCTTCTGAACCTTCGAGGGAGCTGTTGATGAACCAGAGGTGGGATTAAACAAAGGAGTGGATACCAGTAGACAAGGTCACAGTATTGTACTGCTCCAGGGGATGTAAAGTGAACATGGAATTCAGTTTGAAAAATAATCCTCTGGAAATACCCAGTGAAGTGGCCCTAGAGTAGAAATCTCTTGGATTCCTCAGAAATGGATTATTTAAAAGTAAATAATCTCATGAGTAAGGTGATGGGAGGTGGACTGTGTTAGTCTTAATGTAAGTGTGGCTGAGGGAAAACAAAAGGAAGAAGCGAAGAAGTCTCTGCTTTGGTTCCTGGCAGCGATTAGAAAGGAGTGTGGGGACAGTAGGAAAAATTTTGCCAAGACACGGATGGAGGCCCAGAAAGCTTAGGGCTTGTTGGACTGACTTCAGAAAAAGTTTCACTCTACCAGACTAATAAAGACCTAGAAATAGAGCTTTTCCTGAGACCCTGTAGAGTTTGCTTCAATATAAAAAAAAAATATATTTTTTTGGCTTGCAAACTGCTATTATAAATGTGTGAGAGTGTGGAAATCGGCACCGCGTTGCTGTTCCGGCACCAGTGTCCTAGATTTTTTTAAAAAATAGCGTCTTTTTCCTACAGTCATCAAGAGAAACACATTCTCTCCTGCGTTTTATCTTCAGGTTTTGATTTTGTTTGCTTTGGTCTTACTGCGGGGTTCACTCTGTGCCCTTGATTTGTATTTGCATTCTTCCTGTCTCTAGCAGAACTCAGCAAATTCACCGACCGTGCTGCTGTTCTGAACCAAATCCAAGAATTTGGATTCCCAAATGCTTTAGGATATGTCTCAGAAAGATTGTTTTTGTAGAAGAGCACCTACCATTGTGCCCTTTCCAACCTGTTAACTGTGATACAGATGGGAACATTGGCCTTGAGAAGTGGGTATCCCATTTGAAGCAAATAATTTGAAGATACTTGTAAGCTCTTGATTTTGGTAGTAAGCACTACAGGGACACAGAGGAGAGTCTGTGTGCTCTGAGAAAAGTGTGCCTGCTTGAAGAGAGAAATCTCTCTCATTATTATGACTACTTTTTTTTTTTTTTTTTTTTTTAAAGAATTAACCAAAGCAAGAGCGAGAGTTGAGAAGTGGAATGTTGACCATTCAAAGAGTGATCGAATAACCCGAGAGCTCCGCGCCCAGGTCGATGACCTGACCGAAGCTGTGGCTGCCAAGGACTCGCAGCTGGCCGTGCTGAAAGTGAGGCTGCAGGAGGCCGACCAGCTCCTGGCCACGCGCTCCGAAGCCCTGGAAGCCTTGCAGACGGAGAAATCACGGTAGCTCGTCCTGGTGTTAGTGACAGAGGGACTAGACAGATTCTTCCCTGTGCAAGTAATGATGAACACTGTAGTGTAGACTGTTTTATGAAAACTTAGCTTTCGAAATTTAGGGAGGGATAATTTAGCTTTTGGTGGTGATGTCAATATGCATGATTACAAGTTGATTTATTACTTGAATCTTGAGATGCATTGTTAGCAAATTCTGAATTTAAAAATACTTGAAGAATATAGTGTCCTTAACTTTTGGGGGCATATATAATGATACATGGTGTTTGCTTCTATTTGGATGCCTAAAAATATAGGGTACATTCCATTAAAAGGCAAAAATATTTCTTTAAGAATATTTTAGTCAAACCATCTTTTTTTTAAATTTTTTTTTTTTTTTAATTTTAGGGAGAGGGGTGGGGGAAGGGGCAGCAGAGGGAGATGGGGAGAGAGAATCTCAAGCAGACTCCGTGCTGAACATGGAGCCCAACACGGGGCTCAGTATCACGACCCTGAGATTGTGACCTGAGCCGAAACCAGGAGTCAGATGCCCAGCCGACCACGCCACCTCGGCGCCCCAGTCAAATCATCTCTTTTGTGCCATCAGGCCGATGCCTTGAAAGTTATTCCACCTTCTCACTTGGACATGGTGGCAATAAGTCCTTTCAAGTGATGCCTTTTCTTGTAGAATAATGCAGGATCACAGCGAAGGCAGCAGCCTGCAGAACCAAGCCCTGCAAACCCTTCAGGAGAGACTGCACGAGGCGGACGCCGCCCGGAAGAGAGAGCAGGAGAGCTGCAAACAGATGCAGGTTAGAAAGGAGTGATGCCTTTTTGCTGTCTTAGAACACAGTTACCCTGTAATAAAATCCTGCAGCACATTCTCAGAAAAATCTGTTTCTGTGACAACAACTAAGTATTTGAAAAGTTAGCTTGATAACTTGCTAAATTTACTTAATCTTATATATTGGATTACAGTGTAAATAAATTTCAGCATCCTCTATGATCCATCAACAAGGCATTGGGAGGAAGTGTGGGGACTTTTCTTCCAAGACGGTATTTGAAGGGGTGATGCACAGGTTGGGCAGTGGTCATAGAGCAGAAGCAGCCCCTCAGCACCCCTTTAAGAAAGGAATACATTTAAAATAATTAATATTCAGTAGAGATAGATATTTTTTCACTTTATTTTGTTGTGCAGCCAACATTACCATTATTTGATGAAAAGCTGATTTGGGGCCTCTTTTTTTTTTTTTTTTTTTAGATTATATTTATTTATTTGACAGGAATCACAAGTAGGCAGAGAGAGAGGGGGAGGCAGGCTCCCTGCCAAGCAGAGAGCCCCATGTGGGGCTCGATCCCAGAACCTTGGGATCATGACATGAGCCGAAGGCAGAGGCTTTAACCCACTGAGGCACCCAGGGGTTGGGGCCTCTTTCTTAAAACTAGATGGTGCTGAGAAACTTTTGAATAAAGCACTTTGCCAGATGAGGGGGAAAAAACTGATGTGAGGCATGTTATTAACTTTTTTATGTAAGCTTTTTCTCCTTCCAGTTTAATCTGATTCATCTATTTCCAGAGAAAATTGTATGTAATATATGTAGAGTTTTAGTCTTAAATGAGTTTTTTGCATCTAGTTTAGTGATTGTTATCCCTGTCTACACATTAGAATCACTTGTGTAGCTTTTAATATTTTTTGATGTCAGGTCTCTACTCCCAGGGAGTCCAATCCCACAGCGTGAGGTCGGGTATAAGCACTGGTGTTTGAGTTTCATAAGATTCACGGGTGTGTCTATTGGCCAGTGGTTCACTGGTTTCAGACTGTCTTTTCAACAGGTGAAAATAGTTTATCCCTGAAAGGAACTGTCAGCTCGTGTGGGCTTTTTGGAAATCTAATGGATGTATTTATTTATCACAGTATATCCAAGGTACTATCATTTCGGGGCACCTGAGTGGCTCAGTCAGTTAAGTGTCTGACTCTTGATCTCAGCTTAGGTCTTGATCTTAGGGTTGTGAGTTCAAGCCCTGCATTGGGCTCCATGTTAGGCATGGAGCCTACTTAAAAACAACAACAAAAATCAAAGTACTATCATTTCAACATATAGTTAATAATAAAAATCATTAATGAGATATTTTACATTCTTTTTTGCAACTGCTTTAAAATATGGTATATTTTGTACTTAATTCAGTCATAAATTTTCTTTTTCTTTTTTTAAAGATTTTATTTATTTGACAGAGAGAGATGCAGTGAGAGAGGGAACACAAGCAGGGGGAGCAGGAGGAGAGGGAGAAGCAGGCTTCCCGTCAAGCAGGGAGCCCGATATGAGCCTCAATCCCAGGACCCTGGGATCGTGACCTGTGCCAAAGGCAGCCACTTAACGACTGGGCCATCCAGGCACCCAGTCATAAATTTTCTTACATAATACTTGGTTTATATTTAGATTTCATAAATTTGATGGGTAAAAAAATAATTCACATGCCCAGTTGTTCTAAACATACTCAGAAGTTTTCCACTAACAGTGCCTCAAAATTTAGGCATAGAGTACACCATATGGTGTAGCAGTTCTGCCCTAGGTGTGTACCCAAGAGAATTGAAAATATCTGTCCACACAGAAAATAGTACACAGATATTCACAGCAGCATTATTCACAATAGCCCCAGACTGGAAATAATACACATATCCTTCGGTTGCTGAATAGGTAAACAAAGTGTGCTATATGCATACAAGGAGATACCATTCAGCCATAAAAAGGAAAGAAGTCCTGATTCATGCTACAACATGGACGAACCTGTAAGACGTTAAGTCAAAGAAGGCGGACACCAAAGGCCACATATTAGATGATTTCACTTACATGAAATGTCCGTAATAGATCTACAGAGAAAGTAGATTCATCATTTCCAGGGGCTAGAAGGAAGGGAGAAGTGGGTAGAGGGTCTCCCTTTGGGGTGAAAACATACTGGTACTAGGTAGTGGTAATGGGTGTACAATTAACTCTGCATACACTGCAAACCACTGAACTGTACACCGTGGAAGGGTGAATTCTACGGTGTATGAATTATATCCCAATGAACCTATTATTAATTGAATTAAGTAGTTTTATGTTTAATTAAAGTGAATTTACAGAAAAATTAAAGTTAATAAGCAGAAAAAATCAGTTCTGAGTTGCATTAGGCACATTTCACATGTTTAGTAGAGATTAGCACAGTCCTCTTGCTCTTTTTGTTTAAAACAGGAGTTAATATTGGATCAAAGGTTTGTGGCTTTAGTTATTGGTGTGTGAACTGTAAATGCTATCAGACTTCTGCCTCACCTGAGTGTTCTGGTGATGGGAATTTTTGAGAATAAAAGTAAAATAAAATCTCAGAACTAGATAGGCTAGTAAGTGATAGGCATGTGTTTCTCTAGAACGTGCTTTGGAAGTTTCTTAAGCTAAAATAATTACATTGAATAGTTCATTAGGAAATTTGAAATAGAAGGAAAACGTTAGCCATACTATTAAAAAAGATGTAGCTGTTCCTTATCTCTTTGGTTTGCCTTTTTTTTTTTTTTAATTTATTCTATTTATTTGAGAGAGAGAGACTTAAGCAGACTCCATGCTGAGCGCAGTGCCTGATGTGGAGCTTGAACTCCTGACCCTGAGATTGTGACCTGAGCTGAAACCAACAGTCGGATGCTTAACTGACTGAGACATCCAGGTGCCCCTTCATTTGCTTTCTGATAGACTTTCTGTTTTATTGATTGATCAGCTTGTATCAGGCTGACCAGATTCACCTCGGACATTTCTTAAACAGATTTCTTTTTCCAAGCATCGTCTCGGAAATTCCAAGTCAGTAAGTCTAGGGAAGGCTTTGGGTGGTGTTTAAAACTCCTTAATCGGGGCATCTACATGGCTCAGTCGGTTAAGTGTCTGCCTTTGGCTCTGGTCATGCTCCCAGAGTCCTGGGATTGAGCCCTGCATTGGGCTCCCTGCTCAGCAGGGAGTCTGCTTTTCCCTCTCCCTCTCCCTCTGTGCCCTCTGTCACTCAAAATAAATAAATAAAACATTTTTAAAAAAGAAAAAAATAAATAAAACCCTCTAATCGATTCTGATGCATTGCCATGTTTGGGAGCCAGCAACCTTCGAGTCCCTAGTCTTCAGTTCCTAAGAAATGAGGTGTTTTTGTTTTATTTTTTAACCTCCCTGTTATGTTGTTGGGCTGAACGTTAAAAAAAAAAAAAAAAAAAAAATCCCATAAGGCATCTGATTGGATGGTTGGTAAGATATATTTCAGAGGACATGATCTAAAGATGATATAAAAATTTGTCACAGAGTGAGTTTGCAGCACGCCTGAATAAGATGGAAGTGGAACGTCAGAATTTGGCCGAGGCAGTCACTCTGGCAGAAAGAAAATGCGCGGAGGAGAAGAAGAGGGTTGAGGAGCTGCAGCAGCAAATCAAAGTGTGCAAGGCCGGCTTGGAGTCCTCCAAGCAGGAGCTGACTGACTACAAGCAAAAAGCTACTAGAATCCTCCAGGTAGGCAGGAAATGTCTTGGATGTTAAGATCTGCCAAGTGGGAGACGCTTTCAGACTCCATCTAGATCTGCAAGAGGATTTATTCGCGTTTGCCCGGGTTGACTCACTTCAGGTGACTTCCTGCACCAAAATGGCCCTTGTTCCTACCGCCTTTCTTTCTTTTTATTGACAATTCATTCTGCCACGGCCTGGCGCGTGTCTTCACCTGTCACCTTAAACGTGGCAATATCGACGTTTGTCATTAGGCAGCCGCTTTACTCTTCCCGGCAGATCCCCCATTGAGTTTTTCAGAGCCAGTGGTCTTGGCCTCACCCAGCTTTCCCCGTGTCACTTCATGTAGCCCTCGGCTTCTCTGTCCTTTGCCTCCTGAGGGAAAGGTATACATTCATCTTTCTCTAGGAGGGTTTTCTAGCCTGTGCGCTGGTTCCTCTTCTGCTATATGGAAGCTCTTCCTCCTAAGTCTGTCCTGTCTCCGTTTCTTCCTTTCTGCCGCCTTTCTCCTGCTCTGCTTACTCAAGAGCATACCGTTGCTTGGTGGAAGATCAAAGACTACGTCCTGGAACTCCTGCTTAAGGAGAAAACAACCCTTTGTCTTTTGTGACCACTTGGATCCATTTCCCTGTTGTTTTCTTCAACATTAGACTTATTAGAATTATTGTAAATATGCCATCTTTATTTTAGAGCTATTAACTCTAACTTCTTCGTGTAATTTCTGTCCCTGATACATTTCTGAAACTGTCTTCCCAGATATCTTTAATGACCTGAATACATATTTGTTTCCTTTTCTTAATTTCCATCCACTTTGATTGGGGTAGAGCACCGGACACTGTTAGTCCTCCTGCCTTCTTAAACTCCTGCCTCCCGTCCCACTCCGGCTGCCTTCTCTCTCTGTCCTCTCTCACTGCTTCTTACCTGATGTTATCCTATACTCACTCCGCTTCTTTCTGTCACCTCGATGTCACTTAAGCGTGTCTCCCAGCCTCACTTCCTGATCCCGGTTTCTAAGTGCCTACCAGGCTTCTCTATGTGGGATGTGCCCCTCTCCCCCCAGCTTCTCATTCATTCTCCAGTTTCTGTAAATATGACACCTTCTTTCCAGGCAGTAGAGCTTGAGCCATGATACCGTTTTGATTCCACATCCATGAGACAGCATATCCATTCCTCCAGACTGTTCTGTCCGATTGCTTCTGCTATGTCACTCTGATTTATTACTGAGCACCTAACTATCCACGAGACATTATGATAGATGCTGGGGGTGTGTTTTCTTTCTGTAAGGAGCGTTCAGTTAGCAGAGGGGCACCGAGGTAATCGATAGGACAAAGTTTCTGATGCAGTAAACCCTTAAAATCTGCCAGGGGATGTCACGGATGATCGGATGATGCTGTGTAAAGAGGAACTTGAAGGGGGGTGGGAAGGCTCGTGGTAGGGAAGAGATTTCAGACAGAACGGCTGTCGCAGAGCAAGGGGTGTCTGAGGGAGCAGGACATCTTTACTGGACGCCAGCTGGTTCCTCTGCTGGAGCATGCAGGGTTAGGGATCAAGTGCGGGGCGGGGGGAGAAAACTCAGTGACGGGCAGAAGCCAGACCATGGAGGGCCTCACATCCTGTGCAGAGGAGTTTTGATTTTTATCTCCTAGGCAGTGGTAGACGGGAGAGGTGAGAGACTGAGCAGGGGGAGAGTTGGCACCGGGCGGGGCCCTGGGGAGGTTGCAAGGTGCTCGGTAAGCCTCTGTGGACATTGACCAGTGAGGATGGAGTGGAGAGAGGGGGATGGTACAGAGGAGCGTATCAGAATTAATGGTGAGAAGTGACAAGGACAAGGTCTAGTTTGTGGCAGTGAGGGTGGCAGATGGGATAGGTCGGAGGCATGTAGGAGGTGGGGTGTGTGCGACTTAGGGATTCAGCTGCAGGAAGGGGAACTGCAAGTGGACTGTAGGAGGACTCGTTTCCTGAGCGCATGAGCGATACACCCTGCGTGGTGCCGCAGAGAACAGGAAGGAGAACAGGCTCGCGCCGATGGGCGTTAGGACAAGTGACAATGAGGTTGCAGGACTGATGTGACACCGAGGTGGAAGTTTCAGGAAGGCAATCAGAAGTAGAGGCCTGAAGCTCATCACAGGGGTCTGGGCCTTTTCTATGTTGGGGGGCAGAGAGAGAAAATTATGTGTGTTATAGAAAATAGGAAAAATACAGAGAAGTTTGAAGAAGTCACCCATAATACTACCACATGAAAAGAAAAACTATTTTTGATGGAGGAGAGCGCCTCTCAGATACTCATATTGAAGGCAAAAGAGCTGATGGCCCTTACTGCTGGCCTAGAATTATAATTACAGCACTTCTTAAACTGGTCCTCCCACATCGAATCTCTTCTTCCAATTCATCCTTTCTACCAGTGCTCAGCAAACATTTTCTGTAAAGGGCCAAATAGTATATATTATAGGCTTTGCAAGTTCTATGTGGTCTTCATTGTATACTCTTTGTCTTTTTTTTTTTTTTTTTTGATCATCCTCTAAACATGTAAAAATCATGCTTAGCTGGTGGGCTGTACACAAAGAGGCCACAGGCCAGATCTGGCCCATCAGCCATAGTTTGTGAACCCCTGCTTGATACCACTGCCAGATTAACCCTCCTAAAATGGATCTCTGGTCATGTCACTTCCCTGTCTACTTTTTAGTTGTTTGTTTTAGCCCATCAGATAAAAGTCAAACATTTTAGCCTGGCATCTGAAGCCCCCCAGGTTGACCCTAACATCCTATCCGAGCGCATCTCAGCAGTACTTTCTTGTATGCCCTAATGCTTTTGCGTTATTATGCTTTGTCCTGTTCTCTCCACACCTGTTAAAATCCTAGCCATTGGGGTGCCTGGGTGGCTCAGGGGGTTAAGGCCTCTGCCTTCAGCTCGGGTCATGATCCCAGGGTCCTGGGATCGAGCCCCGCACTGGGCTCTCTGCTCAGCGGGGAGCCTACTTCCCCCTCTCTCTGTGCCTGCCTCTCTGCCTATTTGTGATCTCTCTCTGTCAAATAAATAAATAAAGTCTTTTAAAAAAAGTAATAAAAAAAAAATAAAATCCTAGGCATTTTTCAGGATCAGTGCAACTGCTGCTTTCAAGTAAAGCCTTGTCTTCCCCAGTAAGTGGTTTCTCCTTGGAACCCTGCAAGTAATCTTAGCAAATGCACCTCTCAACTTGTTTATTGCCATCTACTGGATACTTGTACCTTCCTTTTTAGTTTGTAAGGCAGAGGGTACCATCCCAAATGAGAGACCTCTTCATTGCATGGGACTCTGAGCAGAGTGCCAAACCCATCGTAGGTGCTCCGTAAATGTTTGCTGAGTAGCATGTGATGGAGATAAAAAGCATGAGAAAGGATGAGAAGAAAGTACAGGGAAATCTTGTTAATGACAAGTTTTCAACAGTAGCATGATCCTGGGGACTAAAATCCAAGGACGGTGTACAGCAAGGCCCTGCTGAGTTCTTATCTCAATGTGGGCTTTCTTTGATGGAGAACGTTAATTGGACTATTTCCGTAGTGGCTTAGTTGGTGTGATATTGATGGTATTCCGTATACAAGCTCATGTCTGTTTTGCTTAAAGATACTTCTTTTTTTCTAATAGTCTAAAGAAAAATTGATTAACAGCTTAAAGGAAGGATCTGGTTTTGAAGGCCTCGACAGCAGTACTGCTAACAGCATGGAGCTGGAAGAACTTCGGCACGAAAAGGAGATGCAGAAGGAGGAAATACAGAAGCTGATGGGCCTGATACATCAGCTGAGATCCGAATTACAGGTAAGATCAAGTACAGCTCCGCAGCACGGACAGCCGCTGACCCCAGCGATCTGCAGGTGAGCAGCGGTGGTCTGTATTTTGGGAGAAGTGTGTTAGTGAGAGGGTGTGTGGAACGGGTGTGGGAATCGTGGTCGCCGTGTAGTAGTGCATCTAAGGCGATCGGTTTCCTGTCCATCGAGGGACAGTGAAGTCCTGGGAATAACAAACAGAGCTAACTAGATGAGATCGTTAAATTCTAACCTTATGCCCACCATATGCCAGGCATCTTGTGGGCTCGGAGTTACAACAAGAATCCAGACAGAGTCTTCATATTTATGGATCTTACAATCTAGTGGTTAAAAAACAATTGAGATCTGGGCTTGTCTATAAAACTGGGACATTTTCTGATACTGGAATGGACACAGGGACATTATAGTTTCACAAGAAATTTTATGATTTGTAGTTTATGGGTAATTGCTGTTTTTAATCCAAAAGTAAGTTGGACCTTTTGTTTAGATTAAACATGGAGCCTGTGACATAAATATTATAGTAGGAGCCTCTGAGAATGAGGGAGGACAAGGTGTGGACTGATAAGCCTTCTTTAAAAGAAGCACATTTTGCGAAGAATATTCATCCATGCATTAACTCAGCAAATTATTGGTTCGTAAGATGGGCGGGACCTACAAGAGGAAAGTGTGGACGTTGTAAGGCCAGGGTTTCTTACCTAGAGTGTGGGCTTGAATACCAGATTTGGGTAGAGGTGTCCCGTCTTTGGCACTTAGTAGATCTGTTACCTGCAAGAGACGCTTCACCTCACGGAGCCTTAGTTTTCTCATCCATAAAGTAGAGATAAACACAGGTTCTCCTGTGGATAAAGATACGTGTCAGAGGGCCGAGCATTGTTCCTGACATGCATCAGGCCCTCAACAAATAGTAGCTCATGTCACTTCTGGACTTCTTATTGGCAGAGTACAAGAGCTGGTCGAGGCTTGTCGTCCTTATAGTCTGTATGGCTGGATTTTTTTTTTCCTTAATTAATTTTGAATTCCAAAGACTTCATTCCTGTGAACCTAGAAACTGAGTAGATGCTAATCCTGTTTATACCTTGTCTTATTTATTATATATGTATTTGGGTGAGATTATAAAAAATATGACTCGTTTTATTTAATATCCTTACCCCAGCATCATTGAGGACATTGAGCATTTCTCAAGAAGTTTATAAAATCTACCATAAGGATTATGGTATATCTAGCAAAATGGGAGAATTGTTAATGCCTGTAATAGCTAAGAACTTTCTGGACAGGCATTGCACTAACCTCTCAGCGTCAGCCTTCCATTGATTTCCTGCTGCAGTCCCCCAAGGAGATGGCATATTCTCATTTTACAGTTTGAAGAAATTCAGTCACAGAGAAGGAAAGTCGCTTCCTATAACTAGTAAAGTAACAGGATTAGAACCTTAGTCTTTCTGATTCCAGAACACGTGTTTTGTTTCTTTTTTTCCAGAATATGTGTTATTACCCACTGCTCATACTGTCTGCCTCACAAGAGTTCATCTGATTAAGTCAACTTGATGACAAAGATTAGTGTACCTGCTACTAACCCCAAAAACTCAAGGAGGGGGGAAATAATTGTACTTCTTGTTGCTTTCCTCTCAATCCACGAGGCTGTGGAACTAGGGTAGCACGCTGGTGTTCTTATCTGGGCGTATCATTAATCCCCGGTTCTTTCAAACAGTACAGGAAGTGCCAGAGTTTGCATAGATGAATATAAAAAGACTGTGCCAAAAGATAAAAAGCAAATTAAGATGCCGATTTTAATCTCTTGTAGCACTGTATGGACAGACACCTGGTTAACCCATACAGGGGGTAAATATAGAAACCTGGAGTCATCATCTTTGCCACTAGTAGATTCCACAGGAAATTTAGAAGGTGGTTTTTGAGTTTGAAGAAGTGACAATAATGACACTAAGTGAAGAAGTAAGAAATAGAGAAAGATAAAAGAACAGATAACGGTAATAAAGCTATACAATGAAAAAAGAGGCTAACCTCAGGTGAGATGAGAGAGAAGTTACATTGCTACTGGACGCCCACTCATACAAACTATAACCTGCAATTCCAGGGGCCGTCTTACAGACGTTACGTTCCTGTTCCTTTGGAAATTGTTAGCTTTTGGTTAGAGCTGTACTGTCCCAGCCGCTGTTGACATCCTCACCCAGCCCCGTGCTTCCCGCGCTGTGGCGGCTCTAGGATCCGTCCGTTTCTCTCACTGTGGGCTGTGGCGTACAGTGAAGTGCCTGCTTACATGCCCCCTTCCAGGCTGAGACCATGTCTCACTTGTCCCCATCCCTCTAGTGCCTCCTGAGCCCAGTTCATGGCGCAGCGGGAGTACTTGAAAGATGTCGAAATGAACAGTTGATTACTGCTTTCACATGTGAGGCTCGTCGTTTCAGGATGTGGAGGCACAGCAGGTTAGCGAAGCAGAATCAGCAAGAGAACAGTTACAAGAGCTGCAAGACCAAATAGCTGGGCAGAAAGCCTCGAAACAGGAGCTGGAGGCCGAATTAGAGCGACAGAAGCAGGTAACGATCCTGTTTGTGTGTTGGTTTGTTTGTTTGTTTTTAAAGGTTTTATTTATTTACTTGAGAGAGAGCGAGCATGCACCCCAGTGAGAGAGCGTGAGTGGGGACAGGGGCAGAGAGAGAAGCAGACTCCCCACTGAGCAGGGAGCCCAGCGTGGGGTTTGATCTCGGGACGCGGGGACCATGACCAGATGCTTAACCGACTGAGCCACCCAGGCTCCCCGCAGGTAACGATTTTAGGTGGACGAAAAAAAATAAAAAATAAAAATAAAAAAATTAAATTAAATTTTAAAAAAAATTTTAGTTGGACGGTTACCAAGGAAGACGCTTTGCTGGAGGTTCTCTGAGGAGCTCCGGTGAAGCAAGTTACTGAAGTTCTTGCAGAATGCGTATGGAGTGGTGATGGTAAAGGGGACCTTCTAGTCCTCTCCTGTCTTGTTACTACCCACCCCCTCACTGTTTAATTCACAGAAAGGAAATAGACCCACAGAGTGGTTATGGGACTTGCCTAATCTCACACAGTTAACCAGAGAATAGACTAGAACCCAGAAGGCCTGTCCCAGACTCCTTGCTGCTACCTTGTCTGTGTTTTATATCTCCTCGTTACAGTGTGTATGTATGGAAAACTTAAAAACAGCTGTTGACTTTCACATTTTACTACATTTGTACTTTCTAAGAACAACAGTAATATTATCTAATAGAAATATAAATACAGGGAACACCTGGATGGCTCAGTGGGTTGAGCCTCTGCCTTCGGCTCAAGTCCTGATCTCAGGGTCCTGGGATCAAGCCCCGCATCGGGCTCTCTGCTCAGTGGGGAGCCTGCTTCCCTTCCTCTCTCTGTCTGCCTCTCTGCCTACTTGTGATCTCTGTCTGTCAAATGAATAAATAAAATCTTTAAAAAATATATATATAAATACAACATTAGTGTGGTAATAGACTGATCTTTCTATTTGAGAAGAAATATTTATAGACTGTTCTTACAAATCATGTTTAAAGTTACATTTCTTTGTTCAGTTAGCAGTTGTCTGCTCCCCAAACTATTTTATTTAGTATGCTTACATAATAGTTTCCTTATTAAAACAGCTAAACATGCTTACATCCACATTTTCAGAACAAGATTTTAAATCTAATGTTAGTAACATTTATAACTTACTGAATAATGACACTATTATAGACACTTAGTATACATGATATTATTTTATCCTCACAATAAAATCTGTTTTCATTTTGCAGAAAACTATTGTTATAATGATCAGTGCCTCACTTAAACAACATTTTCAGCTTTGTGTGTTTATATTCTTTAGATCTTTTTTATTAGGATTTATCATTTCTGAAACTGGTTCTATTATGAGAAATGTTTGTTTTTATTGCAAAGGTCCCACCTGTATCTGTTTCCTGAGTGGTAAGAAAATGACCGAGTAGCCACCTGCAGAGTACATCATAGGCTGCCTTAGATAATTTAGTTATAAAATTGTCTGTCCTTCCAGAAATTGCATTTTAATTTATTGAAGGAGCTATTATATATTGAAAGGCAAAAATTTGATGTTCTTGATGTTTAGTGAGATAATTTTCATTTTATTATGGCAGATGGTCTTCCCACATCCACTGCCGGGGCCTGTTTTTAAAATGATAGAGTCCAGTAGAGGCGAGTACAGCTGACTGTAGCTCTAGGCTATTTATTTAATCATCGGATGTTCTAAGTGCAAGTGCTTAATCTTGGGATTAAATAGTCCTCTAGCGCTCCTTATTAATTTTAAGTAATTTCAACCTTAAATTTTGTGCTAGCCTAGAGCTTTAAAAGAAATCATGCAGACCTTCTTATAAATTGCAGTTCTCATTTCCTAATTACTGCCTCATTTTCTCTGCTCTCACTTATCTCAGTTTCTTTCATCTGTGAAGTGAGCAGGTTGAACTAAATGTTCTCAAGGAGTCTAGCAGTTCGATCCCATCTTGTCTTTACTTCTTCATACAGCTCCCTTTACTTACTTCATCTGCAGTTAAGCATAATGCTTTTGAAGATTCTTAGCTAATTGTTCTTTCTTCCCTGACATGTGCTGTGCTCTTAAATTCCAACTGACACCGACTCATTGTATCCATTGTACAAACCAGCAGCACATTTGTGTAGTTGTCAGTGAATCGGAGGTCTTTTCTCCTTGTTTATCCATGATAGAACAAAACATGTTCTAACACTGCCTGATAGAAATAAGCACATGAAGAGCTGCTCAGCACCATTAAGTGTTAGAGAAATGCACATTGAAACCACAGCGCGATATCAGGTTGTCCCCAGGGAATAGCTACACTTAACCAAGACGACAATACTAAATGTTGGGAAGGATATGGAAGAACTGGGCCTCTCCCATATTGCCGTGGGGCTGCAAAATGCTGCACGGATTTTGAAACCAGTTCAGAAAACAACTGGGCAAGTTTTTTCCCTGTAAGTTAGACATAACACTTACGTGATCCAGCGGTGCTATCCCTACATATCTACCCAAGAAAAGTGGAGACCTGTGACCATGGAAAGACTTGATACATCCTGCTGGAGTAGTGTTCATCAGACCCTTCCAACAGTCCTCATTTGTTCATTCCGCATAGATGTGGCACACGTTGGCTGAGTGCCTCCTGTGTGTCAGGAATGTTTCAGATATTGGGGATGAAATCGGGAGCACTGATTTAGCTTCCGTTTATTCTCGTCTCACTTTGTAGGAATTCCACTACATAGAAGAAGATCTGTATCGAACGAAGAACACATTGCAAAGCAGGATTAAAGATCGAGAAGAAGAAATTCAAAAACTTAGGAATCAGGTACGAATGAGTGTTCACAACTTGGGAAAAGATAACATCGCAAAGCTAATCTTTTTTCAAAGGATATAGAGAGACCTTCTTTTTTCATATTTTCAGTGGCGTTCTGCTGTTGGAACAATGAGATGCTTCTTTCAGTCTGATACAGAATTTTCATCTAAAGCCATTTTAATCTGTGTTTGCTGTATTCTGTGGCTTCTTCATCTAGAAGTGTCTTGTAGCCACAGCCATCTGAGGACACGGGACTTACCCTAAAATTTCATATCTTGTAACTTCAGTGGTGGTTGTGCTGACTGCCAGTGTAATAATTACTGTTTCTCTTTCCTAAGAAAAATCCAGTGATACCTTCCTGTTAACAATTGACAGGTCTTTTGTAAAGTCACCAAGACCTCTTTTTAACTCTGAAAATGTAAACTTTAGGAAATAACATGTGCCCACCACCCAGATCAGCGCTTATCATTAACTGTGACAAAATCATGCATCCACTTATCCTGTAATTCTGGCGTTTCCTTTTCTGCCTTATGTTCACTTTGTTTTTTATCCCTCATATTTATTGACTTAATAAATAGTGAGCTCATCGATCATTTAAATAATTTACATAAAGATTGATTCTTCTTTTTTTAGTTAGCTGATGATGTAGTTTGAACATTAAAAAGGCAAATAATTTTAGTTTTTAAGTTGTCAGACTTTGTAGCAGTCCATGATTTAAACTATTTTAAAATATTTTCGTTTTTCTAAGAGTTAGGAGCATCTGATTTCAGTGTTCCATTCTTCCCTCACCTACTTTTGTGAAGTGCTTACAAGTGGTAACATGACTTGTTAGCAGAAAGTCAAAGGAAAGGACCATGAACCACCAACTGGTTTAATCCTTAAACATTCCTGTATTTATTAAATGTTTTTTGAGTGCCTCCTAAGCCTAAGATTCTGTCCTGTTTTTGTTAATTAAGAATTAATCTTAGGGGGTTAGCTCGTAAAGTTTTTTTTTAATCTAAGTAGAACAGAGGAAAATCTTTGTCTCATAAAAGGAAGTTGATTTTTACAATATTAAAAAGAGGTCAGCATCTTCATACATTGTCCAAACAAACGAACAAACAACCCATAAACGAGTGGCCAAATATGCACATAAGTAAATACTCAAAATCATCCCTCATCAGGGGAATGCACATTAAAACCTCAGTGGGCTGTACCACTGCACTGATACTCAATAGAATGTAATAGTATCCCTAAATATTATGTACAGAGAGATGTAGCGATTTGTCCAATGTCAGACAGCTAGAAAATTGCAGAGCAGAGGTGAAAACCTAAAACCTCAGTTTGTGGTCTTTGCACTGCGCCACAACTGCTGAGTCATGGAGGGTTTTGATTCCCGGCCAAGAGGTTCAGACTGTCCTGTGGATCGATGCTTTCAGATGTCTTTGATCACGACGCCACAGTGAGAAGTAGAGTATACCTTGTGTCCCAATAACTCAGATGTACTTAGAAGTACAATACTAAAACAGAAGTTTCACAAAACGATACTCTTACATACTATGTGCTGTGTACTCTCTGTCCCATTCTAGGCTATTACTATTTTTAAAATCTGGTTGTGACCCACCAAATTGATTTTGCGGCCCATTAATACAATTTAAAAATCTCTTCCGTAGACAGTGAGTTTTGAGAAATTGAATAATGCTACACTTTACATGTGGGAATGTAGGTTCTATGTTGTAAGACTTTTACTTTATGTACTAATTTTATGAACACTTTGCCTTTCAGCTTACTAATAAAACTTTGAGCAACAGTAGTCAGTCTGAGTTAGAAAACCGACTCCATCAGCTGACAGAGACTCTCATCCAGAAGCAGACCATGCTAGAGAGTCTCAGCACAGAGAAGAACTCTCTGGTCTTCCAGCTGGAGCGCCTTGAGCAGCAGGTGAACTCCACCAGTGGAAGTAGCAACAATGGGTCTTCTATTAATATGTCTGGAGTTGACAATGGCGAAGGTAACAAAAAAAGGAATTTCAAAAGAACATTGCGTTGCCTTTATTTCCAACCTTGCTAATTGAGGCGTGACTTTGAGAAGTTACAGGAAGACCATTTTTATTTGAAAAGAAGCTCCATCCAGCAAAGCACTGCTTTTCTCCTGATGTGAGACCTGAGCCGTGCACTGTTTGACATGATCTTGACAGTCGGCTAGCCGCTTGGCAGTGGGCTATTAATATACTGCTCCTGAGTATGGGACTTGGAGAAGGGAGACTTGAGGAACAATGATCATATTGAAATACGTAGGACATTCTACAAGATACTGATGACAAGGTAGATAATTTGGCAGTAAGGGGTTTTCAGGAAACTTGAAGATTTGCTGTAAAAATCTTCCAGTCTGTAATTATGAATATTAAAGTTAACAGCCCTGTAAGTATATCCATGCTCTATTATTTCAGTAGAGAAATCTGTAGATTCCCAAAATATATAATCAAGAAGAATGTTAAAGATTTCAGTATAAGCTTCAACAGATCCGGTTTTTAATCTTAGAGCTTCATAATGCCTACAAAGTAGTCATTCAGTAAATTCCTCAGTTCTTTGGCTTTCAATTAAAAGTTTTTTTAAGGGGCGCCTGGGTGGCTCAGTCAGCTAAGCGTCTGCCTTCAGCTCAGGTCATGATCTCAGAGTCCTGGGATCAAGCCCCACGTTGGGCCCCCTGCTTCTCCCTCTCCCTCTGCCACTCCCCCTATTTGTGCACGCTCTCTCTCTCTCTGTCAAATAAATAAAATCCTTTAAAAAAGTAAATAAAAGTTTTTTTAAGTTTTTAAAAAATAACTTGTTACTTTACATGTATGTTTTTTAATAACATGGTTGCTATGAAAAGAAATCTCCAAAAAAAGGATATTAAAATCATCCAAATAATCCATTCCCCTCAGATAACATTTTGGAATATCTCCTTCCAGACATTTTTGCTGTATATGTTTATATTATCTATTTTATTGGTTTTTAATTTTTTCATATAAATCAATTTTTTTTTAAGATTTACTTATTTATTAGAGGGAGAGAGAAAGAGGGAGGGAGGGAAAGAAAGAGAATCTCCAGCAGACTCCCTGCTGAGCGTGGAGCCCGATACAGGGCTTGATCTAACAACCAGGGCTGAAATCAAGAGTCACACAGTTAACTGACTGAGCCATCCAGGGGCCCCTAGAGCTTACTTTAGAAAACGAAAACAAAAAAATTCTAATCTGTGACAAAATAGCCCAGGAGAAGATCCTAATCAATACATAAGAATTAAACATAATCTGTCAGAAATCAGTGAATCATTGTGGTGCTGGACTAGCTGGTGAGCTGGGGGGAATTTGTTTAAAGTTAAATCTTCATTTCATTTGCACACAAAATTAATCCCTGTTGGACTGAAGAATTAAGTATTAAAACCTAGAAAAACTAGAAGAAAATTATGGTATTTCTGGTTAGAAAAGTGTTCAGTCTCACTAGTAATTACACATACCAAAGAAGGCAAATTAAACCACTTTATTGAAGTCCCAAAGGAGGTAAGGTGATGGTAGACTAGAGGGAGGTCTGCAGGAAGAGTTTCTAGGCAAAGAGAAGAGCAGGTGCAAAGGCCCAGAGGTAGGAGCCATGCTGGCATGTTGTAGGAACAGAAAGGAGGCCAGTGCAGCTGGAGAAGACTGAGGGAGCGGGGAGAGTAGTCAGAGGGGAATTCAGAGAACTTTGAAGAATCTTGAGAGGGGTGACTGACTGCATTTTGGCAAGATGCCTCTGGCAGCTATGTCCAGAATAGATTACAGAAAGCTGAGTGGAGGCAGGGGACCAGAGAGGAACCATCATATTAATGTGTGTGAGGGATGGTGGCAGTTCAAACCAGAGTGAGATCTTGAGGGGGTTATCGTAAAGGTGAGTGGGCAGGTTGGATGTGGAGTTCAAGAGAAAGGAGTCAAGGGTTTGGCCTGAGTTGATGGAACAATGTTGTGATGTACTGAGATGGGGAAAATGGCAGGGCGAGTAGGTTGGCAGGGAGGGCAGAAAGTCAGAATCGTGGTTTTGGGCATGCTGAGCTTGAGATGATGTTAGACATCCAGATGGAAACAAAACAGATGAGTAGATGAGTCTGGAGTTGCTGGTCCAGGCTGGGGATACCAATCTGGGAGTCATCAGCATTGTAGAAAGGGTGTCTGGCCTCACTCTTGCTAGCGTAGGAAGAAAGTGCTCATTAATATAGACTCCTGGCAACATTTGGTATTTGTAAACTTCAGTTTTTACTAATTTCATGGGGAAATAATTTTTTTAGTTTTTTAATTTTTATTTTTATGGATATAGAAGTTTAAGTATTTTATATGATCAGATTTATCTGTCTTTATGGTTTCACCTTCTTTGTGTAATGCTTAGTGGCCTTTGAGAATTTCTTCTATTTCTAATACAGTAATATATTCAACTATAATTTTGTTAGGACATTGCTTTTGGTATTTGTACATTAATTCATTATTTTCTTGCTTAAACAGGCACACGGCTCCGAAACGTTCCTGTTCTTTTTAATGATACAGAAACAAATCTGGCAGGAATGTATGGAAAAGTCCGAAAAGCTGCTAGTTCGATTGACCAGTTTAGGTAAGCAAGGGCAGTAATGATTGAGTGATGGATTGTCAGCTGCTCTTGTACCATTTTCTGGTGGCTTCAGTCACAGTGAGTCCCATCAGGCAGAGCTGATAATTTAGAGCAATATTTCCCTGCTTCCTGTCACAGTATTTTGATCTCATGAGATTGCTTCATGTGGTGGGCCAGTGCCTGTGTTTTACTGAAGATGATTAACCCTGATCATCTCTCCCCTTTCTGTAGTTCACTCATATTAAAGTTCATTGAGAAAATCTCTATCTCATGTAAATGCATCTTTTGAAATGTTTTTTTCATTACTTTATCATGTGACGAGAATAAAAGATACCACTATGTTTACATGAACGGTATTCATGTTAACATATACTTTACATATATTACATAAGCAACATATCATCTATATACATGTTTTTGTATATTTGTAACTTCTTTATACTAGCAGACATGCACCTTATAAAAAAAACGTTTTAACAGTGTATGTTTGCCTTGATAAATGTCATGTTTAAATAATCCACTAAACTCTTTGGCCTCTTGGTGTTTATAATTAAACACAGTTATAATGACTTGTTGCAAAATAGAGCAATCTTACATTTTTGTGTAAGAATAGAGCTGTGGTGTTAAAAATCAAGAGAATGACTTGCTAAGGTTCTTGAAGCCATGGGGCCAACAATGCCATAGTCGTTATATTCAGATTATTAAGCACATTTATTTCAACTATTCATTTATTCAACATATGTAATAATTTTTAGACAAATTAGATACGAGGCATTATACTGATGGCATTGAAAGAAGCAGAAAGGCCTAGAAGAAAGTATTTGCCTTATATGTGTATCCATCTTGACAGGGAAAAAATGTTGCAAAGAGGTGTGAGTAGTAAGATCTGGGCTTCCTATTCTTCCCAGATTTACTTTAGTTAATTGTTCAGTTGCCTTTCTGTAGTTCTAAGCCTTTTAGAAGCATGTGTCCGGGGAGGGTATGTGCTATAGTGAGTGCTGTGATATGTGTAAGCCTGATGATTCCTAGATCTGCACCCCTGGGGCAAATAATGCATTATATGCTAATAAAAATAATTTAAATAAATAAGGAAGGAAGGAAAGAAAAAAGAAAAAGGAGGAAAGGGAGAAAGAAGGAAGGAAGGAGGGAAGGAAGGAAGGAGCGTGTGTCCATGCACCAACTTCTAGATGAGCTATGCAGGCATTAACCAGCCAGACTCTTTTTCCTGTACATGTGTTGATGCTCGCCTTATCTCTTCCATGTAACTTCTTTGGTCTCTAAAAGAAGAATTATTTAGAGAGTTTTCCCGTTATAGTTGTAGCCGAAGAATTAAGAGAACTAGACTGTGTTTAAGTCAAGCCACAAAGAATAGAGAAAGTATTTGTTTACTGTGATGTTTCTGTATGGTTATTTCAAGTAATCACTTAAGAGTCTACTGTAAAATTATTTTAATTTTAGGTGGTCACCTTAATAGTTTATCCAAGAAATCCTAAAAAGCATCATTAGCTGTTACCCCAGGAATTTGTGCTTTGAGTGTAACTGTTCTCCTGTCTTCCTCCCCTCCTCCCCCATTTGCACAGCATCCGCCTGGGAATTTTTCTCCGAAGATACCCCATAGCACGAGTTTTTGTAATTATATATATGGTAAGTATATTTGAAAAACTTATTTGAAAAAATAATGCTACACTTGATTTTTAGCAAGTTTTTTTCAGTTGCTGATCATTTTGGCTAAAAGTCCAGCAATTAGTTTTGAAAGAAAATAGAACTCATTGTTGGCCATGAAAACTTTTTTTCTCAAGGATGCAAGTAAGAGTTACAGTTCACTACGTCTAAAACATAAATTGCTCAAAGGCTTGTCCTACAATAAAACGACCTGTAATGCAATTTGTTACCTCCACTTCTGAGCCCCTCTAATGACAAAAATGGGGTGCAAAACAGTTGATTTCATTTTTATGTCGATGTAAAGTTTCTTTGATTATTTTCATGTGTTTTTCTTTGCATTCTGAAAGGACCTCAAGGTTGATTTCCATTCTTCCAGGTTTCTTACCTCTAATACAATGGTCACCATGGTTTGGGATACTGTTTCATGTGTCCTTTGACCGTAAAAAGCCCTCTAACTGTTCTGAGTGAGGACATCTAGTTGAGTTCAATTAAGACAAGCAGTCTTCCTGAAAAAGAAAAAGCTTACGTAGAAATTTCTCTGTGATCCACTAGAGGGAAGAGTTACTCCTTTGAATAAAAAGTTCTTAAGAAACTGTGGGATGGAGAGAAGAAAAGAAAAAAATTGAACAGCATCAAGGAGGATTTAGAATAGGGGCACACCGGTGGATTCCGGTGTCAGAGCTGAGAAGGAACACCTGCGCCAGGTGTCTGTCGTGCTGTCAGCACTGCCAGGAGGGAGCTGGGGGAAGTCCTCACTGTAGGTCCCGTGTTAGACCTTAAATCAGCCTCTGAAGCCTGACCCATTATTCCCGTCAGGAGTGTCTTCCCGTCTCCTCTTCACCAAATCACGGCTCACCCCTTTTGCAAAATACAACCATGACTCTGTTCTAAAAAGCCTTTGCAACCAACTTCATGTGTATCTAGCAGTTTCAGTCCTGGCCTCTACTCCACCTTATAATCCCCTGATGGGTTATTTATGTGTACCCGTGCGTGTTTATGAGAGCGCTGACAACTCTGATAATTCTCAACCGAGGATTGTGTAGGTTTCAAAACCGTTACCCTCCCTTGCACTTAGCCCGTTTGTTTGCATGTTTATTTCTTCATTACTTATTCAGTAAACAGGTAGCCAGGCCCTTGCAAGGTTGCAGACCCCAGTGCTAGCCTCAGGACTGCAAAGATAAGACGTGGTTCCCGCCCTCAGGGTACGACACAGCGAGCCTTTGGTGAAGATTGATTTCTTGGCTAATCTATAAATTGTTTGCTCTTTCTTCAGGCTTTGCTTCACCTCTGGGTCATGATCGTTCTGTTGACTTACACACCAGAAATGCACCATGACCAACCACATGGCAAATGAACTGGACCCAGTCACTTCAGTGATTGGTTGTCTTTTTTTGGACTTGGGATCTGCAGAAGGACCAGTCGCCTAAAACCGCTGAGAAAGGTGCCCAAGGCTATTTCATCACTACAGGCTTTTAACTCGTTAAGTTATTATACAAGTACTCTGCTACCTGAATCTTCCTCTCATTTCCTTCAAATGGTAAGAGTTTCTAAAACAGGCAGACAATAATTTAATAAGCTCAGCTCTGCTTTTTCTGAAGTCAGAGCTTCAGTGTATAATCGTATACACAGAGACCGGCTGGGTTTGTTCGCCTCTGTACAGACCATCCTATTTTAGGTGACACGCATTATGGGTTATAATCAGGGAGACTAATTGTATTTAGTGATACAAATAAAATGTTTTCTTTTTGATAATTCCGTCTGCTTTTGTATTTTCGTATATTTAGCTTTGCAAATATGGATTTACTTCTTACATGTTAAAGACTGGATTGGTGTAAGTTTTTGTATAAACACATAAATAAAATTTACCGTACGTTTTTCTTTTTTAAAATAATAGTTTCTCATCCCCATTGAATAGGACCTTCCCAAACAAGCTGGAGTGAGTAGAGCAGAAAGCAGCAGCGGCGTCTTCCTGTGGCCGATTCATGGTGCTTTGCCCCCGCTCCGTCGTGCTCACCTCTCGCTCCCGTCCCCACCGTGCCAGCCGCCTCTGCTCGTTACGCGCTCAGTCACCGTCCCCCTGTTTCCCTTTTCTCTAGCCTGGGCCCTGGGTTAGCTCTAAACATCCCTGCTTTCAGCTTTTAGGAATGAAATCTGTTTTATCAACCTTTGTACTTTTAAAACACTCCAGTGCAAAAATGTTCCAGAGTCTCTGAAAAGAGACATTTCCTTTACATTAAATTCAGTGTCTCTTTTGGCTTTCCTTTTCCTCCACATGTCTGAATTCTTAGTCTTCTGGTTACTGGTGGTCTGTCTGCACGTGTGATTAATACATGTACATCTTGGGCAGGGGCGGGTCGTTCTTCCTGTCAGGAATGTTGTTGAAGACGTCTGCCGGTGCCCAACTGAAAACCTGACCAGAGTTTCTGTTAATGACATCTGTACCATGATTTTAATTGGCTGTTAATTCTCCAGAAGTTTTGATACCCTAGGAAATGTGTATGTTTCTTATTTTTCATCAGAAAATGAGGTTTTGAAGGTTATCTGACGCATGCTTGAGCTTTTTCTCAACTTAGCGTGAATGAAGAAGGCAGAAATGCCGCATCAGCTGAAAGTGGAGACGAGAGATGGGGGTAGAGACTGCGGGTGTACGCGACAGTGCCCACGCGGGTGCGGCGGCCTGTCGGAGTGGAGCTGTGAGGCCAGGTTTGATCTCAAATGCGATAAAGGACAAGCGTAGTCTTGCTGCTATCTTTTAAAGGTGGTTTTTCCTCTCTCCTAATTTGGAAAAATTTCTGAAAAATGATTAAAAGCAGGTTACATAACTTAAATGGAAAACAGCACATGCTTCCCTGTCGTGTCCTGCCAGACTTCCCGTCTCTGTGTGTCCTCCTGCCTCTAAATCTTTCTTCAGTCTTTGCACTTTCTTGGCTTTGGAAATAGTTTGACAAAGTGTTTCCAAGATTTTTTTTTTTTTTTTTTTAGTTTTAATTTTAATTGAGTTTCAGTTTCAATATTCTTAGCCACTAACAGCTGGGGAATTTTTAAAAAGTGTTCCCTTTCATTTATCCTCAGATAGCACGAAACCTTGACCTAATTAAAGGGATCGCATGAGAGCCAGTTGTTTTCCTTTTTTATCCAGTGTATTCATTTAAAGACATTATACATATGTAGAGTCTGTATAATACACATGCATTACAGATATGTATGTATACAGATATTATCAGAACTCTGTACTGCTTTCTATTTATAGCTATCAATTGGAAAATAAGATTGTTTTCCTATTAGAAGAATATTTCCCTTTCTGTAGACTTTGTGCTTATCAGAGGCTACCATTTCTGTTGCTACAGAACAAAACCATCAAAGGAAAAGCTTGGGTTTGTAAACACATGTTTAACAGCCTGTCTGTTCAGGGAGGAGGGGATCGGCTATCTGGGGCCAGGAGGTCCAGCCTCAGTTTAAGAAGCCTTAAGAATCCAACTCACCCTGTGGGGCCGAAAACCCCGACTATTCAGATATGCCTCACTGGGTGCTCGCTCTCTATGGCAAGAGGCTGGCTGTATTGGAAACGGCCCGTGTGGGCACCTTGGTAGGATGGATGTAGAAGTAAAGAACTGTTCAACCACAGAGCATAGTCAGGGACTGACAGCCTAAGGCAGTCTCTTCAGGCTGTGACTGGTCAGAAGAAAGAAATGATTGAGGAAAAAAATGTCTTTTTTTTTTTAAATTTTTTTTAAAATATATTTATTTGTTAGAGCGAGCGAGCGAGCACAGGCAGAGAGTGGTAGGCAGAGGCAGACGGAGAAGCAGGCTCCCCGCCGAGCAAGGAGCCGGATGTGGGACTCGATCCCAGGACGCTGGGATCATGACCCGAGCCGAAGGCAGCCACTTAACCAACTGAGCCACCTAGGCGTCCCGAGGAAAAAAATGTCTTAGTGGTTATGCTGAACATGTTTAGTGTTCCTATGAACTCTTTCCTGAGTGAGAAGAACACAGAATAGATGGACTTCATGCTTCTAAGACTCAAACATACACCTCAAGATAAGATTTTCTCTTTTAAAGGAACCTTTGAACATCAAGTTCAAAGCCTTATTCTTAGAAGATGCCTCAAAGAAAAAAGTGAGTGGTCAAGTTTTATTTTAAGCTCTAATAAGGCTACAAAGTAATTCAACGTATGAGTGCCCTGTGTGCTGGTCCCTTCTAGGAACTGGGAGTAGCAGGGAACGGAAGTCTCTGCCCAGGTGGGGCTTAATGTTTAAGTGGGAGGGCGGACGAAACATGCAGAACTGACCCTTGCTATTAAGTGCTGGGACGAACAATGTGAAGGAACGGGGGTGGGGGGTGCAAAGTCCTCTGCAGAAGTGACCCTCGAGCGGGGCCTGAGCGCCGGGGTAGGCCATGCAAAACCCGGTGGGCTTCCTGGGCAGTAGCTGACATGAGGCCAAAGCGTCTGGAATGGGAGCAGGCCCGGTGAGGAAAGAGAGAGCGAGGAAAGAGAGAGCGGTGGGGCCAGCGTGGTAGTGACCTATAGCCCGAGGGGAGGACTTGGAATGTGAAATCCTTTCATTTCTCCTTAGTAACCTCCTCTGACCATGAACCACCAATTCCTTTAAATTGCTTTCCTAAATTTTAAAACTTAAAAATCTGCACTTCAGAAACCCACAGGCTACAATGGCTCCAGACGCAAACGATGAAAAGTGTAGATTTCTTGTTGCGGCGAAGACAGGCTGAACCCGTGGCCGGGGGCTGCTTTCCCTGTGTAGCTGCAGGGACACTGCGTCAATGAACTTGCGCGTCCCCCATAACTTCTCGGTCTCCACATTCACTGTTAACTCTTCCTGTTTGTTCAAGTGAAGAACAAACAAAAATGAAATGAAATCCTAGAGTACAGATGAAGACAAACGTGTCCTGTGTTTGTCCAAGCGTGGCATGACTCACGGCCTAGCACCACTGCTGTCGCACGCGGTCAGACCTCAGAAACCCCAACATATTGGGACATCTCTGATCCCCAGAGGCGAGGACCGTCCTTCTGTATCCGCTGTTGTATCCTCCCCAGACCAGTGCCTGGCCTGCGACGGGCCTTCCATTGCTGGTCCCTGAACTTCGCCGGCTGTGCCAGGCAGAGCACCACGCGGTACCGTCCCTCTGTGCCCTGAGACCGTCGCTCAGCGTCTGTCCGTTCATGCAGCACGTCTGGTTCCTAAAACCAGGCCAAAGAAGAGCAGCCACGTGGCCGGGTATGTTGACAGTGCTAAGGACTCTGACTGGGCAGCTTGCCAGAAATTCCCCAGAAAAAGAAAGCCTGTAAGTATCTAAAATACAAAACGAAAAGGTGGCCCGAGGATCCTGCTGGTCCTGACTGCACACAGACAAAGAGCTTTCCTCATCGGGGAAAGTTCAGTCGTGCTTAATGGACTTTTCCCGAAAGACGGTGGAGAAGACTCCGGAAAGCAGGATACTCAGGTTCAATTTTTGGAAGTTCTGCAAAGCAACACCTGCGTGTAATTAGGTTCTTTCCTCATCTCAAATTTCCCTCTCTTCCCCGCTGGACCTCTGCCCTCTAGGAGTGCTGCTTAAGCTGAGTTTATACAAAGTAGTAAGGTTTGCACGTGCACACTTTTCAGCCACTAGTAATTTGCTTGAACTCACAAATACGGTGTAAGTCAATTGAATTCAATAATCAATTAAAACCTTAAATGGAATCGTGGCTAGAACATGCTTTCTAACAGGCTGATGTCACAGCAAGGGGGGGAATGTTGGTTTTCGGGAGTACTGTTTTTGTATATAAAGCCCAGGTGTGCATGCCATGTGTACCAGGCAACCTGGCACAGATTTCATGGCGGGGAGCAACGGTGACTGAAAAGGCCGGGCGACACTGGGCTGGACTGTAAGGCAGAGACCCAGCTCCCGCCCTCATGGAACCTGCACCCCAGCTAGGGAAACTGATGCGCATCGGAGCCAGGCATGGTCTGGTCCTCACCGCCTCTGAGCTTCCAACCCCATCACGCATCTCAGTCTGCGCTCTGGTCTCTTGGATCCTTCCAGTCCTATCCTTCCCAATTACTCACGGCCTCTTCCTGTGGAAGCATTTCACTTCCTGTCAACCTTGGCCTTATAAACTGACTTCTTTGGCCAGTGAAATACGGGTGGAGGGGATATGTGTCATCCCCAAGCAGGAGCTCGGGGCATACTTGTCCCTCTGCCGTGAGCCCAGCATGTCCCAGAGAGGCGCCGCTCTTTCAGCCTCGGTCCTGGAAGGCCGACGCGGGGCACAGTCAGACATGGGGCATGTTCGCAGTGGACGTGTAGCTTAAATGAGCAGTAACTCTTCGCTTCTGTGGGACCCTGAGACTTGGGAGGTTGGTTGTGGGGAAACATAACCTAGTGCTCGCTGACTAACGTACCCACCAGTGCGCGATTACCTCCTCTCTGCCTCCAGACCCCCCCTCTGCTTACAACACTCCCCGTTTACTCTCTGTCCCTCCCGCCGTCAGCTTAAATGCCACTTTCTCTACAAAGTCAAAACACCTCCTCCCCCATCCCTCCAAAAAAAGAAAAGAGATGCTAGGCTGGGTGCCTATAGTGGGCAGGCTAGTGGCCCCCCAAAGATGTCCGTGTGCTAGTCTCCGGAACCTGTGAATACGTTGTGGCGAAAGGGACACCGATCACTCAAGCAAGTTAAGGATCGTGACGCAGGGAGATTATCCTAAATTATCCAGTAATCCTACACTGGTCCTCAAAAGATGGAAACAGAAGGCAGAAGGGTCAGAAGGAGATGTGGTGGCAGAAGCGGAAGTCAGAGGGGTTCAGTTGCTGGCTTTGCAGATGGGGAAGGGGCCATGAGCCGAGGAATGCAAGCAACCCCTCCAAGCTGGAGACAGGAAAGAAATTGAAGAAGGGAGAAACGGGAAAGAATGACAAAGAATTTCCCCATAGGTAAGGAGTGCATTTTCTAAGTTGAAGATGTATTCAAATGTTAGGTTTTGTCATTGTTGGGTAGTGTGTTTATTTTAACGTTGGGATGGACCGAGAAAGTGGAAAAGAACCCAGCAAACAACCAGTTGTCCTTGTTTCCTAGAGCAAGATGGTGACAAGGCCAGCTCAAAAATGACTACACCGCCCCTCCTCTGACAAGCACTGCTGCTCTCTGAGCCATTGCTGCTGTACCTCGGAAGATAAAACCCCATTTTAACTCCCCTTCTAGACACTTATCGCTAAGAGATACTCAGTCACAGAATTGCCCCCGCTTCTTGAGACCGTCCAACCCAGAACTTCTCTGATTCTTTCATGCCCTCACCATCATCCCACACAAGCCCACGCCCTTGAGAAGCCCCTCTCATCTCCACTGTGGACGTGCTCCGGACCCACATTCTCCCTTGCTGCAGCAAGCGTAGCCCGGACGTTGGGTGTTTGTGTTTTATTGGTTTTGACCACAGGGGTGGTCTGGTCAGTTGGCTCTGACAGGAGGTCCTCCATATTCAGTTTCCTCATTCTGCCTGCAAGCAGATGAGTTCAGAGACCCACCAAGGTCCTCCAACTGGTTACAAACACGAGCTCAAATAGATCTTTTGCTTGTTTGTTTTCATACAGTCATGAGGTTAAACTCCTTGGTCACTGAACATGTCCCCTTACCCAAACTGTCTCGTACCGAGTCTTCCATTTCCCATCTTGGCCAGAACCTTCCAGGAGCTTTTAGTCGCTGGAGAAAACCTGCTATATTTTTTCAAATAACACTTAGTCCTGGGGCAAAGCCAGATATGTTCTGATGAGAGTTAATTGTTCTTTATCAGCATGAGAGGAAGCAGGTGTGTGTTCCCTGCTGCCATCTGATTTATTTCTCCGAGCTCTAGGAGCAGACACTCCATCAGCCACCCAAGCAGGAAATTGCCTTTCTGCAGAAGGTAAACAAAGAAGGTTTGCATTATTTTTAACTGTAAAATTGGACCTAAAAAAAATTGAGATCACTTGGACTTTTTCCCCTGATTGTTAGAATAATATCCCTTAATTGTAAGAAATAGAGAAGTGTAAAGAAGAAAGTATCATTCATCCATAGGCCCACCACTCCAAATTAATGAGTCTTCACGTTTTGGCCTGTTTCCTTCCAGTCTTTTTTTCCCCCTTTGTGTATATGCAGAAAGATCCAGAAATGGAGAAAGAGCGGATATAGTTGAAATCATAGTTTTCAATGAATCCATGCTCACTGCAAAAACTCCAAACACCAATGTGTACAGAACATTCTAGTGTCCTTTCAGCACCTTCTCATCCAGCCCCTTTCCAGTGACAACCACCATGAAATTAGGAAGAGATGGGTTAATACACATGATGCTTTAGTGCTCGGAAGTAGTAAATAAGTGTTTAGTGGTGTGTGGCACTTGTTAAGTGAGTTCTCCTCATCCCCTTTGGGTAAGACAGACCGTAAGCTGACCTCCAGTGATTTCTCACCTCCTGCTGTCTCTGGTTTTGGGTAATCCCTTCCTCACGAGTGCAGGTGGGACCCATGACTTACTCCTAACCAAGAGAATAAGGCAAAGGTGATGAGATGTCACTCTCTTGATTTGATTACATTACAAGGCAAAGGCAGTAGGGCATCAGCCTTGTGATTACATTACATTATATAAGATGCTGTCGTAGCAGACTGGATTCTCCTTGTTGGTGATGGAACGAGTGGCCGTGTTGAGGAAGTCCCCATGTCAAGGGACTGTGGGTGGGCAGTGTCCAGCCAACAGCCAGCAGAAACCCCAGGCCCTCAGCCATACAACCACAAGGAAATGAATTCTGACAACAAGCAAATTCTTCCCCCAGGCAAGCCTCCAGATGAGACCACAGCCCTGGCCAACATCTTTCACTGTAACTTTGTAAGACCCAGAACAGAGCACCCCACTAAACTGTACCCAGACTCCTAACCCACAGAAATTGTGAGCTGATGAGCATGTGTTGTTTTGAGCCACTAGACTTGTGGTAATTGGTTATATTGTGATAGAAAGCTAGTACACTTCTCTACGCATTTCCATACTGTAGTGGTTGGGCACCTTGGGTACAAGCAACAAAGACCAGCTCAAACTGGTAGAAGCAACAAGGAAATTGGCAGGTTCACCTGACTTAAGGCACGTTTAAATCCAGGTACTCGGACACTGTAAACTGGTATCTTTTTCCTTCCTTCTTAGTTCTCCTTCAGTGTCAGCTTGATTCATAGGAAGCTAGTCCCCCGAGATGACTATACAGCTTCAGTTCGCATCCCATCAGCTGGACAGCCTCCGTGAAACACAGTACTCCTTTTACCCCGTAGGTCCAGCAAAAGCCCTGGGGTTGGTGTCCATTGGTTCTGGTTGGACTAACTGAAGACATGTGCCCACCGATCCCCAGGGACAGGTGGATGTGGTTCATGTGCCCACATCCAGACCTCATGAACCAAGACAGGGAGGAGCGGGCTCCAAAAGTAAATGAGGTTGAAGCAGGTGGCATAGAAGCCGAATGACCAGGGGCGCCTGGGTGGCTCAGTCGGTTGGTCGGCTGCCTTTGGCTCAGGTCATAATCCCGGGGTCTTGGGATTGAGCCCCGCATCAGGCTCCTTGCTTGGTAGGAGAGCCTGCTTCTCCCTCTCCCTCTGCTGGCTGCTCTGCCTACTTGTGCTCTCTCTCTTTATCTCTCTGTCAAATAAATAAATAAAATCTTAAAAGAAAAAAAAAAGTAACGACCATCCAGCATGGGTACCTGCATATTTGTATATGCACGTGTCTATGCAACTTTATATAATACTTAGATGACACCACAGGATCTACCAGTATTGTCATAAATACCTCCTGTGCAATTTTTGCCAATCAGCAAAAATCAGCACAAAAATGTTAAATTCACAGGTAAGTTGAAGAAATATCACAATGAAAGCCACATGCCCTTCACAAGATCCCCTCGCTGCTGTTAACATTTTGCCCCACCTGTTTTCTGTTTTTGTTCTGAATGACAAAGTAAATTGCAGACCTCGTGACTCTTCATTCCAGGATATCTCAGCTGGGATCCGGGAAGAAAGTGTCCTATTAACAACACCATTAACACATCCAAGAAACTTAACGTTGTGCAAGGTCATTCCCTAGTATCCCAAGTTCCTGTTCACATTTTTCTCAGAGTCCAAAAAATGTTCTTTGTATGCTATTTTGTAAGTTTTTTCTGATCCGGGATCTAATCCAAGATTGCACTGGATTAATCTCTCTCTTCAATCCCTTTATTCTAAAACAGTTCTCCCTTTCCCTTCATTTGTCCTTTGTGCACTGATGTGGGTGTGTGTGTGTGTGTGTGTGTGTGTGTGTGTGTGTGCGCACTGATATTTTGAAGAGTACGGGCCAGTTACCTTTCATATGGATTTGTCTGCCCTCATGATTGGATTCAGGTTTAATATTTTGGGGACGAATACTCTGCAGGTGGTGTTAGGTCATTCAGGAGACATGCAATGTCAGTGATGCTCTATTTAATCACTTGGTTAAAACGGTTTCTCTCCATCATAAAGGCATATTTCCCCCTTTTTTTGTGAATAAATGTTTCGTGGGGTGGTACCTTGAGACCATGGAAACGTCCTGTTCCCCAACAGTGGTTTTTAAATGCTCTGACAATCCTTGCCTGAAATTTTATATCAGTAATTGCAAAATGGTGACTTTTTTCAATCTGTCATCCTTTTTCTACCATTGTTAGCTGACCATTTTTCCCCCCTCCACTCCTCTTTTTTAATTTGACCACTGTGTACTTAAATTCTTTTTGTTTTTCATTCGGTGTGTTAAAATCCACTCTTATCACTATACCTGTTGATATTTAAATTGTCCCAGATTTGGCTAGTGCGAGCCCCTGAAAGCCAGCTCCCTTTCCCTGTCCGCTTGTCCCCATTCATTCTGGAGCACTTCTTTGCTTTCTGGCACACCAAGATATGCCAGTCTAACCTGGAACTTTCCCTGCCCTGGATCTGGACTCCACCATTTCTACAAAAAGCCCCTTGGTCTCTTTTCAATGGATAGTATTTAGAAACAACAATCTCCACATTAGGATGTTCCATAACAATTTTTTAAATTGCTAACCACCATTTTAAATTGCTTCATAATATGTCCACTGGGTGGTTGGACTACAACTTAAACTTTCTGTTCATTCTGGGTATTTTGGAGACAATCCTTTCACCATTCAAAATAATGCAGCAATGGAAAGGGGTGTGTGTGTGTGTGTGTGTGTGTGTGTGTGTGTGTGTGTGTGTGTTTTCAACTCAAATACATATATATTTGAGTTGAGAATGAGTGCCTGAGAATATATCCCAGAGTGGAATTACTAGGTAAAAGGGTAGAGACACTTTTCAGACTCCCTCTGCAAATTGGCTGATTGCCCTCCAGATAGCGCCAGCTTACCCACCCACCAAAAGTGAGTTCAGTTCCTGGTGCGCTCTCACCAGCAGTGTTAGAATTAAAAAGACAGATGAGGCACCTGAATGGTTCAGTCGGCTAAGCATCCAGCTCTTGGTTTTGGCTCAAGTCATGATCTCAGGGTCCTGGGATCAAGCCCCGTGTCAGGCTATACACTCAGTGCCGAGTCTGCTTGTCCCTCTCCCTCTGCTCTTCCCCTGCCCCAACACCAAATAAAAACAAATCTTTAAAAAAAAGAGAACAGTTCTAGAAGTCCAGCAGAGAGCATGGTGTCTCATTGGTGGAGCATTCGTTTCTTTGATTATTGGTCAGTTTGAGGATAGTCAGAACACTTCTCGTATTTATTATTTGTGTTTTCTAAAATCAGGTCATGTTAGCAGGAAGGCTCAGCACAAGAGGAACTAAGGCAACACTGTTGACGTTCCTGTCGCAGTTCAAAAGGCAGGGCAGGGAATCACGAATCACTGGGGGCAGTTTTTAGAATCAAAGTGGCTTTGAAGGAAAAGCTGCGAGCTAGGGAGGTGTGGCTCTAACAGAAGAAGGCTGAGGACACAGTGACAGCTCCCAGGCACCATGCTCCATGCTAAGGGATATATGTGAATGTCATTTGGTCCAACGGTTAACCTGACCAAGGTCTCAGAGCTGCCAGTAACGGAGCTGGGACCAGAACCAAGGCGACCCTGTCACCCACCACTCCATTGCCTTCCCACCATGACACTTTCTGTGGGTTTCGGGTACTTTCGCTTTTTGTTTTATTTATTTTTAAAAAAGATCTTAGAGTATGTGAGAAAGAGAGAGACTGTGAGGGAGAGCATACGAACAGAGGGAGGGGAGAGGGAGAGGGAAAAGCAGGCTTCCGGCAGAGCAGGGAGCCCTAAGCTGGGCTCCATCCCAGGACCCTGAGATCATGACCTGAGCCGAAGGCAGACTCTTAACCCGCTTGAGCCGCCCAGGTGCCCCCAGCCTTTTGTTTTCTTAATAAACAAATGTGGACTAAGGTGAAATAATGCTTGGGATTACTTTGGAGAAAGAAAAAACACGAGACAAGTTCAAGGTTAGAATAAACTGTGATCAAGACCATTCCTCCAACGAGTCGTGGAAGCGCGTGAGCCTGCAACTCAGACCTGGCTCTGCCAATCGCCCGCCAAGTCCCTGGTCCTCTCCGAGCCTCTGTCTCCTCATCCACCAAGTGGAGCCCCAGCTTCCACGGTGACGGCAGGGATCAGATGCGATGAGTGCGCAGCAGCGTCTGGTTCGGCCTGGCATGCGGCCAGCACCGGGTAAATGCGAGCTCCCATCCTCAGTCTCTCTGCCTGTTCACTGGGAAAATCCCGGAGGTGTGGAAGGAAGACCGGAGCAGTGTTGCCAGACCACCTGAGGGGAAGAGGGCATCTCTGCGAGCTCCTTTCCCCGCTCATCCTGCGTGGATTGCTGTTTCCTGCCAAGGCTTAATTAAATCCTGGAGCAGCGAGCACTGATAATTAACGGTGAGGCTCGTTAGGCGTGACTTTGGTTAATGTCTATGACTGTGGAAGATTCTAGTCACGGGCAATTAGTATTAACGTGTAATTAGGGTGCTCAGTTGGCAGGAAGTGGGTGAGCGGCTTGCCTGCTTGGGCAGCAGATGGAGGGCTGGAGCTTGCCCGGGCGTCGTGGGCCGGATGCAGGCCAGACGGGGACAGGAGTCCTGCGAGGGGCTGTGGCCCAGCTGCCCTGGGCCTGTGGAAGCCACTGGGCCGCTCGGGCCCTGAGCAGCTCTGCCTG
The DNA here is from genome assembly GCF_963455335.1 of Martes martes. Taxonomy (NCBI): domain Eukaryota; kingdom Metazoa; phylum Chordata; class Mammalia; order Carnivora; family Mustelidae; genus Martes; species Martes martes. The sequence continues at coordinate 133,769,684 of NC_137894.1, forward strand.
CAGCCGGCACCTTTCGGCTCAGGGAGTCAACATCAGACGCCTGGATGGGGCGTATTTGAACTTCGAATTACAATCAAACGGAAAAGCAGACTATTACAATTTTTACACTGTATTTATTTAAATTCTAAATAGGGAATACATTCATGTGGTTCTGCCAGCAAAATGCATGAAAAGACAAACTGGAAGTCTTCCTCCCCCTGCCTCCCCCCACCTCACTCCCTTCTGCTCAGTCCCCCACCCGTCCCCACCCAAGGGTGAGACAGGGAACTGCTAATACCAGCTTCTCTGAGTCCTTTCCAGAAGCTGTGTTCTGCACCTGTAAGCAAATCCAAACACACACTCGGTCTCCCACTGTAAATAAATGAATAAATAACACAGTCGATGGCACATACATGTTGACTTTTGAACAACAGGGGTTCGAACCGTGCGGGTCACTCACACGTGGCATTTTTTCAGTAAGTACAGCGCTGCAAATGTGTTTTATGATTCTCTAAACATTTTTTCCTCTAGCTTACTTTATGAGAAGAATACAGTAGATGACACACGGGACCTCCGAAATACGTGTTCGACTGTTCGTCGTCAGTGAGGCTCTGGTCAACAGTACGCTATCAGTAGTCAGGTGTGGTTGTGTTTGTTTTGTTTTGTTTTCTTACTTTTTCTTCTTAAATTTTTATTTATTTATTTGTGACCAGAGTCATGGTGCCCACTGGCTGCGGGAAATGTATCTAGCAGGAAGCGTACCCCGGAAGAAGAGGGCACCGAACTGGGAAGCCAGCCAGCAGTCGGTTCCCCCGGAAACCTCCGGGCCTGGGTAGAGATGAGAAAAGAATGAATTCTTGGTAAAGTGTGTCTGAGAGACAAGCATCTCTTGAATCATGAGCTCAAATGAAAGCCATGACCTGGCACGCATGGGTGGCTCAGTCGGTTAGGCAGCTGCCTGCGGCTCAGGTCATGATCCCAGGATCCTGGAATCGATTCCTGTGTCAGGCTCCTTGCTCAGCGGGGAGCCTGCTTCTCCCTCTGCCTGCTTCTCCCCCTGCTTGTGCTTATACTCTCTCTCTCTCTCTCTGACAAATAAATAAATAAAATCTTAAAAAAAAAAAAAGTTGTGACCTTTGGGAACCACTGACCAGATGATCCCTTTGGGCTCTTAAAAGAAATTTAAAACAAAAACAGAAAAGAGCAAGTGTTGACAAGGATGTGGAGAAATCGGAACAATTAATAACACAGTTCATAGGAAGGTCACCGGTGTGAAAACTATGGCAAACGGGACGGAGTTTCCGCCAGAAATTAAAAATACGATCCAGCAGTCCCACCTCGAGGCATGTACCCGGAGGAACTGAAAGCAGGGACTCAGACAGAAATTGTTCACATATTCATTGCTCTATATTCCTAGCAGCATTATTCACAACAGCTAAAAGGGGGCATCCACCCAAATGTACATCGTCAAATGAATGGACAAACGAAACACGGTGTATCCATACAAGGGAATATCATCCAGCCTTAAAAAGGAACAACATGAATGAATCTTGAGGACATGATGCTTAGTGAAATGAGCCAGGCACAAAATGACAAATACCGTTGATTCCACTTCTATGTGGCATCTAAGGTAATCAAACTCGCAGAAACATGGAGTGGGATGGTAGCTGCGGAACGGGGAACTATCGTTTCAGTGGTAGACTTCTAGATCCGCAAGATGAAAAGACTCTGGAGATTTTCTCACAATATCGAACATATACTTAACATTATCAAGCCGTATGCTTAAAAATCAAGATGATGAATTTTTTTTTTAAGATTTTATTTTTAAGTAATCTCTACACCCAACGTGGGGCTCGAACTTTCAACCTCGATTTCAGGAGTCGCACGCTCCAGCATGAGCCAGCAAGGTGTCCCCCATTTTTTTTTTTAAGATTTTATTTATTTATTTGACAGAGAGAGAGGGAACACAAGCAGGGGCAGTGGGAGAGGGAGAAGCAGGCTTTGAGCCGAGCAGGGAGCCCTACGCAGGACTCGATCCCGGGACCCAGGGATCATGCCCTGAGCCGAAGGCAGATACCTAACGACTGAGTCACCCAGGCGCCCCAGATGCCCCAAGTTTTATGTGTTTTTTAACCCACTGAGCCACCCAGGCATCCCTTATGTGTTTTTAAATCACAATTAAAATACATTTAAAAAAAGAAGGAAATCAGGACGTCTGGGTGGCTCAGTCATTAAGCATCGGGCTCCCTGCTCAGTGGGGAGCCTGCTTCTTCCTCTCCCTCTGCTGCTCTGCCTCCTTGTGCGCTCTCGCTTTCTCTGTCAAATAAATAAATAAAATCTTTAAAAAAAATAAAGAAGGAAATCTCTGGGATGTCTTTAAGATATTTGAACTCTCTGACTTAGCAACTCCACTTCTTAGCAAGTGGTGGGGGTACCTATACAATTATTTAAGCACCAACAGCTCAAGATAGACTTATTACCATCAGCATACAATTGAAAACCATCCCAGGGTTGAGAAACAGAGGCATGATTAAGAAACTGGGACATCATCCCCAGCCAAGGGAAAATACTGGAGACACTTCAAACCTGCCCCAAAGAAGACGCTTATAGACAGCTTGCAACATGGAGAGAGCTGAGTTCTAAGTAACGGGAAAAAAAGAAGAAAAATGTTACATACCATGCTATCTGAAACCCCAAAGCATGTCCGTACACACGCGCACACACGCGCACGTGCCCTGACAGAGGAGTGCGAACAGCGTGGTTTCCAGGCACAGGATGACATGGGGATTGTTTTTCCTCCTTCTCTCTTGGTTTTTCCCCATTTCTAAAAGTTAGCATACAATATTTTTTAATCATGAAAAAGTCCTCATTTGGGGATAAACAGCCTGGGGCGCATCCAGACAACAGAATAGAATTCGGGGCTGAAGACAAATGAGCTGTCGAGCCACCAGATCCCTTAAACGTGTGAGCTGAGCGCCAGAAGTCACTCTGAAAAAGTGGCACACTGAGCAACGGCGACTACAGGCTATTCCGGAAAAGGCAAAATTCTAGGGATGGTGAAAAGACCCGCGGTTGCCAGGGGTTAGGGGAGACGAGGCGGATGACCAGGTGGGGCCCAGGCGAGGTTTAGGGCGGGGAAACTCTTCTCTGTGATGTGTCATGGTGGTGACAGGTCCTTCCACATTTGCCCAAACGCACGGGATGTGTGTGAACCCCAGGAAGGATTCACCCGCAGACACGAGCCCTATGGGAGCCGGGGCAGGGCAGGGGGGAGGTGCGGCCACTGCTTGGTGGGCACAGACTTTCAGCCTGGGAGACGGATGCTGGTGGTCGGGGGAGGGGCAGCCGCGTGAAAAGTCCTTTGAGCCTCTTCTCTGCGCACCTAAAAACGTTTAAAATGCTAAATTCTAGGTGACCTGTGTTTTACCACCACGACCAGAGAAGAAACCGTAAACTGTGGGCTTCGGGTACAAATAAGGTCACCACAGTGGCTCGTGGACTGTACCGAATGGGCCGCCCTGACGTGAAACGGTCCTGGGGGAGACTCGGGGGGAGGGTGGGAGCCCCTGTTCGGTCTCCTCAGCTCTCTACAAATGAAAACGGCTCTAAAGAATGAAGTGTTCATTTATTTTAAAAGGCCTCACTTTGCTTTTCATGAAAACCAGGGCCTGGGGTTTGTCAACGACCATCTTGCGAGCAGCACAGTCCACGGGCAGATCTGGGCAGGCTCTGGCGCTGGGGGAGAGGTCAGCTCTGACTCCTGCCTTGGTGCATGAGGGTCCCTGGCTGTCAGGCATGGGGGGGTAGGCCCAGATGCAATGAAAGCCAGCCCCCCTGCCCCTCGGACTCAAGCTTCTGGACCTCAGGCTCCGCATCCCCAAGGGGGCAATGACCTTCATCTTCTCCCCACCCCTGCCAAAGCTCCCCAGGTCCGTGACAGACATGGAGGGGCGCTGACGGCATCACGCTGTGCTACACACCACACATAGCCTCACCTGCCCCCCAGGGGAGGCCCCAGGAGCCGCCGAGAGCTCCAATGACCTGCCTGTTGTCACAGCCCCTCCTACCTCGGGGGCGACCGGGCTTTGGGAATACGGATGCCCTGGGAGGTTTGGATGTCGTCATTTCCGTAACTTGGACCCTTTTCCCAGAGAGAGCCTGTCTCCGAGGGCCCTGAGAAGAAGGCGGCTTTTTTCCAGTTTGTAGTTACTATTTTATTTATTTATTTATTTATTTTTTTTTAAAGGATTTTTTTTTTTTTTAAGATTTTATTTATTTATTTGACAGAGAGAGATCACAAGTAGGCAGAGAGGCAGGCAGAGAGAGAGAGAGAGGGAAGCAGGCTCCCTGCTGAGCAAAGAGCCCGATGCGGGACTCGATCCCAGGACCCTGGGATCATGACCTGGGCCGGAAGGCAGACGCTTCACCGACCGAGCCACCCAGGTGCCCCGTATCTACTGGTCTAAATAATTGTATTTATTGTTTGGAATTATTCACAGTACTTTTTAAATAATTGCTTATATTTTTTTAAATAAATTTACTGGAAAACTGATCAACGCTCGATGTAGATCATTTAGACCGTACAGAGAGAAAGAGGAAAAGGAAGATGGCCTGTATTTACACCACCTGGAAACACCATTACGGAATTTTGAAGTCCCGCCTCCCGCCCCTTTTACCATAGCTCTTAATTCATCCACTAACCTCTGCCCACCACTCACTGGGTCGGGCATGGTCCCAGGCACGGGGACTACGGTAGTAAGTATGGCTCGATTCCTGACCTCGAGGAGCTTTACACGGAGACACACGCCCAGACGCTCACACACTCACACTCACGCACTCACACTCACACACACTCAGAGTTCGGTTTGGTTTTGACTATTATTCAACACAATGGTCCCACTGAACATAATGTCCTAGAATCTTTTTTTTTTTCTTAAGTTTTTTAAAATTTATTTATTTGAGAGAGAGCGAGACAGAGTGAGAGAGAGCATGAGAGGTGAGAAGGTCAGAGGGAGAAGCGGACCCCCCCGTGGAGCTGGGCTCCCGGTGCGGGACTCGATCGCAGCACTCTGGGATCATGACCTGAGCCGAAGGCAGACACTTAACCGACTGAGCCACCCAGGCGCCCCCTTGGAACCTTTTTTCCCCACTTAGTGTATTCCACACGCCTCTCCGTGTGATTATATCCTGATCCACAGAATCGTCTAAATGACTACGCAGCGTTCCCTTCCGTGAATGTTCACCATTTACTGAACCAACCTATGGTTGAACACTTAGGGCACCAGTGAAAATATTTGTAGCTTGATCTTCATACACAGGTGTGCTTATGTTTTGGGGCTTACTACCTGGAAGCAGAAGGTCTGGGTCAAATTTTGTGCTCTTTTTGCTTAATCCTTCAGATTCCGTATGTGGTTTTCTCTCCCTGGGGCAGGACAAGAGTTTTCTGGCCCCACTCCCTGCAGCACTGAACATTCATGGTAACTTTTTTTTTCACATTTTTAAGAAAAACTTTTTGGTATACAGGCTTTCCCTCCCACCCCCCACTATCTGAAAGTGGGGTCTGACTATGCAACCTTTCGTTAAGTCGAAATGACATAAAGCAGAGAAACAATTACCATTAATTTTTGGAGGCTCTGCGATCCGTCCGGAGTCTGCTTGGAATTCTCTCCCTCTCCCTCCCCGCGCCCCACCACTCGCTCTCTCCCTCTCTCTAAAATAAATAAATAAATCTTTTTTTTTTAAAAATCAGCAATTTAGCTCTGATACAATCCTATGTTCTAACTCATATTCACAATTTACCCACCATTTCAATAATGTCCTATGCAGTAGCGTGTGCCCCCCAACCCCAACTCCGGGATCCAAATGCAAGATCGCACAGTGGGTTTGGCCAGCCTGACAGGCCCCGGTGATATCCTGTCATGATTTTCATCTCTGATTTCTGGCAAAGCGCGTGCTTCTTCCCGTGGGCATGGGTCACTCACGTATCCCTGGCTATTGGGCCTCGGGGCCTCCCTCTCTCGTAGATTCAGAGCAGCCGCACCGCAGGAAATAGACCTGATCTTTCATAGACAGACCCTGGCCTGGAAAAGGGGTGACCCGCTGCCCCCTGGCCCCTCCCGGGCCCAGTCTCCCCACGCCTCCGATCAGCCTTTTGGCCAGGGTTTTGAAATAGTGCAGTTGTCTGATCCAAGCGAGGACACCCGTCCATCCTTTCAAACTCTAGGGAGAATGAATGCGATTCCTGTTTGAGTTTTGGTCTGACATTTCCTGCGGGATCTGACCCTCGGCCAGCTCCGGCTCTGTTTCCGAGAGGCCACCTGCTGAGTGTCAGTGGCCCCTGGGGGCTGTTGATCAGTGTCTGCTGTGGTGGGTTCCTGGCATCCGAGGCCAGGCCTTGTCCCCAGAGAACCCGGGGGGTGGTGGGGGCGTGGGGGGGGTGTGCACAATGGAAAGCCCCCAGGGCATGCTGCCAGGTTGGACCCACACTGGGCTTCTCCCAGCTAACCTGACGAGCCCCACAGGCCGCAGCCAAGACTGTTTACACGCTGGAGAGCCAGCAAATACCAAGTTTCAGAGCCGCCGAGACGCCGACAAGGAAACCACATTCACCTCTCGTGTCATTTTGTGTGTGGATTTTATCCATCAGTCCTCATTCTTCTGTGCACTCATAAAAAGGAAACTGTAGGAAAAAAAATATTCTTCAATACTCAAGGTCTGACTCTAAATCACGTATTTTTTCCTTCTCTTGGGTCTTCATTTTTCCTAATGAGGGAAAATTGAAATACCTAAAGTTAGAGGAAATAGGATAATGAATCCCCGGGTAGTTAGTGGCATGTCTGGGCTCCCCACACCCCTCCTGGATTAGTATAGACTTCACGCATCCTAGAATTTCCTCTGTAAACACGTCAGTCTGTGTCTGCAGAAGACGAGGTCCCTTTGTTTTTCACATCGTCTTAATATCACACCTAAAACATAACAATGATCTCTTAATATCATGAAAATGTCTAGTTAATGTTTAAAGGCTCTTTTTTTCTATAGCTGGCTGGTTCAAATCAGGACCCAAAGCGGGGCGGGGGCGGGGTGGGGGGGGGACGCTTTGCATTTGGTCAATGTGTTTGTGGGTTTTTTGTTTTTAAGATTTTATTTATTTGACACAGAGAGAGAGACAGCAAGAGAGGGAACACAAGCAGGGGGAGTGGGAGTGGGAGAGGGAGAAGCAGGCCTCCTGCCCAGCAAGGAGCCCAGTGCGGGGCTCCATCCCTGCGATCATGACCTGAGCTGACGTCAGGCCGCTGCCTAACGACTGAGCCACCCAGGCATCCCAGGCTGATGTGTCTTTAAATCCCTGTATCAGGTGTCCCTTTTTCCCCCCCGCAATTCATTTGGGGAAGAAACTGGGTCATGTCCTGCAGAGCTTCCGCGTTATGCCTCTGTCTGACGGCATTTTTGGACCGTCTTCCTGTGTTCCTCCGTCCCCTGTCCCCTGGGTTTCCCGCAACCTGGTGGTTAGACGTAAAGGTGTTCGACAATCAAAGACAGGCTGTTTCCAAGATGCCTCTCTCGGTCCCTATGAATTGCCCTTAAAGAGGTATTTAGAAAGGGTTAGAAATGATGAAAGAGATTGGGACAATACAGCCCCAACTCTCTTCCTGACCGGCTGCCGCCAGGTAAGCAGTCTGGGCTGGGACCCAGGCCTCTCTGGGCTTCAGCAGGGGAGCCCGACCTAGGGTCTCAGGCCTTCTCTGCGGTGCTGACTTTCTGGAATCAGGCCTCGAGGGGGCATCTCTGGTTGGCAGTGAGGAACTCAGCCCTTTCTCTGACCTGGGAACTGAAGGCAGCTGGTTCCCCTGATACCGGGACACCCCTGCTCCCCAAGCAGCGCTGTCGGACCCTGCAGGGGACGCCCACGGGTGGGGGCTGGGCAGCTGGCCGGTTTGGTTCGCAGATTTCCGAAGGTGATTAGATCCACCTGCCTGCCTCGGGGTGACCTCAGCCGGAACGTTTGCTCCCAAGGCCCCTTGGGGCACGCTGGCTGCTTGCTTTGATGACTTCAGAGACGACTCCAGCAGATCTCCTCCTGCACGTTCCTGGCTCCAACATAGACTGATAATGGTTTTATTCCTTTCTTCTCTCCGCCTGCCTCTTCCCGTCTCTCTTTGTTCTTTGCCCCTCCTCCTTAATTATCAGCCTAGCGCAATAACCGATCTCAGTGCACTAGAGGGAGCTGCTCTTTAACAGAAGCTGCCGGACGGCCCGCGCAGGGGAGAGCCGCCCCAGGCCCTTAGGGAAGGGCTGGGTTATGGCAGAGCCTTAAACACAGCCGGGGCTCCGGAGGTCTGGGTTCGAGCCCTGCTCAGCCACCACCGGCTGCAGACCGAGCTCCTTCTCTGCACGTGGTCCTAAATCCCCACCCTGGCTCTTAGTTTCGGGGAAAGGAGCAAATTCCCCTCCCTCTGTGAGCTTCCCTCCCCAGCAAAACAACACAGACAACCCTGCCTGCAGGGTTAAGTAAGATAGTGCGCTTAGCGCAGAGCCCAGTGCATAGTAAACACTCGATGGTATTATTATTTATCAATAAGAGTTCGGCCCAGGGAACTGCGCTATCCCCTCTCAGGTCTGAGAGGTTGCAGAAGAAATTTTCATCAGATAAATTGGTAAACACGGTCACGTGCAAACAAATAACTCACCTTTGGAAATGACTGTGGAGAGTACTGATTTTTGTGTGTGTTTTTTTAAAGATTTTATTTCTTTGTTTGACACAGAGAGAGAGATCCCAAGTAGGCAGAGAGGCAGGCAGAGAGAGAGGAGGAAGCAGGCCCCCTGCTGAGCAGAGAGCCCGATGCAGGACCCTGAGATCATGACCTGAGCCGAAGGCAGAGGCTTTAGCCCACTGAGCCACCCAGGCGCCCTGAGAGTACTGGTTTTATGGGAAAATGCATTTTGCGGATATGGTGAAGCTGAAGATTGAGATGGGGAGATCAACTGGGGTTATTGGGACGGGCCCAGTGTAATCACCAGGGTCCTTATAAGGGGAAAGAAGAAGGGTGAGAAAAGCGATGGGAAAACACCGATGGGAATGACGCGCCCAAGAGCCAAGGAACCCGGGGGGCCTCTGGAAGCTGGAAAGGGCAGGAGAGAAATGCGAGAACACGGCCCCAGACCAGGAGACACCTTGATTTTAGCCCAGTGAGACTCCCGAGTACTCCTACCCCCCAGCTGGTCCAATAATACATGCTCATTGACTGGAGCCAGGAAGCCTGTGCCAATCTGTTATAGCAGCAAGAGGAAAATAGTACAGACCTAGCATGGAGGGGAAACACGACGATGGTGGGGGAAAAAAGGAGAAATTCTGTGCCCTGATGACAAGGGAGTTCCTCTGAATTCCCTACGTCCAGATTTCTATTGCCTGAGAGGGAAATTTCTCTCATTTAAGACATTATTTTTCCACCCACTTTAATTCATAAGCTTCATACTTGATACAGTGACAGAGATCACTTCATTTTAATCTTGATTTTCATGGGAATTCCTTTCATGTTCCATCGTAAAATGTGATACGAGCATAGAAGCTGAGATACCTACTCCTGTCGTGTTAAGGCAATCTCCTTCTCGTTCTAAAACAAAGGCTTGAATTTCACTAAAGGCTTTTGGAGTATCTCCTGAGAGATTGGATGCTTTTGCCCACATGATTTATATAATACTTGCTACACTTTATTGGAATACTTCCATCATTAGGATAAATCCCACTAGGTTATGTCAGATTACTCTCTTAATATACAGTTGAATCCTAACTGCTGAGAAAGGTAGAGATTTATTCCAGACATCCATGTGCTGAACTCAAAATCAGGTCTCTATTACAAAGGGAAGGACCGTGAATGAGTATAGCTCTCTGTATTCATGAGCTGTCTATAGATTTTGCTCTACCTCAGATGTTATCCAGGATTTTGTTGGCTTTGTAAAATAAATTAGGTAGCTTTCTACATTTTTCTATGTCCCCCAGAAGAATATATATGTTCTTGGGATTATTTGCCCTTTGACAGTTTGAAAGAATTCATCCATTAAAACCTCTGAGATGAAAACCTTTCTGTTATCTTTGCCAGTTCCTTTCTTGGCCATCGTTTCACTCGGTCTTTGATTTCTTGAGTGGAAAGAGTTGGGTTGAGACTCCTGGGTGGCTCAGTGGGTTGAAGCCTCTGCCTTCGGCTCAGGTCATGATCCCAGGGTCCTAGTATTGGGCCCCGCATCGGGTTCTCTGCTCAGCAGGGAGCCTGCCTCCCCACCTCTCTCTGTCTGCCTCTCTGCCTACTTGTGATCTCTGTCTGTCAAATAAATAAATAAAATCTTTAAAAGAAAAAAAAAAGAAAGAAAGAGTTGGGCTTAGAGCCCTGAACTTGGGTTTTGTCACTTACTGGCTGTGTCTGTTCATTCATTAATCCATTACACATCCATCCACGCCCGAACTGCCTGTTACCACGAACTAATGCCAATCACTGCGCCGAGCCTGGAGATAAAACAGTGGGCGAATCAGACAGGGTCCCTGTCTTCCAGGCCCTCACATCCTCCAGGAGAAGAGAGACTGCAAACAGGCAAACAAACAAGAAAATGAGACGCAGGCGGTGTTCTGTAGGGAAGAAAGACAGAAGGGCTGAGACTGTGCAGATGGGGAAAGACTCCCTCCGATGGGTGGTTGAAGATGGCTTCTGGGGCAGACGTTGTGCCCAGATGCCCTCAGCTCCCACCACGTGGTTCTGTGGTCGGTCCTCCAACTCTGCTCTCCTTCTCAGGCTTCACGCACACAGCCCTTCCTAGAAGTTTCTAGAGAAAACTTCCCTGGGGCCACTGGAGGAGGAAGTATCTGGGTTTTAGGTCCCCCCACCCAGGGGCTGGAGACTCCTGGTCACTGACTGACCTGCAGGAGTACAAAAGCCAGACCCCTTGCTTAGAATCAAGGAAAACTCCAAGCTGTGATTTACTCTCCAGGACCCCCAGCTGAGAGGTTAGGGGGATCAGACCGGGGAGCACATGCTCGCTTGGCACGTCCCCTCGGCCTAGCCTGCTTTCCCGACTCCCTTCAGCCTTGTTTCCCCACGCCAGCACTTCCTTAATCAACCCCTCACCCACGTCTCCCCACTCAGGGTTTGGCTTTGCATGAAGCTGACCTCGGAAGCCTCTACGAGGGGATAATCCTGAAGCTGACATCTAAAATGTGAGAAGTGGCCAGTTATGAGAAGAGCTAGAGAGGGCCGGGGCGAGGGGCTCAGTTTGGGGGAAGAGGGAAGAAGAGCCTAGGCAAAGGCCCTGAGGTAGAAAGAGGCTTGCTACATTTGAAAGTGCGTATTTTGTTAGGGAAATGGTGAGCGCGTCTTTCAGGTGGGAAGGAAGACAAGACAGCGTGGAACAGGAAAGGGTTTTGAATGTTCTATCAACGTCCTTAGATTTTTTGCTGCGGAGAGTGCGCCGCGAGGAAGGACTCTGTGCAGAGGAGAGGCAGGGTGAGGGCTGTGCGCTAGGCTGTGAACCAAGGAGGTGAGTTCTAGAGTAATCTGGCAGAAAGGCAGATTTGGTGCCTCCCTGGTCCCTGACGCTTCTCCACCATTTGAAGCCCCAGGGAAAGGCTCCAGGACTGCGCTGGATGACGGGAGTCGTTGCGCTTTTCAAGCAGAGAAGAGATTTGGCCAGATCTGTTCTCTAGAAAGACTTCTCAGGCAATGATGTGGCGGAGAAATAGAGGACATCAAGATTAGGGACTGAGCGATCATAGGGGTGGGGCAGGGCAGCAGTGATCCGGGTAGAGTTATGTGGGCTTGAACTTAGTGGCTGCAGGGTGCGGGAAGGAGACAGCGGCAGAGATTAGAAGATAAAATGGAAAAAGACTCAGGAAGCCGAGTACTCTAATGGAAAAAAAAATTTTTTTAAGATTTTTTTTTAAATTTATTTGACACAGAGAGAGAGAGATCACAAGTAGGCAGAGAGGCAGGCAGGTGGGTGGGGGGGGAGCAGGCCCCCTGCCGAGCAGAGAACCCGATGCGGGGCTCCATCCCAGGACCCTGGGATCATGACCTGAGCCGAAGGCAAAGGCTTAACCCACTGAGCCACCCAGGCGCCCCTCTAATGGAAATTTTTTTTAATTCACAAAAGCAATCTGCGAAGATATTATGAAGAAATGATTCAAGTTTAGGACTTGAACCCCGGTGAGGGAGTCCATCTGTCTGGGCGGTGGGTTCAGCGGCTGTGAGATGAGGTGTGCCTGGACCCGCGGGACCCTTGGGAGGAAGAGATGAGGAAAAAGACTTGCCCAAGTTTCCACTCTCTCTTCTCTTTCAGATGAAAGGGCCGACCCAGAGAGATTCTCAGAGCTGCCTTTCAGCGCGAGGGACATTCTGCAGTTCACATCACCCTACAGACCCGGGAGCAGAGAGCCGGAAAGCCATGTGTCTGAGGAAGTGTGCTTTCCAAGTAAGCAGAGCGGGTTGCAGGCGAAGGCGTTAAGTGGTTTCTGAATGGCTGCAGCGTGATTAAATTCACCACTTAAGCAAATTGCTTTCTATTGCTTGATCGGATGCAATTGCAGGGAGATAAAGGGTCTTAATGTGAAAAGCTTGGCTGGTCTGTATGACTAATAAATTATCTGTTCCCTCCCACTGTGGAGCCTCCTGCTTCCTGGCCCCCAGCCTGCTGTCCTATCCCCTGACTGTTCCCTGGGCGGAGATCACTGGTGTCACGGGTCACCATGAAGATGGCCAGCATCATGTCCTCACTACATGAGGTCTTGGCCCTGGCATTTCCCCCCTTGGTATTTTCTCCCTACAGTGGATGATGGTCGGTCTAGTCTCAGGAAAGAGACAGCATTGGGGCCGTGAAAAGAACAGTCACTCAAATCTTGGGTCCTGAGGCCAGATCCCCCATTTACCAGTGAGATACCTCTAGCGAGATATTCATCGACAGAGCTCCAGATCCTAAGTACTGATGTGCACCAAGTGCTGGGTGCTTTCCCACACTCTCTCTACTCCCCCTTCCTCAACCCTGTCAGCAGCCCCAGGAGAAGAGATGTCTTGTTGATCTCTGTGTCCCCAACTGCAAGCCCAGGGCCTGGCACATAGCGGACCCCCAGGAGACAATCTGTGCAGAATGATGGATGTATGGAAGGATGGACAGTTGGGAAACAGTTGGGAAAAATGATTTGGGAAGTGAATGAATAAAAGGATGGGGGATAAGTAGATGCAGAGAAGGAGGGAAGAGCTGGCAGATGGAAAGAAGAAAGGACAGAGGGATTCAGAATGAAAGGATAGGTAGATAATGGCTAGAAAGATGAGTGAAGGTTGGTTGGAAGGATAGAAGGATGGAAGGAAGAATGGATGGGTGGATAGAAGGAAGGATAAATGCACAGAAGGATGAGTGATGGTTATAAGGATGGGGGGACGGATGGATGAATGGAGGAGTGGAAGGATGCAGGGATTGAAAGACGGCTGGATGCCTTGCTGACTGCTCCTCCCAGGGAGGTGCCAGTGTCTGAAAGGTTAGTCCAAACTGTTTTGTCCAAGCCCATCCAGTTTGAGCCTAGAAGTGACTTGGGATTCCAAAACGTAAGTATCTCTTATCTTCACCTGTAAAGTAATGAGTTAGACTAGCTGATCTCAGTGGTCTTCATTTTAGTTCCTGCTCTTTGGGATATTAATTCTTTTTTTTCTTTTTTTAGAAAGAGAGAGCATGTGCAATCATAAACGGCTGGGGGGGTGTGTGGAAGGGCAGAGGGAGAGGGAGAAAGAATCCTAAGCTGGCTCCACACCCAGAGCCCCACACAGGGCTCAATCTCATGACACTGAGATCATGACTTGAGCCAAAATCAAGAGTCAGACACTTAACTGACTGAGCTACCCAGGCGCCCCGGGATATTAATTCTTAAGAGTGAGGGGGAAATGACAATCGTCAATATTTATAGTTTAGAGAACATTCACTCACAAACATCATTTCATACAATCATGCCAGACTGGAGTGACCACTGATGAGCTCTTGGTACTTCTGCTTCCTCATCTAAAAGACTATTCATTCAAACACATTTATAAGGAGCCTACTGTGTGCTGAGTCCAGTTCTAGGCACCGAAGATGCAGAAAGGAGCAAAGACTCCAACCTTTTATTGTCGTGAAGCTAGTATTCTAATGGAGGGAGACAACAATATATAAACAGATGAGTAAGTTATAAAGTGTGACAGCTGTGGTCAGTGCTATTGGGAACAATGATGCAGGGAAGGTGCAGGGAGGGCTGTCAGTGGGGCTGGAGCTTCAGTTTTAAGGGTTACCAGGACAGGCCTCACTAAGAAAGTGACATTTGAGTCAAGACCTAAAGAGGTGAAGAAATGAGCATGATGGGTATCTAGGAACATGGCATTCCAGGCAGAAGGAACAGTTTAAGTGCAAATTCTGTGATCAGAAGTGAACCTAACATGTTCTGGGAGTTGTATGGAGGCAGCAAGGAAAATCTAGAAGGAGGAGGTCGGAAAAGTCATGGGGTGGGGAAGGCAACAGATTACACAGGGCCTTGAGGGCCATTGTGAGGACCTCAGCTTTTTTTTTTTTAAAGATTTTATTTATTTATTTGACAGAGAGAGATCACAAGTAGACAGAGAGGCAGGCAGAGAGAGAGAGAGGGAAGCAGCCTCCCCACCGAGCAGAGAGCCCGATGCGGGACTCGATCCCAGGACCCCAAGATCATGACCTGAGCCAAAGGCAGAGGCTTAACCCACTGAGCCACCCAGGCACCCAGGACCTCAGCTTTGAAGGAGGTAAGAGGTCACTGGAAGGTTTTGTATAGAGAAATGACAGGCTCTGATTTAGGTTTTAAGAGAATCACTTTGGCTGTTGGGTTGAGAATAGATAGGAAGGGTTAAGGTCTATAGTGGGAGGAAGGGTCACAAGGCCAGGGTCGTCGGGGCTGGCTTGAGTCAGAGCAGCTGTGGAGAAGGTAAGACATCGTGGCTGGGTTCCAAATACGTTCTGAAGGTAGAGCCAATGGGATTCCGGCAAGTTGGATGTAGGTGAGAGAAGAGGAGAAAAAGAAGTCAAGGTGGATGGATGGAGGATGGGATTGAGGAGGGTTTTTTGTTTTTGTTTTTGTTTTTGAGGTTTCGTTTTCAAGATGGGAGAAATTATATGTTCATATATTGAAAGGATAATATGTTCATTATCCCTCCTTCCACCCATTCACCTACTCATCCATGCACTCACATACCCACCCACCATCCACCCACCCACCCACCAACCATCCATCCACCCACTCATCCATCAGTCCATCCACTGACCTACCCATTCATCCACCCAACCATCCATCCATCATCCATCCATCCACCCACCCATCTATCCATCCATTCAACCATCCATCCATCCACCCACCCACCCATCTATCCATCCATTCAACCATCCATCCATCCACCCACCCACCCATCTATCCATCCATTCAACCATCCATCCATCCACCCACCCATCCATCCACCCACCCATCTATCCATCCATTCAACCATCCATCCATCCATCCATCCTCCCCCTCCCTCTTGCACCAACTTGTCCATCCCACCAGCACTTCCTGAGGGTCCCCATATACTGACCCAGAGCTGAGACCTGGAACAGAAAAGCCATCTGATCTCAAGTGCCCACAAGCTAATAACAGGACCCAGACAAGTCAATATCAGTAGTGGTGGGGTGGAACATGTGCTGTGACTGGGAATGTACAAACAAGTATGGGAGCAAACAATATGCAATGTCTACAGAATTTAGGAAGACTTCCTCGGGGACTTCGGTATCTTGGATGGGTCTTAAAGGAAAAATAGGAGTCTGCCTTGTAGACAAAGGAAGGGTGGCACATGGCGAGGGAGGGAGGAATCTTAGGCAAAGGCAAAGATGCATGGGAGTGGGGAGAGCTTGGACTGGAACCAGGTTTATAGGATCTGCATCCCTTCTTTGCTGACGGGAGGAAGCCAGGGAAAGCTGTTGGCAAGAGGGTGACATGATCAAACATGGCTTTTAGGAAGAGGGGGTAGCCTGGAGGACGGGTTCAGGTGTGCAGAGGAGGGCATGATCTGCGTCCAGAAGGTGTTGAATCGTGGGTATAAATGAGAACATCCAGAAGGGTATAGAGTGTGAAGCTAAGAGGGAGCCTGAGAGGACACCAGCCTGGAGGGAGGGTGAAAAAGAGGAGGGGTCCCAGGAGGTGGGTCCTTCTGCTGCCCCTGCCCCTGGTCCACCTAGTCCCAGCCTGATGTTCCACGTTCTGCCTCTCCCTCCCTCGCAGTGAGCTGGCACAATCTTTCCCACCTCCTAGAACGTAGAAGGCACCTTGTCCAGCCACTCCATCACAGGGGGTTCCCTCCTCAGCATCCAGCATCCGCCTGAACAGCCCCAGAGATCAGAGAGGGGAGCTCACTACTCGGGAGGACTCTTGTTGCCCCTAGGGAAGCACAGGTCTCCTTCCTTCCTCCTGCTCTCCTTCTGGGCCCCAGCCTGGCCCCAGCCTGGCCCCAGCTCCCAGAGTTGGAGTTCTCCATTTGGAAAAAGAAATGATCTCCATGTTTTTGCAAATTGAAAAAGTAACCCACGCTGGTTTTATTTTTTAAATCAAATAATATAGAAAGATAAAAAGAAAATTAAAATGACTTACAATCCCATTCCCCTAGAGAAAATCATTATTTACATTTTGCTCTGCGTCCTTCCAGAATGCTTTCATGGATGGGCACATGTGTGCGCCCACACGCACTTTTTTGTTCAATAAAAATGACAACGCACCGCACACTATTCTGGAACCAGCTCACTGTTTCTCGCTTACATTGTGAGAATGTTTCCCTGTTGGCGCACCAAGATCCCCATCACTGTTTTTTATTAGCTGAGGAATATTCTGGGGTGAGAAGGGGCCTTAATTGAATCACACCCTCTGACAGACGTTGAGGTTAACCCCCCCAAACGCTTTTCTTATTATAAATGATGCTCTGTGTACATTCCGTATTCATAAATCTCCAGGCAATAAAATTGGACTGTTTGAACTTGTGGGTTAATATGGCCCTCTGGCTCACGTCATGAAGGAAATTGATTTTTATTTCCAAAGTCAATGGCGATGAAATGAACAATGGTTGCCAGGCAACCTGTGAGCGGCGGAATCAGAGTGGGGGCCAGAGCAGACAGCAGCCTCCACCCCTACCCCAGGAACCCAGAGCCACTCGGGCCCTGGGTCTAGCTAATGAGCACCACCCAACCACCCAACCCCGAGCTGCCCCCAAAGACCCTAGCCTGAGCAACAGCCCCCATCCTAATCTGTTCTGAGGACAGAGGCCCCCTGGTTTCCTCCAGCCCAGCCACCTGCCCTGAGTGCCCAAAAAATGGAAACCAAGGACTCAGCCTTTCTAGGATTCCCTTCCGAAGCTCCTCCAGGTGGTCAGCAAGAATTTGCTGGAAAGGTCCCCGGTGTCAGGCTACAATGGGCAAGGCAGCAGAGGTGCACAGAGTAGCCCAGACCCCGGCCCGAGATGAATCTCGCGCATTCTTGAGCAAGAGGCTTAGGAATTTGGGAGTGTTACCTTGTAGAGTGTATCTATAATGTATTTGGGACCCGTACAACTAGTTCTAGTGTATCAAGAGGGCAGGTGTGTGGAAGGTCAGAGTGTACGGGGGGCAGGTGGAGCTTGAAAAGGGTCCCGCCTGCCCTCTCCATCCCACGGCTTGGGAATCCGGTACAGCTTCCCCGGGGAGGGGCTTGCCTTCCACCAGGAGGAGTCATTGAAGAATTTTGGGCTAAAGAGAACAGAAAAAAAAAAAATCTATAATTTAGCACTTTTGCCTCCACAGAGTAGAAGGACTGTTGGTGGGCCAGGAGCCCTGGCACCTGTCACAAAGAGGGACTCGAGGGCCTGCATGGGCTCTGGAGGGGCGCAGGAAAGAGCAGAGGGAGCCAGGAGCCAGCAGGGATGTAGCAGGCAGCACATGGTGGGATGGGAACACCGAGGGAAGAGACAAGGACCCCCCCCCAAATCCCGCAACCCCTGGGTGTGTGCAGGAGAGGAGAGGAAGCCCGTCAGCAGAACCCCCTCACTGAGTTCCCATCTGCCTCCCTGCTATGCAGGATTCTAATTCCCTGTCCTTCTTCTCATGGACATAAGCTTAACAACCATCTGTCCAAGGAAGTCACCTCGGTGTCAGGTGTGTGCGGGGACTTTCACACTCCTCTTCTCATTTAACTAGAAGCAGGCACTCTTACTCTCTCCATTTTACAGATGCAGAAACTGAGGATCAGAATATGCGTTTCTGCTAACCACACACATCCACTAGTGTCCGAGCCAAGACTTGAGCCTGTTTGCTCCACAGTCCCCTTTCCCTCCTACACCAATTTTTAAAAACGAGATTTTAAAAACAGCCCTGGGTCCTGCACCTTTGCTGATAGGCATAGCTCTGGGTTAGAAGGAGTAACTCTGGCCCATGTCCCATCGCATGTGACTCCAACCCCACCCCTCTGGTCTGACACCTGTCATCACTCAGGACACCTCCGCAAGATAAGAAAATCGAAGAACTCACCACAGTTACATCAGCAAACCTTCTGCTCTCCAGGGATGCAGAAGAGAAGCAGATGAGCCCATCGCCATGGTGTGGCTTGGCTGGTGGGCCATAGGGCACCTCCTCTCAGGGTCCTGCTGGCCCCTCCCTCTGGGTGAGGAGTTGAGGCAGCCCCCCATGGCACTGGGAGAGATGGCGTTACCTCCCTCTGAAGGAGACTGACTCATGCAGCGTAGGGGGGGGGGGGTGAGCCTTTCTCTCCTGGGTGGCAGGCCTGCTAGGCCTTAGGACCAGCCACAGGTGGCCCAGGTGTGCACCCTTCAAGGTAGCCTCCCAAACCCTTGCCCATCAGCATTCACACCCTTGTGTAGCCCTCCCTGCGCTACATGAGGCTGACCTCAGTGGCCTATAGGATATCACAGAAGTGACAGTGAGTGAGTTCTGAGGTCAGATCATAAAAGATATAATTTCAACCTGGCATGGTGTTGGATCGTGCCCTCTGGGGGAAGCCAGCAGCTGTGCGGTGAGGACACTCACACAGCCCTGTGGAGAAGCCCGTGGAGTAAGGCACTGAGACCTCTTGCCAACAGCCCCCACTAGTTTTCCACGAGTGTGAGCGAGCCACCTTGGAGGGCGACCATCCATGCCACTCAAGCCTTTGGAGGAGGCTGCGGCCCCGGTTGTGTCTGGCCCGCCCGCTCCCAAGACCGCCTGAGCCAAAACCACAGAGCTTCCATCCAGACCTCCTCACTCTCAGAAACCGGGGGATAATAAACATCTGTGGTTGTTTTCAGCCTCTACGTTTTTTTTTTTTTTTTTTTTTTTTTTTTTTCAGCCTCTACGTTTAAGGTAATTCGTTACTCAGTTATAAATAACTAATACTAACAGAATGCCCCCAGGGAGACTCGGGTAGCTCGAGGACTATCAGTGCCTGAGTGATTCTGGAAAAATCTTTAAAACCAACAAAGCTCTCCCATTATGACTCAAGAATGACACCCCAAGAGACATCAGCCTTAGGGAATGTATTAGTGAGAATTCTGTTGCGAAAGACAGAAACTCAACTCGTGAGCTGAAGCCAATGAAAGGGAGGACTTAGCCTATGATTAGGTCATGTGACTTGGAAAGTCATGTGACTTGGAAAGAGGGGGTGGAGTTGGCTGTTGGCATGGGACGATTGGGGTTTACCTAATCCCAGGCCCCCAATGCAAATCATGAGTCGGGGAGGAGGTGCAGTGTGCTGGGGAGAGGAGCTGAAGGTCAGCAGGACGGGGCTTTTCTGCATCCCCTGGACTCTGCATAGGAAGGGATGATGGTGCCCGAGACGCATCTGTGGGGTCAGGAGAGCAGAGGGGCCCAACATACCTGTGGCCTGTCCTCCACCTGTCCCTCATGCCTCAGTGTCCTCAAGCTTCCATCCCTCACCCCCCCACTCACCTTTAGCATCAATACCTCGTGAGGGCTCGTCCCGCCCCTCTGGACAGCTCCACGTGGCCCTGGCCGTGCCCAGCACTGCCCTCATTTACCCCAAGCCTCGATTACAGCAATAAGACGGCACCATCCCCTCGGTCTCCTGAGTCTGAATCCTTACTTCATCCCCCAATCCTCCCCACCCCACCTCCCCCAACAATCCTATCCACACCCTGCCCTCCAACAAGTTCCCAGATCGTCTACAACTCTCCTTTCCACCACGTCCACCCTGCTCCATGCCGTCATCCCTTCTCTCCAGATTACGGTAATGGGCTCCCCAGTGATCTGCCTGTTACCAGTCTTCCCTCCTCCGCCTCTCCCCTCTGCCTGGCTCCCAGCATTCCGCCGCCACCTCCTGCTTCTGCTCTGCTGGTTGGCTGGGGCTGTGCGCTCCCACGAAAGCTGAAATCCCTTGTAGACTTTGGAGTTCTGCGAGCGTCACTTCCTCCATGAAGTCCTCCTGGATGCTCCAGAGCTAGTAACTCCCTCCTTGAGGCTTTGCTGAATCGTCCACACGCAGATTTGCAGTGCAGCTATAAATACGGTCTCCTGAGTCAGAAATGGGATCCCAGCCCCACCACTCACCAGCTGTAGGATCTCAGGAAAGCAGAACTCCTCTCTATGCGTCTACAAAATACAGATAATTCCTACCTCAGTGCTAGTGGGAGGGTCCAATGAGATTAAGCCTGTGGACATAATGAATTCCATCCTGACTCGGGGCCCAGCTTATGGATGGGCCCTTCAAGGCCATTCCATGGAGGACAGCCCGGGCAAGGGCACAGGTGAGGCCAACAGTCAGGAAAAAAGCCCTGCAAACAGGAAAAAAAAAAAAAAACAGAGCTCCCACTTCAGGCAACAAAGAGAGAGAGGTGCAGGCAGGCTGTGGGTGGGGGGTGAGGCTGGCACAGAGTGGTGGGGTTGGGGGGCGGGCGGCAACGGACATTTGTGGAGCGAATGCCAGGCACCGGGCTAGACTCTTCATCTACAGTACCCTCACATAATCTTTGCAACAAGAGGTAAGTATTACGGGCAACATTTTCACACATTTAGGAAGTAAAATTCAGGAAATGTCAGCTATGAGGGATAGGGGCAGGATCCAAACACCATGCCTGCCAGACAGCAAAGTCTTTCGGCTGCTCTGCTACACTGATTCCTTGCAGATCCAGCTGGAAGGTCTTGGACCTGGGACGAGGTCACCAGTCCCCAGGAGGGGAGTAAAGCAAGGGCTTGGTCAGCCCGACCCATCATGGACTATCCCCTCCCTTGTGTTGCATAATAGACTTCTAGTAGTACAACCAGAGATGGTTGTGGCTTCGGAGTTTCCTCTTCCCGGTTGTGGAATCAGTCCAGTATTGCTTACTTACCCCCAGGTCAAAGCAGGAAAACCTTCCGCTACCCTGAGAGCACCCTCCATGTCATACCTTGAATGTATCTTCTAATTGCAGCGAGCCCTAATTCACCCCCGCCTCCTGCTGGTGCCAACAGAAGGGTTGCCGAGGCCGGCAGCTCACAGTGCCTCGTGCTGGATGAAGGGTATGGAATGGGATGGGGGTGTTGTTCCTTTTCTGGGGATAAATTCCTTTTGTTTCTCTGCTCAGCCCAGTTCAGCAACCACCCACTTTCAGCCTCCCTGGCTAATTAATCACCCACTTTCCGTCAGCCCTGATCAGCTGCATCTAAGCTGTCACCCTCAGCCGCAGGAAGTCTGACTTGGACTCCCAATTAGAGAGGAAGCGGCTGATTCCGGGCGGCGAAGGGAGTCCAGGGCAGAGGCAGGAGGGAGGAACAGAGCTGCCGGCCGTGGGGAGGCAGCGAGGAATCGGCGGCCTCCCTAGCACTTTCGGCCCTTGGAAGCCACACCGGACAAGTTCAGCCATTCAATAAACACGAACGTGCCACTTCTGCCCTCGCCGTGGCAGTGAACAAGACGGACAGTGTACCCACCTGTCCGTATGGGGCTGACATTCTGGATAAGCAGTTAGACAACACTGTGCTGTCATGGTAATGGCCACGGTGGAAACGGACCCTGCCGGAGTCTCACGGGGTTTTGAAGCCGGCTCTGACTTTCCCTGCGGGCACGAGCCCCACCCTTCCCTCTTCCACTCTCGCGTGGCACATCCTTGATCTCGGCTTTCCACCTGCTTAGCACAGTGCTGGCCCGGCTCTCGACTGCTGGCTATTTTCTTTTACAGAAAAGGAAACTGAGTCGCTCCATAAGAGGGTGATGGAGCTGGGGATAGAAACCAGGTCTCCAGGGGTGCCTGGGTGGTTCAGTGGGTTAAAGCCTCTGCCTTCGGCTCAGGTTATGATTCCAGGGTCCTGGGATCAAGCCCCACATCGGGCTCTCTGCTCAGCAGGGAGCCTGCTTCTCTTCCTCTCTATCTGCCTGCCTCTCTGTCTGCCTCTCTGCCTACATGTGATCTCTGTCTGTCAAATAAATAAATAAAATCTTAAAAAAAAAAAAAAAGAAACCAGGTCTCCAGACCCCTGGTCCCAGAGCTCTTGACACTGCAGGAGGCAAGGGGGTGAGCTAAGCGTCCAAGGCGAGTCTCTATGCTTGGCTAACCCACCAGGAGCCACGCGGGGTTCTGGTCGCTCACACACCCTGAGCACACAGGCTGGGTCCACAGAAAGTGTCTTCCTTGTACTGTTCACACAGGAGAGCTAAGCATTTATGGGATGGCTGGGAGTCAGGGATGAGGGCCTTAGAATTTCTCTTTTGGGCAGTTGGGTGGGAATTGACAAATTCAGATGTCTGCAGATGAAATGCCCTCATCTGGAAGTCCAGGGTCATCCAGCCCGGCATTTACCAAATTGCTACCAATGGATCCTCTCTAATGTGAAAACCCCAAGTACACACAGATGTGATGGAAGTTGATCTGTTTAAAGGAGGAAGATAGGGAACACTGCCACCAGCCCCTAGCCCCAACTCTCGACATTTCTGTGGGCTCAGGGGCTCTGCAGGGGAGCTTCTGAGCCGCTGACCTCATCCCACCTCTTCTCAGTATAAATGGGGAACCCCGAGGCCAGGTGGCAGATTAGGGACAGAACCTTTAAGGGGCTCACTTGAGATTGACCAAGGGCAAGGGGATGGAAATGGCCACTACTTTGGCCACACTGCCTTGCTTCCCGATGTGAGGAAACGAGTAGAGGCCTCTATTGGGAACAAGAGTTGCCTGCACTGAGAGGAAGAGCCTGGGTTCCAGCCCTGCCCCCCCCCCACCAACCACTCTGCTGTCAATGCCCTTGGGGTGAGGTTGTGTGTCAGTCTGGATGAGCTAGGTCACGCTCCAATAACAAGTATCCTCAAAATCTCTGGCTCGAAACAACCAAAGTTTATTTCACAAACACAGAAACACACACACATACACACAAGCACACCCACACACACACACACGATAGATAGATAGATAGATAGATAGATATGTCTATAGATAGATAGATATGTCTATCTATCTATCTATCTATCTATCATGTGTGAGTGTGTGGGTGTGCGTGTGTGTGTTTCTGTGTATAGATAGATAGATAGATAGAGACATCTCTATCTATCTATCTATCTATCTATCTGTATTTCCGGTCTGGATACTTCCAGGGTAACTGTCCCCCAGGTTACTCCATAGTCAAGTTGCTTGAATCTCCTGGCACCCTCTTCCCAACACATGGCTTCAGGCTCAGCCCGAGCAGGGAAGGAAACAGGGACTTCCTGGCTCTGAGCGGCTTTCATCCAGAGGTGAAACACATCATCTCTGCTCACGTTTCATTGACCAAAGAAAGTCACATGGTCCCACTCAATCCAACAGTAGGGCTGGTGTCATCAGAGGATGACAGTGTATATCCAGACACTGGTGTGCCCTAAGAATGCCAACCACAGTTCCAAATCAGCAAAGTAGGTGCAGTGATACCCACATTATCCCTTCACTCCTTCATGTATGTGTTCAACCCACCAGCAGTGATGTAGGTTCAGAACTCAGGTCTCCCGGCTCCCAAGCTAGGGCTTGCCCCCTTTCTCATGCCTTCCACCAGCCTGGCTTACATTTTGGTCTAAGTTTGGCTTCTCCCTCAAGCAGAGCCTGAGACAAGGACTTGGGTGCAGAAGGTTTACTTGGAGGTGAGACCAAGAGGCCACGGTGAGGGAGCAAGGGAGCAAGACAAGGAAGCTGGGAATGCCAACCAGATGTGCATTAGTGAGTCAGTCACCAACATGGGCAACTGGGGCTCCATCGCACCAGGGCAGCCCTGAGGAATGGTGTCAAAGGCACCCCAGACTGTCTTGCTTGATGGGAGGTTAGAGCATGTAGCCACCGACCGTTGTCCCCCGCTAATGGAGAATTAATTTCCCACAGTTCACCGGGGTCAGGGCTGCAGCTGCCGTCTGATAGGGACAGAGGGACTGAGGACACCAGAAGCATCCACCACCGAGCTGAAGGAAGAGCCACGTCCGTCACACAGCCATATGGAAACCCAGCACAAACAGCCGTGCATGGGCCCAACAACGGAGGCGAGAGCGTCTCGGGATGGCTGCTGAGCTATTTTCTCCTAACCTCCTTTCCCGATCTGGAAGGAGGTAACTCCTCCACAGGGAAACAATGAGGGAAAACAGCCGCACTGTGGTGCCAACTGACACAGGCGCAGGAACGGGATGGCGGGCAGCCACAGGTGCCGGGAGGTGGGCTCCTCACTGGCAGGGGAAGGCTGGAAAGAACGACGCAGAAACAGGTCAATTAGAACAGCGCCTGTGGTCAGCCTGTCCAGGCCTCTCAAGAGACAGAAGCACCACCCCTGTCTTTAAAGCCTCTGGTCTCTCCAGGAACATTCCGTGGCAAGAGGCAACATGGCACAAAGGGAAGGGTCCCAGCCTTGGAAGCAGATGCCCTGAGCTCAAGTCTTGGCACCACCATTCTCTGCACATCAGCCAAGGCTGATACAGAGACAAGAATGCCGTGGGCGCTGCGGCCTGTTCAGAGTGGCAGTGGGGGTTATCAGCGACCCTTACCTCGCCAGAGCCAGGCTCAGCAGCCACTGCATCTAAACTCAGAGGTAAGTTCTTGGTCTTGCCCTGCAAAGCACCAGACCCCAGACTTATAGCAGGCCCCTCCTAGTCCAAGTTCCTCTGATCCCACATTTCTGGAAGAAACCCAAAAGCAGCTCTCCAGCTGGGGACACCCATAGAAAGACCTTTACTCTCTCAGTATGGCCCCATGAGGATATGAAGGGGCAGGATAAAGGCAGGCAGGTGGCGTGACTACATGACCAGGCTGTGTCCCCGGAAAAGCGCAGAAGGCTCATAGGGTATCCAAAGGAGCCAGGGAGAGACGGTCACGGCCAAAGGGCCCTTGGGCTGATCTTGGTTTTCCCATCAAGGTGATCTATAGGGTTCCCTTGGTGTCTGTGACATTATGGGCAAGGTCTGAGAGGTCCGTGAAGGCTGGAGAGTCAGGTAAGGCTTCGGAAGGGAGCTGACCCCTGGGGCTGGACAGGTGCAGGGAAAGACCCTCCTGTCTCAGGGCATAGTTGAACTGTAACAGATGGGTCTAGCCCCCCTTACTCCAGCAGTGAGGACTTTCCTGCTCCAGCCCCTATTTTCCACCACCTCATGGCTCCCCGTCCTGCTCAAATCCCATGACATCCCCCATGGTGCCCAGCTCTTACCTTCCATATGAGGGAAGGGGTGTGTTGCGTGTGGGAAGAGGCCAGAGTGGGGGAAAGAGTCCCATGTCCACCCCCCGAAGTTTCTTAGAGACCTCCTCCTATCCGAAGAGCCAGCGGGGCAGGGCCCACGCACCTCGAATCAGAGTGCTTACTGCTGCTGGCCTGGGTCTCAGAGGCAGCCATGGGCTGTGCTCGTGTTCATGGAGCCGCATATAAAAGGCACAAGGATGTGAATATTGATGCTAGGATTCGGGACCTCGGAGAAGAAGAGAAGAAGAAGAAAGAAGAAGGAAAAAGAAGAAGAAGGAGCAGCTGCAGCCTGCCCTGGGGGAGGGTCTTAACTCTCAGATCTGGCTAGAGTCAGCTCCCCCAGAAATCCTACAATGATGTATCTGCCCAGTGCCATTCTTACTGGGCAAAATCTCTACCCTCTCTGCCCTTGTACAAGGGATCGTAACAGCACCTTCCTCATTGGGCTGCTGTGGGGGGAATTAATTAATGCATAGGAAGTGCTAAAACTAATACGACATGAACTATAATGGAATTACAATAAAATAAAATACATTATCACGTTCTCATCTCCAATGGAAAAAAAATACACGTGAAGTGCTTAGGACGGTGGCTAGCACGTGATAAAGGCTGAGTGCTAGGGATTCGGGGCGGCGGTTGCTGTGATTATCATTAACTCATTCGTTCACGCATAGAGCCTTACAGGTGTTCGGTTAGTGCTGAATGAATGACTGAAATCAATGCAAGTGGATAGAAGGTTGGAAGGGGATGACATCAAAGATTGAAATAGACACTCGATTTGCACTTGATTTGGTCTAATTAGTTATTATGATCCGGTATCCATGGAAACTGCTGAATGGCAAAGCTCGGGCAAGGCAGTTTTCCTCTGCACTGAGTACACCAAGTGTACTTTGTGCACTTTGCAACCCACGAAGAGGGCAGGTTCCTCTCCCCGCCCCCCCCCCAGTTCATCTCCCTCCTCACCATGCAGTGAGCTCTTCCAAGCAGGGCCCATGACATGTGGACACTCAGAGACCAGCGTCGATGTGGTTGCTGGGACATACGAGCTCACGCGTTTTGCTAAAGGAACAGATGAGTGAATGTTATCTGACTGGCTTAGGAACTGGCAGGACTGGGCTTTTATTCAAGGACTGCAGAGCCTCCCGGCGGGGCTGGGGAAAGCAGGGGTTAATAATCCCCTCTTAGATCAGACTGGATTAGGTGCTAGAATGATTAACACCGTTCGCTGAAACAGAATTGTTCAAATTCAAGTTCAAAGTGATGAAGAGCTTGGGTCTGGGGGTCCATCAAACCTGGGGGAAGATATCGGCCCAGCCACTCACTAGCTCTGTGAACTTACAAGTTATTTAACTTCTTTGGAACTCAGTTTCAGCATCTGTTAATTGAGCCTAATGATACTCACTTTGAAGGGCTGTTGTACAGTAAAAGTGATCCAATGTGTGTAGAGTCATTTGACCCTAGGAAGGGAGCCATGCCATGTCATCAAAGATTCTAGGGAGTACGGATGATAGCAGCCCTCTCCTCTCCCAGGGGTGCCAGAACCACTAATGATCTAAGTGATGGGAGAGTTTGTAAACTGTAGTGTGTGGTGCCCATATGCCAGGTCATGAAGACAGACAGAGAACACCAGAAACTGGAGCCTTGCCAGGGCCACTCCCCCAGCCTCCTCCTGTCCCAGGAGGGCAGAAGTCAGAAAAGGAAAGACCCCAGAAACCCAGGAAGGGACTTCATCCACGAGGCCCTAAACTTGGGAGTCAGACAGCTCGAGGCCCACCGATGTCCCTTTCTACTTTCTGTGACCTTGGGCAAGGGAGAATCTAGAGAGGCCTGGATATCCTTGTTGGTGATGTGGTGTGACAGTAAATATTTCACAGCTCATTGTGGGGATTAAATGGGATCAAGTCTGTGAGGTGCTCAGGCCAGGGCCTGGGACACAGTAAGCACTCTGCAAACATGTCCTCTCAAATTTCTCTAGAACCTCAGGCTCCCACTCTCAAAGGCCAGCAACTCCTTCTTTCCCAGCTATCCTATCTTTGTTGTGCACAGTATGAGGAGAAAATAAACCAGAAGGGGAGAAGGGGAGGTGGGAGCAGGGTGACCCAGCCTTATGAACAGGTCATTATTGCATGAGGCAGGGACCACTGTTACCCCCATTCCCCAGGTGGGATTACTGAGGCCCAGCAGACACCAGGCTTTGCATCCATGCACAAAGCTGATGATCCCTCTGACCCCAAGTACTGTGTGGGTCCCCAGGGCCAGGGGAGAAGCCAGGAACAAAAACCAAGTGGGTGCTTGGCCCAGCCTGGCACCCCCATCCCAACCTCCACCCCTGACGCCTGCTTAACCCTATCCCTCCCACCCCCTAACTATGACCCCTTGCCCTGGGGCCCTCTCCTGGGCTGGGTGGCCCTGTCAGCCTCTCCAAGATGCTGGAGCAGTGGCAAGAATCACCAGCCTGGCCTGTGTCCTTCTCAGCCACCGATAACAGCATCATTAACTAACTGCATTTGTCCCTTATCTCACACTCCTCTTTATTACTTCCCTGGGGAGATGCTGTAACCATGGCCTCTCTCTGCAAATTAAGCCAGTCTCCTGGCTACGAGCGCAAGCCAAGCCAAGGGACGGCTATCAGGGGAGGAGCGTGGTGGGGAGGGGAGATTACATCTTCAGGTGATAGGGACACCCTGTCCCTTGGCTCAGAGCGTGCTAAGTCGGGAGCACAGCCAGTGCCCCGCAGAAAAAGCACTGGATCTGGAAGAGGAAATGTGGGTCTTGCCATGGCCTCCACCCTGGACTGGCTGCACGACCTCAGTCCCAGCATTTAACCTCTCTGAGTCGCAGGCTCTTCATGGGGCTCCTCCTGTCCAGTGGGGACAATAAGTCCTGCCCCCAGTGAAAATCAAGCTGGCTTGGGACTGGAAGTCACCCACCGCTCCATGTACTCTCTGTGGGCTCAATATTCTCATGCCAGCTTCTTTTAAAAAAACAGCTCTATTGACATACATTTGCACATATTTAGAATGTATGATCTGGTGAGCTTTGACATATGCATACACCCATGACATCATCAGCACCATGAAGTTAGTGACCACATCCATCCCCTCCCCAAATTTTCTCTTGGCCCTTTGTGATCCATCCTCCCCTTCATCCCCTTCACGTTCCCTCCTCCCCATCCCAGGCAAACACTAATGTGCCTTCTGTCACTATAGATTCATTTGCATGCCCTAGAATTTTATATAATTGGAATTATATAGCATGTACTCTTTTTGTCTCGCTTCTATTTTGAGATTCATCCATCCATATTGTTGGTATGATAATGGTTTACTTCCTTTCATTGCTAGGTCGTAGCCCTTTTTGTGGATACAGTACAACTCTTCTATTCATTTATCTGTTGGTAGATATTTGGGTTGTTTCCAGTTTAGGGCTATTACAAATAAAGCTGCCATGAATATTCAAGTAAAAGTGTTGAATGCTTTCACTTCTCTCAAGTAAATACCTAGAAGTGGATTGGTTGGATCATACGGTAAGTTTTATGTTTAATTTTTGAAGAAACTGACAAGTTGTTTCCAAAAGTAATTGTATCATTTTATATTCCCAGCAGCAATGTATGAGTTTGAGTTCCTCCACCTTGTCACAAACACTTGGTATGATTAGTCTTTCTAATTTTAGACATTCTAGTAGGTGTGTGGTGATATCTTGTTGCATAGTGAGCTCTGCTCAGAGAAGCACCCAGCCCCAGGGTTTCTTTCTTAGTTAGGAAGCAAGGCAGGGCTTGGAGACCCCTGAAGTTCTCTGTGTGCATCTTTTGTTCTCCCTTTCTGCTATTAGTGATGCTGTGGGAGACACAAGGTAACTTCCCAAGGACATTTGCAGCCTGTGGTTCTGGGACAAATGCATTTGAGCCTCAGCTATCATCTCTGGCAAACATTCTCTAGCTTCTCAGTATCATTGTTCTGTGTCCACTTTGGCATTTAATATTTATTAGCATTCAGTGCCTCAAGAATAAGATCTCTCACTGGGATCCTGGGATGAGGTGGTTGAGTAGTCTGGTGATGGTCCCGACCTGAGAGAGCATTGTGTAACCACTGTCCTGAGCCACTTCTTCTGGAGATGAGAACCAAGAGGACCGGGGCCAGATGTGCTGTGGCTTCTTCAGAGTGCCCTTATCTGGGGTATGACAGCAGCCAAAGTCCTCTGAGACCTTCGCTCCAAGCTGGGAGTGTCTGGTTCTGAGGCCAAATAAGTACGCTTTTTTTGTCTCTAAAACCTCCCATGTAGGCACAGATCTTCTCTGGAAGAGCTGGCATGCACAGAATAAAGTGCATCATTTACATTAGGGTCCAAATCCTCCTCACCACATGACTTCCACCAGAGGAAGCTGAGATACTGTTAAAGTCACCTCAATATAAGAACAGGCGACTGGGTGTTTTGGATGTCCTTCTAAGATGACTGTGGGTATCATTGGCAGAGTCTTCACCTTATTCTTAGCAACGGGAAGTGAAGCCACCCACAAAAAACTGTCTTTTGGGTTTGATGTGGGAAATGTCCTAGATCTTTTTATTTATTTTAAAGGGCTTGAGGGGCGCCTGGGTTGCTCAGTTGTTAAGCATCGGCCTTCAGATCAGGTCATGATCGCAGGATCCTAGGATTCAGCCTCACATCGGGGTGCCTCCTCAGCGGGAAGGCTGCTTCTCCCTCTCCCACTCCCCCTGCCTGTGTTCCCTCTCTCACTGTGTCTCTTTCTGTCAAATAAATAAATAAAAATCTTTTTAAAAAATAAATTAAAAATAAAGGGCTTGAGAAGGGTTCCTGGAGATGTGAGAGACCAGCCCAGTGACTCAGGAGCCATCATTTCAACAAAGAAAGGTATCTCTCCTATAATCAACTGCAACCCCCTCATCACTTCAACTATTTGTAAAGGAAAAAAATTGAGGTCCAGATGGGTGAACTGACCTGCCCAAGATCAGTCAGTATGAAGTAGAGCTGAAACAATGTCTTTAAAAGGAAGCAAAAAGGTGAGAGAGCATTAGTTCCCATGAAGTAATGAGGGTCCCTAATCTTAAAAATATAATTTTGAGGGACTTGATGGAGTAGACACATGACTCCCCCGCCCTCCATCTTCTTAGATGTAGAAAGCATCTAACCATTAGAAACAAGGTAAAATGCCATGAGGTAAATCAACATCATCGACTGATAAACATAGCCATTATTCCAATTACTTTGTAGTGATATAAAAAGTTTAAATAAGCTTGAAAAAAAAAAACAATAAGATCTTTCAGCTATGACCCCTAGAACATGTTGGACAAGATCCCTCTCGAGCATCCTGGGATCTCTGGTGGGTGATGCTTCAGAACCACGGACAGCGGCACTTGGGCTTCTGGTCTGTGCCTCTGCGCTTGGCTGGCACTGACTCCCGTCCACAGCGGCCAAGTAAACCAGAGACCTTGTGGAGCATCATTTGAATTCACCTGCCTGTAAGTGAGGATCCAGGGTAAATACTATTCACAGTGTGACACACACAGACATGGGGTCCAGGAAGGACCTAGCTCCCCAAATATCTCCCCAACCAGCCTTCTACTTTGTCAGAAATCGTGCCAAATTTCCAGTGTTTAAGTGAAGATATTTTCACCTCCATGAAAAAACATAGATCTTGTTCCTATGAATGCCGGATTGGGGATGGTTTAAAGCAATGTTCTTCTCCTCAAAAGCCTCAAAATCTAGTTGAGCAGACAGAATAGTTGCATCAAGGTTAATCCCCAGGATAATGGTCTGATAATGACCAAACGTTGGTGCTGATAGTCTCGGCTAAACAGTCTCTGTGGATGGAGATCTGGGTAGGTGGGGCTGGTCAAAAACACTTCCTGGGTGAAAGGCATAGAGTGGAGTTGATCTGAGCCTGAAAGGCCGAGGAAGACAACGAGGCAAGAAAAGGCATTCTTGGAAAGGGGATGTATAAATCACATGTGTTTTATAGGAAGTATTGAGCACGACACTTGCATATGACACAGGGGAGGTGGGCGAGTGTCAGGACTGGTGTGGCTGAAGCAGTCACCGGTGTGGGGAGGGGAGTGGAATAAGAGAGAAAAATCAAAGAAACATGAAGGGGCCTTTCTGAGAGTATGAATTCCTCACTTATCTGGAAGGTAAAGCTGTGGCAGAACCTCCTTTTTTTTTTTTCATAGTTCCTTTTCCCCCTGAGTAATACCTCCTCATTTCTGTGCATGCTTGGTACCTGTCACCCTACTGACATGGACCCCCCCCCCCGCTACCATACTGCAGAGTAAATGGTTGAGAAAGTCCAATGCCTGGCACCTCCTGCTGGGGGTGAAGGTGGAGGGAGCAGAGCTTTGACCATAAGGGTGGAGCACTGATAATGGAATTCAGACGGAGAAGGACGAGAAGTCTCCTTGTGCAGGTGAATGAAGCTGAGGACACCAGCCAGCACCTGGAGCACCTCAGGTCCTGGTAAGGAGGAAGGTCCATGATTAAGCCCCACATGGCCCAGGATTCCCTGCCAGCTCCTGCAAGGTAGAAAGGCACGAGGAGAAAGAGTTCTGTTCTGTCTCTGAGCTGGGAAAGAGAACAGCCTGTTCCCTAGGGGAGAAGGTTGCTCAGCCAACTGAGCCATGAATTTGGAGAAGGTAAGAAACTCATGTGCTGCCTTGCAGGTCCCACACGCGTAGGAGCTCCCTGTGCATCCCCTTAGGCCAGAGCTCCCCCAAAGACACCTTAGCCTGTGCCCCCGACCCTCAGCTGGACTGGCTAGGGAGGGGCAGAGTCTGAGTGCGGGGGGGGGGGGATCAGCTCACCGCCTGCACCCCTGTAGAAGCAGAATCTGCATGCCCTCAGGTCTCCAGGGCACCCACACACACATCACAATATCCCCTCTCCAGGGGTCAACTTTATAGGATGCTACACACAGCTGTGGGGAGCTCCACTGTCTGGGACATTAGAGACACACAATCACCTGAAGGGAAATCACATCCTGACGTTTCTCCGGTAACGGGTGGGTGCCGACATTGACCTGGCACTCACTTTAGACCAGGCCCCGTGTGAAAATGCCCGACAAAGAAACTCCATGAACCCTCACAAGAGCCCTAGGAAGTAGGTATTACCAACATCACCATTGTACAGATGGGAAAACTGAGACTCTCCCAGAAGTTGAGCTTCCCAGCCCTGATGAGGCTCAGGCTTCAGTCAGCCTGTCAGCAGCAAAACGGAACCACACAAGTGCTTCACCAGAGGACAAAGCCTGAGGGAGGAGAGAGGGAAGCCAGGGACCTGGGACGGCCTCCTGGGATGAGGGAGGGATGGTCACACATGCTGAGCGCCCAGGAGCTGTGCTGGGGTTTTCTGTCTTTTCTTCGGTGTCCCTGAGCTGCCCCAGACATAGTGAATGCTGACAACGGTTGGTGAATGAATTTTCTCTCGGTTAAATTCATAGAAGTCGCAGGGATTATTCTGGCCATTTAATAAACTAAGAAACAAGCTCAGAAAGGTTAAGTGCCTGTTGCAAGCAGGCTGTACTGACACAGCAGTACAGGGTAAAGTCGGGATCCAAGGCCAGGTCTCCTCGGTGTGAAGGGCAGCTCCTCCTACCAGCCTAAGCTGCTTCTCCCAGCTGGCGAGGGGCTCTGGGAACAAGGATCACCCAGAAGTCCCTGAAGACTCTTCCCTGGAAGCCCTCGAATGCCAGGTTTTGGGGGTTGGGAGGTTGCCCGGGCAAGGGCTCCTCTCTCCCTCAAGGTCCTGGCTACCTGGCCCTATCCTAGAAGCCCCACTATGTTGCTCTGACCCTGTTCTTAGGACTGGGGCGCCTTCCACCTCCCTGTCTTCCCCAATGCCTTGGCCAAATGGCCAGACCAGCCCCTGTCCTTTTCTCTGCCCTGGGCCTTACCCTCACCCTTCTTTCCCCCCAGAGCCTAGTGTCCACTGCTCTGGTCTGCTCGGCATGGCCTTGGAGCTTGCGCACTGCTAAGTAATTCTTGCCCAGCACCTTCTCCGTGGAGCCCCTGCAGACCCACCCCCCGGTGGTGGCCCCCTTGGATACAGTAGATTCTGACCCCGGGCTGTCTCCCTAGAAGACATCCTGCTTGGGAATGAGGCATCCCTGTGAGACCCCTGTGGCAAGATAGCCCCGGGAAGGAGGTGGAGCACAGGGAGGACCTCTTGCATGAGTTTGGCCAGGCCTGGTCCTTCTTTCCATCCTGCTGTGCCTTGTGCTCCTAGTGAGCTAGCCTCGACGTCCAGGGCTTGACGCCCACATCCTCTCCCCCACCTCTCCCACCACCTCCCGGGCTGGGGCCCACCGAAGCCTTCGTCCACACATTGAGGCCTGTAAACCGCTTTATTAGATTAAAACAAACAGCTGCCAAAGAAGAAAAGCAATCCCTTAATTGGAGGCTGCTGGGGATGTTTGCGGAGACAGATGGGAGAGGGTCTAATGAAATCACCTCATACTGGCCTCTGCGCAGACCTTGCAGATAAAACAACATTGCCCAGCAACAGGGCTTTGCCACCTGGAGGCCTGATAAGGGGCTTGGAGGAGCTGTGTGTTTGGAAAATATGATTTTGTAAGCTGGGCCAAGGGTGTGTTGACTCTGCTGTCCAGTGCCCCAGCGCCCCTCCCCCCACCATCAGATAAACAGCTGCCACTTTTCCTGGGGTACAGGCAGAAAGTTGCTCTCAAGGACCCCCCGTCAGGGACTTCCCAAATAGAGATGGCCTGAGCCCTAGCCAGAGGAGAAACCGGTCCCTCCCAGGGATCTGGAGCTCATCAACAGGGACATGTCTGGCCACCATGGGCAAGTGATGGCAATAGCTTTGTCTTCCCCTCTCCCTGACGCCTGACTCCGAAGCGTGTCTCTGCAGGGCCCCTGGGATGGAGTGGGGCGTCGGGGCTGCTGGAAGCTAGCTAGGTTTCATGCACGCAACCATATAATGTCCCTGAGCATCGCACCACCTCCTATCTTCTCTCAGCAACTCCTGTTTTCCTCAAAGTCAAGGCTAAAGTCTTCACCAAGGCCCGTGAGGCCCTGTATCATCTGGCCCAGTATTGTCTCGTTCCCAACTACCCTCTGCTGACTCACTCTCTTTCAGCAACCTTGGCCTTTTGATCTGCCTCAAACCTGTCAAGTATACTCCTGCCCCAGGGCCTTTGCGCTGGCTGTTCATTCACCTGGAATGTTCTTCTCCCAGATAGTCAATGGCTCTCTCCCTCGACTCCTTCAAATCCTTACTCAAGTTACCATGTCAGTGAGGCCTACCCCAACCATGTGTTCGCTGAGGCCACACCCTCCCACCCTACTATTCCCAAGCCCCTTACCCTGCCCTGCTCGTCCTTTTCTCCCACTGCATCAGCACCTCCAAACCTACTATATAATGTTGTTGCTCCCGAGCCTAGAGCACAAGCTCCAAGAAGGCAGAGGTCTTGCCTGTTTTCTTCCCTAGCATATTCTGAGCATTGACAACAAACTTGGAATATAGTAGGCACTCAATAATGGAGTATTATACTCGATAATAATTGAATGGAGGAATGTTTTACCTTCCCAATGCCTCCCCCTGACAAGTGTGGTGGAACTAATGGGAAAGAGGCTGGGTCCAGAGAGACCAGATGTGCGTGCATGCGGTAACTGAGCCCCCTGCCCCCGGAAAGGCCCCGGGTAACCATCCCCACAGTCCCACTACAGGGGGACCACCAGAGGAAAGCAGCCTTGTCCAGGAACCCAAGGCTGGGTACCAGGAGAGCTTGGCTCCCATCACAGCTCTCCCATGAGACTCGGGACAAGCCACTGTTCATCTCCGATTCTCAAATTACTCTTTTATCAGCCAATATTAGTATTTACTCTCTTCATCTAAAATCAATAAACTGCCACATTATGGCTTTTCACACGATAGCCTGAGGTCAGATTCTGACTCTGCTGTTGAATAGGCTGTGTGGTGTTAGGCAGTTTAGGCAACCTCTCTGAACATCTGTCTCCCAATCTATGAATGAGGATAATGATAGCAGCTGTGTCACACGTGTGTGAAGAGTAAAACAGTCAACACCTGCCCAAGGGTCAGCTACTCTGGTTCAGAGTTCATTTATACTCTTTGAGCACAGCTGTGTCCTGTGTCCTCAGAGCCAGGTTTCAGGTGGGGACCCTGAGGCCCAGAGTGGGAAAGTGGCTAGTCAGGGTCACTCGGCAAGTCTGTGGTAGCTCCAGGGAGCACTCTATGTCTCCCTGACCCCAGAGCCCGGGGCTCTCTGCGCCTCCTCACCCCATTGCTGCAATGGATTTCCCCAACCCCATGGATTTGGCCTTGGCCCACCCTCACCCTTTGGGCCTCACCTGGCCAGAGGCCCTGACGTGGCCTAGCATTGCCAAGACACTTCCCGACTAGAACAGGGGTCTAAAGAGCCACGCCCCAAATCAATGCAAAGAACGGTCAAGCCCCAGAACCAGGCATGGAGGGAAATCTACCAAGGCCCAGGAAGGGGCGAGGCTTGGAAGACACCGAGCTCCATGCGGCTCAGGACCAAGGCGCATGATCTGGATGCTGTCAAACCACCCACACCCCAGACAGGGCCGGCAGGGGCCAGTGTCTTGGCTTGGGTTCCCTGAGTCAAGGATGTGAGTGCACTCGGTTTATCAGGAATCCCTAGTGGGGGTGGGGGCGGAGGGTGGGGAAGGAAGACGGGATGGAAGGAGGAAGGGAGAGGATGAAGTCAATAAAGTGCGCAGCACAAGGTTAAGCCAGATGCCGCTATGAGAACGGAGCTGAATTCCTCAGGGAGCCACAGGGAAATGATACCAGGATCCTATCCTCAAGATCCCACCCAGGGATGCGGAAGTGGGGGTATTTCTGAAAGAACATCTGGCACTGGCTGGCCGAGGGCAAGCCCCTGAGATTTTGGTTTCCAGTGAATGTGAGCAGAGAAGCCTTCTGGGTTTCTGTTCAAAGGCTTTGGGCACTGAGGGCAGATCCTGGCAGCGAGAGGTGTGGGAGGTGGGCCAGGACCATGAAAGGTCCCAGAGACAACAGCAGAACTCGGGCTGGGCCTCCTTGTTGGAGGTGGCTAGCTTGGGAAGCAGCCAGGGGCTCTGGCCAGCCCTCAGCCTGCGGTTCCCAGCGGGCACAGATGGAGCCTCCTCTGGGGTCTCTCTCGGTAGCAGCAATCGGGGGAGCCTCATATCTGGGGGAACCACCTTTAGCATCCTGCGAGACCAGCTCTGTGGGAGGCTCTGGTGTGCCCCCCTGGCGTGCACCCCCAGCGGGACTTCATGCCTGGAGCGCTCCCACGTACGCCGGCTGGGTGGACAGCCTCTGTCCCACAGCAAGACTGGGACCCTGTTCTGTCCCCTGCTCTCCACCCTTCAGGCTAGCAGACAGCCTTCTGCAGCCAACACAATCACACATTAGCGGGCAGAGAGTGCTTTTTTAAAAAATTGTGCATAATGTAAATTTACCATTTTAAGCATTTTGAAGTGTACAGTCCAGAGGCATTAAATACATTGTTGTGCAAAGATCACTACCATCCATCCCTAGAAGCTTTTCATCTTCCCCAGCAGAAATGTTGGTCCCATGAGCAGTGACTCCCCATTCATCCTTCCCCACTGCTCCTGGAAACCACCATTCTGTTTTCTGTCTCTATGCATTTGACTAAAGAGTGATTTTTTTTTTTAAAGCGTCGACGAACACCAAGTGTTTTATGCAAGTGATATGTAAGAACTCTACATCTGAAACTAATGTTGGCTAACTGAATTTAAATGTAAAAAGTAAAAAAACAATTAAAAAACTTCAGCACAGTTCACACTATATAAATCTACCTTCTCTTCTCCTCCCTCTCTGCCCCTACCCCCAGGTAGGCCCTCGGACTCTGGAATCAGAGGTAATATTTTGGCGGCCAGTCCCATACCTCTGACATTTTTTCATTCCTTTGGCATTCACTGCAGCAGTGGAAAGATTCGGTTAGAATCAGAGAACCAGTTTTGGCTCTTACAACTTGCTGTGTGGCCTGGGGTGAATCCCTTGGCATCTCTGAACCTCAGGAACAGAACTAGATTCTTGGCCACACCAACGTCATTCACAGAGTTTAAGCAGTTCTTCAGACAACTCCCCATTAACCAGGAGATTTTTACCCCCATGATGAAACCCTGAAGGCTGGTATCCTTTATAAAGTCTGTAGTTTGAATGAATTTGTAGGGACTTTTTGTTTTCTAAAAATTTAACTAATTAATTAATATATATATATACATATATATATACACACACACACACACACACACATACATGTGTGTGTATATATATACAAATAGAGAGAGAGAGAGGGTACAAGTGGGAGAGGGGCATAGGGAGAGAGAATCCCAAGCAGACTCCATGCTGAGTGTGGAGCCTGACCTGGGCTTGATCTCATGACCCCCAGAGCATGACCTGAGCCGAAATCAAGAGTTGGATGCTACCCAAGCATCCCAGTTTGAATGAATTTGAACAGTGCTGTCTGGGATATGGAAATAAATATGTGCCTGGCATTGACCAGTCCCTCTCCCTTGACATAGAGAAGAGGGTCTGAAAACACACCCACCCTGTTCACCTGACCACGCTCACCCCGGTGTTGCTGTTTGTTGTCAGAACTGCTCACTGCCCTCACAGGACATTTCCCTGTTTCAGTTGGGGTTCGGCTGCAGTGAACAGAACGCTAAATGGCTTACACAGTCTTTGGGAGGACTGGAGAAGTTGACCGTAGTGTATCAACTTTTGTGAGCTGTTTCCAGAAACAGCTTGCAAAGTCACACCTCAGAACTGAGCTGCCAGTGGTACTGCAGCCCCTGCTAGGATCAGGGACTGACCTGCCTGCCAAGTAGGGACGCTGTCACCAGGGCCACCCACCTCTGCCATGTCCACACTGGCAACATGATTGCTCTGCACCTTCTCTCTCTCCACACTTGACTCCAACTCCAGTTCCTCTGATTGGTGGAAACGAAATCATTTCCAGGTCCTTAGCTGCAAGGCAGTCTGGGAAATGTAGTTTTTCATTTTCCTACTTCTGCCCACCAGAAAGAGGGTTGGGAGGGATGTTGGCTAATCTAATCCACAGTGTCTTCAAAAAGCAAAGACTTCCTGACTCTATTCTGCCCCTCACTTCCTCCTTTCTGAGCTACAGCTCCCCCCACCCACGCACAATGCTTCATCCAACATACAAAACCAAGACACTATACAGACGATCTTGTTTTATTGTGCTCTGCATTATTGTGCTTCTGCAGATACTGTATTTTTTACAAACTGAAGTTTTGTGGCAAACCTACAGTGTCAAACAAGTCTACTGGCACAATTTTTTGACATTTGCTCACTTCATGTCTCAGTGCCACATTTTGGTAATTCTTGCAATAGCTCAAGCTTTCCTATTACTATTATATTGTTATATATAGGTGTATATATATATAGTTATTATATTACTATTACTATATATATTACTATTATATTGTTATCTGTGATTAGTGACTTTTGGTGTTACCATAGTAATTGTTTGGGGGCACCACAAACCACACCCACATAAGAGTAAACTGGACACATAAATGCTGTGTGTGTTCTGACGGCTCCACTGGCCAGCCGTTCCACCATCTTTCTCCCTCTCCTCAGACCTCCCTATTCTTTGAAATGCACAACAATATTGAAATTAATTGCTAATCAACAGTCAGTTACTAACCCTACAATGGCCTCTAAGTGTTCAAGTGAAAGGAAGAGTAGCACGTCACTCACTTTAAATCAAAAGGGAGAAATGATTAAGCTCAGTGAGGAAGTCATGTCAAAAGCTGAATAGACCATAGCTAGGTCTCTTATGCCAAACAGCCAAGTTAGGAATGCAAAGGAAAAGTTGTTGGAGGAAATTAAACATGCTACTTGGTGAACACATGAATGATGAGACAGCAAGATCAGTCTATTGCTGATATGGAGAAAGTTTTAGTGGCCCGGACAGAAGATCAAAACAGCCACAACATTCCCCTAAGCCAAAGCCTAATCCAGGGCAAGGCTCTAACTTTCTTCGATTCTAGGAAGTCTCAGAGAGGTAAGGAAGCTACAGAAGAAAAGTCTGAAGCTAGCAGAGGTTGGTTCATGAGGTTGAAGGGATGAAGCCATCCCTAAAACATGAAAGTACAAGGTGAGGCAGCCAAGTGCTAATTTAGAAGCTGCAGCAAGTTCTTCAGAAGATCAAGCTGTAATAATTAATGACAGCGGCTACACTAAACAACAGATTTTCAGTGTAGATGAAACAGCCTTTATTGGAAGAAGATGCCATCTGGGGCTTTCATAGCTAGATAAGAAAAGTCAATGGCTGGCTTCAAAGCTTCAAAAGACAGGCTGACTCTTGTTAGGGGCTAATGCAACAGAAGACTTTAAGGTGAAGCCAATGCGTACTTGCCATTCCAAAAATCATAGGGTCCTTAAAAATCCTGCTAAATTTGCTCTGTCTGTGCTTTATAAATGGAACAGCAAAGCCTAGAGACAGCGTATCTCTTTACAACAAGGTGTTACTGAATATTTTGAGCCTGTTGTTGAGACGTATTGCTCAAGGAGGAAAAAAAAAAGTTTTGTTTTGTTTTGTTTTGTTTTTTTCAAAATATTACTGCTCATTGACAATGCATCTGGTCACCCACAGGTCTGATGGAGGTTTTCAATGAGATGAATGTTGTTTTCATGCCTGTTAACATAACATCCATTCTGTAGCCCATGGATCAAGGAGTAATTTTGATTTTCAAGTCTTATTATTCAAGAAATACATGACAGAAATGCTAGAGTTGCCATAGATTGGGGTCCCTCTGATGAATCTGGGCAAAGTAACCTGAAAACCTTCCAGAAAGGATTTACCATTTGAGATGCCATTAAGAACATTCATGATCAGGGTGGCTGGGTGGCTCAGTAAGTTAAACTTAAGTTAAACTCCTTGCTCAGCAGGGAGACTGCTTCTCCCTCTTCCTCTGTCTGCCACTTCCCTGCTTGTGCTCCGTCTCTCCCTCTCTCTGTCAAATAAATAAAAAAAATCTTAAAAAAAAAAAGAGCATTCATGATTCACCAGGAAAGGTCAAAATATCAACATCCTCAAGAGTTTGGAAGAAGTGGATTCCAACCCTCATGGATGATTTTGAGGGGTTCAAGACCTCATGAGAGGAAGAAACTGCAGATGGGGCAGAAAAAGCAAGGGAATTAGAGTTAAAAGTGGAGCTTGACTTGTTTCAATCTCATGATAAAACAGAAACAAAAATCCAAATAAACCAGGAAATCTATCTGTACATTAGTCAAAACAACTGTGGCACACAATAAATTTTGGTGGGCTGCTATGCTCAGGACACGGGTAAGTCTGTGGGGTAGTACTCTGGAGAGGAATCTGCAGCCCAGTCAGGGGGACCCCCCAGCAGAAGGGCCTGGTGCCTGTAATCTGTCAGGGCTCAGCTGAGGTCTTTCACTGGAAACTCTGCTTTACGAAGGGAGCTGCCTTAATAAAGACTATAGAATACTGTATATACTTAAAAATTATTGATGCCTATCTCTGGGTGGTGTCAGTATGGTGTTTTCCTGCATTTCTGTGCATTTTCCAAGTTTTTGAGATGGATTGTGTGTTACTATTCAGCTGTATTTTCCAGGTCACTTTCACTTGATCTCCTTGTTATTTCTGGAACGTGTCAGACACATTCCTTCCACTGGACATTTGCACTTGCCATCCCCTCTACCTGGAGGCCCCTGTCCCTGGACACATGCAACCTCCTTCCTCCTCACCTTCAGATCTTTGCTGAAACAAACCTTCTTGGTCAAGACCTCTCAGACCCACCCCATTTAAAACATAGCCCCCTCCCTTCCAACACACCCATCCCCCTTCCCTGCTTCATTTTTGTCCATAGCACTTTCCCCACCTGACAGCTGTGTATTTCACCTTTTTATTTATTCATTGCCTGTCTTTACCCTTTAGAATGTAAACTTCATAAGAATCAGACCTTTGTCTCTTTGTTCACTGCTGTATCCTCAGCACCTAGAATAGCTGAGTGCTGTTCTAGGGTGTTCAAAGCACATAGTAGGTGCTAGACAAATAGTGGTTGAATGAAAGAATAAATACATGAAAAGGATCATTTCAGTGTCCTTTGGGCTCCTGCCATGTCTTCCTTTAGGGGCAGAAGTGGGCACAGGGTGGGGCAGGAAGTAGGGAATAACAGCAGCAGAAGCGGGGAGAGCCTCACGAGAAGGAGACTCTGGACAATGTCAACTGATGCCAAACCCTAGCCCAGTTACCAAGTTCACTATGGCAATGGGCTCAGGTGGCAAAGGGCTTCCGGTGTGTCCTCTAGGCTGGGAGTAGCAATGTGACCCCAGGGCAGAAGGACACAAACCAAGAAACCAACCTAACACACGAAGCACCCAGATGTTGAGAACACTCAAAGAGACGTGAGACACAGTGGGTTACCAGCAGCAAGAAGGTCATCCTAGGGCTAATGAGTCCAAGCTACAACTCTTATTTTGGTTTGATACCAAGATCTGTCCCCTGTTCCTGCCCCGCCACCCCCCAGGGCTGTCCAACAATGGCCAGAACCCTGGATTCACTCATTCATCCCTGGCTTGACCTTTCTTTCCATCGGTAGGTTCAATAATTATCTATTAAATGCATTAACTCCGTGCCAGCTGCCCCACTCAGCGCTGTGGAAGCAATGGTGACCAAACATTTTCAAATTAATACATACATACACCATGACAAATTGTGAAGGCACAAAGCTGGGTTGTCAGAGAGAGAGAGGCCTCTCTCTAGGACTCCCGAGATATTTGAGGGAGCCCTGAGTGGTGAGCCAGCCTCCAGACTCTATCAGGGGAGGGGCGTCCCCACAGCGGGAACTCAGGAGCGTGGTAGGTGCTCTAGAGCTCGTAGGGACATTGGAGGAACACGCGGCCCAGAGACTGGGAGTATCTGCCCACGGACACAGCAAGTCGGGGAAACTTCGAGGAGTGGAGGGTTAGCCGAGGCCCCTTGTCACCTCCTGGAAGCCAGATAACCGCCTCGCAGCCAGACCCAAGAGAGGTGAGCGGCAGACACCAGAACCGAGAGGCCTGAGGCTGAGGGCGGAGCGAGCTGCGGCCGGACCCCCAGAGGGGTGGGAAAAGGGGTTGGGGCGGTCCCGATGACGTCATTTCCGGGGTCGGGGTATATAAAATCCTGCAGTACCAGAGCCCAGTGGAGAGAGGCTCGTGGGTGGACCGACAGACAGACGCAGACTGGGAAGCTGAGCCCTCCGCCCCCAATCCGTGCCAGCGCCGCCACAACCCACTCCGAGGTCGCCCGTCCAGCCAGCCCTCACCAGGGTGCCTGCTGTGCCCAGCCCCAGACCGCCAGCTGCTCGGCGCCTCGGCTTCGCCATGCGCTCCGCTGCTGTCCTGGCGCTTCTGTTCTGCGCCGGACAAGGTGAGCGAGCGCGGGGTCTCGTGGGAGAGGGTCCTCGGCGCCCCTGCCTGCCCTGAGGTCGTCCCTCCCCTCCGGCGCGGCGAGTTTTCAGCACCGCGGACAGCGCCCCCCGCCTCCCTGCTGACCCGGCAGAGTGGCCTCGGCGCCAAACCCGCAGACCGGACTCTCTGGGCCTAACTCCTGACCCCACAGGACAGGACCCCCTGGCGCCCCCACCCCGTATCCGGGCTCGACATCTCGACTGCATCTGGGCCAGTTCTGGCTCCGTGCCATGGCTGGCCAAGGTCATTGGGGGAGATGGGAGAGCTGTGGCCGGCTCCCACTCTGGCCTCTTTCTCTTCC
Organism: Martes martes; assembly: GCF_963455335.1. Classification (NCBI taxonomy): domain Eukaryota; kingdom Metazoa; phylum Chordata; class Mammalia; order Carnivora; family Mustelidae; genus Martes; species Martes martes. The sequence continues at coordinate 133,813,095 of NC_137894.1, forward strand.
CTGCTCCCGCTCTCCCCCTTTTTCTGCCTTTGGCTTCTATCTTCCTATCATCTCTCACAACCCTCCCTCTCCTCATCTCTTTCCCCACACCTCTGGGGTCTCTCCTCCTCTCTCCACTTCCTTCTCCACCCCAATCCCACTCAGCTGCTGGCCTTGTTTTCATAGCACTAGCCTTCAGCTCCCCCCATCCCCACCCCACCCCTGGGCCCCAGAGCAGGAGCTTTCCCAAAGGGAAGCGTTAGGGAGCTCAGTGCAGCCTCTGGGGACCATCCCCATGGGGGCAGCAGCCAGGGAAGGGAAACAAAATTAACCCTAGCATCTCATTGGGTAGGGGCAGTTTTGAGGGGGAGCACTGGGGTGAATGGGCCCCCTATAAACCCTGTCAGGAAGGACTGGGCTCTCCCCTCAGAGCAGAAGAGTCACCCCAGCTCTCTCTTTTTTTTCCCCCAGTCGTAGCCTTTCCTGTGAACAGCCCTATGAATAAAGGGGACACCGAGGTAAGAAGGGGTATGGGGATGTCCTGTGATGGTGGGTAGGAGGCTCCAATGGACACCTCACAGTCAGGTTTTGGGCAGCTAGCTGCAGGAGTGAGTTTGGCATAAATCCAAGAGCCAGCACTGCGGCTGCTAAGCTTGGGGACAGCTTGCAAAAGAAGATATCAAAGACTGCTAGATTTCCCTGCCGTCCTGCTGTGGGGACTTCCCCGGCTTCCTCTGAGCTGGGTACACTGCCGATGGGGCCTGTGCCTTAGCTTCAGGGCCAAGGTGCCAGGCCTATAGCTTTGAACCCTCCAAATCTGGCAATGCCCAGCCTGAGCTGCTGGGGGGCACTTCCTGTGGTTCTGGGTTGCGGCTGTCCCCAGACCTGCAAGGACGGTCTTCACTTTTCTGGTTCTGGCCTCCCTCTTTGATCGTCCCTTCCTCCCAAGACTCTGCTAGCAATCTCCACCCCCACCGTATAGGCACTCCAGCCCTGGATCTCCCAAAGGGCCCCAGTGGAAACACTCTTGATTATGGCTTCTGCACCCAGGGTTCTGGCCGTTTGGGGCTGCCAGGGGATGTCACCCAGGAAAGGGCCTTAGGAGATACTAGCTGGGGGGCACTGCAGCCTGCGAGACACTCTCTGTTGGGGGGCACACTTGGAATTCATTCATGTCTGGGCTGGGGCTGTTTTTGCAGTCTCTGGGTGCTCGCAGACACCCCACTTGTGACCCAGAGAAATTTCTACCCTTCACTTCTCAGGAGCTGTTTTCTTCCATTCTGGAGAGGCTATGGTTCAACCCAGAACATCAAAGCAATTCCAACCTCTGTTTGCTCAATTATATTTCCTGTGTTTTACTTGCAGACAGGCCCGTATATGCCTCTTCCACTCTTATACTGTGTGGTCTTGGTAAAATTCCTTAACTTCTCTGAAGAGGACTCCACTTTTTCCATCTATAGTATTTCCCTTGAGGGAAGTTGTGAGAGATGGAATCGTAGATGGGAGGCACCTGGCGAAAAGCAGGCCCTCGGTTAATGGGCACCTGGAGTTTCCCTTCAGAGCTCCTTATCATTCTTGGGACCCATACCTAATTCCTCTCTCCCTAAGTCTGTCCTCGTGGCCTGGTGGTTATCTGACATTCCCAGTGTAAGGTCCCCGGTTGCAGGGCGATGCAGGGTGCAGGCTGCAAGGTCCTTCCTACCAGATCCTCTACGGGAGACACTTTGGTCCCCATATGCTACCCAGCAGCCTGGGGTCAGGAGCGCTGTATCCACTGGTGAAGAACTAACTATTCCATCCTACGATGCTGTGACTACTCGAGAGACTGTTTGAGGGTTTGCCATCCTGAATTTTTGGATGGGTTGCTTTGGCATCCCATAGACCCAGCCTGCCACCCCCTCACTCCCCACCAGCACCGCCTGATGCATGTCTGACACTTCCTGCTTTCCTGCCCGGCTCTCGGCAGCTGAAGGAGGTTCAACGTTGCGAATCCTTCCTTTGGTGTGTGTGGCTCATCATGCTTTGTAGAGTGTTTTCCCTTCTGTTTCTGATCACCCTGGGAGGGGAGCTGGGAAAGTCTCATCATACAAATGAGAAAATCGGAGAGGTCAAGTCCTGTGTCCAAGATCACTCAGCTAGGATACCGCACTGCAGTTGGCCCTACCTCCAAATAAGCATTTATCAGCTGCCCGGTTGGCCAGCCACAGCACCTTGCTGGGCGCTGCACAGAACTTTCAGAGATCTGGCTGCTTGGATGGACACCCAGATGTGGCTGCTGTGTGCCCTCGTCCAGCCATAGGATTCATCCCATGGGGGAACACAGAGCCAGACCGTGAGGCTGTCACTCGCTGCATGTAACAACGTCATGGGTTTTAGGAGACAGGGATCCCTGTCCTGTTTCCAGGCAGGGTAGAGCGAGGGAAGGTCTTTGGTCTCTGGGCAGTCCAGAAATACTCCCTGGAGAGAGTTGACTTTGTTGCCATCTGCAAGACTAAAGTACTTCTGCAAGACATACCTCAATGCCCAGCAGCAGCTTCCCCATCTAGAGAAACACTTGCTAGTGGGTACTGGGTACCCACACCCACCATGTCCCACAGGAGAGGGGCAGCTGCTGGACAGATGATCAGAGTGCCTGGCGCATGGTAAGCACCATATAAAGGATTTCTATTATTGCTATTATTGTCTGGCTAAAAACACAGATTATCTTGGGTACAGGCATCCATGGACTCCTGAAGACAGAAGCAAATGCCCCCATATTCTTATTTAGAAATCTGCCCTCAGGGCACATTGAGCCTCGGGGCGGTGGGGGGAGCGGCGAGCCCCATACACAAACCAGCCCCAGCCCGCCCCCACTCTCTTCCTAGGTGATGAAGTGCATCGTTGAGGTCATCTCTGACACGCTCTCCAAGCCCAGCCCCATGCCTGTCAGCCAGGAGTGTTTCGAGACACTCCGAGGAGGTACGGGCAAAGGCTGGGGGTGGGAGGGGCTGGGCCCGTGTAGCTGGGGGGTGAGGATATGGGTGTGTGGCTTTGGGCAGAACCCAGTGATTTAATCCAACAGTCACTGGTCAAGTGCCTGGCCTGGCCTGTGCTAGTGAGGGAGAGGTCTAGAGAGACGAGAGGGTCACAGCCCCATGCTCTTGGAGCTTACAGACGAGCAGACAGAACAGAGAGGAGCACAATTAACTAGGATTCCGGGCAGAATGAAACCAGGGCCGGAACAGCAAGTCTCCTTGTCCACCCTGTGGACAGAGATGTTGTGTTGCTATGTCCCCAGAGCCCTGAACAGCCACTGGCACCCGGCAGACAGTCTGTAGGTTTGTGATGAGTAAAGGACTGTCGTAGGTGGGCAGGGCAAGAACAACGTGTTTCCAGCTGAGCAGTCAAGTTTTACCCAGCTGCTGGAGGGCTCCACCGTTCACACCGGGGTTGGACTTTCAGAGAAAGTTAGAAATCAGTAGAAAAATCAAGAAAGGGTAGTCCAGGTGGAGTAGACCCTCGAGCAGACACGGAGATGGAAACACATGGGACAGGACACCCCTACCTCCCCTGGGGGCTGGCGTCTCCCAGGTGATGTCTGGGGGCCCGGCCAGCAGCTGACCTTCCTGAGGCCAAAGGATGCGCTGGCTGCTTGGGAAGGAGGCCACCTCCAGCGCTATCTCAAGACCCGATCTTGCGGCCACCACCCAGGTTTGGAGTCTCCAAAATAAATTCCCTGTGCTCAGCTGAAAATGTTGATGGTAATCTCTTCCTCTGCTCTCCTCTGGAAACCACCCATAACGACTCTCCTTCATTGCAGATGAGCGGATCCTCTCAATCCTGCGACATCAGAATTTGCTGAAAGAACTCCAAGACCTTGCTCTCCAAGGTATTTTCCAGTCCCTGCTTAGGAATCTGGGTAAATTCCAGTAATTGAGAGAAAACCAGGGTGGAAGTTTGAGCGAGGTCCTAGTTCTCTCTGATTTGGTTATTGCCCTGAAATTACAGAAAGGTGGGCTCCTCCCTGCCACCTGGTCCAATCTGTCATGGATATAGTTAAAGAGACTAAGGCCCAGAGAGGTTGTGTGACTTGTCCAAGGTCACACAGTAAGTTAAGGACATGCCAAGACCAGATGCAGCTCACCTAATAACCCGCCATCTCTGGGGATCAGTCATTTCACTGGGGGACACTTTTAAGACTAGGTTGCAGAGAAGACCCCTTTAACTGAAGAGCAAATTGGTTTCCAGGAGAGAGGAGGGACCCCTTTCTCCTTGTGAGCTTCTGCTCAAAGGGTAGATGGGGACAGCAAGGTCTTGCTTGCGCCCCAAACTCAGACCAGACTTTCAGCATGTTTTAGAGTAAAGAATGTCTTTCTCTAAAAGATTAAGAAAATCCACTGACGCTCTTGGGACTGGAGTGACTTTGTGAGGTAGTGAGCTCCCTGTCACTGAGGGTATTTAAGCAGAGCCTGGAGAGTTAGGCTGATGTCAGATGCCCACCCACAGATTCCTTCGTGGGTTCACAGGAAGCACAGACTCCCTGGCAAGCTGGGAAAAAAAAATGGGTTGTGGCCCTGCCTCTGTCCCATGCTGATGCCCTGTGGGGAGTGGCTGCTTATCAGGGGCAGGCCCCTGGCCCCGTGCCTCTACCCCAGCATGGGCGCTCCGTCGGGAATTTCGCATCAGTTTCCAAAGGAAGTGCGGGCCCATCTTCAGGGCTGGGCTTTGGTCTCGGGTCAGGTGGGAGGCACGAAAGCTGCCCCAGCTCTGGGAAGCCCCCCTCTGACACCCTTGCGACAGACCAGGCCACCTGTGAGAATGGGTGCCGGGCGTCTGGGTGAGGGCCCGGCATGGAGCAGGTGCTGGCTAGAGCCACGGCTCCTCCTTGCTTCTCACTTCATCTCCACTGACCCTGCTGGGATTTGTTTTTAGCTAAACATTAAATATTTTATTGCAATATGATAATTTCAAAATTAAATATTGAATGACTAACGTATTACATTTAAATAATTAAAGATAATGTCAACAGAGACTGTTCTAAGAGGAGGTGTCCTGAAATGTCTGTGTACACACAGATGTGTGTGTATCCAATATGAGCCATTTTCAAGACGTGTCCCTATCACTGTTTTCTGTTAGAAGAGTACGGGATGTAGCTAGGTGTCTGCCTGTCCATCCACCTACCCAGCCATCGTCCACTCCCTCTTCTGCACTCTCAAAGCGACTTCCGAGTACCTCTGTCTTAGGGCTTCCCAAGCAGCAGCCCCGTCCTGTAGGTGAGCACCTGCTGCTCGGAGAGCTCCACGAACCCCAGATCACAGAGCGAGGAGTGACTGGGCAGTGTGAACTGAGGTCTGCCCGGGGTCAAATCTGGGCAGACTCCCTGGCCTGCAGCCACTGTGGCAGGTGCATCTGTTCCCATCCCCGCAAGTCCCAGCGTGGGGAAATCGCAGCAGCGTCTGCAGAGTTGGCCTGGCTGAGAGACCCCATCGTCTGGACCTGGGCACAGATGGGGATAGTCAGAGGAAGTAGCAGCAGCAGCCCGGGGCCAACACAGGGAGAGGGATGTGTGGATATCAGCAGGTGGCAGCCCGGGGCTGGAGCTCAGGCACCTGCTTGGCCTTCTCCCAAGGACCTGGATTTATGGGGTACAGGGGAGCAGCGATTGCCTGATTCAAGATTGCCCATGAGGGGACTAGCAGTCACTGCGATCTCCTGCTGCAGGGTCCCCCTAACTACCAGGAGGGGAGGGACCCCCACTCTCTGTTCCCATCCCTGGGACCCTCGGGTCCCTCTGAGTCTTTGTGGCTGTCCAAGGTGGCAGACAATGCTTGTTCTCATTCCCCAGGGGAGAAACGTGAGTGTGGAGAGGTGCTGTGGCGGCCTGATGGGTCCCAGCTGGGAAGCTGGGAGGGGGCAGGGGCAGCCAGCACCCCCCCCCCACCTGGAGCTCTTGCCCCCTCCATGTCCCGTTAGGCAGGCTTGCAACATGACCTGCCGTTGACAGATAAGGACATGGAAGCCTTCACGCTCACAAAAACGCCAAGACTGGGCGTGGCTAAATGGGACTTTTTTCCTCCCTTTCTTTCTCTCTTCCCCCCTCCCCTTTTCTCATACCAGGTGCCAAGGAGAGGGCACATCAGAAGAAACACAGCAGTTTTGAGGATGGACTCTCAGAGGCTCTGGAGAAACAGGATGACCAGGCCGTGCTGAAAGGTCAGAGCCGGCGGGTCTAGCCAGAGGCTGGAGAGGGAGGGGAGTGGGAGACCAGAACAGTAGCTACAAGATCAGAGATTCCTGGGGTCAAGGACCCCTCCTTTAGGCACTATAAAGTACCTGGCTATCATTTTGATCTTCCCTGTACAAATGGGGAAACTGAGGCCCAGAGAGGCTTAAGTACCTTGTCCAAGGTAAGCAGTGTAACTAGAGATGGGAATCTGGGTCTATCTCACTCCAGAGTCCCAGGTCAGTCCCGCCTGCCCGCCATAGGGGCTCACACTCAGGGCAGGAAGTCTCTGGCCTGGCAGGAGGGCAGGCTCGATGCTGGATTTTCCGAGTCCATTGCAGCAGAACCCCCACCCCCACCGCCACGCAGCACCTGTCTACCCGGGACTTGGTCACACTGTGGGAGAGTCCTGTTGTAGGAGGACCCCAGAATGGATCTCAAACACTAAATGAAACTGGGTCATCTTTCTTGGAGCCAGAGAGCTTCTAAAGGTCAAAGAGATCACGGGCTAGATCAAGGGGATGCCCCAGTACTCATCCTCCTGCCTAGAAGCAGTCATCAATGGCCCCTGCGGGGCCTGCTGTTAGCCTGTGGGAGGTGGGTGGATAGGCCAGGTTCTAGGACCAGGGATCTCAGTGGACATCTACTATCCAGGCCACCTGGAAGCTCTCATGGGGGAGGCAGCTGTGGGTCGGCGCAAAGAGCACCCTGTACTTGACCTTTGGAGACTTGGATCCAAGGCCCTGCTGCTTATGGGGTGTGAGCATGGAGAAGTCATGTGACTTGTCTGAGAGTCAGAGGGAGAGTTTCTGTAGAAGGGATGGGAACACCATCACCTGGGGTCCCGGACAAACGGTGGAATGCGCTTGGTAGCGCTTGGTCCAACAGTAATTGTTCTAGAGCTGGGAGGGATTTTCACTGGTGAAAAGGCAGCCACCAGAAAATGCCTTTTAATGAAACTGTACAAATAGGAATTGGGCACTTCCGCAGGACACTCAAGCCTCACGTGGAAGGGAGAACGAAGTTGCAGTACTGGTGCCTTGTACACAGAGAGGTTACGATATTTGCCCAAGGTCATACAGCAATTAAGCTGATGTCCTCATTTTCAATTCTGGGGTCATTTTCAAGGTGGTGGTTGTTTGTTTTGTTTTGTTTTATTTTGTTTAATCACTTCCTACTTTAAGAAGTAGAATTCCAAAGAAAGAAACATCTCCCAATTGTGCTCAGATCAAACCCAGACACAGAGCGGGTAATGCTAATCCTGGCATGAGTGTCTTGGGCCGCACTTGATGGAAACCAAAAGATACAAGGACCAAGTTGTGAAATCGGGCTCTTGGGAGACCCCGTGTGCAGCCTGGTCCTCAGGGCCTGACTATTGTTTCTGCAGAGGCAACGGGAGAAGCCTCCTCCAAGGATGCTACGGAGAAAAGAGGAGATCCTAAAGAGACAGAGAATGGTGGAGACACGGATGAAGCCAGGCCCCAGGCCTCCCCGGAGCCCGGCCAGGGGTCCAAGTTCGAGGAGGACGGTCAGGCCCTGGGGGAGCAGGAGGCCGCCAACACCGACCCCCGAGACAAACTTCCCAGCCAGAAACACCCAGGCCCACAGGCCGAGGAAGACAGTGAGAGCCCCCCCCAGGGCCTGGTGGACAGAGAGAAGGGCATGGATGCAGAGCAAGGGCAGCAGACCAAGCGAGAAGAGGAAGAGGAGGAGGGCGCAGAGGCTGCAGAGAAGGCTGTCCCTGAAGAAGAAGGCCCCACCGAGGCATTTAACCCCCACCCAAGCCTTGGCTACAAGGAGATCCAGAGGGGCGAGGGTATGTATGATGTCTGAGACCTTAACAAGTGTGTCAGGGAGAGGGGGAGGGTGGGAAGAAGGACCGCATCTGCAATTGCATTCCACCTTCACAACAACCCGGAAAGGTAGGTAGTATCCCCATTTCCCAGATGGAAAACTGAGGCTCAGAGAGGTTAAGTAATTTGCCCAAGGTCACACAGCTAATTTGCAGTAAAAGCTGAGATTCCAACCCAGGTTTGTCTGACTCCAAAACCCTGCATCTCCCACTGTTCCACGAAGCCCCTCCCCTCCGAGCCAGGAGATGAGAGGGGCTTTGCAGGCTGGGTGGGTGGGTGGGCTTCGGGAACAGACGGACAGCATGACAGGCGGAAACAGGCTGGTCTAGGGACAGTGTCAGCTTCACCCAGGGTTTATGAGAGCTCCTGGCAACTCATGAGGGCCTTCTCAGGGCCTTTCCTCCCTCCCCAGCCGGGTGGCCCCTGGATCAGGGCTTCCCGGGGGAGAGGGCGCACAGAAGAGGCAGCCTCCAGCCAGCCCACTCCTCAGAGCTTTGAGAGGGTCTTGCAAAGTGCTCTATCAAGATGGTTTTTCCTCCAAGTGGAATCACGGACCCTGAGGGCGGTCTGCGGTCCCAGCGACGACCACAGAGAGGCCCCCGGGAGCGGCAGGGACCAGGAGACGTGGTGGTCCCTCCTTCAATGTCCTGCTCTTGTCTACCAGCTGTTCCAGGTTGGTCCGAGGCTCTGGCTGTCGATGGAGCCAGGAAATCTGGGGAGGAGGAGGCTCAGCGCCCCCAGGGGAAGGGGGAACGGGAGCACTCCCGGCAGGAGGAGGAGATGGCAGAGGCGCCTCAAGGCCCCTTCCGGGGTGGGAAGAACAGGGAGCTGGAGCGGGACCAGGAGGAGGAGCAGCTCTCCAAGAAGTGGGAGGACGCCAAGCAATGGAGCAGGATGGACCAGCTGGCCAAGGAGCTGACGGCCAAGAAGCGGCTGGAGGGGGAGGACGAGGAGGATGACCCTGACCGCTCCATGAAGCTCTCCTTCCGGGCCCGGGCCTACAACTTCGGGGGCCCTGAGCTGCAGCTGCGTCGAGGCTGGAGGCCGTCCTCCCAGGAGGACAGCGTGGAGGCGGGCCTGCCCCTCCAGGTGCGCAGCTACCCGGAGGAGAAGAAGGAAGAGGAGGGCAGCGCCAACCGCAGACCGGAGGTTGGTATGGGGCGGGTGCCAGCCCCAGGCCAGGCCTCCAGAGTGTGGGCCAGGTAGACACGCAGCCCCCTGCCCCACGGAGGGGACACAGTCAGTCCCCATGGGTCTGAGAAGAGAGAGGCACATAGATGGCGGGGGGCGAGGGGAGTGGGGGCTTTTGGGAGCCGGGCACAGCTGGGGCAGCGCTGGGGCAGGGGCGGGGCGGGTCAGGGCAAGGGGCGAGTGCCCCAGGCAGGAGAGGGAAATGTTCAGATCGAGGGAGCAGGAGAGGGTGGGGAAGCCAATCCCTGGGGCACTGAGTAGGTCTCAGCCCTGGAGGTGACAGAGGGACTCTGCGGGTTTGAGAGTGGAGCTGTGGACAGAGGAGGCTTGGAAAGGCCAGGACCTGGCAGGGTCTCATCTGGGGTGGGGGTGGGGGGAGCCCACTGGCCCCGAGAGAGCCGGGGGGCCTGGGAGGAGGGGTCTTGAAAGAACAGGTGGCATCCTGGGAAACTCCTGAGGGCGGGCCGATCCAGCAGCATCCTCTCCTGGCCTCCAGGCAGCCCAGGCACACCCCCTTCCTAGGTTCAGACCCTGCCTCTGTCCCCTGGGGCAGTGCCAGGGCCAGTGGGACCTCAGCACCTGGTGGTGAGTGGGGGAGGGGGCACGGATGCTCCAGAAGACCCGGGTTCTGCCTCTTCCTAGCTGTGTGAACTTGGGTAGGTTGCTGCCCTTCTCTGATCCTCTGTGTTTCCCCCATTTGAGAAAGGGGGGTAAAGAGTCCTTTCTGCTTACTTCATTATTATGGTCAGAACGCACACGAGCTTTCACAAACTGGCCGTGTCCAGGGATCCTTGGTTAGCTCACTGGGGTGCTGGGACATAGCCCCGGAGGTGAGGAGGTACAAGTTGGGGTCTGTGGCAGACTGGCAAAGCCATCTCGGAGCTGGAGGAGGCCTGAGGGCTCTGTGGTCCAGGCTCAGTGCACAGGTAGGAATCAGGGCCCCGCGGGGGCTGGGACCTCTCCGTGGCCCCAGTGCTCACTGCCCCTCCAGATTAGGGTGTGGTCCCTTCCCCGGGTGCCAACCCTCTCTCTGTGGGGACCAGGTTCTTGGCAGCCTGAGAGGAAGAACACTCCTGGGCAGCTGCAGCTAGGAGAGGTCATCTGTCAACGTCCCCGGGAGACTGCCCTCCACCCCTAGCTCTGGACCAGGACAAGTGAGGGCACCTCTGACCACCCCCTTCCTCACCCACAGAAGCTGGAGAGAGCCGGGTGCCGTGAGGTGCCTGCCAGCCTGTCTTCTCCGCAGGCAGAGCGAGCTTGGACTGCAGGGCGGGGAAATGGGGACCCCAGGGCCACGTGGACAGGACAAGGGCAGGGTCTCCTCCACACTGCCCAAGGGTCTTCTTACAAATGCTCCAGCATCACCGAATTTATGCCCCGGGGGCTACCCCAAGACAGAAGTCTCCAGGGTCCCTATTTCCATGACAAGCACCGTCCATCTGTTCCAAGCGGCCCCAGTGGGCGTCCTCCACAGCCTGGCACCGGGCAGAGACCCCTCGAAGACCGCCCTCCCCAAGTCAAGACTGGGTGTGGGGGCATGGCCTTCCCAGACTCCTGCTCCGAGTCCCGGGGCATGGGCTTGTGGGCATCAGTCCGGGCTCAGAGGGTCCTGGAATCTTCCCGAGGCTGGGGCACAGAGCAGGGCTCCCAGAAGGGTCCTCTGCCCTGAACCACCCTGGCAGCCAGAGCTGGAGGCCCCCTATGTTGGGGACCAAGGATCCAGGCCCACCCTCAGCAGGTAGAGGAGGACAGCTCTCATCCCCTAGAGCCTGTACCAAAGGCCCACAGCCCCTCCGGCAGGGAAGCCTGGCCTCGCCCTTGGGGTCACTGCCAGTCTGGGCCTTGGGGTGAGGGGCCTGGGAGGAGCACTGGAGGGCAAGGAGGCATCGTTTTCCGCATGTCTGCCCAGAGCTATTCAGGAAGAGGCGGGTCTGGATCTGAAGCCACCAGGGGCTGTGTGGGGTCAGGGCCCCTGTTCCCTCTCCCATTTCTTGTGCACAGTAACCTTCAGTAATCCCAGCAGGGCAGCATCCCCCATCCCCATGGTATGAATGAAGGCCCTAAGGCTCAGAGAGACAAAGCTGCCTTTCCGAGGCCACACAGCTGGCCAGCGGCACAGCCCATCTGGCAGACTGCGCCGCCCACCAGCTGGCCCAGTCCTTGCCGGAGCCGTGGTGTTCTCTCCTAGGACCAGGAGCTGGAGAGCCTGGCAGCCATCGAGGCGAAGCTGGAGAAGATGGCCCACCAGCTGCAGGCGCTGCTGCGGGGCTGACACCCCACCCCCCACCCCCGGCCCAGACAGGGCCCCGAGGCAGCCAGTGGTCCCGGCTCTGTTGTCCCCTTTGCAGGTCCTGGCCAGACGGCCCGGGTGCTGCTTCTGGTAGAGAGGCTGCACACAGCCTGCCCAAGCCCAAGCTACCCCGTTGCCCCCTCACTCCTTTCCTCCAGCTCTTGACTCCTGCCCCAGTGCGCCCTCTGCAGGGCGGACCCCCTCCCACCCCCCACGCCCCCCCCCCACGACTTTAAATGGTGATCTTTTCTCTCTGGACACAGGCAGCTTTCTAGAAGTTTCCTTTCCACCGTCAGAGCCATTGGGCACAACTGCAATAACTTCTGACCTTTTGGTGAAAGCTGAGACCTCCTGACTGTAATATATTCTGTACAAAATTTATCTAAGGAAAAATAAATCTGCTCTGGGCTTTCTGGTTTCTGTGGATGTTTCCCCCCTTGACTCGGGGCAGAGGGGTGGATTTGGGCAAAGGGCCAAGTGGAGGTTTACTTCCGCTGGAGCAACTCCTTTCTGGGCACTTTTTAGCCATGGGACTCTGGGCAAGTGACTTTGTACCTCTGGACATCAGTTTCTTTGGCTGTAAAATGGGGAGAATACGTATAATTTCCTCTTCAGATGGTGATGAGGATTCCAAGGGTTCGGGCAGCCTGGACCATAAAACCACGAGGATGATGATGAAACAAGGTCTTTTTTTTTTTTAAAGATTTTATTTGACTAACAGAAATCACAAGTAGGCAGAGAGGCAGGCAGAGAAAGAGAGGAGGAAGCAGGCTCCCCGCTGAGCAGAGATCCCGATGCGGGGCTCGATCCCAGGACCCTGGGATCATGACCTGAGCCGAAGGCAGAGGCTTTAACCCGCTGAGCCACCCAGGCACCCTGAAACAAGGTCTTTGAACAAAGGGTCCTGGCAGGTCTAGGCCTCGCCTGTGAGGCTGGTGAGGGGCTGCCCACTGCTGCCACCAACCGTCCCGAGGCAGAGACAGACACCCTCCGAGGCTGGAGCTCTAAGCTGTTTATTTATTCACACGTTTCAAGGGTGCACTCCATCCCCGACAGTTCGAGAAATAACACACGCAACACCACACTATATTCCACGAGGCGGTCAGATGCCAAAACATCCGCTACCACGACCCATTAAACAAAGAGAACACGGGGTTACCTTGTCCCTGAAATAACCCATCTCAAAGATGGCACCTGTGTTGTCATCACGTGGAACACAGGGGCGCCCGGGTGGCTCAGTCGGTTGAGTGTCTGCCTTCGGCTCAGGTCATGATTCCAGGGTCCTGGGATCAAGTCCAACATCAGGCTCCCTGCTCAGTGGGGAGCCCGCTTCTCCCTCTCCCTCTGCCTACCTCTCCCCCTGCTTGTGCTGTCTCTCTCTCTCTGACAAATAAATAAAAAAAAAAAATCACGCAGAACACAGAGCCCCATCAAAAGAGCCAGAGGATGTTTCCTAGCTTTTCCAGAAGCAGCAATCTTACGTACAGTCTGTCTATGCACAGAAACAGCATATGTCTGTACACAAGCCAAGCACAAGGCAGCGTGGGGTTCCGGTCAATGTCGCTTATTGCTTGTGGGAACAGGATCGGAGCATTAGCGCTGGTCACAGAGCACAGGTGTCCCTACAACTGGAACCAGCAGATTTGGGGTGAAGTCACTATGGGAGAAGCTTTTTGAGAGAAAACAGATGACCCCACAGACAGCCCCTGGAGGAAGAGGTCAGCCAGGCTGTGGGGAAGGGACAGCCCCTCCAAGCCACCGGTCATGGATCCAGTCTGAAAGTAAAGGAGATAAACGCAACCATTTCTGGAAAAGGCTCCAGGTGGGCTGGGCGGGGCCCGTGGTCAGAACCAGAAGTAGGAGTGCCCAGGTCCGACCACCCTAATGGTCCTGCGAACAGTCTGTGTTGGAGGCTAGGGGTGTCGCTCCGAGATCACACTGGCCACGCTGCGCAGCAACAAGGGGCAGAGGCACAGGCCCTTCCTCGTGGAAGGCAGGACCTGCGGGAGCATCACGGGTCTGGAAGCTCAGCCTCAGTCACGTCCGGCTGGGGCTCTGGGGCTCTGGGGCTCGGGCAGGGAAGGGCAGGGCGCGGCCAGGCTGGCTGAGGGAGGGAGCCGCCCTGAAACTTCATCACGGATCAGCTTCGGTGGCCTTCAGGACAGCCAGCGCGCAGCTCCAGGTCTCCGCAGCTCTGGGCCAGGCCCGTGGAGAGCGAGGGGCTGTCGGGGACCCCGCCGGGCGAATGATCACTTTCTAGAGCACGGAGGAAAAGCCGGTGCAGACCTCAGGGACGCGAGTGAAGCCATTCGTCTGCCGCGCGGCCGGTGGCCAGTGTGAGTGCCCGAGCCGAAGACGAGTTTCCAGAATAGGACGAGGACATGGTCTCCTTTGGTCTCAGAGTGGCCACATGGCAGGCAACTGCTGGGCATCCCCGCTGGCTGGAAGGCTCGTTTCTGGCTGTGGGTCGTCCACCTTCCACGAGGCCCACGGGCAGGCTTCTGGGTAGGGAGTAACTCTTTTTCACGGCTGTTCTCTCCAGCACTGACTGAGGCCCACTGAGAGGCTGCACCGTGGGACTCCCCAGGGTTCCAGCTGTGTCCACCTCCACGTTACGCAGAGCGGTTCCGGCCCGGCACGCCCAGCAGGGCCCTCCGTGAATGCAAGAACGCCACACCGGAGACTCCACGGGGCCCTTTGGATAGAGGTTAGATACCAAGACCCGGCCCTCGGTTGGGGCCTGATGTCTGTGGAGTCACATCATTTTAGAATCAAAGCACCTGTAAGCAGAACTTAACCCCAGACCTCGGCTCCAGGTTGCCCCGGGGCAGAGACCTTGCACGTGACCCTCTGGACCTACCCAGGGCCTCAGCCAAAATTCGGCCCTGGCAGTTGCTCCCGGAGCCCCTGACATCAGGAGTGCCTCCAGCACCCCCGGCCACTGAGACCCCCCCCACCACCACACCCACCACGCCCACCACCTGGCACCACCCAGATGCTTGGCAATGAGAGTTGTAACTGCCCTTGGGGTTCTGGTGGGGCGGGCTCCAAGTGATACACACAAACACCACAGCAGACCCCTCCCAGCGGCCCTGACCCAGCACCAGCAAGCCTCCGGGGAAGAGGCTGCCAAGGCCAGGTGCATGTCAGTGGCTCCTTCCCTGATGCAGAAATTGCCAGGCCTGAGGAGAAATGAACTCTGTGGAGAGCGTCCCAGGACCCAAAACCATCCGTGCACCCAGCTGACACTCCTCCCCACCGACGGCCCCTCCCCTCGTCTCTGATCCTGAAACCCCTTGATCAGAGAGGGTCAGTGTTTGCTGGATGGTGATCACCAGCCCAGGCAGGAGCGGCCTGCTTGCTCTCACAGGGGGCCTTCCCTCTGCCGCCACCTGCTGTTCCCAGGTCTTTATGAAGGGGAACCCCACCCCTCAGTTTCCACCCCCGGAAGCAGCGGTCACCCTGCTTGCCACGGGCATCGAGGCCAGTGGGTAACGGTTACTGGATCTGTGGGGCCTGGACCTCAGCATATGTGACCCTGGGGTGGGGGGGTAGACCTAAGTTACACAGGAACACGACCTGGCCAGGGGCCCCAGCCTGGCATCGGGGGTCACACTGCACCACCCCCCACCTGTCCTTGAGGCAGACAGGGACTGGAATTTCAAGAACAGACCAGGAGAGCGGCATAAACTTTCAGCAACATCTGTAAACACGTGTGAAATGCAGTTTGATTTCAGTAGTTTATTTTGGAGACAAAGCAGTGCAAGAGGCCAGTCGCACTTTCCTGCTTCCCCGGGGCTCAGGGTTGGGCTAGGAAAGGCGCCATACAGACATTATAATCGGGGTTCAACACTCAAGTCGTGTAAACGTGGTTAGTTGGTGGGCCCTCGGGTTCCAAGCCAGCCAGGCAGCTCTGATGGCACCAGCTCTCCCCCTAGGCCCAGCCCTGCTCGGTGGTGGCCACCACCCAGACCTTCCTTTCCTGAAGGTGGGTGACCCCCACGCCCCTGCTGGGCCGGGCCTGAAGGTACCTCCAAACGCCCAGGCCAACAGCCTCTTTGGGACCACCCTCACCAGACCATGCAGGACAGCCCAGAGGCTTTCCGACTTGCTCAAAGTGAAGGAATATCTGAAGACACGAGATCATGCTCAGAGGGTCCTATGCATCTCACCCAGGTTCACCCTGATCCAGGCTGACAAAGCCCCTGGCCAGCCCCCTTCACTGTGGAGGGGCGGGTGGCCTGCCCGCTGCCCCATGGGAACCGAGCGGCCCATGGGGATCTGCTGCCATCGGGGGCCGGGCTGAGGCTCATGCAGGAGGGGGTACCGGTTTCCTATCCTCTGGGGCTGCAGCTCCCTTCACACTCGGCTGGCTTAGTGCTTAGGGCTTACAGTGAGTATGGGAAGGGTGGAGCAGGCCCGCTGGGCGGGTGTGAAAAGACGTGCGGATACAGGCAGCTTCCCCACTGAACACCTTGAGGCCGAGGGGAGGTGCATCAGGCTGGCTTCTCAGAGAAGCAGGCTGCCCCGTCGGGGCTGGGGCCTCATGCCTGCCCTTCTCAGTTCTCTGGGCTCAAACGCTCATCAGACATAAGGACACAGAGGCCCGGCAACTCCTGGGGTGATCTGTCCAAAGTTGCGGCCCAAATCCTTGGCACAGGCAGAATCAGCCCAGGGGCTCCCAACCAGGCAGTCTTGTCCTGGGTCCTGGGGAGCAGTGCCTGGTCAGGGCAGGAGGCCCCCTTGCAGGGCTGCACGGGACCCATGTTGAAGGGCCTGGTGGACCCCAGGAAGCTGGACGCGGAGAGAAGCCAACTCACGGCCTTGGCCTCACCCAGGAAACTTCCTTCTCCTTCCCTTTTGGGAGCAGGCAACAAGCGGACCACAGCCCAGACCCCCTGCACGGAATCCCCCAAGGAAACAGCAGGTGCGCCTCTCACTCCCTCTGGCTCTTGCTCTTGGGAGGGACAGCTGCACACCTGGCTGGGGCTCTAGGCCCTGTTCCTCACAAGGCTGCGGAGGCGGCCAGTCGGAGGGGGACAGCTAGAGGGCCTGGCCTGGGTGCAGGGGACTTGGAGAAAAGAGAGAGAGAAGGAACCCCTCACTCGCTCTGCTCAGCCACTAAAAGCCTGCTCCCCTCTGGGGTCCCCGAGGCCTGATCCACAGCAGCCATCGAGACGAACAGACGGGGATGGACACACACACACACACACACACGCTCACACACACGTGCATGCGCGTGCACACACACACACACACACACCCCACCTTACACTCAGACCTAGTGTTGAAGACACAGCAAGTGTAAACCCAGTGAAGACATCTGCACAGCAGGCATCCGGCAGGACGTCCGTCTCCCCGAGGCTGGACCACTTCGGGTTCTTTGCCATCTCCCCCCTCCACAACCCCTTATTTCGATCATGACATCAGAAAATCGGGTTAAAAATTAAAAAAAAAAAAAAGAAGAAGAAGAAGAAGAAGAAGAGGAAGAAGAATCAGATCGCTGGGAATTCTCAGTCGGAGCGTCACCACCGGGAGCTGCCGGCCCAGCAGGTGCACTCTGCGGCCCGCGCCGCCCTCTGGGTCCCGGGCTCCACGGCTACTGGGAGGAGGCCTTGGTGGCCAGCGAGGCCACGCAGTGCTGCTGGAAGCTGGGGGACACGGCGGCGGTGCAGCCGAGTCTCTGGTGCGGGAGCTTGGTGGTGCCTCCCGGGCCCGCGCCGCCCGCGTCGGCCTCTGCCGTCCAGGGGGGGTCCGGGCCCATCAAGTTGCTGCAGCAGCCGGGGCCCGCGCTGCACGTCCGCTCGCCCGCCAGGCCGCCCGCCTGCTCCGCTAGGAGCCTGCTGTGCCTCAGCGGGGCTGCGTCCCCCGCCGCCGCCGTGGCTGCGCTCTGGCCCTGCAGGACGGTGGCCACATGGTTCAGGAGGTCTGTGAAGAACTCGCTGACGCCCTCGTAGCCTGCGGGTGGGAAAGACATAATGGGGCGCTGAGCCAGGCGGCAGTGGACATGGGTCGGGGGGCGCAGGGCAGAGCAGGGCGTGGGGAGCACAGGGCTCGCAGAACTCGAGGTGGGCGTGCTCGGGGATGTATAGGAAACCGAGGCTCAGTAACTAAGGGGACACATTAGAGCCACCAAGCCTAGACTCGAAGTTGGGTGTGGGCGGCCCCCAAGGGCTAGTCCTTGAATTCAGCTGTCCCCAGGGCATGAGAAGCCGTCGCACTCGAGTGGACGGGCAGACGCCCTGCGCCCGGCCCCTCTCAGGCACGGTGTCAGGGTCTCGCGGACTCACCCACCCGGTGTGCTAAGACACACGTGGGGCAAGAGGAATGGCGGGACACGGCAGGACCAAAGGCCCGCTCCTCACACTCTCCATCACCAGCAGCCCCCTGCTCCACACGGCCCAGCCTCAGAGGGCGCCGGGACCCTCGCCCGTCCTCCAGGATGGCCCTCGCGGCCGCCGGCACAGCCCGGACACTCTCCTGTCACAGGAGAGCCCGCCCGGGGCCAAGCAGCAGGGGCGGCCTCCACTGTCCGCAATCTAACTTGCCCAGAAAACAACATGGTGGTTTTGAGGGACCCGAGGCGGAGGGGAGGAAGCGGAGGTGCCCACCGCAAAAATAAGCGGGCAGAACGGCTGAGGAGCAGCACACTCATTCTTCACGACGCTGACAGCCTCTCCGCCCACACTGGCTCAGAGTGACTGTCCCTCCTCTGTGCACCCGGGATGCCCTCATGTCGCCCAGCCCAAACCGCACAGGCTGGGAGGAGCCGGCTCGGGACCTTGCACAGAGCGAAAGCGCAAGCGCAGAGCCCCATGCTCTCACCACCTCCCAACTCCAGCCTTCTAGAACTTCCACCCTGACAGCCCTGCATAGCACCCCCGCCCCTGTCCCACCAATCCCTGGCCACCTCTTGTCCTCACTGTCCTCACGCCCATGTCCTCCCTGCTTTAGAGCCCCTCATTTATTTTCATTGTTCCCCAGACACGTCCTGGATTCCCTTGGTCTCTCTCATTCCGTCCCTTACTCATCAAAACCCCACCTCTGCCAACACCCAGGTCTCCGTGCAGGTGCACCCAGGGTGACTAGAGAAACACAGGCCGTTGTCCCAACACTGGCCTCGGTGACTCACTCCCACCTACCTCAGAGTGAAACCCCAAGCTCTCAACACGCCACAGGGCAGGGCTCCTCTCTGGCCTCCGTGTCCCAGGCCCTCCCGGATCCCTCAGGGGATAGCTCCTTCCCTTCCTGCCAGGCTTTGCTCCACCACATCAAGAAGGAGTCCCCGGGTGCCCCTGTCCCCTGACGTCAGGGCTCCAGCAGCCGTGGTCACACTGCACCTGTGTCCAGACCAGCTGGGACACACAGTAGGCCCTCGACTGAATGACGGAAAGAGCCAGTGGCGTCCTGCCAGCCTCGGTCTCCTGGGCAGTGACTTGCAATGGTGGCTGGGCCCTGCTACATGCTGAGTCAGGGGACACACATCAGGCACGCAGCCCAGGAGCCGCTCAGCCTGGGTCACATGCCACACCCATGCGAGAGGCCTTGCTACCGTGCACACCCCTGCCCTGAGCACTCCCCACAGGCCACGCTTGGGCTCTCCCCCGAGATACTAACCTCCCTGAAGGTAAAGAATCATTCCCTGAAAGTTTTTATATGCATTGGGCGGTGACACTGACTTAACCTCCACATGGCTTAATGAAGGGGGACAGTCCGAGCCAGCTGGGAGGGCAGACGGGCCAGCCGCGGGGTCCGCCCATGCAAAGTGGGCTCATTCCGGGAACACCAACTAGGGACATCACAGCCATCACCCCTGCAGGCTAATGGTTCGCTGAGGGTTCGCTGGGTGCTGTCTCCCACTGAGCCCCCTTGCTGCATCAAGATGAGGGGAGCACGGCAGAGCCAGGCCACGACAGCAGCCTGTAGGGGCCTGAGACGGGCTTCCCGCTCAGGGCTCTGGCAGACAGCAGGGAGCAGGTGCCGAAGCCACGGGGAACTGGCCGGCTCCGTGTTCCCAGAACCACGGCTCAGGGCCCGGGCAGGAGCACGGCCACACCACCACCGTGTCCTGTGACCTGGGATCAGTCCTCTCTCCCTAGGAGACTCGGTTCCCCGCAGGTACACCGTGGAGCGTGTACTCCCTCCGGGATCCTTTCAGCTCACTGAATCTAGAAGTACTCGGTAGATTAGCTGCAGTTTGGCCAACAAAGGCTAATGCTGACAGTACAGCGCCAGGGGAGGAAGACGAACGATGCCGGGCCCACTAAGTGCCTGGAGCTCCCCCGGCTGGAGGCACCGGCCTCGTCCGCCAACTTCATCACACGCTACAAACCCATTCCGCACGTGGGCTGAGGCCTAGCGGGACCGTGTTGACCCCAGGCCCCCATCGATGGGGAGGGAGGGAGCTGGTCAACCTGACCTGCCTGTGCCAGAGCCGGAGGACACGGGTCTACAGATCAACGAAGGCGGTTCCTGGCTCCACCGCTCACCTGGGAAGGCATTGATGTCGATGACTGCGTGCTGCCCAGTCTGGTTGTTGATGATGATGTCAATCCCGAAGAGTGACACACCCAGCGCCTGCCGAAGGGCCCGGGAAAGCTCCCGGATGACCTCGTCGCTCGGCCTCTCGAACACGCCCTCGATCTTGTCCAGCTGTGCGCACACGCACGCGCGCACACACACACACACACACACACACACACACGGAAGTCAAGTCAGGCCACAGGTGGGGTGGTGCAACACCATACCACACACAGAGACCCCGCTAGGGTGCCCCAAATCCTGGCCTTCCCCTCTGGAAGGGGGCAGGACAGACCCGTGGCGAGCAGCACTCCCGCGGCCACTCCCCAAGTCCCACGGACGACTGGGCAGGTATTAAGTGTCTAGTATGCACTACCCCTCCAGTCCCTGTAACAACCCAGACGGACGGCCCCACAAGGCTGGTCTGCTCTAGTTCCAGCCAGCCGGGGACAGACACATGGATTTTCATGGGCTCCAGCTTGGTCCTGGAAGGGCCACCAGGAAGGGGAACCTTGGAAAGGATTTGGGATCAGGAGGACAGGGATTTGAATCCTGACAGTGACTTCCTAGCTCTGGGGTCCTAGGGAAAAGTATTCAGCCTCACTGTGCCTCAGTTTGCTCATATGCAAATGGGACCAACAAGGCCTCTCTCCTCTGCTGGTCGCTGATGTGGTGGGAACAGTATGGGCCTGGCTATGAGGAGATGCACACCTGCATTTTAGGGAAGGGAGGGCCCTGTGACGCCTCTAAGTCCGTCAGGGGAAGGTTACAGGAGGTGCCCCATAAATACCGGAGTCCTGAGTCCTGGCGGCTGTGGGGCTCACGGGCCAGAGGGAAAGGGTGGTAGACCCATCAGATTGAAAGTGAAGCTGGGTCAGAAACTGACACAGAATTACCACGTGACCAGCAATTCCTCTCCTGGGTATGTACCCAACGACCTGAGAACAGGCACTTGTCTGCCAGCGTTCACAGCGCCGTTCACGACAGCCAAAGGTGGAAACGATCCAAGTGCCCATCAACGCACGGACAGACACACAAACCGGTTTCCACACGACGGAACATTATTCGGCTACACAATGGCACAGCATGGGCGAACCCTCAAAATGTCAGGCCAAGCGGAAAAAGCCAAACACCATCGGTCACACATTGTATGACCCTGTTATGAAAGGTCCGGAATAGGCAAGTTCATTGAGATGAAAAGCAGATTCGTGGCTGCTGGGGGTTGGGAGGAAGAGGGAAGGCAGGGTGACCGCTGCATGGGTACAGAGTTTTCTTCAGAGGTGGTGAAAATGTTTTAGAACATGGTAGAAGGAGAGGATTGCACAACTGTTCACTGAACTGTTCACTTGAAAATGGCTACATTGCGGGGCGCCTGGGTGGCTCAGTGGGTTAAAGCCTCTGTCTTCAGCTCGGGTCATAATCCTAGGGTCCTGGGATCCAGCCCCGCATCAGGCTCTCTGCTCAGCAGGGAGCCTGCTTCCCCCTCTCTCTCTGCCTGCCTCTCTGCCTACTTGTGATCTCTGTCAAATAAATAAATAAAAATCTTTAAAAAAAAGAAAAAGAAAAAAAAAGAAAATGGCTACATTGTATGTTATGTGAATTTCACTCCATTTAAATAAATAAATAAATAAGCTGAGTCAGGAGGGCTGAGGACAGAGCCCTGGGCACAGATGGTCCTTCCCCCAACACAGGTAGCTAGAATGGCTGATAGGGAACTTCCAGACACACACAGAGCAAGGAGCCTACACCAGGGCACCATCAGTGGTCCCCCATGAAAGCCACGGCCACCAGCTCTGCACAAACTGCAGGGCCCCCAGGCCCATGACCCTGCTGCCTCAGTGTCCTAGCAGAGGAAACACCTCCTAAGGGGCAGTGCCAGGCTGGCTGTGACAAGCCCTTGTCGCTGAGCACCTGCTCAAGCCAGGACCCACCTCGAGGTCACTCCTGCCAGCCAGAGGCTCAGCCCAGCACGGCAGCTTGGCCACCGGATCTGTGGCTGGGGTCCTCCCCAAGTCAGAGAGAGCCAGACAGACGCCTCGGCCCAGCCCCATTCCCCCTGCAGGCTCTGAGCTGTCCCGTACACTTTGGAGTCTGGTTTTCTCGCTCCAAGAAATGGGGTAATAGAATCACAGGCACTGGGGATGCGGGAGCCAAGAGCCGGCACCCAGGCGTGCCATCGAGGAGGCTCTGCTGCTCTCTATCATGTCTCCTAACACGCTGCTCAGAAAAGCACTTTCTCAGCTCAGCTAAGGCATCTCAGAAATCCTTCCGAGGCTGTTAGATGATCCTAAACTAAATAGCCATCCTAGGACAAGACAAAGGCACAGAGATCCTGGGTTGTCATCGCAAAGGCTACCATGACGCTCTGGGAAATGGGGAGGCGATGGAGGTCACCCTCCTCTGCGTCCACTAACTCCCCGCATCCCCGACCACCCCGCAGGGCAGGAGGGGGAAACAGGCTCAGTGAGGCAATGTGCCTCCCAGGCCACACGTCCGAAACCTGGCGGAGTCCGTCTCATCAGGGTCCACGCTCTTCACCAATCCCCTAGACGCTGGTGTATGGGGGCCCGCGAGTTAGGTGTGGGTGGGGTTCACCTTCAGCAGCCTCCAGAGGGGGAGGGAGGCTTCACGGCTAGGCCATGGCTCCCTGCACGGCCCCCTGCATGAGGCCCTGATGGGGACCAGAGGGACTCCGGGTGGGAGGGAGGAAGGCAGGAGGGGCTCACATCTCCCACAGAAAGGGTATGGCCAAGTGTGTGCTCTTGTCTTGTTTCATGTGATGTCAGTCCTGGGCCCTCCTGCATGGCAGTCAGGAGCTAAAGGGAAGGCGATGGGGGCACATCCTATAGGTAGAGAGGAGGCCCAGAAGTCTCTCTGAGCTTTCCCATTTCACAGATGAAGAAACGGGCCGAGCAGCAGGCAGGTAATTATCTAAGAATGTTACCTGGGACCGTTGGGCATCAGTGAGCAGCCCCCAGGGCCGCCAGAGCCACACGGGACTGGTAGGGATAGCGTCCTGGGAAGCCTGTGGAATGCCATCTCCCTCCCCAACCGCGAGTCATTGGCCACTCAAGGACTGAGAGCCTCTCAGGGAAGAAGCCCTGCGGACTGGGTCATTCTAGTCTCTGAAGGTTAGAAGACCAGCAAAGCTTTTCTTGCACAAAACAGCTTCTTACATCTTACAGTGCACACAGCCAGGCGCCGAGAGGTTCTGTTTAAAATCTGACTCTTCTCCAAGCTTCCTTGACCATGGCACTTGTTCCTGGGGAACATCTATCAACATCTTGAGGGACACCGGTGCTCCCTCCAGGTCCCTGTCCACGCCTGTGCTCTGTCAAACCCTCAGCACACGGCTGGCTCCTCAGAGGAACCAGACGCAAACAAGAAATGAACATGCAGCCTGGGCTGGGAGGGGATGTGGGGGGGTGGGGCAAGATGAAACAGACACGTGCACGCCCCCAACACAGGAAGGAGGGGAGTAAGGCCCCGGGGCAGGGGCCGACTGTGGATGCTGCTGGTGAGAACAGCCTAGGACAGGGAGGAGGACCCAGGCAAATCCTCCCAGGTTAGCCAGCACGGCCATGACTCAGGAGACCCAGGCCAGGGCTCCAAGGTCAGGGGCAAGGGGCAGCGGAGACCGCCGGCCCGCTGGACTTGAGAGGGATGGAAGCAGCTGCCCCAGGACAAATTTCTAACTCCGGCTGAATACTGTCCTGCAGGTACCAGTGAGGGAATAAGTCCTAAGTTCCTAAGACACCCAGCTTCGGAACAGACCACTCTGGGGTCATGGGCCAGTGTGGCCCCTGAGTGAACAGTCCTGTGAGTTTGGAGAAGTCACCCAACCCTCCTGATCACGAGCCTCCCCACTCCAGAAAATGGAACTGTCTGCCCAGCTCCCTCGAGGCTGTGGCGAGGCCCGGCTGTGACGCCGTGGGGCACCTCGGACGGTGCCTGACCCGCCGCAATGTTCACGGAACTCACCCCAAGTTCTGCCACGGGGGAACTGCCACCCCCGCCCCCACCGAGGTACTAGCAGGCCCTTAACAAACAATTACTAGATTCACGTGGACAAGGAAAGAGAAAGGAAAACGGGGTGTGATGTTGCCTCCAACCCCCTTTTATAAATCAGGAAAAAGGCAGATTAGAAAACAGGTCTTCAAATTCCCCGCGACTTGGGAGGTGGGTGGGGAGATCCTCACTCTGGGAGAAAAGTTAGAAAATCTTCCCTCGGGAGGGAACCCAGAAGTCCGCGGGTGCGGCTGTGATGGCCTGCAGCAGGCCAAGAAAGGGGGTCTCTGGTCCCCCCACCCTGCTCTGCTGGAGCTCAGCCTTCAGCCCCACCGCCAGCGGCACCCCCCACCCCACGTTAGGAGGGAAGGTCACCACAGCAGAAGGCACATACCGCGGTCAGGACCGATGAGGACTCCGGCTTTGACACGTTGTGACTGTTGAAGAAGATGGACTCCCGGTCTGAAAAAGCAAAGACAAGAAGGAGCAGGAGTTAGCGCAAGGCGGGGATGGTGACTCCAGCACCTGACACCAGGGGGCAGCACCATCCCAGCCACAGTCTTGGTGGCCTTAGCAGCAGCCAACCTGGGGCCCCGGTGAGCCGGGCACCCCCACGCCAAGGAGACAGGGCACCACGACCGGAAACACGTCCACTCGGGGCTCCCGTTTCCCATACAAAAATAATTGTCTTAGCGAGCCTACCTCTGCTACCATCTTACTGTAACCTGTCTGCGTTTCCCGCCCATTCCAGAGTGTGTCTAGTGTGTCTTATGGACATGGCACTAGAAAGGGGGCTTAGGGGATGGTGCGGGGGCTGAGCGAGTGGGAAACGCAGTGTACTGGGAGCATCAAAGGCCTGAAGTCAAGAGGTTCAGTAAATGCCATTTAATCCAGTAGTTCCAGCCCTTCCTGGTATCTGCCCATGGAACTCCTTTGCAGGGCAGCACTTGAGAAAAACGCCCACACAGCCGCTTGGCACGTGCATGTTTAGAACACAAAGGTTCTCCTGCTTCCCGACTACACACGGGGCAACGGGAAATCAGAACATGGGCTTCTGTAGGGTCCATCCAAGGAAAGTACACAGAACGATTTCTGTTTGGCTTTGGAAGCTTTGGAAACTGGCACAGCCCCCCGAAATACCCTCCTCCTCCTCCCACATCATACTTCCTGGTCCACCTCTGCCTCCCAGCACACCCTCAGTCCCACCAGGACACCCAGGTGGGCACACCGATCCCAAGAGTGATGAGTGCAATAAGCAGTTGGTTAGTCTATCCATCCCGTGGAGTGAGGCTGGTCGGTCACACGTTCTCGAGCACTTGGAAGCATGGGCACAGGAATGCAAGAATCACAAAACCGCGAGCTTCACCACCCCATGCCCCCCCACCAAGAATGACATGGGGATGTCCTGGGCCATGAGCCCCTATGGGGCCCCGGCGGCCTCTGCTTCAGTCCCTCCAGGATGGGGCGTGGTGACTCCCGTCCCCAGGACACATCGATCACCCCCGGGGACCCAGGGCCCTAAGCTCAGGACAGGAAGGGCCCTGGTTGAGCACCACGGTGCGGGGGGACCAGGCCGCAGGGGGCACCTGCTCTGATCGCCAAGGACCTCCCCGCCCCAGCTCCAGGATTACGACGCTGCAACAATCATGCATGAGAAAGTGATTCGGGCGGAGGCCAAGCAGGCAGGCGCTGAGATGTACCTGGCGTCCTTCCCGCTAGTGAGGCACACAGGCCCCTTGCCGCCCCGGTGTACCCGACAGTCCTCCCGCCGCTCCGACCAGAGCCAGTCCAGACGGGGGGCACGAGAGACGGTCCTGGGGAAGAGCCTGGGGAAAATAAACACCCTGCAGGACTTGCGCCAGGCAAACCCACCGATCTCTACTTCTGGGCGCTGACAGCCAAGAAGAGTGAGCCCTGAGCGGTGGCAAGGCCTGTGGGCCAGGGGACAGAGTGGGGCTCAGGCAGCTGGAGTGGGGGTCTGGGCCTTCTGCAGGCACCGCCCACCTATTTAGCCTGCAGCCCAGCCGGGCCCAACCCTACCAAACTCAGGGTGCCTCCCACCCACCCCAAGGGTCCCCAGTGGTGGCAGACCAAGGCTGGGTGTGGGGGGCGTGGTAAAGGGTCACACAGAGCAGGCATACATAGCCAAGTTCAGGGAGGCCAGGAAGCCTACAGGAGCCACCAGGGAACACCATGAGTGTTTATGTCAGGAAGGCAAGGACTGGGCACTGAGAAGGGCAGAGCCAGCAGCTGCTGAACTGGACAGACCATGTCACCCAACGGCTCCCTGTGGCAGGAAGACCGACCACACATGTGGATCATTTCACAAGAGACTGCTTCTCCCCTTAGCTACCTCTGACCTGAGGGCTCTGGCCAAAGAACTGTTCAGGACTGGTGCAGGGGGCATCCTCTGCTCACATCCTACCCGTGCCCGGCCCGAGCAGGGGCCACAGGGCATGTGGGCAGCCTCCGGCCACTCCCCGACCCCGGAGACCAGGAGGCCGAGACTGGTCAGAATGGGTCACACGTCCTTTGACGTGGGGAGCTTTAAGAGACCCAGTCCCTCTAAGGGTGAAGCTGGCTAAGCCCTGGCACGCCAGTCGCACGGGCACTCTGCATCTGAGGCCCCAGGCACTGCCTGTGTCCACGGCGGTCCTGAGACACACGGGGGTGGGGAGACAGTGAGGGGAAAAGGAGTGCCGTGGCCCCCAATTTACAGATGAGAAAAACAGGTTCAAAAGAACGAGTAAATGGCCAGCTCACTCCCCCAGTGCTCCAGTAACCCGGCCGTCGGGGGCAGTGGCCACCCGCTCTTTCACACTGTCTGCCTCATCTTCACGCATCTCTGGGCGGGGGGAACGGGTCAGTGTGCTGCAGAGTGGCGGGGGGGGGGGCGGGGGAGGGCGGATGCTCTTCCAGATCCCATCCACGTTTCCACGGCACCGAGGGGCTGGCCCTGGCTGCCCTGTCCCAGGGGCTCCCCGACCCAGTGGCAGCCCAGGACCCCACTGCTTCCTCTGGAGCCCTGATCTGTGCCATGATGACTCTTTTCATTCTTTCTTTCCACGTGCGTGCTCTCTCCCGCCAGAATACGAGCACATCGGGGCAGCGTGCTTGGCTGACTGTCTCGGGCCCTCCTGGATCAGTACCTGGCACGGGGCTGGGCACACGGCAGATTCAAGGCAACACGGCAACTACGGAGAGGCTCGAGCTGACAGGTCAGCGAACCAGAGCCCGGAGGCCTGCCTCTGTAAGTACAGTCTGTGGGGCCGCAGCCGTGCCCAGCGGCTTCTGTCTTGTCTGCAGCCGCGTTCCTGCTCCAAGGCCAACAGGACATAATTACGACAGAAAAAGTCTGCTGAGCCCAGCTCTACGTGCTAAGCGATGCCATTCTCTTACGGACCCCGAGGGGGAAAAGGCCCAGGAAGGACGGCAGAATAAAGACGCCAGTCCACACAGTCAAGAAACAGGAGTAAATCCACCACGCAAAAGGGGGAGCAGAGAAACGTGCCCATCTGGATCCGGGCCCTGGGTGGAGAGAGGGGAGCAGCTGCCCCAACTGTGAACCACAGGCAGAGGATGCGTCTGGGGCAGGCCAACACCAACCGTCTCACCAAGAACCTGACTGCCATTTCAGCCGAGGCAAGCGCCAAGATGCCGCCGGCCCTAAGACACACCTGACTTCAGAGAGGTCATCCGGGAAAAACCAAGAGCTGAGAATCAACAGAGCACGGTCGTTATGGAGGGAAGGCTAGTGTCCCTGGCTCCCCCGGGGTCCTGAAGAATCCCACTCAAGGCACCCCCAGCTCCGTGTGTGGACTGAGGAAGCTGCAGGCCTGACGTACTGGACGAGAACCAGAAAGCCAGGACGGGGGCTGGAAGGAGGCTGGAGCCCCAGAGCCCCCCTGCTCCACTGATCCATCCCAGAGGTTCACTGCCCAGTTATGCTTCTGATCCGGGAAGAAAACCCGCATCAAGAGGACAAAGCCCACACCAGCGCCCTGGCACGAAGCCGCGAAGGCTGCAGACACGAGTCCAGCTCTGGGGATGGACGGACGGACATGCTGAAAGTTACTCGGCTTGACTGAGCACAATAATCATTTTGGCATTAGCTCTGTGCGCTTATCTACTCATTGACTTAGCCCCAGCCGACATTTCATGGAAAACTGGCAAGCTGGGAATGGTCGGGAGGAGACACACAGACTTGGAGCCCGCCCCCTGCTGCTAAGGGCTCCTGGTGCTGAGACAGAAGCTCGCCCAGCACTTTGCAACCAGGAGGAAAGGAGGGAACAAAAGGGATACTTTTTGTCTGCACGGGAAGGAAACCTGGTGATAAATTTCTTTTACCGGCACAGGGATTTTGGTAAGGAAAAAAATAAAAAGAGAAAGAAAGAAAAAAGAAAGGAAGCTACATAGGGTATACCACTCTAAATGTAATATATTTTCCACAGACTCCAAAAGCACATTTTTTTAAAAATCAGGAAAATAATAGAGGATTTTTAAAAACTAGTTTCTTGGGGAGCCTGGGTGGCTCAGTTGTTTAAGCATCCGACTCTTGAACTCAAGGTCTTGATCACAAGGTTATGAGTTCAAGCCCCAAGTTGGGCTCCAAGCTGGACATAGAGCCCACTTAAAAAAAAGAAGTCTCTCCCAGCCCATAATTTATAAGAATGCCTCTTCCTGGTATATAATCACACACAAAAAGACCTCCACAGACCATGGTCCTCTCACCCCCAGGTCCTTCTATCATCCCAGCGTGTAGGGACTGGGACCAGGGTGACCATGGGATGTCTCAAACCCGGACAACGCAGCCTTGAGTCCCGGGGCCCCACGCCGGATGGGGAAGCTGTCTGCACCCAGAAGGAAGTGAAAAATCGCACATTTACCAAGCATCTGCTCTCTGTGTTGTGTTAATGGGAAAAAAGAAGCTGTCCGGGGAAGAACAGCTGAGAAGGGAAGACGAGCACAGCTGAACTTCATTCAAGAGGAGTGGCTTAAAGCTACCAGGAGCGGATGGTGACCGGCAATCCCAGCAGGAGAGGCTTTAAGAAGACACAGCTGTTGGCTCAGACGAAGACGGAACAGCCCGGTGTCTGAGCGCACCTGGCAATGGCGGGTCTCCCTTGCAGAGACGGATGCACGGCGTGCTGGAACAAGCCACATGAGGACAGTCAAATGTCCTCCAAGGGGTCCTCTTAGAAGGCTCTGCTTATTTCCAAGACGCTGTCCCTCTGTTCCAAAGTTTTCTAGAACTTGCCTTAGAGATGCCTCAGGGCCTCCAGAGCATTCTTTTGAGCAGCCCCAGCACCAGCAAATCCCTATCTTAGTGTCTGTTTTTGAAAGGGCCAAAGGTCACCTGGTGTCAGGAGAACAGATGAAAAAAGGTCGAGCTCGTAGAGCCCTCGGCCTGCAATGATGGCAGCATCCCGCAGATACCGCTGCCCTGTGACACCTGAGGGACACCCAGGACCCGGAACCCTCGGACTCGGTCCTCACCCCTGCGAGCCGGGGCCCGGTGGGGGTGACTGTGCCCACCCGTACTCACGGGAGGTCCCACAGCGAGGAGCGCCGCAGGACTCCTTAGGGCGCGCGTGGTCACCTCAGCGGCCGCAGAAGCGGCTAGGAACTCGGTGTTTCCCCACTTGGAGAAAGGGGACCTGATAAAGGAGCCAGCACTCTGGCCCTCAAAATACAAGGGGCCCCTTCCCAAGCCCTCGCTTCCCTGAAGGGCCCATCATCCATTCCAGCATGTTCCTCTTGAGTCTCCTTTCTGCGTGGGGCCCCAGGAAGCACCCTGGGTGCAGAAAGCTTTCAGATGCCTTCGGGAGCTGCCTATAGTGGTTCGCATGGATGGAGCCCCTACAACGACCCGGTGGGATGGGGTTTCACCTTGTTCTCCGAGACCTCCTCACCCACTGCACACAACTCCAACCTTCAGATTGGCCCATCCCCGCCCTCCACCTCCAAAATAACATAGGGTAGCAGGGGAAAGTGCTGTGGGATGGACGGCTGATGCCTGTCCCAGATGGGCCCCGAGACAGCGGGAAGCCTGGTTACCTGACGTGCCCGCAGAGAAGTTCTTCAGTGAGGGCCTCTGGACCACGGTGTAGGACTCGCCCACCACAAACACCTTATACAGGACAGCATTGTGGTTGATGAAGTTCTGGACCACACAGGGCGGCTGGATGGCACTCAGGCCCTCCTGGTTGAACACGATGGCCATCTGTGGAGACAGGGGCCAAGGGCTCTGTCAGAGTCCACCACCTACTCAGTCTTAGACACAGGGGCACGTCACTGGTCCAGAGCTCTGCCACCAAGGACCATCCCTGTGAACCGAGGACTCTCTGTGAAGAATCTCAAGCCAGGGCGAATGGAGTGAGAGTCGAGAACACCTGGGAATCAATTCACTCCTACTGTGGCGGTCTGGAAACCCTGCACCATCAGGCTCTCCCTGTACGGCTCAGCGGACAGTGCACTGCACAACTCCACTTTTCACACTGTAATCCAGGGAATGGCACCCGAATTGTATATTACTCAATCTTTATGACCTCCTTAGAGGTTCCTCCACAAAGATCCAGGCGAGGCAGGAAGAGGAAGGCAATGGATGGGGAGTTGGGAGGCTCTGAGTCAAAATCTGTATGTCAACAAGGGCTGCCTCTGGTTGAGCACTCACAACACGCCCAGCCCTGTTCTGACTGCTTTGTGTGAGTCACCTGGTGCTGTCCTGACAATGCACCTCTGAGGGGGGGTACTATTCTCATGCACCTTTTACAGATGAGGAAACTGAGGCCCTAAGAAACTCAGTGGCTTGCTGGAAAGCGACAGAGCCCAGGATAGGACTGGGTCTGCCCGGAGTGCAGCCTTGGCCTCTGACACACGGAGTAAGCTACACGGATGCTTGAGGGATGAGAACATGCTGCATCCAGTCCCTGACTCTCTGGGGACAAAGGTGCTACCCCGGAAGGATCTGGTAGGCCACTAAAGTAGGGAGAGCAGAGAGGTAGCTGGAGAAAACTCTCTGCTTTGGCTGTCAGTTGCCGGGGCTGGGGCCACGGCTAATCCCTCACAGGCCACAGGCCCCAGGAAGGAGCCACCAGATGCCCAGGACTCAGGGCAGGAATGACGGAGCCTGGACAGCTGGCCGCCTGCACTGGCTGCCGCCCCTGACGTCCATGGTCCCCGAGCACCACCCCAACATTCCTGGGGCTTAGCTGCATGAGGCAGAAGTAGAGATCCTGGTCACATGGGGAAATGGAACGTGCACTCACTGTGTGTGTGTGTGTGTGTGTGTGTGTGTGTGTGTGTGTGTGTGCATGTAAGCGCATGCGCGGGCCCCAGGGGCCGAGGAAGGAAAGAACGCGGGGGGCTCCGGTAGGGAACCTGCTGCATGCTCCGTCTTCCCCACTTGTAAACCAGCAGCAGTAACTACCACGGGAGAGCTTCAGGGGTGCTCTGGCTTCCGGCTCAGTGGTTTAACAGAATGGGGGAAGCGGTGGTAATTCCACTCTGAGCAAATCAGTGTGTTTGCAGTGGCTTAAAAACAAAACAAAACAGACAGCTCTGTCAATGTACAATGAAAAGAGAGTAGTTTGCCCAAACCAGTTGGTTTTCATTGAGCTTGGGGCTGGGGGACTCAGAGGCAGGGCTCAGGGAGACCACGGTACAGGCAAGGACCCTAATCAGAAAGCCTCACTTTCCCGTTTAAAGCCAACCACGTCCACAAGGCTGTCCCCTCTATCCTCGCTGCACTCATCCCCAGGCACCCTTGGAACAGGTGAGGAGCCTTGCCCCCCAACCTCCAGACTCATGCTGTGGGGGTGCCCCACCTGAGGGGGCAGCCCTCTGACGGGAAAGCCTCCCGAAAGGCAGGCGGCCCGTGGCACACACAGAGTCCCCGGGGGCCTCCAGATTCCAATCCCAAAGGCCCCGTTCCTAGCCCCCCACTCAGGAGAAGAGGACTCCCCCCCCCAAAGAAGACCACCGTGGGTTGGGGGAGACAGGGAGGCACACTTGTACATTTTGGAGCCAGACTCCGACAGCTAGACTCACAGAGGAAGGCCTCCCTGGAACGCACCGACCTCCTAAGTGAGGGTTGAGACTCCTGCCACGGAGGGGGCTCACTTGTATCTGGAGCCCCCATCATTCTGCAGTGACCTGGCGGTCACTCCATACCGGGTTCCCTGCCAGCGCACCCAAGGCGCTCCGCTCCATGCCAGGCCCCACGGCAGCACATGCCGCAAGCCTATCCTCCACAGCCCCCCTTACAAGTGCAGACAGACACTCAGAGAGGCTGGGGATCTGCTTAACATCACACAGCTGGCCATGCGCAGAGCCAGACCTACTTCCAGGTCTACATGATTCCAGAACTCTCTCAGGAAGAGAGAAGCGGTTCTTCTCCTGCAGGCTGAGCTCTTCTGCATCAGCGCGGTCCAACCATGCTAAGAGTGACTACGGCCACCCTTCCACTCGGAAAACTGCAAGGCGCTGACCCACAGAGGGACCGGGTGCTAGTGAAAGGGGCAGGTGGAAGGTTGGCTGGTGCCAGCGACGGGAACGTAGGCTCTGGCGACAGGACGCTGGCTGCTCTGGAGCATTCCTGATCCCTCCCAGCGCTTGGCAGGGAGGACATCGCTGGCCCGGAGCCCAGGCGGGCCCAGACAGAGACGGCTCCGCAACCCCAGGAGACAGCTGGCCTTTGCAGCAGGCCATGACTTCCAGCCGCTGCCCCCACATGCCTGCCCCGAGAAGAGGCACACCGCTGCCCCACAGCTCCCATCACACCGCCATCTGCTCATGGATGTCTCCCCATAAACGTCGGCCGGGGATAAAGAGCGCCCCAGAAATCTATAGGGCACTGCCGTGGGGCTGTCCATGTTTTGTCCTAAGGTTCTAGGGACTACGTCTGACTGGGAGGTGGCCCAAGGGCAGGCTTTCCCCACAGGGCCCTCCGGAGGGGTGATGAGTCTGCTGCCCAGAGCGCCCTCCCAAGTGCCTAACAGGGAGGCCCCAAGGCCGGGCTGTGTCCCTGAGGGTACAAAAAACAGATGGCAGGGGTGAGAGCAGAGGGAAGCCCTGAGGGCATGTCCTGGCTGTGGTTCCGAGGACAGCAAGGGCAACCAAGACCCGACGGCGTCTTTGCCTGGCCATCTGGTCCTCTTCCCCCAGCAGGCTGCCTCTGCTTATGGCTCGGCATACCTCACTGGGGCTGCGTGTCTCGGGGACTCGGGCTCTACCACTGAGGCAGAACACCCATCGTGTGCATTCCTGCCCTGGCACTGAGGGGAGCTGGGAAAGTGCACAGGGGCATAAAGAACGACCGGAGGGCGGAGTCACCACAAACTAGCATGTGGGGTGCCCATGCCTCTCCCGCCCTCCTACAGCCGGGCCAGCTGATCCGTGGGGGCAGTGAGAGCAGAGGGGCCCAGGGCAGTGCCTGGCACAGGGCGGGCGCCCAGGCAGCGAGTGACACTGACAAGCCAGAGGTCGCAAACCTGGACAGGTCAAACTGGAGATCCACAAGGGCTCAGAGGCGGCAGGCAGACCCCTGGCACACGCCTTCCATCCTCGGGGACAGGACAGGCATGGGGCAGAAGCTGGCGACAGTGTATAGAGCCAGAGCAGGACAAGGAGCAGCAGGGGTGCGGGCTCCCAGAGAGATACTGTGAGCAGGAAAGATGGGCGGGGCAGGGGTGGGGAGGGAGAAATGGGGGGAGAGGGCAGTCAAAGCTCCCACTTACCTCATGAGAGTTGGTGCCATGTGCCACTCTTGTTTTGCAAACTACGGAGCAGGGAGAGAAAAGCAGAGAGAAATCAGTGAGGTGATTTCCCCACAAAGCCTGACCTGGCAGACACGGGGTGAAATTCTCGAAACTCCTTTAGCCCGTGGGGATAAGGGGCAGGGGGAGCTGGGGAGACACGCCGGCTCAACGGCCGCCGGCATCTGCACTCAGGGTGGCCCGGACCGCCCATGCCGCCTGCGCACCCCTCTCCTCTGTGCAGGCAGGATGCGGGGCTCAGCCCTCCCTGGCAGCCAAGGCCCTCGTGCATCCCAGGGAGCCGTGGGGTGGGGGGGGGGGGGACACGCACTGAAGGGGAACGCCAGGCCGTTCTGCTCCAGGAGCCTCATGGTGTCGTCTCCACTCAGGCTCGTGAGCTCCATGAAGGGTGGCGAGCAGATCCTGTCATCTGCGGACAGAGAAGAAGTCCATGTCAGCAGGCCACCCAGGAGCCCCCCGGCCCACTCCCTGCGACAGACCCACCTCCCTTGGGCCACCCTCGGGCTCTCCGCTCTCCCGAGCGGGCACCCCCAACTCTGCAGCGAGGGCACACACATGCGCACGCACACACACGCTGACAGTAACGGCGGCGTGTTCTTTAATTATGTTTTCTATTAACATTTCCGTGATTACAGAACCAACGTACAGTAAGTACCAAACCCGAAGACCAAAGAAAAGAACCCCGTGCACCCAGAGATGGGGCTGTTCCCGGGGCCAAGCCTTCACGAGCACAGGACTTCACACCTGGATGCTGTTCGGCTGCCCAAACCCTCACTCCATGAACTGTGACCGTTTTCTGGTTTGGTGAAGGCGTCTCCTACCACACGCCTTATGGGCTCCACGGTGACCGCAGGAGGGCCGCCG
Organism: Martes martes; assembly: GCF_963455335.1. NCBI lineage: Eukaryota > Metazoa > Chordata > Mammalia > Carnivora > Mustelidae > Martes > Martes martes. Next base: position 133,847,778 of record NC_137894.1, read on the forward strand.
CGGGCTCGGCTCCCACCGCGTCTGGCGCTGTGCTGTGGGCTGGGCACACACCTGCTCTCAGGTCTGCAGAACAACCCTGGGAGGAGCCAGCCGAGGCGTGTGCTCCAGGCTACACAAGCATTCCTGAGCCTCGGGACACAGGGCCCGGGCCCTCTGGCTCCCTTCAGGAACACGTCTCATCAGCCGCTGCCTGCTGGGTCTGGCCTGCCGACTTCTTCCTTCCCCCCCTTTCTCTCCAGCGCACTCACGGCCTTCTCCAGCCTCCTCCAGACACACTCCAGCCCCGGCCCTGCCCCGCTGCCAACACCTTCTCACACCCCGGCTTCCCTGAGTCCCCGGTCTCATGGGGCGCCCACCCAGTGGGTTCTCAGCACGACTGGTTTTTCTGAAAAGCTCTGGGAGCGGAGTATGTTCTGGTTGTAGGGATGCTCCCGGTGCCAGGCACCGAGTTAGGGCCAAACAGGTGATCTGTGGAATAACCGAATGTATTCTGATGCTCCCTAGCATCACATTACTGGTTTGTTATCACTGCTCCTTGTTTTGGCCCCTTCTCAGATCAGACCGACAGCTCCTCAGGAGGGGGGACCGCCCTGTACTTCTGAGCACAGGGCCAGGAAAGGCCGAGGGTTAGTGAGGGGCCCTCCTCCCCTAAACCTTGGAAAACAAATTAAAAGTAAAGAAGTGCTGTGGCTTGTCTCCAGGAACTTTGAGCCACTTGGCTGGCTTGAAGGTCAGTACATTAAACCAAGGTAAGATCTAGCCTCGTATAGCTCATAAAAACGAATGCCAAGAATTACACACGGCATGTTAAAAATGTTTCTCTCTCCCCCCACCCACCTGTAAAACCCAAACTCCATAATATAGGCGCAGAAGGGCTGGAAGACGTCGGGGCTGCGGGGCTTCTGGGGGACCACGGGAGGGTGGTCGGGGGCGGTGTCTGCTGAGCCCTGGCAGACGGTGCTGCTGTCCCTCCAACAGAGCCTTCGTTCAATCCTCAAACTGCTGTGCCACGTCTCTGTGGACAGAGGCCCCAACAGGCCCTGACGGGCGGTCTGCCCCAAGTCACAAGGACGGTCAACAACAGAGGCAGGACGAGGAGCCAGGTCGAAGGGCAGGCCAGGAAAAGAGAAGTCAGGGAAATCGGGGTGGGGAGGCAGGGCTGCATGCTGGCTCTCAGCGGCACCACTACCTACCCAAGGCCCCATTTCTGCACCCCCAGCTGGACTCGGGGCCCGGGTGGGGAAGGCTGCTGCTGCGGACGTATGGCCCCGACAGAACATGACAGTCAACGCCTGCACACACGGAGGCTTCTGCAGCAGACAGGCACTCACCCGGGCCTCACCCACAGCCCATCCCCTCACACAGCAAGACTCGGAGCCCAGTGGAGCCCAGTGGAGCCCAGCGAGCCACCTCCGGTGAGAACTTCCAGACTCCCCACCAGCAGACTTGTCAGAGCGGGGGCATCAGCCCGGCCTTAGGTTATTAGCCTTGTACTGCCCCCAGCGGTGCCCCTCCCACCCTAGCCCACCCACACTTTCACACGTCTCCCATCACAGCCGAGTGTTCAGTAAGCTGCACTTTACACGTGCCAGACAACACTGTCTACAGAGCAACTCAAGGTCCCTCATAAGAACCCCATGAGAAAGCAGTCACCCCCCCCCCCCGTTTACACACCAAGTCCCCCGCCCAGAGTAACACGGTGAGTATGTGGTGTACCTGGGGAGGCTCAGACCTGGGCAGCCGGCTCCCTCGGAGATAAAGGGCCCACTTCGTATTAACACTATAAAGGACAAAGCTTTTACTGAGAGGATCATCTCCACAGACTCAGAAAAAGCATCAGACGAATCCAGTGCCCTTCGGAATAAAAGCACGCCACAAACCAGGAATACAAGGAAATTTCTTCAGTCTGATGAAATAGCATCCACGGAAATACTGTGCGCTGGGGTGAAAGGCTGGACGCCTTTCCCCGAGATCGGAACAAGATAAGGATGTCTGTTCTTGCCACTCGTACTCAACACCGCCCTGGAGGTCCTAGCCAGGGTCACTAGGAGGGAGGGTGAAATAAAAAGCATTCAGACTGGAAAGAGGAAGTAGAACTGCCTCTGTATGCAGGGATATGGTCCTGTGCACAGAAAATCCCAAGGAATCCACACATACAAAAACCCAAAACCTATTAAGATGAGTAAGTTCTGGGACGCCTGGGTGGCTCAGTTGGTTATGCAGCTGCCTTCAGCTCAGGTCATGATCCCAGGGTCCTGGGATCGAGTCTCACATCAGGCTTCTTGCTCGGCAGGGAGCCCGCTTCTCTCGCTGCCTCTGCCTGCCTCTCTGCCTGCTTGTGTGCACTCTCTCTCGTGTGCGCGCAAATAAAAAAAATTTAAAAAAAAGATGAGTAAGTTCAGTAAGATGCAAAAGAAAAGATCAATATATACACACACAAAATCGTATTTCTATATGCTAGCTATGAATAATTTGAATATGAAATTAAGAAAATAATTCTACTTACAGTGGCATTAAAAAAATAAAAACACAAGAAGTAAATTTAACAAAGACCTAAATGTTGAAAACTACAAAAGATTGCTGAAACACATTCAAGAAGATTTCAATAGACAGAAAGACACCCCATGCTCACGAGTAAGACAATATAGTTGGCAACACTCCCATACCGATCTTTAGAGTCAATGCAATCCCCATCAAAATCCCGGCTTTCTTCTAGTGGGAACTGACAAGTTAATCCTTAAATTCATATAAAACTGCAAGGACCCATGAGAGCCAATCTTGAAATATTGAAAAAGAACACAGTTGGAAGACTCACACTTCCCAGTGTGAGTAATCATGCAGTACGGTAGTGGTACAAGAACAGACATACATCTCAGTGGGTTAGAAAGGAGGGACCAGAAACAGACCCAGCCATCTGGGGTCAACTGACTGTCCACTAGGGTGCCAATACAATTTAAGGGGGGAATGACAGTCTTTTCAACAAATGGTTATAGAAAAACTGGATATCCACATGCGAAAGAATGAAGCTGGAACCCTACCTCACGCCATACACAAGAATTGATTCAAAATGGATCGTGATCTAATTATAAGATCTAAAACAGTAAAACGCTTAGAGGAGAACATGGGTGTAAATCCTCATGACCTTGGGTCAGGTAATGGTTTTTTAGACACTAAAAACATAAACTACCAAACTAAAAATAGATAAATCTGATATCATCAAAATTAAAAACTTTTGTGCTTCTGGGGCGCCTGGGTGGCTCAGTGGGTTAAGCCTCTGCCTTCAGCTCAGGTCATGATCCCAGGGTCCTGGGATCGAGCCCCGCATCGGGCTCTCTGCTCTGCGGGGAGCCTGCTTCCTCCTCTCTCTCTCTGCCTGCCTCTCTGCCTACTTGTGATCTCTGTCAAATAAATAAATAAATCTTTAAAAAACAAAAACAAAAAAAAAAAACTTTTGTGCTTCAGAGGACACTGTTGTCAAGAAAGTGAAAAGACAACCCACAGAATGGGGGGGAAATATATGCAAATCATACATCTGATAAGCGTTTAGTATCCAAAACATATAAAGAACTATTAACAAACAATAAAAAGACAAACCAAATTTAAAAATGGGTAAAGGATTTGGTTTTTTTGTGTTTTTGTTTTAAAGATTTTATTTAATTACTTTTCAGAGAGAGAGAGAGCATGAGTGTACAACAGGGGGAGCAGCAGAGGGAGAAGCAGGCTCCCTGCCGATGTAGGACTCGATCTCAGGACCCTGGGATCATGACCTGAGCTGAAGGCAGATGCTTAACCTGACTGAGCCAGCCAGGTGTCCCTGGGCAAAGGATTTGAACAGACAGTTCTCAAAGTAAGACCTACGAATGGCCCAAGTGCATGTGAAAAGATGCTCAACGTCACTAGCCACCAGGAAAAAGCATATCAAAACCACAATGCGATATTATTTCGTATCTACGGAGGATGGCTATGAGCAAAAGAACACGAAGTAATAAGTACAGACACTGCTGGCGAGAAAGTAAAATGGTGCCCTGCTTTGGTAAACAGTCTGGCGGCTCCTCAAACAGTTAAACATAGAGTTACAGACATGGTAATTCCCCTCCTGGTTCTACAACCAAAGGAATGGAAACGTATGTCCACACAAAAACCTGCCCAGGAGTGTCCGTGGCAGAATTATTCGTAAGAGCCAAAAAGGGGCAACAATCCAAGTATCCATTCCCTGACGAGTGGATAAATGAAATGTGATGTGCCCGTTCAACAGAGCATCCTTCAGCCAGAAAAAGAAATGACATACGCTACAGAGTGACCTTGAAAACAGCATGCTGAGCGAAGCGAAGGAAGCCAGTCACAAACGCCATATGACTTCACTTATACGAAATGTCCAGAATCGGCAAATCCATTGAAACAGAAAAGAGACTGGTTACCAGGGGCAGGGGTATGGGCATGGGGGGACAGGGCGGGGGTGGGTGTGGGGGGACGGGATGGACTACAGATGGGTACATTTCCTTACGAGGTGATGAAAATGTTCTGGACTTAGTGGTGTTGGTTGTGCAATTTTGGGAATAGAGTCAAAGCTACTGAACTGTATGTGTACTTCAAAATGGTGGATTTTATGGCATGTGGATTATACCAATTTTAAAAAAAGAAAGAAAAAAAAATCCCCCAGCAGCAACAACAGCTGTCTTCCCCCAAGTACTGGCTCTCTGAGGGCACTGGGCTGAGCAAATGCTCCCTGTACAGCGTCTCCTTCAAGCCTGCAGAGTCCTGTCCCTTGCCCCACGCCCGGCCAAGGTGCAAGAGGACGGGACAAGGCGAGTGCTTCCCCCCAGAGACGCTCGGGGTCCCGGTGAGAAGCAGAGATGAGACATTTCCAGTGAATGGACCACATCTAGCATTAGGCCAGACACCCCCACCTTTCTGAAACCCCAGAATTCGGTTATGAGGCCGGGCCCAACACAGAGCCACGGCGGCAAAGAACCAAGCGCGCCGAGGAAGAGGGGCACGCGCACACGGTCGCCGTCTTGCTCCTTCCTCCTCGCCCAGAGCCTGCTGACCACCCCGCAAGCAGCAGGCACCACCAGCTGCCTCCCCCACTCTCCAGGGGAGGAGGCCGGGACCGAGACTGGCCCCAGCACCCTGCCAGGAAGGACCCGCAGCTGAAGCTCAGTCCCCACCCAAAAGGCCAGCCCTGGGCGAAGGCAGTCCCGAGCCTGCACGGCAGAGGCGGGAAGGGACCCCGGTCCCTCAGGAGACCACGGCTGCTCCACACCCCAGGCCTACCCCAGTCTGGCCTCGGGGCCAGTGGACCATGAGTGTCTTAACTTCCAGAACCACTTTCTGCCTACTTGGAACCAAAACCATCCTGCGTGTCTGTGAAATCACAGTAAATTAGAAACAACTGCTTTTGGTTTCAATAACCATTCACCACCAACGGCAAAAAAAAAAAAAAAAAAAAAGGTTAAGACTCCACCAAATGCTAGGAAACAAAGATACAGCACCTCACCCAGACACAGCCTGCCCTCACTGAGCTCACGTTCCCAACAGTAAACCCCTGGCAAGTAAAATGCACAGCTGGAAAGTGCTGGTGGGGGCCAAAACGTAGGGAGTGAGGGCAGGGAGTGTCTTGCTGAACAAAGACAAGGGAAAAGCGGGGGGTAGGGGGGCACAGGCGACGCAGGTGGGGTCCACGTGCTCCCAGCAGAGGGGATAGACCATGCAAAGGCTCTGCTTAGGGCCGTGCTGCTGCCTCTGTGCGACCTGGCCCCGGCCCGAGAGGAAGACGCGGACAGCCGTCTAGGTCTCAGACACCGAGTCTGCCTGGGTCCCCGCAGCATCATGCCTCGGTGGCAGCAGACACACTGGCCCGGCCGAAGGAGTGACGACAGCAGGGGCTCGCCGTGGGAAACCCACATCGCCTGCAGCTCGTTGCCCCAGAGACAGACAGAAGGAAGACTCTTGCTCCAAGTCAGCACTGGGAGCCCGGGAAGCTATTTCTGGTTCCCAGGAAAAGGCCACTGTTGCTTATTTATCTACCGTCTTTATTTCTGGACGGGAGTTGGAAAGAGGCTTTTTTTAGTTGGATGGTGGGTTGTGTTCTGTGAAGAGCTGAAATCTTAGCCCCTGGGAAACTGAAACTCCGCCCCCGTCTTTTCTCTCCGCCTGCCCCCATCACAGAATGGGAAGCTGGGGGCCCTCGGAGATGAGCAAGTCCCCACCACACCACGCGTCCACACGTCCAAAGAGGGAAGCGGAAGAGTTCACGGCCACATACAAGCTACTGGCAGGCCAAGGCGGAGAACCCAGGCGTCTGGAGTCACACCCCACCCCACTCTGCCAGGTGGCCACGCTAGAGGCAGCTGCTGGAGAACTCCCCAGAACCAAAAAGCCAATGACAAACAGGTGGAGACAAGGGCAGAGCTAGGGGTGGGGGACAAAGAGAGAGAGCACTATGGAGCCTGACTTTGAACTGGGGGTAAATTACTCATCAGCCGTAATCTTTGGCAAGTGATCAAATTCTGCTGGGCCTTACTTTCCCCATCTGGAAAATGGGAGCGGTGTCTCCCTGGAGGGTGGCTGGGAAGCCTGGTACGGAACAGGTACCGCGCAGCGGCCAGGCCGGCTGGGGACACCTGCGGGAGGGCAGGCAGACGCCGCATCGTGGCCACGGGTCACATCCAGCTTCCTGGAGCTTGTTGGGTGCTACACCTGCTTTCTCATGCTCCCCGTGTGGTGCTGGCAGAGCAGGAGCAGGCCGTCCGCACGCGGCTGCGAGAGATGTCCCAGCAGGGCACTTGGGGGGCGGCAGGGAAGGCCAGGATAGCTGTACCGGGACCCTGCCTCAGTTCCCATTCTCTTGAACAGGTTTAATTTTTCACCCAGACAGTATCTGCTGAAAAAACAACCCAGGAGCAGCGGCAGTCCCTGGGGGACACACAGGGCTGCAATGGTCTGAAACCTCTGCCATGGGCAGGGTCCCAGGAGTGAACAACACCCAGGAGTCAGGGCCAGGCAGAGGGGAGAGGCGGGAGACAGACCAGGGAGGGGACCCAGGCGGCCAGGAGCCTGCTGGGTGGTCCTGAGCTTCGGGACACCACCACGGGAACATGCCAGGAGACGTGCACGTTACTTCCGCTGGCGTGTCTCCCTTTCTAGAACGTTAGATCCACGCAGGCAGGCGGGAGATTCTGGGTTTGGTTCGCAGCTGCAGGCCAGTGCCGAGAACACTGCCTGGCACACAGTAAGTCCGCAACAAAACCTTGCTGAGTGCACGACCTGGGCCGCTGAGGGAGGGGCCCATGGCGCCTAACGCACAAGGCTGGCTCCTCGGGCATCCAGGCCCCATCTGGACAGATGCAGGGCATGTGGTCAGCGTGTCTGGGCGCAAAGGACCACGTACCAGGCCTCACCTGCCACGCAGGCCTCACACCACCACGTGGTCACACCGCTGCACCCTGGGCTCGTTCCACTTGGAAACAAGAAAGCAATCACATACGTACGTCCCTGCTCGGCCTGGCCTTTCCCTCTCTGAAGGGCTTCGCCTGCACAGGCATCCTCTTTGCCTACTTTGCTATGATCATGACCGGACTCGTCACTAGAACCTGACGTTACTGGACACCTGCCTTCGGTATCTTCCCGATCCTGCGTTATCATGGAAACTGGACCAGTGACATTTCCCCTGGAGTCACGGATTTACATTTGTGCCAATTCTTCTCTACCAGTCCAGGCTTTGATGACAGTCCCTCATGTGTAAGGTTTTGTGTTTGCAGCAAATCACGTCCACGGGCCAAATTCCCAGAAGCGACTTTGGGGGTCTGTGGGAATCGCTTTTTCTGGGGTTCCTGCCGCATGGTGCCACACTGTCTCCTGAAAGGACTACAGGACTTTGCTGTGGCGCCCGCAGTGGGCGATCTTGACCGCATGTCTCAGCCCTGGGTAGTCCCATGTTCAGAAACCCAGGCAGTCCTTTCGGGAAGGAGGACCATGGGTGACCTGGGGAACAACCCCATCACCACACATCTGGTCACTCTGGGGCCAGCAGGCCACCCGGAACAGTGAGGGAGGCATGAAGACAGCGAGGCTGGCGTGGGGAGTCACTACCAGCAAAAGCTCTGGACACGGGGGCCTGGAGAGCAGCGTGTGATGCCGGCAGCTCCCCTGGGCCCTGGGCTCCTGGCCAGCAGAATGGGAGTCCTCAAGCCAGCCCTGTCTACGCATGCTGGGACCGAGGACAAGGGCAAAGTGTCACGGGACCTGCACAAGGCCAGATAATGAAGCCAGCCCCTCGGGAGCAGCGAGGGCCTGGTGCTGCCATCCGTTCACACCCTCCTCACTCAGCGAGGGAGGCTCTGGGCCCCGGGGTCACCACAAGCCAGACAGGGACACGGAGCCCTTGGCCACCCCCCACTCCAGACAGGGACAGAAGCAGCGGCCACAGGAGCATCCCTACCCCGTGCGTGCTGAAGGCAAGGCCGGCAGAGACCGTGTGACTCAGAGTACCAGCCGGCCGACTGGGCCTCCGCAGCCCCAGGCGCTAAAAAGCATGTGGTTCCGGAGGGCCAAATTCTAGGTGCATCCTGGGAAGACTGGGAGGCCTCCACGGGAGGAGGCCATGCCAGTGGGCCCTGGGGAAGGCAGGAAGTTTCCACCTGTACACACCCTCTAGCCTTAGTCGGAGTAGCTGCACAGACGCGGGTCCACCTTCCAGGCAGAACGCAGGCTCCGTGAGGGCAGGGACCTTCTCCATCATGTTCATGGCCCAACTCCCAAAAGACACGTGGATGAGGGAAGAAGCAGACACTGGACAGGGCTCCCACTGCCCCCGGCCCGAGAGAAGCGGCCTCTATCAAAACGCAGTTCCCACGGGGCCGGCACCATCTCAGACACGGGCCCTGCACACCAGTGCTACATGCAGCTTCGCAGAGCTGGGCTCTGTCCTGCCTTCCTGGGCCATTCCTCACCCCCAGGGGCCCCCTGTCCCGGAGTAGGAAATGGTGTGATGCAAGAGTGTCAGTGACAGAGCCGGCACGGGACAAGATGAGGGGGCCGTGGGATTCTGGTTCCCTCTCAGTCTTCCAAGAGCTGAGGGAAAACCAATGCCCTGGCGTTGCAGGCCGGGAGCCTCGCCCATGCTGGTCTCTTGGCCAGCGGAGCCCTTCCCTCTAGCCCCTTCTTGGGCTGTCATCCAAGCCCCGTCAAGCCACCTTCCTGCTCTGGGAGGCTCCTCTGAACACCCCTTCTCATGCATCGAGGAACAGGTTCCTTCTGCTGGTTCACCTCATTGGGGTGACTCATGACGTGTCGACCTCTGCCGAGACTGGGCACCCCGCAGGTTCTGCAGGGGACGCTGGCTACCTGGGTTTGAACCCCAGCTCCACCTCATATGAGCTGTGTGCCTCTGGCCAAGCAACCTTACCTCTCTGCCTAAGTGTCCTCACTGGAAAGTGAGGACAACAGTACCTACCTCACAGAGCTGTCCCCTGCCCCCACATTCAGAAAACACACTTTAAGTCAGGAAATGGTCCGTAATTACAGAATATACCTTCATACTTTGCTAGAGTTACATGACACCTTTTTTATTTAGCAAGAAATAAAGCAGCTGACACAGCTAAATCCCAGGTCACTAAGTGTAGGTAGCAGGAGTGGGGGTGTTGGCGAAGAGGAGGCCCGTCAATTGCCAAATACATACCCCAAACGTGTCCATTGGGACACATGGGGCCAGAGGAGTCACGTTAGACTGCATGGAGGTGGCAGTCACCACAAATGGTGGCCCTGAAAGCAAAATGCAGCCACAAGAATGAGCATCAACTCTGCAGCTGAGAGCCAGCCCAGTCCCTGCAACCTGTGCCCCCTGGGCCAGGCCAGTGATCCTCTCTGATCCTTTTTCTCATCTGTAAAATGGGACAGCAATGCTGTCCACCTCCTGGAGCGATTACAGAGACTCGGTGAGGCCATATGCATGAAGGGCATTTGGAGACACTTTGAGAACCAGTTAGCCCTGTTTCTGTGGACACACCACCCTCCTCGGGGCACCTGTGCAAGCCCTATCCCTCTAGGAGGGGAGGCCCCACCATCCACTCGCCGGCAGCAGCTTCACCCCAGGCAGCTGCAGCGGCCTCAGCCGGCCCTCCTGGGACCCTGACCGAACAAGTGCCCTGGCCCAGCACTGGGGCTTCTCCCAGCTGCTTAACGACGCGCTCCTGGAGTCTGGGAATCCAGGCACCTCCTTCTCGGTACCCCATCCCATCACCATTTTCTCCCACAGCATCTGCTCTACCCACAGACCACGGATTTCTGGTGTCTTGCTCACCTTTTTCACCATCTAACCCAAACCACACATTGGTTTTAGATCCTAGATCGTCTTCCCAAAGTGCCCGCCTACGAGTGAGGCTGCTCTTGGCTCAAGAACTCTCTGTGGCTGACTCCAGGCCAAGTCCAAAGCCCTTCCAGGCTTCTGCAACCCGATCCTGCTCACCTCTGCCTGCCTGTTACGGGCTGGACTGTGTTCCTCCCAACTCACATGCCGAAGTCCCAACCCCCAGTTCCTCGGGCTGTGACTCTGGAGACAGGGCCTTTAAAGCGGGGAACAGGTTAAAATGAGGTCCTCTGGGCAGGCCCTGATCCAATCTGACCCGTGTCCTTCTAAGAAGACACTAGGACCCAGATACGCACAGAGGCAAGAGCAGGTGACTCACTTCTCCCCGTAGCCCGAGGGCCCCTTGGATTTGTTGGGGGGATTTGTGCTGGGCTTCAAAGGAATGGAAAGAACCAAACAGCCGCGACATCATCCTGTGTAGCTTCAGACCCATTCACAGCCTCAGATGAGATGAAACGAAAACAGTATGTTTTGTTTGGTTTAAGACCATCAGAGCCCTCAAAGCCGACGTGCCCTGGGGATGTGGGGACCGGGGAGCCTGACTCATGGAAACCACCTGGGACTCTGCCGGGGCTTCGGGTTGGCCCCAGGAGAAGCTTCCTTATCCTCACGGCTCCTCGGAGGCTGCGGGTATAGACAGTCGTGGGCCAAGTGCCTGAGTTCCAATCCTAGGGCCACTGTCTCAATCCAGGCCACTTCTCCGTGCCTCAGTTTCCACATCTGCAAGATGGAGACAACCACCAGCAGCGACCACACACAATACCACTGTGAGGACTGAATAAGCCATTGAGAGTGACCGCGCTGGGACCGTGGGCGGCACACGTGAGACGAACGAGATACGGCTTCGCGGTACCACCAGTCACTCACTAAGGTCCAGCCAACACCCCAGGCCCAGGATGAACCTACGACGGGGCTGAGGGCTCCTCGGGAGCTGGGACCATCTCTAACTCTTCAGCATAGGACACAGGTGTCCTTTTCATCCCCTCTGGGATGAGAGAGAGCCACTCACACGGCTCTGGCCCTGAAGGGCTCAGACAGGGCCGGAGCGCGGTCAAGGCTGAGAGGGAGCGGCCCACGGGAAACCAGGTTCCTGAAAGGCAGCCCGGGGCAAGCCCGCCCCAGATCATCTGCTCACTTCACCCTGAGCAGCTAAGGGCCTGACACCTCAAAGGGCCAGTGAGGACAGTGGCTGTGAGGGAAGGCCAGCCAGGGCTCCTTCTACCCGGGGCCCGAACCACACAGACTAGGTAGGGACCCGGAGGTCAATGGGCACAGGGCCAGGCTGGGATGGTATTCCTCCCCAGAATGCCCCTGAGGGCAGAGGAGAGGAGGGGAGGGGAGAAGTGGCACATCCCGAGAGTGGACGGGCCTCACGTGGTCTCCTGACTGCTCCCACAGAGCACAGGGTGAGGCGTGGGGGGAGGGAGGCTTGGCAGGTGGAGGCCCCCATCCCCCACTCCCAAACCCTGGGCTCACGCCCCAACATGTGCCTCCCACCACTGGCACCCAGTCGCCCCTGATGGGACCAGGGACCGCTCCTCGCCTCAGTACACACAGGGCCAGTACCAGAGCTGAGAACACTGCAGGCCTGCACGGGCGATATGCTGTGGAAAGCTGTCCAGGCTGACGACACGGCGCCTTCCACAAACAGGCGGACCCGGCGGGCACACACGGCCCTGTGCCAGGACCACCGCAGACACCTGCAGGGCTCACTCACAGGAGTCTTCTAGCAATGCTATGGGTAGATTCCTACTGTTCCCTTTGTTGTGCGTGGAAGGACCGAGGCCCTGGGAAGTGAAGCCCGAAGGTGGGAGAGCGCGCTTGCCCATGCCTTCACGAGGCTCAACTGCCTCACGACAGCCTGTGAGGTGACGCCTCTCTCCCCTCCTCTCCTCAGGCCTGCTGAAGGACTCTGGGCCCCGCTGAAGGACTTCTGGGAGAAGGTTCCTACTCCCACCTCAGGGACCAGGAGACAAGAGGAGTCAAGCTGCCTGTGCCTCCCCACCACGGTGTGGCCAGACACTCCAGGCTGCCTGGGTACGTGTGACCTGGAGAAAGTTCCCTCACCTCTCCGTGCCTTAGTTTCCTGGTCTGTAAAATGGGGATAAGAACAGTCTTCAGTCCTGTCCACGGAGCTGCTGCATCAAATGAGTTAACACACAAAACACTTAAAACAGAAACTGGTCCATAGTAGGTATTAAGTGGCAGGTCCCGCCATCCCTCCACCACCGTTACGGGCCCGGTTATTTGAAGGTCTACCATTTTAAAGTCCAAGGTCACCTTCATGAGCCCAGCACTGCTCTGCATGGTGTGACAAGGCCCCCGGGTCAGGGGGGGCACAGGAAGAAAAGAGAGCGGACATGGAAGAGTGACATGCTTGCTTTTTCCTGCTCAGAGATAGTGCCCTTGATGCCGAGCGCTGAAGAACACGGAGCCTTCTCGTCCCTCTGTCCCCCGGGACAGAACTGGGACTCTCCTGGCAGATGAGCAGCCATCATCCAGGCCGTCCCCCAGAGGGCCACCGCTCTCCTCTCAGCAGAACGCACAACCCGGGGCAGCAACCTCGTGCTCAGGACGCAAGGTCAGATCTGAGCTGTCGGTCCCCGGCAGGGCCAGGGAAACAGCGATGTCAGCAACGGGCTGAGGAAACGTGACAGAGACGAAACGTTCGCAGGCCTGACGGCGTTCTCGGTCACGGTCAGAGCCCTCTGAGGCCGCACAGTGAAAACTCCCTTGGCAGAGTCTGCTTCCAAAGGCGGGGGGCAGGGGGCTGTGGCCCTGACAGGGATCCCTGACTTGACCATGTCACTGGAGACAGAGGGCGGAGGGCACATTCCACTGGTGGCTGCGGCCCCTACCCTGCTCCTGGAGGCTCCGAGGGGCACAATGGCCTTGCTGCAGCTGCCAATGTCCTCCCAGGACCAGTCCTCGGGCTCTCTGGCTATAGGTGGGGTGTCAAGGTGGGGGTGGGGGGACACGACACTGAAAGATGTGGAATCAGCCCAATTTTGAGGCAGGGGGTTGCTTGTGGGCAGGGCCAGAGGGAAAGAAAGGCCACAGATCTGACATTTCCTGGTCTGATGCTGCCCTGGCCGGCCAGGTGACCATTTCCGGCCAGGTGACTTCACTGATGACCTGTTTCACCTCCAAGACCCAGAGCGCCGTTTGCACTTGGGTGTTCCAAAAGGCCAGGAACAGCGGAGCCAAACACGGGCCTGGGCAGCGACACAGACATTCCTGAGCCCCATTCCTGCTGATGAAAACGGCTGCTGGCGACGTGGATTAGCTTCACGGCAGCTGGGTACAACAATTTATGGCCCCTTCCGGACCAAGGCAGATACTCATTGCCCCCGCTCAGCCCCAACTCCCCAAATTTCACAGCCTTTTTTTTTTTTTAAGACGTTTCAAAAATAATGTTTAAAGTGCTCTCTCTGGCAGGACATATTCTAAAAGCAGAACAGAAAATGTCAGCTTGGCTCCAGTGCAAATATGAAGGCTTCCACCGATGAAACACAGTCTGTATTTTTTTTTTTAAGATTTTATTTATTTATTTGTCAGAGAGAATGTGTCACACAAGCAGGGGGAATGGGAGAGGGAGAAGCAGGCTTCCCACTGAGCAGGGAACCTGACACATGGCTCGATCCCAGGACCCTGGGATCATCATGACTTGAGCTGAAGGCAGATGCTTAAAGACTGAGCCACCCAGGCACTCCCCCCCAGTCTGTATTTTAAACAAGGAGACAAGTTCCTTAATCCAAAAAGGGCTCTAACCAATCGATAACAAAAAGACTAACAACCCAGTAGAAAAGTGGGCAAATGACAGGAAGAGATTCACACACGGAAGAAATGCAAAGGGCCAATTAGCGAATGAAGAAATGTTCCATCTGGTTGAGGATGGAAACCGTGCAAATTAAGATAGGTATCATTTCCCTGGCAGACGGGCACAGAAGACTGAAATCCGCGCAGACTTTCTGCAGAACAATCCAGTAGTACCTGCCCATGAAGGGATGTTTATAAGAATCTCTGAGGGGCGCCTGGGTGGCTCAGTCGGTTATGCATCTGCTTTCGGCTCAGGTCATGATCCCAGGGTCCTGGGATCAAGCCCTGCATCGGTCTTCTGCTCGGCGGGGAGCCTGCTTCTCCCTCTGCCCCTCCCTCCCTCTCTCTCTCTCTCTCTCTCTCTCTGTCAAATAAAAACAATAAAATCTTTAAAAAAAAAAAAAAGAATCTCTGAGAAAGTCTACTTCTAAGGATTAATTTAACAGAAATATGCAAAGATCTATGCTTACTACAGCCCAGTTAACAAAAACAATTAAAACAGAATGACCTTAGGAGCTCGACATGATGGAGTAAATGGTGATTCTTTCAATCACGTGCTAAAATGTTAAGCCGCCACCAAAAAGAGCCACGCGGACCCATCTCCCTCTTCTTTTATGGGCCACGGAAAGAAGGCAAGATAGATACTAAGTTGGGTAAAAGACAAGTTTTATGAGAACACACACGATATGATGCTGCTTCTATTTTTAAGTACAAAAATCTGTATTTGTAACGTGTACGAGGAGGGTCTAGAAAGACGGATTCCGCACCGCTCAAAGCAGCAGCCTCTGGGACGTGAGTCCCCGACAATCAGGGAATCCTGAATTCCTACGTCTGGGAATCCCTAAAGCGTGTTGGGTGCGGCAAGGCTCTCACAGAAGCCCTACAAAGAGGAAGCAGAGGACCTATGACCGATGGGTGGAACACGTCAAACAGTGCCAGACTCCACTACTGGCATTCGAAGACATGCGGTTTTTCATTTTCTATCTCTGAGATTAAGATGTGTATCATTATTGACCGCGTATCACAATTTAATGAGCACTTTCCCCCTTATTAGTGGGATATAAACTACCAAGGTGTCTTACCTTCGGTGGTAAAACTCAGTACACCACCCTCTAGAAGACTCAAGATTCACAATCACATGCTAAAGGCTCTGAAAAGTTCTGCAGCAAAGAAGCTTCTCCAACACGATCCCCCTTTCTTCTTCCTTCTTAATTCTCATCTTTGCCTTTCCCTTTACTTATAAATGAGATGATGCTAGGGCTCGGCGAAGTGTCCCCTATGAACATCTGCAAAAGTCCGCATTGGAAGAGAGACACGCTGACTTTTTAAAATTCAATATAACGACCATTTGGCAAATACCACCGCAGCAACTCCTGTCATCAAAAACCATCAATGGATGCTAAAATACCAGGTAAAAGTATGACAAGAAACAGGACATCTGCTAAGGCTCTCCTTAAAAGATCACTGCCAATGACAAAGAGAAAAACAGAAACGAACCGGGGAGAAATGGGGACAGCATTCCAACCAAATGACTGGTTAACCAGATGGGCTCCACATCAAGCTCATGCCCTCCTGAGAGACAGGAGGGGCAAAGGAGGGAGAGGCATCACTGGTGTGGCGTTCCTGCCCAAAATGCGGAACGTCAACCAAATCCAGCAACACCGGGGAACGTCCCAGAAGTCCAGGCCGAAGCAGGGCCCTTCCGAGTGTCCTGGTCGTGAGAGACAAACAGCCTGAGACCCTGGCCTGGAAGCGAGGAGGCCACAGAGGACAACCAGAAGAAGGGTCACAGCGGGGCAGCTGGGGACCCTGTTCACGACAGGACTGCTGCTGATGCGAGGTCCCCGGGTCAGAGAAGTGTACTGCAGTCACGGGAAGGGTGACCTCAAGATGCAGCCATGGGAAGGGCATAATGAGGCTCTACGGGAACTCGGCGGGCTGATTTTCCAGCATTTTGGGTAAATGTAAAATTACTTAAAAATAAATAACTGCACTAAAAACTGTATAAGGTGAACTTCATTACTAATAAATTACTGCAAGTAATACACCTGTAATGTACGTGAAGAAGCCAGGAAGACAGGACGAGAGCCCTGCGTGGGCTACAAGACAGTCACCCTGCAGACTCGCATTTGGGGAAAGGAACCCAGGTGACGCATTTACGAACGTGGGGCTGGGTGTGCAGGGAGGATGGACGGGGGTGGGGAGCACTGCCCTGGAGGGGCCTGGATCCCGTTGAGGTCACAAGGCCCACAATCCAGAAGGTGAGCACAAATCCAGCACTGACCCAAGTCTAGTGGGTTACGACACAGAGGGTGGGGTCTAAAACCCACAGTGCGGGGTCCCCTGGGAGAATTACCGGCTTCAGGGTATTTATGCCTTAAATGCACATTTAATCCTTACAACGACCCTATGAGGAAGGTGCTACTGTCATTATCCCCCCTCTCAGATAGGAAAACTGAGGCTCGGTACAGTGAAATAACTTGCCTAAATCAGTGAGGGGTCAGGACAGCACCTGAACCCCGGTGGTGTGACCTGTAATGCTTCTGGGAAGAGTGGAACAGAGGCGCAGGTCCCCTGGAGAGGGCACGGAACTGTGAAAGGGACGCATCGGTGGGTTCTGGGTCAGTCCTACAGCCTCTCTGGGCCCCTTTTCTCATCTTTAAAGATATGGAGAAGCTTCAGAGGCACTGAGAGCTCAAGATCTCTTTCAGCTGGAAAGACACTCAGTGGGCCTTAAGTTCACGCTAACGTGTAAATGACTGGTGTGTGACACCTTCTGATCAACGTGACCAACACAAGTATGTTTTGAGTCTCCCTCTGCCCTACTCTATCTCAGGGAAGGGCCGTTGAGAATTTTTACATGGGACCTGGGAGACTTTGAGTGTGATGGGGGAAGCAGGGGACGGACTCCTGGGAGTCTCCAGTCTGGAGGCGTTGGTCGTCACAAGCGTGAAGAAACTCCATAAAGGGGAGGTAGGGTCTCAAAGAGAACCAGTGTCCAGCTCTCCAACTCGCCCAGGGGCAGCCCTGCATTTGCAGGGAAGAAAAGACTGGCCTGCAGGAGCCATCAGAGCCTGGTGGGGTCCCTTAGGAGGGGTGGAGGGGTGAGTCTGTGGGTCAGGAGGAGACAGGGCTTCGCAGCAGACGAGCAAGAAGCCAGGTAGCTCATGCAGAGACATCATGCGGAGCTAGATGCAGCTAAAGGGAGGCACCTGCTGCTACAGTCCCAATGGCTGGGAAGGCCCAGTGAGAAGCTTGGAGCGCACACAGTAAAGTTCTTTCCAAGAATGGGCCTGGTCTCCTCCAGGGTGCTTTTGGGGGGGGGGGGCGGGGCCTGCAACCAGGCACCATGAGAGCTCACTTCATTCCCTCCATCTCTCCTCGGAGCCTCCAGTCCTGTGTCCTGCGCCGTGGCAGAGGAAGTGAGGAATGTGGCAGAGGACTGCCAGCGCAGCATGGAGGGGGCGCCCCAACGGACACGCCACGGCCACCTGAAGGAACAGTGGGGAGTGGGGAGCCGGGGGCCGGCCTGCGGTCATTTGGTCAGAACATCCCAGCTTTGGGACGCTGGCTTCCGGTAGAACTCTAGAAAACAGGGAGCAAGGGGACACTTGCACCCTCCCCCTGGAGGGAGTCACTGCTCCCTCCGGCCTGGCCGGGCTAGCCCGTGGGCCTCAGCACCAGGACGCCTGCACCCGGAGAACTCTAAGGCAGAAGCTGAGTCTGCGTCTCCGGGAAAGAGGGGCCACTGCCCTCTGGGCCCCACCTCGGCCTTCTGGAATGCAGGAGTGCAGCAGGACGGCGGCTGCTCAAGAGTGGGCTGGGGTCTGCTCGTTCCCCAAGGTACCGCTCTACCCCCCAAAGCAGGCAGGCCAGAGCGAGGGGATGCCAAGGAAACAGCTCTCTGGCCAGACAAGAATGAGCAGGACTGGGCCTGTGGGGTAAGGTGAAGGAACCGGTGGTGTGCAGATGTGAGCCTGCGGGGTGTCCTCCCTGTGCTCTGGGCTCTTCAGTCTGTACTGTGAGTCTGGCCAACAGGGCCGAACACTCTCAGGATTCGTGGGTCCCTGTGGGGGCGACACACAGCCTCACCTTGGAAGGGGACCTCTGAGAGCTGAGGAGGGAGGTAGGTAGAGAGGTAGGGAGGTGGATGAAGAAGGAAGAGATGCAGAGTCCCTCCAGGACAGGACGCCTGCACGGTGGCAGGGGGAGCCCTGGTCCCAGGCCCATGCAGCCGGCATGGCCTCCGACCTGGATGGAGCCAGGGACAGGAGCAGACCCCACCCAGGGTCAGCAGAGGGCACAGGGATGGGTGGGATCTGGAGAATTTGCTGCCAAATGCATCTGGTGTAGGAAGAAGGCTCAGTTTTGGAGTCAACTCAGAGCTCGATGTGAAGACATGGCAAACCGTTGCCTCTCTCGAGCTCCACTCTCTCGCCCCAAAGGGGAAGAGCCCAGCTGCGCTAGGAGGGTTCATGACAAGGAGAGGAGGAGCTGC
The DNA here is from genome assembly GCF_963455335.1 of Martes martes. Lineage (NCBI taxonomy): Eukaryota > Metazoa > Chordata > Mammalia > Carnivora > Mustelidae > Martes > Martes martes. The sequence goes on from NC_137894.1 coordinate 133,866,461, forward strand.
CCGCCCAGGGCCAGGCCTCGTCCTGAGCATTATCCCCACAGCCCCCCGGGGAAGGGCATCTACCTCCTCTTGGCAGGTGACAAAAGGAAGATTCACCAGGGCAGAGCTGGGGTTCAGGCCCAGACGCCAGGAACGTGCCTCCCTCAGCCTGGCCTGCAGAGGGCGCTCAACCCACAGACCCCCACCCCCACCCCCACCCCACCCCACCCCAGGCCGAACACGGGGTCTCTACCCAGGTCGCTGGAAACCTGGATGGTGTTTCTCCCCCAGGCTCCAAAGTCCAAGAGGAAAACCAGGAGCCGAGCACCTACCCAAAGTCCCCATCCCCAGCGCAGCTTGTAGAGGCTATGCCACTCGCATGGCCACCTGCTCTGGGAATTGGTCCTGGCCTGGTCCCATCCCCTTGGCCTTAGCACGGTGGGCTGGGCCCGCTGACACTCCAGGGAGACACAGGCAGGCAGCCAAGGCCTCCCGAGAAGTTCACTCAATAGGTATGAAGCATTTTCGTGGAGGGCTTATCCAAAACTCTGGCCTCCTGCACAAAATCAGGCTGGCGGCTGGCTGACTTGGGAGCAACAGGCCTTGGGGTGTGTTCCCTCCAGTCCTCCTTGTCCTTCATGACTCCAAGCCCCCCCACCCCCTCCCAGCTTCTGCCACACGCCTCCCACCTAGAACCCGGCACCCATCAGGTGTGACTCTTTTTTTTTTTTTTTTTTAAATATCTTTTTTTTTTTTAAAGATTTTATTTTATTTATTTGACACACAAGATCACAAGTATGCAGAGAGGCAGGCAGAGAGAGAGAGGAGGAAGCAGGCTCTCTGCTGAGCAGAGAGCCCGATGTGGGGCTCGATCCCAGGACTCCAGGATCATGACCTGAGCCGAAGGCAGAGGCTTTAACCCACTGAGCCACCCAGGCGCCCCATCAGGTGTGATTCTGACACCAAATCCTGGGCCACACCCGGTGCCATGAATAGGGCCAGACCTGCTGTACCACCCCCCACGGAGGTGACAGCAACCCCCCACCCCGGGGACAGATGCACCAACGACTCAGAGAGGCCCATGTCAAATGAGGAGCACTGAGCCCAGGTCTGTCAGTGCCAAGGTCTGTTCTTTTCCATGACTGTGTGTGGCTGCTCTCAAAGGGAACCGACTGGATTCCCGGCTCCTCGGTTACTCTAGCGGACAGGGACTCTGATCCTCTGTCAAGGAGACCCCTGACCTTCTCTGGGCCATGTCATCTTCTGAACACCAGAGGGCGCCCCAGAGTGTCACTGGATGGCAGTGGAAGCGCACCTGTCCCCAGGCAGTAGAGCCCCACTGGACAACCATCCGGGCTTTGGCTTTGACCTCAGCTGGTCCCTGCTGTCAGGGACGGTAGGGGTGGAGGCCGCAGTACACCCACGGGTTCAGGGACCACCAGCTAAGAGCACAGACGGACAGGACTGTGTTCAAATCCCAGCTCTGTGGCCTGAAGGGACAGGCACTTCGGTTTGGAACCTTTCTCGCGGGCTACGCTGCGGATACAATCAGCTCACACACGTGCTGTGCTCCCAGCAGCGCCCAGCATGCGGCAGGTGCTCCCCCAAGACCTACCCGCATGCTGACAGAGCAAGCTCAGACAGGAAAGTGCCCCGCACAGGCCACACGACGCAGGGGACACAGGCAGGTCTGAGGCCCAAGCCTTGACTCCAGGTCCCCTCCCCAGCCTTTCCTCTCCCACCCACAGGCCTATGACCCCGCCCCCAGCTCCACCACGGCCCTCCCACCCCACAGTCCTCGCCCAACAGAGGCTCTGTGGGCAATGAGTCCTCCAGGCTCTGAGAAACGTTCCTTTCTCTTCACTTGCTGTCTAGATGACTCCGTTTTTCAATCAACCTCCCTAGCAGCCTCCAAAATGAGCCCTGATTAAATTCCCATAAAACCACAGGCAGAAATGCTCCCATCCGCGCTGTGTACCTCCCTCCCCAGGGAGGCCTGGTGTCCCGAAGGCCATCTGTCAGCTCCAGAGCACATGTCACCCGTCACCCACCACCGTCACCTGAAGGGTCTGAAGGGTCCCTCGAGCCCTCTGTCCTGTGGCCTAATGCCCTCCATCAGCCACAGCCCACTGCCACCCCCCCAGGGCTGAGAACACCAGCTTGTGTCCTCCAACCACAGCACAGCTTTCTCTCGTATCGCTTCGGCCAGTTCAGGAGGCCGCTAGAGCCTCGCCCATAATCGCTCGACCTGCGGTGGCAGAGCCAGGCCCTGGTCTCGGGGCTTCCATCTCAAAGTCTAGGCCCTATGCAGCAAAGCAGGTGGCAGGGAGAGAAGAGCCCTGCAGATGCGCGCTCGGCAATCGTGACTTGTGGGCCCAGCCTCCCCCACCCTCCCCCATGCCTGTGCCAGGCAATGGTCCATTTCTGGGAGGTTCCTGCCCTTGGTCTGAACTGGATCCAGGTTCAGTGCCATCTGTGCCTCTGGCTAAGGGGTGGGGGTACAGCCCCGCCCACAAACAGTCACTCAATTAGAGAACCCTGTGGCCCAAATGCTCTGGGGTGGGTCACTCTGCAAGCCTTGGGACCTCACGCTGCTTTGAGCTGCTGTGTGGAAGGAATTTACTGCTAGGGTCACAGGCTGAGGCCACTGCCCCCCGGCCAGCTGGAGGAGGAGGAACGGTCTCATTCCAAGAGTCATTCACCCCTGGGTTCCCCAGGTAGCAACCCACTTCTCGGAAGGTGAGGTGACAGACAACTTGGTGACCCTCGGAACTCGCTCTCCCCCTTCTTCCACAGTGGCAAAGCTCCCAATTTCAGCTGAGCACATGGGGGCCCAGAATAAAATCCACATTTCTCAACTCCCCTGCAGCTCTGTGTGGGACTCAGTCCTGGCCAGTGATGTGTGGACCGAGCACTGTGTCGTGGCTGTCAGAGCCTTTCCTTAAAAAGATAACCACCGCTATCTCCCCTGGATTCCTTTTCCTCTGTCCCTCGCAACCCGCAGGTCTCTAGACCCTGGACGTGATGGCTGGAGTTTCGGCAGCACCACTGTGGACCAGCAGGCTCGCTGGAACAATCAGCTGGAAGAAGTCTGGGTCCTTCCTCCGGGCTGCTCCATGAGAGAGAAACGAAGCTCTATCTCACTTAAGCCACCGTTATTTCAGGTCGCTGTTGCTATCGCAACTTCAGGGCTAAGCAAATGGGCAGGTTTGAGACTGATGGGTCTGAGGGACCAAAAGAACCCTGCCTCCCCTCTGGGCTCTGAACTAGAAGAGGATGGACCCTGGGAGCATGGAATCAAGCTGGCACCGAGATACTCAGACTGGGAGCTGGGGGCTCCGGGCAGCGGGCCTGCCCCGTCTCCACAGCTGACGCTCTGCGTGGACCCAGAGCGTGGACCCCTGCTCCAAGTGCTCCGCCGCCTACCGGGGAGGCCACCACCCCCACTGCAGAGCAGGGACCGCTGGGCACCTCCCCGCGGCGGCCTCCCCCGGCCTTACTGTGCAGCTGCCCCGGCTCTCTGAGGCAGGCACAGCCACCCTGGCACGAAGGACGGCGACACCCCCAGGAGGTCTCCAGCATGCCCCTTCTTCCAGTGCTAAAGCAGTGTCACTTGGGCTGCTCTGTCTGCGGAACTTACAAGGTAATTATGGCCACTTGCAGCGCGCTTGACTGGGCTGCCTCCAGGAATAGCAGGACGGGGGCGGGGGAGCGCTGGGATATGCCTCCCAGAGAAGGTTCTCTGCACCTGCAGGGAGGAGCCCCAGCTCTGGGAGGCTGGCAGGCGAGAGCCAGCCCTGCTTCCATAAGAACGGCCGTGGGGGTGGGGAGGGGGTCAGGAAAAGGCTCCAGGAAATCCCAGCTTCTGCCCACCCTCCTGGAAGAATGCCAGCCCGGCTCAGGGCACGATAAAGAAAATCCAGGGTACAGCGGTCTCGGCCCACCCACAAAACAATTCCTGCTGGCCTAGGACCAAACCCGCCTTAGGGTTCGGTCAACACGTTCCTGCCCAGCACGGAGGGGGCTTCCCTGCCACCCGCCCCTGCCCTGCAGGCAGCTCCTGAGCTGAGGACCCCTGGGTTTGAGGTTTCTTGGACCCAGCAGAGTGGAGGCTGATTCTCTCCCCACAGGGTTTGGTCGCCAGCCCGACACACGTGTGGCTCTGTGTGGGTCACCCTTACACCAGGATATAGGTAATGGCCACTAGAACCTGTCTCCAGGCCATGTCCTCACTGATCTAAAATGTACGCTCATGTTCTCGCTCACCAGCTCACACGCCTTCAGTGGGTGCCCATGAATGACGTCCCCAACTGCACGAGGCATTCCACGTCCCTGACACTGACCCAACATCTGTGAGGCACGCACAAGCACAACCCATCACTGGTCCCCTGTCCCCTGACTGTGCACAGTCCCACTCCGGCCCCAGACTCACCCTTGACCCCAGCCCGGATTCTCTACCCATGAAAACTGAGAGAGACTCCAAGATCAGCCCCTTCCAACATAATGGGAGCTGTGCCAGCCGCTGACATTCCCAGGTGACGCCATGTGCCAGGACCCATGCTAAGTGCTCACCAGACGTCATCCCAGTTATCTCAACCACAGACCCTGAGGACAAACCACTTATTATCAACATCTTAACAGGAAACAGGCCTAAGCTAGGTCAAAGGACTTGGCCAAGGGCACAACAGCAGCAACAGCCCAGATTCAGATATGACCTCAGTCTGTCTCCCCCCAAAACCTGTGCTCTTTGCTCTGAAAAAACCTTCTCAGTGGTGACCTCCCTGACCCCATTGGTACACATCACTCTTCTCGTGGACTTGAGGACATGAGATGTGGCCGCTGACCCACGACTCCTCCCACTCACTAAGCAGCCCTTCTCATCAGGATCGGATTCATCTCCTGTCCCTTCACACACAGCTGGTGTCCAACGCACACAACTCCTGGGATCTCCTTTCCAGAACCCAAGTTTAGCCAGAACATCCCTACGGATCTTTCTTCTCGTCTGAGAGTTCAGTCGGACCCGGGGAAGGAAGGCAAAGCAAAGGGAAGCTGACATCATCATTGACCGTTCCACACCCAAGGGGAAAAGGGTGTCGGCATGCTGGAAAGGTCTGCTGCTTGGGGGCCAGGCTTTAGGCCACCTGCTGAACACCAGGCACCCTCAGGAATAGGCCCTGAGACCCCCTCCAGGACGGCCAGGTCCAACACCCAGCTCTTCCACAGGGCATGCTCCCTAGAGAAGCAAGGACTCACCAACTCTCATGGCCAAGGTCCGTGAGGACAGGTGCTTGCTAGATCCACGGCCGTCTGGCCACGGACACGTAAGTTAAGCTTAGGGGCTTCGAGCTGACAGCCTGAGTCGGGGGAACCTGGCGGGATGCTGACTCTGCCACACACAGGCTGTGTGATGTGGGCCCGTCTGCTAAGTTCTCAGTCTCTGCTACTGTCTGCGAAATGGGGAGGGTGACCGCCCCCACTTTCAGGAGCGCCGAAAGACAGAGCGCAAGGAGAGGGCTGAGCCCTGCAGACAGGCTGCCTCTGGTCCGGCCAACCAAACCGTTCCCGCCGGTCCCACGGCCACACGAAACAAGGGCTGGCTAAGTTACCACCCAGGTCAGGGCCAGGTGGGCCACCCTCATGGTCTGGATGGCAAGAGTGGGGGCTGCCTTTCCTCAAAATTAAACAAGAACTCTCAGCAGGGAATGCAGAGCCAGGCAAAGAGAACTAGGTTACTGTTAACAGGACTCTTTCCAAAAAAGCCCTTCTCACAAAAACAGACACCTTGGGAAGGCCGTCCAACTTCTCCGGAGCGGCCGGGCCCAAGAAGGTGGGGAGAAAGAGTCCTCAGGGACGAGAGGATGTTGCTGGCAGGAAAAGCTCCCGCAGCTAAGCGGGAGGCTCCTACGTCGAGAACAGAGCGTACCCCGTGAGGTCCAGCCGCCACATTACACATCGCCACGGCTTTGATTAAAGGCCCTTCAATCTCTCTGTTTGTCTCCTTTGCCCAGTTACACAACTCCCCTTCCAGGCCCGCTGCTCCGCTACTCTACACACAGCCCTGCTCTCTAACCGCTGTGTTATCGGGACACTTCATCACCACTCTGTGGGTTCAAGACAACAAAACAAAACCGTCTTGAAGTGGCTGCAGCCGCTCTCTTTCCCGAAGAGCACCCTGGGGCTTTTACTTCCTAATTCTGCTGGTCAGAGGAGGAGCGAGGCCCTCCCAAGAACGTGTGTCCCTGGGGAATTCAACTCCTTCCTGCCCCAAAGGGCTTAAAAGAGATCAGACACCCCCATGCAACGACCACCCTGTCACTGCAGGCGTGGGCCACATGCGATGTGGGCTAAGCCACGTGTGTCCCTACCTTTCATGTAGGCCTCGATCTTCCGGATGAGCTCATAGGACTTGGAGCGGTCGAGGAGGGTCCTGATGGCAGGAAGGGGGTCCAGGACAATGGTCTCAGGGTGCGCATCGATGTATTCCTGAAAGGAAAACACACCTCTTCTGGTTGGAGGCTGGAGGCCGAGCTAGAAACAAGTTTTCCACAAGATTCCATCCCACATGCCCTCATGGCATCCATCCCCCTTCTCCTCCCTCCCTCCCCCAGCCCTGACTTCACAGTTTGGGGAGGCTACGTTCATGCTCTTGGCCCCAATGGGATCACATGATGCTGGTCAGACCAATCAGCACCTTCCACCCTGGCCATAGGCTCCAGAACAGGGCACGTGACCCAAGTCTGCCCAATCAGACGCAGGCTCAGTGCTCTCGCTAGGAATGCTGGGACAAGACCATTCTCTCCCACACCGAGGGGACCAGGCAGCTGGGAGCAGTCACCCTGAAATCTGAGGGAGAGGCCCGGCAAAGCCAGAACTGAGAACGAGAGACCAGCCTGAGAGAACAGAGCCAAGAAAAGGAGTGCAAGCAGGCTCCGGTCAACTTGTTTGGCTCCCGGATAAAGCCCCACCTGACACCGGCTCTGCTGCCCGTGTGGATGACACTTGAGGAGAGTGGCCCAGAGCCTTGCGTGGATAAGGATTCTGGGGCAGGGCTGGCGAGAGCAGAATGAATGCCGGGATTCAGGCGAGGATCGGTGTGGAAGACAGGATGACAAACCCACCCCAGGGCGGCCCCCTGACCCACAGGTACCCCCTGCAACGTGCTTCTTCTCTACCCACTAGCTTCAGGGTAGACTGCGAACACACAAGGAGGGCTGTGACCAAATCAGCCTTTAAGGAATTTAGGGTCTCCCTGGGGAAATAACAGTTAGGCACCTGGGGAATGAGAAACTACCGTCTCTAACAAAATTCAACAAGAGACTGGGCAAAAGGTGTCTGGGAAGGGAACACTAGGATCCCAGCCCTGCCCCTCGGCACCTCTGTGACCGCAGGAGCCCAAGCCACATCCATGGGCCATGACAGTTCGGCAGGCAGATGCAGTAAATGGGACCATCCGCCTGGCCCCAGAACACGGATTCTAAGAACAAAAATACGGAATGCTGGAGAAACAAGAGAGGGGCTAAGAGGAAAGGCTGGGTGGAAGGGAGGCCATTCGCCAGCTGTTGTTATTGTGAGCTGAATTGTGTCCTCAACAGATCTGTTCGAGTCCTAAGCCCTGGTGCTTGTGAGTGTGACCTTATTTGGAAATAGTGCCTCTACAGATGGAAGCAAACTAAAATGAGGCCACAGAGGATTAGGATGGACCCTAATCCATTGACTGGTGTCTTTAAGAGAGAGACACACAGGGAGGAGGCCATCTGAAAACGGAGACAGTGACTGATGTCGTGCCTGCCAAGGACCACTGGCCACCGTGGGAAGGCAGGACAGCAGCATGGGACAGATTCTCTCTTAGCGCCTCCAGAAGGAACCAACCCTGCAGACACCTTGACTTCAGACTTCGAGCCTCCTTAACTGTGAGAGGAAAAAGTCCCTGTTGTTTTAAGCCACCCAGTTTGTGGTACTTTGTCAAGGCCACCCCAGGGAATGAACACACCAGCTTAATTCATTCCCCTGCCCACCCAGTCTACAAGATCAGTCTGCGAGGTCAACAAAGGCCAAGGAGAAAGCCACAATGCTTCTTTTCAAGTCAGCCTTATCAACAAAAAAGAAAGCGCCATTTGGAATTACTCTTTTTTTCAGTGAACCTATTTTGGTTCCTAGTAATCATTTTTAAGAGCTCTCAACACAAAGCCAGAGATTTCTATCTCCTTCTCCTCTGAAATCTGCTCCCCCCCTTGGGTTTCATACCAGAGTATCTGCTTATGGGCTCATTTGTATCTTTTTCTTCGAATGTTTAAAAAAACTTCTCTGTTCCTGAAGGGTGGCCGCTACGTGCCGGTGGGGAGCCCTTCTTCCCATCCTCCCACGCACGAACTCTGTGGGGCCAGCACGCTCTCGGCGCCTCCCCCCACATACCCATACTACAGACACAAACACAGAAGACAAGCCACCTTCCCCCGCCTCCCGAGAGAGAGGCAGCCGTCAGCGAGTCACCCCAGTTCCTGGCCCACTTCCTTGCTTATACTGGACAAGACTGTCAGCTGACGTGGGCGAGTCCACATCTGCCACCCACCAGGGCCACGAAGACAAGCTGAGAAGTGTCCTCAAGGAAGGAGTATCCAGAGCTGCCTTCAGGCCGGGGGCCGTGCCTAGACCTCCCCTCTCCAGCCTCAGCCTTGCCTAAGTGCCTGCATCTCTCCATCAGCAGGCTCCCCATCAGCAAGTAACCGCTGTCAACACTGTTCCGTTGGCCCAGGTCTACGCTGCCATAAGACAATGTCATTCACGAGACACCAAGGTTCCCGCATACATATAAAATCACATTACTCTCTTCATGGTAAAAGGTCATCCACACGACAAAGTGTGTATCAGTCACGGTGCCCAGGGCATCGTGCAGAGTACCAAAGACACGCAGATGAATGAAAGCCTTCTGGGCTTCCCCTTACTGGATCTATAACCGTGGCCAACGAGTTCTGTTCCGGTTACGACCTAAACGCACTGAACTGTCCCCACACCCCGTCCTCCTGCCCTACCCCAACACGCCAGGAAGCAACCCGGTGCAGAGGAAAGAGTGAGGGCCCAGGACTCAAGAAACCCAGGCTCCCACTGTTGCCCTGGGCAGGCCACGTGGCTTCCCTAGACCTCAGTTCCCTCATCTGCGACTTAAAAGCCTACACTGGAAAAAACAGAGGACTGGGGGCGCCTGGGTGGCTCAGTGGGTTAAGCCTCTGCCTTTGGCTCAGGTCATGACCCCAGGGTCCTGGGATCGAGCCCTTAATCGGGCTCTCTGCTCGGCGGGGAGCCTGCTTCCTCCTGTCTCTCTGCCTACTGTGATCTCTGTCTGTCAAATAAATAAAATCTTAAAAAAAAAACAAAAAACAAAAAAAAAACGGAGGACTGGTGCTTATGGAGGCAGACTTCAGGGCCACACACGGGGGCTGCCATAGAAGCCACCTGCTGGAGGCCTTATGGACAATGCTGGCTGCCTGCTTTCAGCAATGGGGCGGTATCAGAGGTGCTCACCTCGGTGGGCTGGCCCAGGACTCCCCCAACAACTGAGTCCCCTGAAGTCCACACATGCTCCTTCCTCCCCCTCGAAAATCCACCCCCACTCCCCAGCCCCAAGAAGAGTATCCAAGTAGTTGTTGGATCTGGTTGTACTTTTCTGCGTTAGGGCAGCGACCTTTAAAGAGAGAAATCCGAATCATCAAGACATGAATTGAAGCCAAACTCACGAAGGAAAGAAGTTAGAAGAAACGAAGGGGGAAATATCTGACAAGCAGGCGCCAACAAGCTTTTGACCCGGGATGAATGCATCAGTATTAGCAGAAGAATTATTCCTAAACACGATCTCTTTGGGGACGAGGACAGAGAGGGCAAAGAAAGAGTTTTTCCAATCGCCCCGCTATCCACAAGTGGATTTCCTTCCAAGCCTTTCAGCTTATCTATTGTACCACAGGCCTCATGCATTTTTCACAAGACTCTTAGAATTACCAAACAAATTGCTGGAAGGGTGAGCACCCTGTACCATTTTATCACCACTCAGAAGAAGAAAGGCCCAAACGGTCTCCATGGCAAATGGTAAACACATGTTCCTTTAGAGCACCCGCCGCGGAACACCTACAAAGGAAGCATGGACATGACCAAGGGCCAGCCCGGCTTGAGGCAGACTGAAAAGGGGGGGGAGAGCAGACACAGCCCCCATCAGGGGGCCAGGAGGAGGGCTAGAGAGCGCAGACCATTTGTGGAGGGGACAAAGGGGCAGAGGCCAGCCAGGTGCCCCCGGCCCCTAGGCCCAAGGGATGATGATGCCAGGAGGGACCCGGAGCCCTCTCTGCTGGGCTGGAGGAAGTCAACGCTTCCCCACTGCAAATGTGAGCCCAAAGAGAGGATCAGGGGGCACCACAGACACTACTTCCTCTGCGGTTCCATTTATGGACAGGAAATGAGCCGGCAGACGCAAGGGTTTGCTCTTATCTAACAGAAAATGCAGGCAAAAGTCCCAAGTTCAAATCCTGCCTCTTGCACTTACCCTATGTCTGTGAAAAAGAAACTGCAATTAATCTCTGAGATTCTGTTTCCTGGTGTGTAAAAAAAAAGAAAAAGCCCAAAAAATGGGCATTTTTATTTCCAAACACTCGCCCATCTATTAGAGAGAGAGTGAGCGCACGCACATGCACACACACAGGAGGGACAGAGGGTGAGGGAGAGAGAGACTCTAAACAGACACCCCCCCTGCCCCACCCCAAGTGTGAAGCCTGACCTGGGGCTCGATCCCCTGACCCTGAGATCATGACCTGAGCCAAACTCAAGAGTTGAGACACTTAACCAACTGAGCCACCCAGGCACCCCTGCATTTTAAATAAAACCCATCTCAGGGAGCTACTTTGGGCAACAAGACCCGGACTGAAAAAAAGAGGATTCTCACGGTTGGACAGCATGTGGGCTCTCGGCACCACACCTGACCCAAGGTCTCTGAGCTCACCCAGCCATGCCCCATGCAGCAGACTGCGGGGCAGGCCAGCCCTGCACCTGGGGAGAACGACAGGGCTCTTCTGGATGGGGTCAGCCCTCCCGCTGAAGCCCAGAGCACCACACAATCCCCTGGCCTGTGGCAGCCCAGGCGGCAGGGCGCATCCCTCTGTGGACAGGTCCTGGCAGAGCCCACAATGCCAGTGGCACCCAGGCAGCCAGTCCCTTATGGGGGCGTGGAGAGAAGTGCCCGTGCCCAGTTCCCGCCCCCTCAGTTCTCAGACACACGGGACGTTCTGGTCCAACGCCCCCAACCACTGCAGGCCCCCTTTTAGAAAGCGTGATTCATTTTTTGGAGATGCATACTGAAATTATTTACAGATTAGATATGATGCCTGGAATCTGCTTCAAAGTAACCAGGCACAGCGGATGGTGAGAGACTCAGATGAGGCAGAGAGAAAACATGAGTGGTCGCACGTGGCTACTGCGTGAAGCTGGGTGGCGGGATGGGGGAGGGCGCCGCAGCCTTCTCTCGAGTATTTTTAAATTTTGTGTAACAAAAAAACTGGAGACAGAATGGAAGGGAGGGGTGAAGTCACCAGGTCCTCTCTCTCTTCAAGCCCACACACCCCTCGTTGTGCCAGAGACCGATTCAAACACCGACACTATCTTTCCCTAAGGAGCAGGAGGCAGCCAGCCAGATGGGAAATGCAGTGAGAGATTATGGAAAAGATAATAAATAAAAATGATCATCACCATAATTTTTGAATAACAGCAGCCACCATTTACCTAGGACGGGCTGGCAACGTGCGCATTGCCGGGAAAATGCTCGTTTTTAAGCACGATGTCCTTTAATATAAAAATCCGGTGAGGTGAGAGCTCAAACTATAGAACTCGTAGAAGAATGCACTCTTCGTGGCCTTGAATCAGACAGTAGTTTCTTAAGATACGGTACCAAAAGTAGAAAAGAAAAAATAAACTAAATATTCTTGACATTAGGAGCTTTTGTGAGTCAAGGACACCACCACTCACCTGAGACCTAGCACAGAGCCTCACCTCGTGGTGCTCATGACCGAGCCGCTAAAAGGCCATCACCCAGCAGAGCCTAACCTCTAACCTCCATGGCAGGACTGGGAAACTCAGGCCCAGTGGACTGTTCCAGTAGGGTTGGGGGAGCTGGGATAGAAGCAGCAGCACCACACAGAGCCCTGGAAACCCCTTCTCCTCTCTAGGCCTCTGGCTCCTCTGTTTGGTGAAGGCCAAGCCTGTGAAAAGGTTACATGCATGGGAGCCAGAGGCGGCGAGAACTGGGGTAGAATCCCACCTTCCCCGCCTGTGACTCTGCTTCCAAAAGCCTTGGTCCCCATCTGTAACATGGGGATCGGAGCAGCTCCTACATCACAGGATGGTTTTTGGTTTTGGTTTTTTTAAAAAAAGGTTTATTGAGATAGATTTCAAATACCATGTGATTTACCCACTTACAGATTACAGTCCAAGGATTTTAATACGTCGACAGAGCTGTGCAACCATCTGCACAGTTAATTTTAGGACATTTTCATCACCTCAAAAAAAAAAAAAAAAATCCCACATCTTTGAGCTCTCGGCTTCAATTCAGCCATTCCCTCCAGCCCCTGGAAACCACTTTCTGTCTCTACAGACTTGCCCATTCTGGACATTTCATACGAATGGAATCAAGTGCAGTCTTTTGGGACTGGCTTCTTTCACTGAGCGTAATGTTTTCAGGGTTCATCCATGCCGTGACACGTGTATGAACAACGCGCCACCGTATGGAAATACCAGATCTGCTCATGCATTCATCAGGGGACGGGCCTCTGGCTTGTTTTCACCTTGGGGTTACTACGAGTAGCACTACTATGAACATCTGGACACAGATGTGTGGACTAATGTTTTCATCTCCCTTGGATTACACACCAGATATTCTTGGGGTAAGAATGCAAAAGGTCACAAAACTTCTCAGCCGCTCAAGCACAGAGGTTCTAAAGGTAGCAATCACAGAAATCTACCACGGTACACAAAAGAAACCAATTCTCTGATTTTCCAAAGCTGCAGTCGCACAAAATAAATGCTAGATTTGATTCTCAAAGCAATCTCTGTGGTCTGTAGCATAAACAACTATATTTTTGTTCCCATCTTATAGATGAAAAAGCTGAGTCTCTGACCGAGGTAAAGTGACCGGCTCAAGGTCACACAACCAGCCAGGGCTTTGCCAGGATTCGAAACCACCCACTACAAGGTCAACCCCACAGCTTCTGCAGTGCAACCCTGTCACCTACCCCACCAAGTTATGTGGCTAAAGTGCTTTTTAATTCTCACAAAGTCTAAGGACCCTTTGTGAACCTAAGTGCTGGATAACCTGTGCACAACTCAGTCGGGCAGGTCTAGAATAGGAAAGAGAGGACCAAAGCCTGGGGCCAGCAGGGGGCAGGAGGTGGTGGTTGAGAGGGAAGAGGCTGCGAGCTGCCCAGACCTCCCGTGGACGGAGCAGCCTCTACCGGGTCTCTGGGAGGCCCTCTATCTGAACGAGAGCTTCCTGAGTATTTGCACTTACAGAGCAAATCTCATGCAAGCACTGCAGCAAGAGTGAGCCCCGCCTACGTTCCAGAACTCTCCATCTCCAGCGAGGTGGGACAGGAAGCTGCACGGGGAAGGCTAAAAAAGGAGTCACATGTAGGGCTGGGCAAGCTAAGTGCCAGGTTCCCCTGCCAAGCATTCTGCACGTTAACCTGAAGGCTGGAGGGAGAGGCGGAGAAAGTTTCTAGGAGGAGAATTAAGAGGACTGAAGTGAGTTCCAGAAAAATCCTGCTGGCCAGGAGCAGTGTGGGAGGACCAGGCTGGAAGCCACTGATGCAACAGGGATTTGAGAGCATTCAACTTGTTGGTTCATCTCCAGCCTCCTTCCTTCCAGAGTCCCTGTTCCCCACCCCCAGGAAGAGGTCTTGTGAGAGGACAGCAGGAGAGCAGATCCTCACTGAGCATGCAAAGAGAAAGAAGGGGCAGGGCAGGTCGGGCAAAGGCAGGGAAGGAGTGGGGGGCCCATGAGTGGCTCTAGGGAGCAGCTCTGCTCTGCTGTTTGATCTGGTCATAGATAGGTGGTGTATCTGGTTTGCAAAATTCATGAAGCTGTTCACTTACCTGTACAGTTTTCTGTATTATCTTCAACGTATTAAAAAAAAAAAAAAGATAAAAGAATGAACCAAAGCACTGGACGGACTATTCAAACAGCAAGGACCTGCTCCAGCCTCTACTCTGCTGTGTGGCCTGCCTTACACTTACACTCTGGGACTCCAGCCTCCCATGCGGGGTAGATCAAGGATGGAAAGGGGGGCACCCACCCACCACACCTCCCTGGGGCCGCGGCAGCCATCACCACCAATCGCAGCAATGATCGCTTGGGGACCGCAACAGCCTTTTGCACTAACCCCAATGAGATTCAGAATCCTGATCATCGCTCGGTTCCGGAAGTTAGACAAGCATGGGCACCCAAGGCGAACCCCACATGCCATGCACGGAACAAACGCTCCAGGCTGATTCCTTAAGACCCCATGAGTCAGAGTTTGTGTATTTCTGTGTCACCAAACAGACGCTGGGGAAGACCTGACGTTCTTCCCTGTGGCTGTTAAAAATTACTCACCGGGCTTTTATGGGAAAAGAGGTAACCTTGGGCTTACTCAGCGTAATCTCACTCCTTCTGACTCTTCCTGAGAGCACGACCCGAGCCCAGACCTCCCAGCGGACCACAACGGCTGGCCTTTGAACTCGCTCCTTCCACACCAAGTGTGGATGAAAGACAGGAAGCATCCAGTTCCTAAAGTCTTACCACCGTGATGGAGGTCCTGGCAAGACGCCAGAAGGAGTTATTATTAATAATTACAGTAATAATGGTAATGATAGCAGCTAACTTTTCCGGGATGCTCACCAAGTACCAGACCGTTGTACACTTTCAGGAATGGACACATGCATTCCTCAGAACAACCCTATGCAGTAGGTCCCATCAGCAGCCCCATTTGACAGGTAGAGAAACTAAGGCTCCGAGCCCCTCGGTACCTGGCCCAGGCTCTCCTGGGATCCAGGCCATCTGGTTCCAGAGCCCTCTAGCTGGCAAGACAAGGCATGGGGGGCCCTGGTTAAAGGAGAGGCATCTCAATTTTAGCTACAGCAGAATTTCTCATGTGCATTCTTTTAAAATTTATGTTGAAGAAAGAAAACTAAATCTTTCTCACAGTCAGCCAACCCAAGCCTAGGCTGCGAAGCACCCCAGCAAAAATGGCAACAGAGCTCCCAAGTTCCTCTCCCAGAAGCAGAGTCACAGATGGTCAGACCTTGTGAGACCTAAGGTCCCTTAGGCCAGCCAGTCTTTTCAGAAAGGAGAAAGAAGCAGAAACTAGCCAGAGGTCACATGGGGAAGGGGCAGAGATGAGACCATGACCTCAAATGCTCCTTCTACTACCCCAGGGTCCTTCCTGGCTCATTCTGTCCCAAATGTCCCAAGGAGCGACCACAGTGGGTTAGAGTCTTGGCTTCCGTTCCCAACCCTGGATCATAGACAAACTAACCACCACCAGAAGACAGCCACTTAGGAGTACTTAGGAGAGTACCAAAATGACATGACCAGACACTAGAGCCCACAGCAGCCTCCGGGATGAAGATCCACATGGCACTGAGGGAAGATATGTGTAGGATTTGAACGCACAGGATGCCTGCAGTGGACGCCTGCTGAGTGAAGGAGTAGGACTGGTGGGAGGAAGACTAATAAATGAAATGGTGTCATAGGCAATCGTACCTTCAAAGGCATGGTATGCTTCTGCAGAAAGTGAAACACGTGCCTAGGAGATCAGCTCCGCATGATGAGGTCGTGACCCATGCTGAGCAAAGCTTGCTGGGCAGGACAGCTAACGAACGCTCTGGGCAGACTACTGAAGCCATGAAATCAACAAGATTTCATGTTCATGGACATGAAACCAACTGAAGCCAGGGCCAAATGTCCCCCAGGCAGAGCCTTCCTGGCACCACCCAGAATACCTGTCTGTTCATTACACCCTACAGAAAACCGCAGAGAGCCTGAGGAATCCACGCTAGACCCAGGTGTCTTGGTGTAACACAATGTGCCAGGCAGCCAACCTCGGCCCTGGCTAAACCAAAGCACCCATGGCTATTCGAGAATCACGGGCCAGGCGTCTGAAGAGGTAGCCAGGTCTGGCATAGGGCTGGGGCTAGAGATTCATGCAGCTAACCCGTGGGCCAAGAGAAGGCTGTGGCAGCATCCAATACATACCAGGGGCAGGACTGCCAAGTCCAGCCACACAGGATGCCATTCACGTAGTCTGCCACTGAGCTGTGCAGTACATCCCCTATGTAACAGTCCCTGACCATCAGCCAAGGCTTAAGCCTTCCAATCACTGGCTGAGCACCTCTTTCCAGCCAGCAGCACCTGGCCGATCCCAGTTCCAGCACATGGACCCTAAGACACTGCAAAAGTTAAGGCAAAGGCCATCAAGAAGTTTCGGCTCCAGTCTTAACACTGTCATTACCTTTACGCGTAGTTCTGAAAACCACTTAAATCATTTGTACCTCAGTCTTCCCACCTACAAAACAAGTAGGCTGGAATAATGCATTTTTATAATATCCTTTCTGACTCTGAAGTCCTAGGATTCTTGGATGCTGTGAAGAGAAAAATGAATGAAAAAATCGCTCAGGGCCCTGGAATCTAGGACCTGCAGCCCTCAGGCATACACAGTGCCTGAGCAGAACCCAGTCTCGTTAGGACAGTGACATATGTGCCCATGACAGTGGAGGGAAGTGAGCGAGCAGGACAGGCACACGAATGACAGACGGCCAATGGCTCTGCGTCAGGGACAGACATCAGTTCACCAGCTCAAGCAAGACCACACATACCCACACCACCTTTCAGAGCAGCCGCTAAGACGACTCCCCAGTTCTTTTTTTTTTTTTTTAAGATTTTTTATTTATTTAGTGGACAGGGAGAGATCACAAGTAGGCAGAGAGGCAGGCAGAGAGAGAGGAGGAAGCAGGCTCCCAGCTGAGCAGAGAGCCTGATGCAGGGCTCGATCCCAGGACCCTGAGATTGTGACCTGAGCTGAAGGCAGAGGCTTTAACCCACTGAGCCACCCAGGCACCCCGACTCCCCAGTTCTCACGGACTCAGCCCTGGCATGGAGAAGGTACCTCCTCACCTGCCACATCTATAACTTCTCTAAAATGGCTCCTTGGAGAGAGCGGGGCTGCCATGTCCTCAGCCACCTTGGTCTTAATCAACCCTCATCCTATTCTGGAGAGCTCACCAGTTGTCTGAGCACTCAGCCTGAGGCCTCCCAGAGAGCGCGAAGCCAGGAAGGGAGGGAGCCCCTATGTGTGCGGGCTTGTGTGTGTGTGTGTGTATGTGCATGTGCACACCGGAGTGGGGGTACCTCGGCAAGCTCAGGAAGGCTGCATTCCACCCATCCTCACCAGGAGCTCCTAGGTGCGGAGAGATGCAGGGAATGATCCTGTCACCATACGGGAACGCGCAGGGGTACGGGTCGGGGCACTAATCTAGCCGTAGGGGGAGGGAAGCGGAGTGGGAAGCAGAAGGGCAAGAGAGAGGGTTTCCGGAGGCCAGGGTGGCTGAACCACCAAGGGTCACCGGCATGGAGGACCACGAGGAGAACAGGCATTCCAGGCAGAGGGGACAGCACAAGGAAAGGCGTAGGAGGAGGGACCCCGCATGACCGGGGAGACGTAGGTCTCAAAGAGGAGTTTACGTAAGGCAGAAAGCAGGACAGACAGCTGGAGACACAGCAGCCAGGGAGTCTGGACATGATCCTAAAGCAACAGGGTCTCCAGCCGAGGAGGGGCGGCGCCGGCTTTGAGTTCTGCAGTGACCCGTCTATTGGCACGCGAGGCCCAGGGGCTGAACTTGGAAGGAACAGGCCTGAGCAGCGTGTCTGACACAGAGCTGGCATTAGAGGCATGGGTGCCAGACTTTGCCGTTCCAGAAGGACCGAGATACTGCCTGACCTCTGGCATGATTTGGCAGAGCCAGAGAAAGGACAATGATGCGCTCTGCCCCTCAGCCTGGTTGCTCTTCAGACCTGTTATTTAAACCCATGAACTCGGGCTGGGGTGGTCAGGCCCCCACAGCATGGGGAGCTCAGAAGAGAAGGGCAAGGTGTGAACGCATGAGCGCCAGACAGAAGCGAGGTGGCCTGGGGTCAAGGTCCAGACAGGCTGCGTGAGCCTGGCACAGACGCTGCCCTCGCCAGGGCCCTAAGCGCCAGCAGCAAACACTTCGGAATGGGGTTACCGCTAGGGGTACAGCCCCCAATTTTCCAGAACTCAAGGCCAAATTCAACTGATGAGAAGAAGCATGTCCAAAAGTGGAGGATGACGGACTAGCTCTAGGTTGGTGGGAGTGTAACCGGCTCTACTCTATGGGAAGAAACCGGACACCAGCAAAACCAAGAACACGTGAACTCGGCATCTCTACTTCCAGGTATCTATCCCACAGAACTCCCCGCGTGTGCACACAGACGCGTGTACTAGGGCATTTCATTACCAAGGCATGTTCCAGAAACATCAGTAGAGAGCTGGTTAAGGGAAGGATTTAAGACCAGTTAATGGAATATCATGTAGCCATTAAACAGAATGAGGCAGCCCGAAGCGCTGATGTGAAATCATTTCCAAGATCTACTGTGGGAACAATGGCTTTGTGTGGGGAAAGGAAGACCATCTTTGTTCGCACACAAAAAGGCTCAAGGCCCTGGGGAACCGATGGCTGCACCAAGATGGGAAGTGGCTGGCTGGGCAGCAGAGGTGGTGGGGGGAAGACCCTGACGTTACCAAGACCAGTCCGTCAGGACCGGTGAGAGCCAACCACAGACGACACAGGGAAAGCCACACCTAAGGAATGCACCAGAATCACAGTCCACGAGATGATGGCAATTTGCTGTCCCAGACCAGGCATGAGGTGGGAGAAACACTGGAACATTCACGAAGGGCACAGCAAGCTTCCACGGAGCAGAACACCAGCAATAACCACCCCCACACCCGTCCCTGCCAACGAACAGAACAGTCACAGAACAAGGGGCTCGGAAGGGAAAAGAAGTCGGAACCCCAGGCCCCAGACTCCAGAATGAGCTGTACAGACTCATACCACTGACAGGGCCCAGGGGAGCCCCTTTCCGGATGAGGGAAGGTGCTTAGACAGTGCCGGTGTGGAGCAGGGCTGGGCCTGAGCACCCCTAAGACAGCAGGTTCTCCTGGGCGTGCGACTCTGCATGCCTGCCTCTGGGCACCCGCATCCCAGAGCCGGCTGCCCCCCCATGGCTGACTGTCCACCTGGGTCACCCCCAGACAGTCTCATGTCACATGCCTTGCTCCGCCACCCAGTGAGCAGCCTGAGTCCGACAGTGTGGTCCTGACAGGTGAGAAACTTGTTCACAGGGCGGACAGAAAAGTCCACGAATGAGCTCCCGCCAAAACATATCCCCAAATGCTGAGGAAGAAAGGGCTGGAAGTAAACAGAATGCTCTGTTATTTAAGATGGCAAATGCCTTCTCCCTGCCCTTCCCAGCCCCTCACCCCAAACCGTGGAAGACAGTTCCTCCCTCTCCGTCCCCAGACTGCAGCACCAAACTTGTAAGTCGGCTCTCCATCTTCCGTCAGCAGGAGGCTGGCACAGGGCCGGGCTGGACTGTTCACCCGACGAATGTCCCATGCGCCACGGCCCTACTCAGGTCCTCTGGAGCCGGGGAAAGGACCCCCAGGGCTGGGTGCTGGTCAGAATGCGTCCCCTCACAGGGTGACGCTAAACCAGGACAGACTAGCATGTCCATTCAGGGATCCCTGTGGGGGACCGGACGGGGCCCCAGCAGTCCCAGGGCCCACCCGTCAGAGTCAGCAGCTGGGCAATGTCAGGAACAGAGAGAGGCAGCGGCTGCTTGGGCCCCGTGCTCCTTAGGCACCTGTGTTAACACCCCTGTGCGCCCCTGCCACACACGAGCCACCACGAGCACGAGCACTCCCCCTCCATGCCCGCATCCCCCTATAGGCACCCCCCAGGTGGCTCCAGTGAGCTGTGGAGCCGCCCCTGCCCTTGGGCCGTGGGCCACTTCCCAGGACAAGGCCACAGGCCTGCTCGGGCGGCCCCACCCACCCACCCACCCGCACCCAGCCCTCCAGCCAGAGTTGAACTCTCAGTTCCCAGAACCAGCCGAGGCCTCCCTAGGGCCCGCAGGCTCCCCAGGGCTCTGCTGGGTGTGCAAGTGTTACTCACAGAACTCAGGGTGCCCAGCCTGCTGTCAGCGGGGTGGGGGGTGGGGGGAGTCATCGGGGAGCAGGGCAGGGTCTGCGGAGCGCTGCTGAACTCGGGGAAAATCAGGGGCCGCTCTAGCCAAACATGCCTTGGCCCCTCAACTCCGCACTCGGTGCCCCAAGCTGCAACCCCCAGCCTTCCTAGCTTCCGGAAGGAAGGCTCCGGCTGCCGCACCACACAAGCACCACACGCCCGTTACACATACCCCCTCCTCCCCGGCAGGAACCCCTGGTTCCGAAGAGGACTGACTCCCCTCGGCACCCTGCAGCCCTCCTCTAACCCGCAGCTGTCAGGCTCACTGGGTTCCTCCAATCCACCCACCCGGCCCCCCACTGCCTTCTTCAGGGTCCTCAGACCTCCAGGCATGTCCGGCCAAAGGACACTGTCCCCTGGCTTGCTCCCCTCCATCAACAGACCTTTCAGGCCTCAGCTCAAATGTCAACTCCTCAGAGAGGCTACAGGACCGGGTGGTAAGAACTTCCTTGTCATCTACCACAAGCCCCAATTTTTCTTAATCCCAGAACTTTCCGTAACTGGAGACCGTGTTACTTTTTCCTCTACTTGCTTGTGTTTTGTGTGCATTCCCTCCCTCTCTCCCAACCCACCCCAACCCACCCACACACACCCAAATACAATTGTGGGGGGGCAGGGGCTGAGTCCGCCTGATGTGACTTATTGATTACTATATCTGCCGTCTTTGAAGATTTCTGGCACACAGTAAGCGCTCAATTAAGACTTGGCTGAATGAATGACATAATAGATCTGTGATGACAGATCCTGGAGATCAATGAACAGACTGAGAGACATGGGCCAGGTCAGGGGCTGGAAGCTGGGGGGTGTGAGAGAACTGAGACGGGCCCCAGCAGCAAGGGGCTCAGGGAGGTCCTCGTGCCTCGGAGGACCGAGGTCAGCAGAGGCCAGCTTGGCTGGTGAGCGGCTTTGTGATTGACCGCACAAAGGCGAAAGAAACCACAATGGCTTTATCGTGAGCGTGCAGCCCACATGGGAAACACGGAAGCAAGTCAGGAAGTCATGGCCCCAAAACAGGCCAGGAGGAGAATGGCAGAAGGTGACCTTTCAGATGCAGGTGTTGTTGAACTAAGAGCCCATGAGACTTTAGTCCCCCTGGTCTGAGATCCCAATCTCCAAAACCCAGCTGCATCCAGCAAGGCCTCCGTATCCACACTTTTAAAACAAGAGTGGCTTCACTTACGCGTGGAAGCCGTCAGAGCCGCTGCGCTCTGAGAAAGGCAGGGGTCTCAGCCAGGCGCAAATTTGCCCCCCGCCCCCCAGAAACCATTCAGCAACAGGAGGCATTTTTGGTTGTCACGACTGAGGGTGGTGGAGGCTAGAGATGTCGCTGAACATTGTACCATGCACAGGACAGCCCCACAATATAGAATCGTCCAGCCCAACACGTCAACAGTGTCAGAGCTAAGGAACCCTGAAATCACGTGCGTATGTTCTTTCTTCAGCCTTGGAAAACTTTACTATTAATAATCATTAGTATTTCTAAAACCCAGTGTACCTCAAACCCTGTGCCATAAAACGCTGATGGTCCACACGCCGCCGTGAGCTGGGTCAGAGCTCAGGCTTCCGGGGCAGCCCGCCCCTCCCACCACACCACTCAGGGCTGTGCGAAGTCCAGCTCTGTGGGGAGGGGCTGGAAACAGGGCCATGAAATCGTGGGCCTGCCTAGGGAACCGGTCTTCCTCTGTCTGCAGGAAAGGCCCTGCAGACAGCCGATGGCACTCAATGGCACCAACCCCGCGGGGAGAAAGAATGACTCACTACCCCTGCCTGATCTGGGCCCACAATGGGCAGATTGTGCGGCCATCTCCACCACTGGGGGAGTGGCCTTGTCAGCCGGGACAGGAGTCCTAAAGAGCCTGACCTCATGGCCACCCCAGGCCAGGACCTGTCCTCTAAGGCCAGGGCCACCGCCAAGGCCCAGTCCTGACTCCCCTGGCATCTGCTGACTGCTGCTCATCACTGTGTAGCCCCAGCTGTGTCAGAGGCAATCCCAGACGGTGACCTCTTCCCTCAGGTGACCCAGAATCGCTGCACGCCCTCCCCCACCCCACTCCAAGCTGCTGGCCAACGCTGCTCTGAGGCCTACTTGGAAGAACTGTGAGCGACAATCCAGCCTCGGTCGTGCTCTAACTGAGCAGCCCCAGGCAAGTACCTTAACTTCCTTGGGCCTGTTTCCTCACCTGAAAAAGGGGGAAGTAAAAATTCCATTCTCCCAGGGACTGACCTCTGCTCAAAATGAGATAAGAGATGCGGAGTGCCCAGAGCACATGAGGCCAGCTGGGACCTGCTCGGGAAGTGTGGCCTCTCACGGGCCTCCACAGAGACTGCCCGAATCCCTTGCTGGCACCTCCAGCTGGGAAGCCGACATGCCACTAAGCTCTGCTCCCAAAGAGAAACTCACTGGATTTTTGTCGGGTTTAGATGTTATCTCCCGAATCAGGTTAGAAGGCCCAGAACCACAAAATCATGCTGCTCCTGCCTCCACTCCATCCCTCCGGCGTGCGGCACCAAGCTCCAGGCTGGCGGCCGCCCAGTAAACAACTAGAGTGGACAGGGTTTGAGCCGGTGCAGCTGTGAAATCGTTTCTGGGGGTCGGGGGCAGAGCGGAGCCGTGGTCCCGGAGGTGATCACTGCTGCTCTCGGGCAGGGGACGCCGCAGCAATCAAGGTCCCATCCCATGCTGTCATCCTGGCACGTTCCCAGGGAGGCAGGCAGGGCCCCCGAGGCCCTGGCAGGGGGACTGGTGAGAGGCGGAGCTGGGCACAGTACCTAAGTCCCTTGACCTCCACCCAGCCCTGCCTCCAGAGTCACTGCCCGTCTCCGCTTCCGGCACAGAGGACACCTGTCATATGGGGGCATTTTCAGAACCACCGCGTTGCTGACTACAGTCACAACTAAGAACTCCGAGTTCAGCTGTGACGAGTAGTGCTAATCACGGAAACTCTTAAGAGCCAGAGCGTGCTTCGTGGGGTTCTCCTCCTCCTGCCACGACGACCTGTCTGCAGCCGCTCCGTCACCCCAGCTCCCGTCTGCAGTGGGGCCCAGCCGACCCTCCGATGATGGTGTCGCAGGCAGAAATGAGCCTGGGCCGGGCTCGGGGAGCCGCTTGTTAGTGCTACGAGCCAGTCCTCATACCCTGTCGCAGGAAGGGCCTCAAAAGCCATCCCCTCCGCCCTGCCCCAGTGTCAGAGGAAACTGGAGTCTACAGCCAGCATGGGAGGCAGAGGCCCCGCCTGAGCTCCAGGACCGACAAGCGCCCGGCACGGTTAGTAGCACACGCGGGCCTCCGGCAGCCCTGGGAGCCCTGCCCCTATTTTAGAGATAAAGAAACTGAAACGCAGGAGAAATGAGAAGACGTTCCCAAGGCCAGCAGGGAGAAGTGGAGGGGGAGCTCTGGACCCAGGCTACAGGCTCTGACATCAGTGTGCCTAACCACTGTGCCCTGGGGGGACGAGAGCCCGAAGGAGGAAAACGGCCAATTCGCGGACTCCAGACATCAACACGCGAGACAGACGGAGGGCTGCGGGGAAGACACACAGATGACCAAGAAGCACGCGGAGAGATGCCCGCCATCGTCAGCCATCAGGGAAATTTAAACCAAAACTCCAAGATGCTACCTCACACCCACTAGGATCGCTAAAATCAACATCAGATTAAGTGCTGGCAAGGAAGTGGAGACGCTGAAACCTTTATGCACTGCTGGCGGGGATGGAAAACAGTGCCGCACGAGGAAAACCAGGCTGGGGGTTCCCCAACCACGGAAACCGCCCCCACGTGACCCAGCGGTGCCCCGCCCCCCATGTGTATTCCCACAAGAAAGGAGAACGTGTACATAAGAGCTTACAGCAGTGTTTTTTAGGTTCTTTTTTTTGTTTTGTTTTGTTTTTTTTTTTTTGAAGAGAGAGAGGGATGCCTGGGTGGCTCAGTCACTTGAGCGTCTGCCTTCGCCTCAGGTCATGATCTGAGGGTCCTGGGATCGAGTCCTACATTGGGCTGTCTGCTCAGCGGGGAGTCTGTTTCTCCCTCTCTCTCTGCCCCTCCCCCTGCTCATGCTCTCCCTTTGTCTCTGAAACAAGTAAAATCTTTAAAAAAGAGAGAGAAAGAGGCAAAGAGAGAGAATCTTAAGCAGACTCCACGCCCAGCACGGAGCCTGACATGGGGCTTGATCTCACAACCATAAGGTCATGACCTGAGTGGAAATCACGAGTCAGACGCTTCACCAACTGAGCCGCCCAGGTGCCCCAGCAGTGCCATTCCTGATAGTCAGAACATGGAAACGACCTGTCAGCTGATGACCGGACACACAGTGTGTGTCTCCAAATGGAATGTTACTCAGCCATCGGAAGGACGGAAGAGACGATTCATACTATGACATGCGGCGGGGCCGGCGGGGCGGGGGGTGCCTGGAAAGCCTTATGCTAAGTGACAGCAGAAGTCACAGCAGCCAAGTATTCTAGGACCACATTCACATTAAAGTCCAGAATAGGGAAGCTATAGAGACAGAAAGTGGGGGTTGCCTAGAGCCAGCAAGGGAGGTGATAGCAAAAGATTCGGGGTTTTGGGGGGAAATGACGAAAATGTCCTAATGGACTGCACAGATCTACGAATACACCAAAACCCATCAGACTGTACACTTCAAGTGCGTGAGTGGTATGGTATGTGAGTTACAGCTCAATAAGTCTGTTTTTCAAGCTACGGGGTAGGGGAGGGGGAGCCGGGCTACTGAAGGTTTATTCTCAAAGCTGCTTCCTTCTGGGTAAAACCGACGTGCAAAGCGCGCGTTCCCTGCCTGCATCCACCAGGTGAGGAAGCAGCTCCCTTCTTGGATGCACGTCACACAATCCGACGGCCAGCCGGGACCCAAGAGGTGAGTGGGGCGTTGCCACGCACGGGCCTATGGGTGCCAGCCTGTCACAGCCCAGGGATCCCCGGGGGCACCGGGATGAGGATGGGGGCATTGCTGAGCCCCGAGGGGCATGAGCTCTCTCTTTACTGCAGACACCGCCAGGCTCCGATGACTATGGTGTCCTCGCTCCTCAGAGTTCGTCTTGCCTTGGCAATGGCCTCCTCCGAAGCAGGGCCTCTCTCATGCCAGGGAAATCTGATCTTATCGCCTCACCCCTGGCCTGCAGGATAAAGTCCAAGCTCCACAGCCTGGCAGGAAAAAGCCCTCTCCCTCCAACCTGTGCATCCTGCAGTCCCCCACCCCCTGGAGGCACCCCCACACGTACCCGACGGGCAGCACCGTCTGCCTCATGAACCCTCCTTGGATCCTTCTTCCAGCTGGAGCCATCTGCTCCCTCCTCTGACCCACCAGGGCGCGCTGCACCGAGCCAGCACCAACAGCACCCCGTCCCTTCACAAACACACGGACACAATTCCGACGTGGCAAGAATCATGTGTGGCAGTGGGGATCCCGGTGAGCTCAATGTGGGTGCGACCTCTGCCCCTGTGCGGCTAACCCCCAGATGGACAGACAGACAGTAGCAACCACTAGAGCATCAGGCACTTCCCAATGGAGGGAAGGAAAAGCAGAACCTTATGAGGGCCTAGGGTGGTGGGTGTGTCCTTAGAAAGGTCACCAGGGAGGCCTTCCTAAGGGAGGAACACCTGAGCTGAGAGCTAGGGGAGAAGAAGGAATCCCAAGCACGAGGATGGCTGGGGCAAAGGCACTGAGGTGGGCAAGAGTGCAGAGCTGGAGGGCCGGGGTGGGCCAAGGTGAGGATGCCGGGGGGAGGCCACAGGCAGATCACGCAGGCCTCAGGGGCCCAGTTCAAGACTGAATGAAGTCTTCATTATCGCTGCAAAGAGAAGGCACGGAACAGTCTGATGCCAGGAAACGTAGTGACTAAGTCTGTGTGTGCCCTAACTCATCACTCTGGGGGCTGTGGGGGCAGTTTCTGGTTTCCCCATCGGCCTCGCCTCCGGGCTAGGTCCTCACCTAGTGCTCCCGGAACACTTAACAATCTTCTAGCTGACCGAGATGGGGAAGAGCTGTCAGTTTAGACTCAGACCCCCCCACCCTTCCAAGCTCCTTCAGGGAAAACCCCAGGAAGATCCGCCTAGACAGCCCCACATGCCCCACAGAACATAACCACCGTGACCCTTCTGGGTGATTCTGGGGCTGGAAGGGGCTGCAGGAGGACTACCCCCCACCCCTCCTCCCAGGTTGCCTTGGCTATCACAGTGAGAAGGTTCTCCGTGCTCCCCAGAGGAAACAGATCAAGAGGGCAGAGCACCCTTGAGCATTGGGATGGGGACCCTCCCACCACCCCAACCCCACTGGCCTCCATGGGCAGGGCCCCCCCAGGTCTGTTCAGTGAGAGCTGACCCTTGGGCAGAGCCAAGGCGGCACCAGGCCGCTGGCTCCAAGTGAACCCCAGGGCAGAAAAACAACTGAATCATCCTGATGATTCTCCAAGCAAAGCTCTCTTGGGGCCAATATTTAAAAAAAAAAAAAAAAAAAAGGCTTGGGGAGGTGGTTTCTATGGCAACCTGTTTTAGTGATCTGCAGTGAACCCCCCAGGCCCACACCCTCCAACCTGTCCTCAAAGGCAGCCAGGAAAAAACCATTAACCTCTGAGCTCAGAGAATTCCTTTCCATCGCAGGCTGGAGGCTTCATGGAAGCATCCCAGGGGCAGAACGCTTTAGGGCTGTCAGAAAGACCTCAGAAACACCTCTTCCTCAGCTCTCTTCTCCTGGGACCTGAACACGGCATCTGGAGAAAGCCCTTCGAGATGAGCCCCTTCTGGGCCAAACCATCTTTCTCTGTTTCCTTACTCACACCAAAGGCAGAAAGGCCAGCTTTGCAGACCCAGGCCCTGGGCTTGGCTTCTCTGCCACGGACCCTGTGCTCCCTACCCACCCAAGCCAACAGCCCCTTGTTAAAGTCTTGCATGAATATTAAAACAGGAATCTGAAAACAAGTGGCATGACCAAGGTCACGTGCCAGTTTATCTGGTCTGGCTCTGAACCCTACAGGTCAACTCGGTCAGTGACTTGGTGGCAGGAGGGAGGCCGGGTGTAGCCGAGCGGGTCTCTCCCCTGGCCCTCACCCGGAGCCCCTCTGTCCCCCTCTTCACCAGCCCCCGCTGTCTCCTCTCTTCCCTAGGCCTCTGGAAAGCTCAGCCTATCACCCTTTTCCCCAAAGGATTATTCTCTTCACAAAGGAGGAAACGTCCCGGCCTTATCAGATATCCGGCTTCATGCTCGAGCACAGAGTGCAGTGAAAATTTATCCCAAAAATACCAAGGCTGGAAGGTTACACTGAGGTCACCTCAGTCATCTGAGGGCTGGCTGAGTTGTGTGTGCCCTGGCTGGGACAGACTCCAGGGACCCAGTCAAGGCTTCTAGGGGAAATGCACGCAGCGGCTGAAACCCTGAAGCCCCACGTCCCCGCACCCCCACCCCTGCCATGGTCTCCTGTAACCTTGTCTTCAACCCAGACCAGAACACGGGGACCCAGTTCTCCTTCACTATTTGGCCACCGCATGCCCGGGGCTGTGGGCACAGGTGTGACCACGGGAAGTGAAGGATGGGAGCCCCCCCTCTCGGGGCAGTCATTCCCAAACTCCCAGGGACTGCCTGGGAGCTACCGCCCTTGATGCTGGTGAACAGAGCAGCACAAGTAATAGCTGCGGCCGCCTCGAAGTCCCAGCGGCAGGAGCAGAATGCCTGCACGCTCAGCAAACATTAGGCACCTCTACATACATGGACATTCACTTCTCATGGCAACCTGGCCGTCCTAAGAACTAGGAACTATCCCCATTTTACAGAAGAGGAAACTAAGGCTCATGGAGGTCACATGATCAAAGTGGCCTTGACCTTCTACTGAGCACTGCAAGAACCACTTCACAGGCATGGCGTCGTGTGCTCTGACCAACGTTGTAGGAGGTTTTCCTGGTCCTGATACTGTCTCACAAATAGGAAAACAGGAGTTGTAGCGAGGTCAGGGAGGAGCCTTGGGTGCACCTTGCCCATGGCCCTGAGCCCTATGAAAGCACGAGGGACTTTGGGCCACGGGCAAGGCAAAGGCCCTGGAGAATAAGACATGGGGACAGCACCTGCCCCCCCGTCCCACAGGCAGGGGGCCACCAGCAGGGCCACGAGCAGGGCACAACTGCTTCCGGGCTGCTTGCACACGGGAAGTGGGACTCCGTGGCAGAGCCGGCCAAGAAGGGGGAGAGCCATGGGGAAGCAAGCAAGGGAGGCTGAGGTCACGACCGCGGACACAGCGGGGAAAGAAAATATTTCAGCAGGAGGGCTACTGTGTGGCCAAGGAGGCTAAGGAGAGTCCCCTTTGTGTGGCTACAGAAGGACAGGACATCAAATCTCCAATTATCACACACTGAAAAGCAACGCTCAAGCATCCCCTCCCAGCAGGGAGGCCCTCCACGTTGGCTATATTTCACTGATAATATGACTCTGTTTTTCAAGGGGACGAATCACGGTCTCGTCTACAACAGAGAAAACACAGGACAAGTCAGTGGGGACAAAGGCAGCACCTCCCAAGATGCTGGGGGGGGGGGTCACTGAGGGGTCAAGACCGTGGGGGGATGGGGGACGGGGGCAGGGAGGAGGGAACAGCCGCCATGCTCAGAGACCAGCACACAGGGGTCCAAGCAATGAGCATGGGGGCGGGGAGGGGGAACGCCGGTGTTCTCCACCAAGGCAGGACCCGGGGAGCTGGGCAGGCTGTTCTACCACAACAGCCCCCAGGGGTCCCTTTCTCAACACGAGGCAGGAGGGTCCCAGCCCCAGTGCCAACTCAGAACCATGGACCACGACTGTGTTTGCTGTGGAGGCGGAGGCCCCATCTAGACAGGGCAGCACTCTGATCAGTAACGCTCATCTACCCCGGCAGAGAGCGGAGGGCGAGCTGACCACACCCCGGCTGGATCCCGTCTGACACCCAAGGAGACAGAGGCCCTGGCAGGGAGGTGCCCACCCACAAGCACACATGCTGGGAGCAGCAGGACCACGACCCCGGACTAGATGGCTCAGATGGTTCAGATGAACTGAAGTTCTAGAAGCAGACAGGGCCATTCTGGGGCCGTCCCTCCTCACCGTCCCCGCTCACCTGGAACCTGTGCACCAGCTCCAGGGACTGGCTGTCGTTCTGGTCGGCTTCGAGGATGACATCAGTCAGCTTGTGGATGATGACGTCCAGGGGACCCTGCTCCTCAATTGGCCGGCTGAGGTTCAGCTGCCAGGGAAAGGCGGGGGGGACACGGAGAAAAAGAACAACTTCAGCACCTGAGCCCACTGCCCGGCTGTCTCCCCTCGACCCACCCCTGCCTGTCCCTGCGGCCCTGGGAGAGCGTGCAGGAGGAAGGCCGGCGCTCACGGGAAATCCAAGCAGGACAAAAGGCGCAAACCCACTAAGCTTCTAGAACTCCCCCAGGGCAGGCCCTGTGTGCGCATTTCTGTCTCCCCACAGCACCCTGGATACCCAAGACACACACGTGGAACCAAGGCATCTATGGGTTAAGCGACCGTCGCCGTGCCGTCGCTGTACAGAGAAAACATCTACCGGACATGCACGATCTGCTCAATGACCCTGATGTTTCAGGTTGGGAAACCAGAGCTCTGCGAGGCGAAGCCGAATGACTGAAGTCACACGGCCAGGTCTAAAGTGAGACCCAGGCAGGTACTCTTCCCCCGGAACGACAGTCTCAGCAGAGCTGCAATCCCCACGCCCCTGAGAGGCACCACCCTGAGAGACGGGCAGCTTGCGTTTCACCTTGAAATCCAGGCTCGTCCCAGAAACCGTGAGGGAGTGAAGGGTGGCCCTGCTGGCCCTGCCCCACAGGGGGCTCTGTTTGTTTTCTCAAGAATGCTGGGTTAGGGAGATCGAATCCCCAGGGAGCCAGACCCACCGGCTGACAGAGCGTCGGTGTCACCTGACCCCAGGGCCGGAGCACCTGCCAACAACCGGGCAGCCCGACAGCACGCTCCCTGACCCGCCAGATGTCTGCCGCCCGGCACGCGGCCACCACCAGCTGCAAGGCCAGGCCCCTGGAGGCAGCGGCGCCAGCCCGGCACCTGGCTGACCCCCAGGGTGGCCTCAGCAGAGGCCAGAGAATGTCACCAGCCCCACCCCACCCCCCCACACACACACCACCCCACCCCACCCCCACCCCCCGGCAAGCAGGGCTCCCTCCAGGATTCCAGACTGTTTCCAAGTTGCTAGTAAAGAAATCACAGTGTCTGCTCTGGGTAGGCATCGAGCTAGAAACGGTTTTTATTTTCCAACCACGTGATGAAAGGTGATTTTACAAATGAGAGTGGGGAACACGGACTTTTGGAATCCCAGCCCCTCTCACCCTGGGGTCTGACAGCGAGAAAGTGAAGGCGCTCAGATGCAGATCTGAAGCCTGGAGCAAGCTTGCCGTCCAGCGCAAGCCCCAGCCCCAAGCCCACTCTGGGCCCCGGGAGCCTGGGCTCTACAGCCGCAAGCAGCTGGCCGCCCTGTCCTCTGGCTTCTGGCCGAGCGGCCAACGGAGGCACAAGAGAATATGGGGGACAGGGGGAGAGAGATGTCCGGGTGTCTGCTCCCACCGTCCTCACACCCTCGCCGTATTTCTGGTAGCAGACAACCCCGTCAAGCAGGCAGCTCCACTCCCAAGCCCTCCACTGTCTCGAGGGTTCCCCTCCCCTGTCCCCTCGAGCCTGGGGTGGTGACAGTTTGCCACGCTGTGGGGGCCGCACCACACCTCGCTGGCGGCTCTGACCCAGCCCCCACCTTGTTATCCTCTCTTAGTTAAACTCTTGTCTCATCAAACTTTCCAAAAGTACCAGCTAAGTACCAATACTTAGCTTTCTTATGTCTTCCGAAAGTACCAGTATCTTAACTTTTTTTTTTTTTTTGGCCTGACAGAAAGAGATTTCCCCTACTTAAAAAAAAAAAAAAAAAACCTACGGACCTCAAAATAATACTGAAGGAGCCTCTTCCCACCACAGGGTGACTAGCCTGGATACAATCCAGCACAAGCTGGACTAGCTGAGAAGCCGGCCATTCCCTCCAGGGCTCCTGGATGGAGAAGGGAAGCAGCGCTTGCCGTCCTCACAGTCCCACTGTCACAGACCAGGACACCAAGAGGCCAGGGAAGAAAAGTCACCGGGTAAGGCATGGTGGTTGGGAAGTAGCCCGGGCAGGGGCAGGGCGGGAGTGGGGGGGAGGAGGCGGGGGGGGGGGGTGCTGGATGGAGGCCCAACAGCAACACCTGCAGACTGAGTGGGCAGCCGAGCCGCCAGGTGTCCTGTGCACCAGCCTGGCTCTTCATCCCCCACCCCCACCCCGGGCCTCAGTTTCCCCTCCAATACACACAGAAACTTGGGAGGATCCTTCTGCTTCTGCCCGTGGAGTCGGGATTACGTTCCCATCCAAACCCATTTCCTGGGGAAGACAAGCCAAAACAAGGAACAGAATTGGAAGGAAGGGGAGCAAAGCCAGTGGGAAGTGGCACCCTGAGCAGAGAAGCGCAAATTCTCAGAAGACGCCACGGATGCAAAGCTATTTTGGCTGTACCCGCGGCTCCACCGTGATGGGTATCACAAACGAGAAGCCAATCTTTTCAGACCGAGGCAGCTAGAAACAGCAGAGAACTGGGTCACATGGGTGAAGCCCCATCCCCGCCAGTGTGCACATCTCCAGGGAGGAGCTGCTGGGTCTCCTGTACGACATGAGGGGACAGAAATGTGTCCCAGGGGGTTTGGGGAAAGGAGATGCCCCTGGCTCATCCCAGCCTGGCACCGGCCTCGGGCCTACAGACCTGACAAGCAGGGGCTGTTTGGAAAATAAGCTCTCCACGCTCCCAGCCATTCCACGGAAGGTAAACAGTTGAGTTCTGGAAGCCGGCCACCTCCCTTTGTATATTTTCCAAGCATTTTTATGCCAGTAAAACCATTTCATGAGAACAGCAACTTGGGACACACATCAGGCCTGGTCTGGTCCTGGCTTGGCCGTCTGTCACTGCAGCATCTCTGCTGAGACCTGCCTGGAGTGGCTGCTGCCTCCAGAAGGTTCTCCAGCCCAGCTTCTCCTCAAGCGGCCGGATAAGCCACATTCGCCCTGAAGGGTCTATCCTCCTGCAAAGACCTCAAGGGGACTTGAGTCTCTCCTTGCTGGCTGGGAAGGAGAAGGAGGGCCCTCTGGGGCTGCCACTCGGGGGGGGGCTCAGGCAGGGTCCAGGCACACCACGGGAGAGCATGCCGGCTCCCAAGAACCCAGACACTGCAGAGGAGCAGACCCTGGTGGCCCAGGCTTCATGTCACAGATGGGGTGGGGAGGGGAGCTCAGACGGAAGGGAACTCATTTCAACTGTCGTTTTGCTTTTCTGACCACACTCTGCCCCCAGAAAAAGGGAACTTTCCCAGGGACTTGTTGTGGTCTGCAGAAGGGGTCTGATCTGTCCCTCAGCCAGTAACAAGGAGGTCTCAATGAAAGGGCCGCCCACTGGCCAGAGGAGGCCTGTGGGTGCCATGCTTCCAAGTCACGCCACCCTGTGAGGCCAAGGCTGGACGCTGTTCCGCAGAGAGCTCAGAGCTCAGGCTTCGGAGGGAACAAGGGCCCACTGTTCCCCTCGGAGACTATGACAGGAGGCTGGCTGGCCCTCGGGGAGGGCGGGAGGAGTTGGGACAAAGGCCTACAAAGCCCAGTGGCTGGAATGTGACCTCTGACTTCCGCAGCAAGCAACCCAGTCACGCCCAGCCCAGGATCCCAGGTGAGCCAGTGTCTGACGACCTCCGTGAGCCCCAGCAGCTGCTCAGGGGGCAGGAAGATGGGAGCAGCAGATGCCTGGAAACCCCCGTCGCAGCTCGGCTGCCCCAGGCTGGGCAGGTGATATAACTGCTCTGTGCCTCAGTTTCCCCATCCATAAAACGAGGCTGTTCCTACTCCCGACACTTCGACACTTCGTGGGCTGTTTGGGTGGGTTAGAACATTGCGTTTGCAAATGTGAGGCAGGGCTGATGCAGAGCGGATGCAGTGTTAACACCACTGAGTGCTCAGACGACGTCCTGCCGCAGCTCGCTCGCTCATTCATTCGACAAGCATTCTCTGCTTGTCCTGGGTGCCAGACACAGACAGCCCCCGCGCTCCCTTCTCGGGGCTGTCCATCAGTAACAGGACTGTCCCAGCACACTGTGGCAGCAGAACCAAGATACAGCTGCGTGCCGCTCTAGGTCCTGCCTGGGAGACGAGCTCCCTCTCCCTAGAATGTTCCCCGGCCCCACAGCCCTTCGTCCACACAGGGACCTCGCACTCATTTTCCAAGTCTCAGCTCCACAGTTCAATCCTTTTCCAGACTTCTCAATTCACTGCACCCCGAACAGGACGATGTGATGGCTGTCTGGTCTCACCCAGAGCCCCAGGACCCTTTGCCTCTCCCTCCACGACTGCAACCTCACTTCCCAAGATAAAGTCATTGCTCTAACTGACCCTGCCACACCAGATCCTGAGATCCCCAACAACCAGCGCTGAGCCTGGCCTCCCCAGGACCTAGAATGGTGGCTTGAGGTAAGAGGAGCTTGCCGAATGTGTGCTAAATGCCACTGATGTTTCAAAGAACAAAGTGAACATTGCAGACCAACTAGAAGGCACATTCCACGAAGCAGGGGGATTCCTTCCAGCCACGGGGGTTAGAAACAGCCTCCTGAGAAGGAGGGAGAGGGAAAAATGGAGCAAGGAAGGTATAATGCAGGCAGCAGGAGTGGCTGCAGAAATCATCTGCATTCAATTCTCCACTTGCACTTGGGCAACTAAAAGTGCCTGTTAAAAGTGCCTGGGGGGCCACAGGCTACCGTTTCTGCAGAAAGAGCTGGTCCTACAGACCCACTGGGCCGGCCCCCTGGGAGGGAAGGCCTAGGACCACCCCTCTCACGCTGCATCTACAGGTTGGAAATGGGATCCTAGAGGACCAGGCACGACTGGAGTTGTGCTATAGTGTGAACACCTAATAAATCCTGAGTGTGTTAAGGTAAAATATGGAGGTTGTAGGCTTGAACAGTTAGCCCGCCCTAATACAGTCCCCCGAGGAGAGAGCGTGTATGCAGTGGAGGACAAGGATACCCCAACAGAGGCTTCCAGACGTCCCCAAACTTCCACACGTGCTTCCCTGATGGGATCAATAACCAGCTAGATAGGAAAGAAATGTAAAACCATCTCTGGGGCTCATCAGGGAGGCAGGGGGCCTGGGAGAACGGGCTCCCCGCCTCTGATGCTGGGGCTGCTCATCCCTTCTGGACGCAAGATGCGAGGTGTTCTGTGACTGCAGAAGTCTGGGCTGCCGAAAACAACCCATCCCTCTCTGAACGGACAGCCAGGCTGCGCGGGAACCAGCCCGGCGACAGGACCACCCTCCCGCAGCCCCCGCCTCTAGGCAAGAAGACCCACTGCCCTGTGGCTAGGGTGTAGCTGTTGCACACTCACCCAGAGTCGGGCCCTGTCCTTTTTTTTTTTTTTTTTTAAGATTTATTTTTGAGGGAGGGAGAGGGAGGGAGCGCGAGAGGCAGGAGGGGCAGAGGGAGAGGGAGAATCCGAAGCAGAGTCCCCACACAGCACGGAGCCTGACCGGGCCCTGTTCTAAGCACCTGACGTGCACTCGCTCATACAGTTCTTCCAACAGCCTGAGATCAGGACCCACGAGAGGCACAGCGGTCAAGTAACATGCCGCAGACCTCGCGGCTCATGCCGACTCTTCACTGTTCCCAGGCAACAGCACGGCCGTGGAATCAGTCCGAGGGACGCCCCGGCTGCGGGCACCGTGTCCTGTTCTACTGAGGACAGCTCCGTGGGCCTCCAGATGGGAGCTGGTCACCAGGAAGGCCGAGCCACGAGCTTTCAGCCCTATCTCCTGTCCGCCAGCGAAGGGAGAGGGACTCAAAAACTGAGTTAATGCTCAACCATGCCAACATGATGAAGACGCCGTAAAAAAATCCCAGAGGTGCAGAGCTCGGGGAGGTGTTGAAGCACGGCGCGCTCCAAGGGAACAGGGAGCTTGGCATCCCTTCCCACAGACCCTGCCCTGTGCCTCCCTTCCAGCTGGATGTCCAACCAGACCCTTCATCACAGCTTTTTATAATTAGCCAGCAAGCAGGAAGCAAATTGTTCCTAAGTTCTAGGAGCTGCTCTGGCAAATTAATGAAATCCGAGAAGGGGGTCCTGGGACCCTCCGACTGAGAGCTGCCTGGCTGGTCAGGAGCACGGGTGACAAGATGGACTTGAGAGCGGCTTCTGGGGGCGGGGGCAGGGGTCTTGCGGGACCAAGCCTTTCGCCTGTGGGACCTAACACTACCTCCAGGCAGAGGTAGTCAGAACTGGGTTCCAGCCACCGACACCCAGCTAGGGTTACAAGACTGCCCGGTCAGGGGTGAGGGCTCCCACACAGCCGGTGTTGGAAGTGTTCTGAGTGTGTAGTAAGCGTGACAGTAAAGGACAAGGGCAGGAGGTGTGTTTTTCTTACTCAATAGTGCACGCCATAAATGTCAGCTATTATGTTTTCCTTATTCCTACGGTTCACATTATTACTGACCAGTGGAAATTTCCCTGACTCTCTATCAAGCAGGGTGCAAGCACAAGCCAGAGTTTGAATTTCACAAAGCTCCGTCCCTTGTACTGACTCACATGAGACTCCTCAAAGCTGCTGCCACCGTGAAATTTACTGTCGTTGTTAGTAATGGTCAACATTTATAAAGTCCCTACTTTGGGCCACAGACTAAGCTCACAGGAGCTTACTACATGGTGCAGCTGAGGACACTGAGGCACAGAGAGGTTAAGTCATGGGTCCAGGGTCACAGAGTTACAGCTGCCTGGGACCCGGGTCTTCCTCCTGCCCAAGCCAGACAATTAACCTCTAAGCCAAAAGGTGCCCTGGGTGCCTGGTGTTTTCCTCCCATCCCCTTCTCCCCTAATTCACTCCTGCAGTGTGGTATGTTTTCAGCAGTGACTTCAAATGGAAGTTACTAGATGAAAAGTTTGGTCTCAACCAGGGTCCAGACAAAACAGCCTGGATGAAAAGTGAGTGGGCGCGACTCGGCTGGATTCCCCTGTGCTTTCCACGGAGCTGGGTTATCTGGGACAGAACTAGCACATCTTCCACCTTTAAAGCCTCACTATGTAGGAGCAGGTGTCTGCTGAAGAAGTAGGGTCTGGTGCCCCATGATCAGACTTCCGAAGGGAGCCGAGCCTTGGAGGGTGCAGCACCAGCCACATCTTTTCAGCAAGGTTGGTTCCAAAAGACAAGTCGGGGACAGCAGACTGAAGGCTTTTCCCCAGCAAGAGCAACTCTCGTTCCCCAAGGAGCCCAAAGGGGCCCTCAGAGAGGACAGGAGCTGGAGGTCACCTGCAGCTGGCCACCAAGATCGGCAGGCTGGGCTGAGGACAGAGCCTGTCACCGCGGGAGCCCCTGGCCCAGGTTGGGGAGCGGGACTGTCGCCAACACTCTCTGACCCAATTCCCCAATTTCTCAGTAACTGGTTTCCAGTTACTGGGTAATAATAACAAACAGCGATCTGGTTAAGGCCAAAGAGTGAACAGCCTTTTTCCCCCAGAAGATGAGGGGCCAAGCTGATGAAATGATAACAGGACAGACGGACCTTACAGTTCCAAAGTTCCGGGCATTTGCAAGCTGACTATTTCAAAGAGCCAAAAAGCTTACACCCACTCAGCAAGCGTGGCTCCTTGAGAAAAGGGCTGACCCCAGGTTCTTAGGAACTAAGAAAAGCCTGGCCCTTGTCCAGTGCTAGGGAGCCAGGTTCAAGAGTAGATTGAAAAGACAAATGCAATCATACCCTTTGACCCAGTAAGCCAACTCCTGGGATGCTGGCCTAAGAAAAAAAATCAACAGGTGAAAAAATCCCTCCGGCCCATGGAAATTCGCTGAGGCTCTATCAACAAAAGATAGGACACAGAATACATGTCCCCGAAAGGGGGTCTGGCTAGGTAACAACAGACATACCCACACCGGAAGATATTAAAGAATTATTGGGCAGACGGGGCCTAGTGGAAACAAGTGTGGGGGGGGAGGGGGTCCCAACCACGTGAACCCACGAAGCTGGAAAAGAAACACACACCAGAATGAGAGAGGAGCCTGGGCACAGATGACCCATCATGGGAATAGCGGCCCATCGGGACACATGGCAGGATGCACTTCCTGGTTTCCTTGCCACGGTGCGGTCACGTGACTGGTTCTGGCCAAAGAGCCGCGAGCCGGTGAACCCTGGCCTCCTGGCACAGGGTTCCCCTGCAAGTGCCAGGGCCTCCTGAGCGCTCTCCACGCTGGCACAGGACTGGCAACGTTCGAGGTAGAGCCTTGGATCTCGGCGCACTTGTGAACCGAGGCCCCAGCTGACCCCCACAGACACATGGCGTGAGTAAGCCACAACAACCACATTTTAAGCTGCAAAGATTTGGGGTTTCTTTATGCAGCACACGCTAGTCCTAACAGTGTGCCCTGCAGGTTTCTCTTTTCTCATTTGTTCAAACAAAAGGAGTGTGGAAGGGAAGGGGAGGGAAAGCTAATGAGAGCAAATGGTAACTTCCAGGTAACTTCCTGGGTGGAGACCGGGCTTTTGTTGGTTTTTTGTTTTTTGTTTTAAGATATAATTCAGTATTTGGATGAAATATGACAACAGGGATTTATCCTGTAAGGGGGAAGATTAAATGTCCAATCCCCTCGGATTGGAAGACAGAAACCTTGCATGGAGCCGCGCCGTGACATGGCTGTCCTCCAGCATCCCCAGAAGAGCCCCAAAATCGGCCCGATGAGTCCCTTGAGCCTGTGTGGCTCAGCTAAGTGGGCTGCTTCCAGCGTGCGATGGTTCTCCGCAGCAGCTGCTGGCAGGAGTCAGGGCAGTGGAAACCAAACCCCCCTGTTAGGTGCTAGGCACCAGCCTGGTCCTGACCTGAGGGGAACACGCAAACCACAAGCTGGTGAAATAGAAAGAAAACAGCGTGGAAAGGACTGGCAGATCTGGACCCATGGGAAGAAGAGTCAAAGGTCATGTTAACAAAGGCTGACTGCAGAGAGGGAGAGTCGGGATGGGGGGTGGTGCCCCCCACTTAATTCCCTGTCCCCATGCCAGAGGGGGGAATCCAGAGCCCTTCCGCCCTTAGCACACCCTGCTCCACTGTGGGCCAATTCTTTCCCTGAGCCCCCACAGGCCCAGAGGTGCTGTGCTAAGCACACCCCTTACCCATTTCATCTAACTCCTAAGATGTCCCTAGGACGCAGGGGAGGCTGTTACCACTGGACAGAGGAGAAGAGGAACATTCTAGGGCACAACACACCCCAACTGAGGTTGTATAAGCAGTAAGCAAGTAGGGGAGACAGTCTCTGTCCCCCAGTCCCTTTGGCTCCAGGACAGGTGTTCCTAAGCCTTCTGCTTTCCTTAGGAAATGGACAGGCTGGAGAGACCTCATTCCTCGAGGTCACAGCAGGGGGCTGGGGTGGCCACCACGTGCTCTAAGACATGGTCTGCAGGGCTGCTCCCACCCACCAGGACTGGGGGCAGGACTGTCCACCTGGGGTCACAGCAATGTACAGGGCCCCCCACATGGGGTCTGGCCCACAGCTCCAAAAAGGGCAAGATAAATATGGGAATTCATATATGAGAACAGTGGCATCTGAAAACAGGGGATAAAAGACGGATTATTAATAAACATCACCGGCAGGATTTAGTATCCACCTGGGAAAAAATACATATATGGAGACACACACCTTCCTGTCTTCCACCAAGACAAATTCTAGGTGGAACAAAGATGTAATGATAAAAACCGAAAACAGAAATACTTGGAGGAACCACGAGGTAATTTGAAAAATAATTTAGGGCATGAAGAACCAAAAAAAGGAAAATACATTCTGAATCGTAGAAAACTAGAGATTGCTTTTGGGGCAAAAACCACCTCAAGTCAAGTTCAAAGGGCGACAGAGTGAGGACGTTAAACAGGTGTCAGCAGCGCCCTCAGTGGGGGGCCTTCACGCCTGCCGAGTGGGGGTGCTGGCCTCAGGCCCCTTGGCTTGGAGCCTCTGTTGAGTGGACAGTGGCATGCTGTGTTGGCGGCAGGCAGAACGGAAAAATCCAGAATCCAGACCCCCGACACGCTCAATGGTGCCTCCACTCTTTTCCTATGTTAACCCCCACATTTACTTTGCCCACTTTGGATTCTCCGTTAATGTGTGCGGTCTCGTACCAATACCGCATTGGTCTGGCTTTCTTTTTGTCCTCCCCCACATTATTTTAATTACAGTAGCTGTACGATACAGTTTTACACCTAGAAAAGCTAGCTCCCCCTCTTCAGTCTTCTTTTTTCAGAGTTTTCTTGAGAGTCATACTCATTTCTTTTTCTTTTTTTTAAGATTTTATTTATTAAAAAAAAAGATTTTATTTATTTGCTTGAGGGAGAGAGAAAGAGAGACAGAGAGAGCACTAGAAGGGGGAGAGGCAGAGGCTGAGGGAGAAGCAGGCTCCCTGCTGAGCCAGAAGCTAGACGTGGGGCTCGATCCCAGGACCTGGAGATCATGACCTGAGCCGAAGGCAGACACTTAACTATCTGAGCCACCCAGATGTCCCTCATTTATTTTTTTCTGCATGTCTTCTAGAACAGAACTGGGACTGGGGGGAAAGTCACGTTGATGGGCAACTTAGGGGAAACTCATGGTTTGAGGTTGAGTCTTCCTACTGAGAACATGGTATCCTGCCGTATGTGCCGACTCCCATCACAAATGAGCTCCAACAAATTGCTAAGAAGGAAACACCACCACAGAAATAAAAATGAACAAAGAAATGTTCAGACTTGAGTACAGAGAAGTAAATAATACAGCTCCAAAGTGCATACGTGTGAGAAAATGCTAAACATCACACAGGAGACCAAAGCAAATTGTAATTGCACTAAGATACCACGTTCCACCCACCAGATTGGCTAAAAGTCTGAGAAATTGGTAATACGCCCTCTTGACTGGGGTGTGGGGAAACAGAGACTCAAACCCAAGGCGGGGGGGATGCAAATTTGAATCATCGCCACAGGAAGCAAGTTGGAAGTATCGGTCTCAACTGTAAGTCAGTCACACACTCTCTGGTCAGCAGGTTCGATTCTAGGAACTGAGCCCAAGTGAGTCAGGCATTGCTACTTTATTTGCTATGCCTGGCTGCACTGGGGGGGGGGGGGGAGGAGGAAGTAAAGGAAGGGGAAAGGAGGAAGGAGGAGGGAGAGAGAGACAACAGTCCATC
Source organism: Martes martes (assembly GCF_963455335.1). Classification (NCBI taxonomy): domain Eukaryota; kingdom Metazoa; phylum Chordata; class Mammalia; order Carnivora; family Mustelidae; genus Martes; species Martes martes. The sequence continues at coordinate 133,907,001 of NC_137894.1, forward strand.
AGGAGGGACGGACTGAGGCACCTACAACACCATAAAGAAGAATGGGGACTGTCTTCTGCACTGAGGAGAGATTTCCAAGAAGGTACAGATCACCAAGGACAGAGCAATACGTATGGGGAGAAGAAAAGACGGACGTGCACGCTGCTTGTACACGAGGGCACATCTCAGGAAGGTCACAAGGAGCCGGTCAAAGTGGCGCCCTCCAGAGAGTAGGACCAGGGGATCCGGGGGACCAGTGTGGGCTCTTTTTCATTTCCCACCAGTGAGACGTATTACTTACATAACTTTTTTTTTAATCACCAGGTGAGCAGTACATACAAAGATCATGTGTTTGGGGTCAGACCCGAATCTAAACCCAACCGGTATGTATGTAACATACACTGAGCACCTACTGTGTGCCAGACGTTGCTGTAAGCATGGGAATCATACCCACAACCACCTGGGAGGCGAGACAATCTTACTCCCATTATACAGATGAGGACCCCAAGGCTTGGACAAGGTGGACAACGTGCCCCGTTCACACAGCTAATGGAGGGGGGGTGCACTCCCAGGGCCATAGATGTGGGAGATGACTGGACAACAAGACTCCAGTGACTAAAGCTCCAAACACTTGGGACATGGATGCTTCAAGAATGCACGCGGGGACAACCACAGGCACACGCACTCTCGTTACTAGTTGCCTGGGTCTTGGAGCACACGCTAGCCACCCAGGAAGCAATGGGGTCGCCAACTGTAAAGGGCGATGGGTTCCACTGCTGTCCTCCTGGTCCCATCCCCAACTCCTACACAGAAATGGCTCATTCTCAGTCATGTCCACTAACCAGCCTGCTTTGGCTGGTTTGGTCAAGAGTAGCAAGGGGTTCACTGAAATATTCTCCCAGCTCACAGTGTAGGTGTCAAAGCCACAAGGAATCCTGGCCTTCTTCTCCTCAACCACTGGCTAGAGATGCCGGTGCTCTGTCCCCAGAGAGAAGTGGAGAAGAAGGAGGAGCTGTTCTGGGCTTTCCACGATCGGACCACATTAATGGGAAACTGCAGCCCTATGGGCCCAGGCGAAGACAGTTCAAATCTCTGACTTGAGCCACGCTGCTAGAGACAAGCACTCCAGAAGGAGAGTCACACGATAAGAAGAGCCCAGAGTCCTGGGTTACAGCCTGGAAAAACCATCATCCTCCATCAGGAAGTGACACAAGCAAGAAACAGAACCTTCGCTGTGTTAAATCTGAGCTATCGGGGATGTTCGTTGTAGTGGCTTAGCTTAGTCTATGCTGACAAACACATCCAGGCACAAAAATCTCTGCCCCAGGTGTCTATCACCATGTGTCCAACGCCAGCTCTCTGGTACTGGGAGCAAATGGAAGCAGTGGACAGAGTCTGGGCCTTCAGTCAGTGACGGTCAATCCCTCTGAGCCTCTGTTTCCTCATCTGTAAAATGGAGCCAATGACACCTGCCCCCAGCATTGGACAAGACAGTGCTGGTGAAGCCCAGCACTACGCCAGGCCTACAGCAGGCCTTCGAGCAAGCAGGATCCCCAGGACCAGGCCACCGGCTCTCCCTTCCTGGAGATTTCTCTACTCTTAGTGCCCCTAGACCCTCCTCAGTCAGTTTTTACCGGGCCCTCTCCCATTGATGCCAACCAGTAACTGCCATTCAGGTTCAGAATGGACTTTCCCGAATGCACTGGTTCCCAAGCATGATGCTTACACCACCAGCGAGCTGCAGAAGAGTTCTCCACGGCCTGTGCATCCTTGCTCAGGTCAGGGACTGTGCCCTGTTCCTCCCTGTGATCCCCACGTGGCCTGGCACAGGGCCTGGCTTTGCGAGGAGCCAAAAACATGCACTGAATCGAATCCCCGAGGCTGAAGGCTCCTAGCATCCATCCACACACTGGCACAGGCTTCTAACATCCTTCCACACGCCGGCCGGAGGCTCCTAGCATTCATCTACACGCCGGCCGGAGGCTCCTAGCATCCATCCACACACCAGCGAGAATCCAACCACACACCGACCGGAGGCTCCTAGCGTCCATCCACATACCGGCCGGAGGCTGCTGGCATCCATCCACACACCGGCCAGAGGCTGCTAGCATCCATCCACACACCGACCGGAGGCTCCTAGCATCCATCCACACACCAGCCGGAGGCTGCTAGCATCCATCCACACACCGGCCAGAGGCTGCTAGCATCCATCCACACACCGACCGGAGGCTCCTAGCATTCATCCACACACCCGGCCATTCACACAACGTTTACTGAGCACTTACAGAACCACTCCTCCAAGTACATGTTAGCTGCTTTCTCCACGAAGATAACGAGACAGAAAGAGACCAGGTAACCTGTCCAAGGTCACTGCCAATAGGGGGCAGGCCCAAGGGATTTCTGATCACAAACTCACCCACCCCTTTCCCCAGGGCCACCGCACCTTCAGCACACTGACCCTCCTTGGGCCTGGGCCCCCCCAAGGCCTCTAAGCTTAGTAGGCCTGTGGTGGGCTCAGGGGATGCTCCATGAGAGTTTTTCAGAGACTTCTCGAGTCCCAAAGGGCTGCAGACGCTCTGAACCTGGCAGGGCTAGAAAGCAAAGAGAGCCTCTGAGTGATGGAGAAAGCAAAAACACACAAGCCCAGGGGAGGGACAAGGTGACGTGGACACCCTAGTCCCAGCCCAGGACCTACACCTTGCAGAGGGCTATGGCTTACGTGGAGTCCAGGGGCGGGAGGCTGCCGGCTTTACAGCAACCATGTTCTTAGCCAAGCCAATGGGCCACGATGCTGGGGACTAGAGACAGCGGGGCTCCAACCACGACACAAAGGGGCAGTGGGAGGAGCCGCACACCTTGGCTGCAACACAGTTTCCTGTGCCTGAGTCTTGTCCTCCTGTGCAGACCAAGAGGGTCTTAAGGGCCCCCGTGTCTAGGTGTCGACAGCTGAGCAAGGCGCAGGATGAGAGAGTCACCGGACACTGACCCTCTGAGACCTACGAGGTGGACAAGGAAAGGAGGCACAGGGACGGGGATGCAGTCCTGCAGACAGGCTTCAGCTCACCTCACCTGACTGTCCCCCAAAGCTGACAGCCTGAGGGGCCATGGGTCAGAACTCCCAGACAGATGAATTCAAATGCAGTCAGCAAACCCCTGCCAGCACTGCCCACCCCCCCCCACCGCGCTCTCCCTGCACTTCCTGCAGAGGATTTCCCACTAAGTACGACTGACCGACCTGCATCCCTATGTCCGCCCCAGACAGTGAACTTGAGGTTGGTGTCCAGTGCCATGTGGCATCCTCCTGACCCTCCAAAGCCTCACATACACACAGCGTGCTCAGCACCGGTGGGGACGGAGGTGAGGAGAGCGCCCGGCGGGCCACCAGGGTGAGTACCTGCTTTCAGCAGAAATGACGGGGAAATGCAAAAATACAGCGAGTCCCTTGACAAACCCTTAAAAGATCAAGAAAGCAGTAATAGCCACCCTCGTGGCTGCTCTTTCGGGTTTGAACAGAACAGAAACCGCTACCAGTTCACGAATCATACATAAAGGACCGTCCTTTGTTCGGTTCTTGTTTTCGCGAAACCTCGGTTTGTGTGGGTGGGAGACCCGCTTTACAGGCTGCGTTTTCGTCCCTGCAGTCGCGCATTCACCCGGGCATGCGTACATTCATTCACTCCTGTGAGTCGGTCCTTGGTGCCTGGCATCGCCCAAGCTCTGAAGACACTGTGGCAGACAAGCTGGCCAAGTCCCTGTTCTAAGGATTGCATACTCTAGGTCACACACTCTGCAAACATACAGACACACACACGATAACCCCAGGTGTCCACCAAGCATTCCATCAATAAAAGCAGTGTAAAGAGCATGATGGGAAGGTAGGGGTCCCCATCAGGGAAGGCCTGTTAAGGGTTTGGTTGTGTTCCCCAAGAATGTTCCACTCACATGCTATCCCCCAGTATCTCAGGACACAACCTTATTTGGCACGGGGTCATCGCAGATGCAACCGGTTAAGATGAGGGCGTCCTGGAATAGGGAGGGCCCTGCATCCACTGGGACTGGTGTCCTTACCCCAAGGGGAAAGGTGGACACAGACATGCACTCAAAGGAAATGTCACGTGAGGATGAAGCTGGAGGTCACATCGATGTATCTACAACCCACAGAAGGCGGGCAAAACCAGACACTGGCTGGGGGAGGGGCACGGACTGCGTTCGCCCTCACGGCCCCAGAAGGTACCAGCTCTGCCCATGCCTGGTCTCAGCTTCTGCCTCCAGAACGGTGGGACAACTCGCTGGCTGTGTAGGCCTCACGCTGTGGAAATGTTACAGCAGCCCAGGGAAATCAGGGAAGGCTCCCTGAGGAAGCACCGTCCGAGCAGAGACCCGAACAAGAAGAACCCAGGAAAGAGCCAAGGGAAGGGAGTTCCCAGGAAGGAGAAAAGCCAGTGCGGGACCCCAAGCAGAGGCTGCACCGAGTGGGTCTCAGGGCGAGGGGGGGCGAGGAGAGGGGGCCGTTTGTGAAAAGCCTCCGAGGGCCAGATCGGGAGCTGGGAATGTGTTCGAGGGCGGGGGGTGGGAGTTGTAGGGGGCCACTGGAGGGAGTTGGACAGGGAGCGGTGCTCTCGGCTCCCTTTGGAGAGAACACTCTGGAAATTAACACAAGTGAGGTGTCCACACGTCGCCTAGGACATGTTGTAAGCACTAATACTCGGCACTCAGGTGCTGTCATTTTTACAGCTCCCACGGAATTAGGGGCTTATAGGTAAGAACTTCGAACTCTGGGATGCTTCGAAGACAGTCCCTCATCTGTAACGGGGTCCCTCATCTGTAAGGGATGTGGGCCCAGTCTTTAATATGAGAGCCCCAGATCCCACTGAGGCCTCCGGGTCTGGCTCCAAGAACTCCTACCATGAGAAGAGCCGCCCAGCTCTCACTGGGAACCCCACTTCACGTCCCAAACCACGCTCCCTTCTTCCCCACCCGACCCTGGCTCGCAGCCCAGGCTGTTTTTCTCGGCTGACAACGGAAAACACATCTCCATGTATCCTTTATCTCCACGTTCCTCCCAGAATGGCAACGGGCAGCTCAGGCCACAAACGGCTCAGCATTCTCTGAGCCAAAAATACATACTCTCTGCGTACCCCTTCAACAATAAGGCAGGAAAACTTTGAGTCAAACTTCTACAAAGCCCGCACAGATTATATTTTAAGCCCCAAAGCAGTACTCTTTCTATATTCACTCAGTTCCAGTCCAAAAAGACCATTCCTTGAGGCAGTTTCCAAACAGGCATTTGATGTACTATTAATGGAGCTTTAAAAAAAAAAAGAAAGAAAAGAAAAGAAACATATTCCATGAAGAAGAAAAGTCCGGGACTCAACATCGCTTGAAAAAGTGCTGCCTTGGGTCAAGTTCAACAGGTGTCTTCAGCACAGCACTCCGTGGGTACTTAAAAATGCTCGTAGGGGCGCCTGGGTGGCTCAGTGGGTTAAGGCCTCTGCCTTCAGCTCAGGTCATGATCCGGGGTCCTGGGATCGAGCCCCATATCGGGCTCTCTGCTCAGCAGGGAGCCTGCTTCCCCCTCTCTCTCTGCCTACTTGTGATCTCTGTCTGTCAAATAAATAAATAAAATCTTAAAAAAAAATGCTCGTATGTGCTAGAGAGCGACACCTCACCTGGGAGAATTCTCGGGAATAAGGCCAGGTCACAGAGATTTAGAAACTTGACTGAATCTCCACGGGAGCTCCTAGAAAATGCAGCCTGGCTCTGCTATGGGAGGAAATCCCCAGGGATCACGCACACACCAGCGTCGAGGGGGCAACCCGATGCCTGTGACTTCTGCTTAATGACGTCCCGGAGGAGCCCATGATGGCCTCAGTGAGTTGCAAGGCCTCATGGAGGGAGACTGTGTGCTACCGTGATGCACTCTACGGCTCTGAGCAGCTGCTCGGAAGCTCAGCATTTAAGCTCAGGTCAACAGGTGACAACAGCCAGGACAGCTCACACCCTTGTCTGCAGGGTGAGCCTGGGCCTTCTGCAAAGGGCCTCATGGGTTTCCTCTCATGGCGGCAACAGCTGCTTGGAGCCACGCAGGAGGCCAAGACACAGGGGTGCCCAGAAGAGACTCAGAGTGAAAGCAGAGACGTGAAAAGGCCCTCGGGTCACATGAAAGGTACAGCTTCCTAGAGCGGGGTGGTGGGGCAAAACCGGGCACAGGCTTTTCCAGGGTCTACAGATTAAATCAGTAAATTCAGACGTGTCACAGATTCTGTCCCAAGGCCTGTATGACTACAGTCCTTTAGGCAAGGGGAGGACTTCTGGGTCATCTGACCCAAGTCTGGGGGATGGGGGGGCAGGGTCAAGAAAGGTTTCCCGGCATGGGTGATGTCAAGTTTTTTTAAACTGTGCATTAGGGACACCTGGGTGGCTCAGTCAGTTACATGGCTGCCTTTGGCTCAGGTCACAATCCCAGGGTCCTGGGATCGAGCCCCACATCGGGCTCCAGCTCAGCAGGGAGCCTGCTTCTCCTTCTCCCTCTGCCTGCTGCTCCCCTACTTGTGCTCTCTCTCTCTGTGTCAAATAAATAAAATCTTTAAAAAAAAAAAAAAAACCAACTCTGCATTAGCCTCAAATGGCTCAAAGGAACAGCCGTTGTAACAACCAGCAAGATTATATCGCCCAACACAGTTCCTTCTTCCCACCTTCCCAGGAGCCTCACTAATGCCCCGTGTCAGCCACAGACTCCCTCTGCCCCCCCCCACAGCCCCCAGCACTTTCCCTGGGCCAGGCCCCATGCTGGGTCCAGACACAAGAACCAGGGCTTGCAAAGCGAGAAAATAATAATCCATAATCCATAACCAGGGACCACCAACCAGGGTGCCCAGGGCACTAGTACGGATGTGTGAGGGACTAGGGAGCCAGGGCAGGGGGAGTCCCTCCTGCTGGGGAAATGGAAGGAGACTAAGCTCTGTCAAGGGAGAGGGCATGTCAGAACCCACTCCTGTGTGGAGCGTTGGCTGGGGTCAGGTCAGAGGAGAGGTGGGAGCCTGCCAGGACAGAGGAGAATGGCTCCAAAGAGGGTCATGTCAATTCCCTGGGCCTCAGGAGCCACAGAGGGTTTGTGATGGGAGAGAAGAGCCCGGTGTGTGTGCAGCAGGCTAAGCCCAGAGCACAGGAGGGCTTCCAGGCAGCACACGGGGATAGACAGAAATCTCTAGAACCAGGGCAGTGATGAGCGGGTCAGGGGAGGCAGGAATATACAGTGACTGAGTGGCCAGGACCAAGGAAGGGGGTGGGTACATACACAGGACAGAGCCACACCAAGGGTTGGGGAGGGAGTGCTGGCCGGCAGCCTCTCCCCAAAGCCAAGAACGGGGAGAAAAGACAGGCCTCTGCTACCAAAGGGTCAGCCCCCTAAAGCACTCTAGTATATTCCTGGCAGGTCCCTAACCCCCGACCCAGCACCTTCTTCGCAGGTGCCCTCCCTAGGCATCCCACCCCAGCAGGCCCCCATGAGCTGAATGATTTAGGAAGCAGCTTCGCCCTCAGCCTACAGGGGCCTGCAGCAACCAGTGGTTCCCATGGCAACCACCCCTCCCTCTCTGCAGAAGAGGAAGAAATGGGAAAACCCACACCAACCAAGGGGAAAGCCACTGGGTTTACTGGAACGCGAAGAGGCTCCTGAGCACCTTGCTTCTGATGCAGATAACTCTCCTTCCCTCTGGGGATCCCACGGGCCTCCTCTACCTAGTTACACCTCTACTCATTTGTGTGCTTTTCCAGAACTTTCCACCAGAAAAGGAACTAGGAGGTGGGCTCTACCACAGTTCCAACCATCCTGGGTCGCGATGATCTGTCTGCTACACAGCCCCCCTCGGAGGGCAGGACACGTCCCAGTCACCGGGGTACTCCTGAGACATGGAACCCATATGAGGTGGGGACGTGGCAAGTGTCTGTGGCTGGCTGAAGGGCGGCCCAGTGACCCACCAAGCAAGGGTCAAGCCGGGAACTCAGACGAGAACCACAGGAGCGAAGTCACTGGGGGAGGAGAGGACGTGTCACGCCTACAGCCGAGACGGTGATGCGGCTCCCGTGTGTCTTCACCGTGGGGCCCAGGCTTCCACGGTTCTCTCCACTTCCACGAACCGGCCCTCCTGCCCTCGCCGCCCCCCTCGGGCTGCAGCGCCTCCACAGGCCTCCCCCGCTTCCCCACCCCACCCCAGGCCGCGCTGATGTTTCCTGGGCACCCGCGCTAAGGTGAGCACACCCCTCTCCGGCTCCTTGCTCTCTTCACAGGGCTCTGCCGTCTCCCAGGACGGGGCCGAGCTCTCTCCTGCTCTCCATCCCTCCAAACAAACACCACCAGCCGGCTGCCGGGGCCTCGGGGACCCTGGTCACACGCCTTCACAGTCCTTCACGCAACGCATGAGAACTAAGCACTCCTGGCGTCCCCAGCCCAGGCAGGCGCAGACACGGCCACGAGAGACATGGCTCGCTGGGGCAGTGAGACAAGAGAGGATGGGGCTCTTCCAGATCGACCGAAAAGAACACGGGAGGTCAGCAAATGGCCAAACAGTCAGCAGTGCCTTGGAAACGAGGCAGAGAGAGCAGGACAGTGGGGGGAAGCAGGGGTGGGGACTCAGGGCAGCAGAAATGGGCATAGCTGTTCCCGACAGAGCGGAAACGGAAGCATCGGTCTGCTGGGCACTCCCGACGTCGTCCGGGGTAGCGGTAACCTCAGGCTGGCTGATAACAGGGGCCCCGGCAGCACTCCCCACATCCATCCAACCCTCCTCGGTACAAGGAGACAGCACAGCCAGGATTCAGCCAAGCCCAGGCCAGCCTGGGAACCAAAGGCCTGGACCCTGGGCATCCACAAAGGTCTACAAAGGTTCGAGGCCTGTGGCCGTAGACAACGGGCCTGGGTATTCCAGACAAAACTTGGTGGGAAGGGGTATGCGGTTTCGGGTGTCCCCACCCCCGTTTCCAGACCTGAGCGCTCTGATGAGTAATTGATGAGTTTCTTATTACCAAGGAGCATCCTTGGAGAGGACAGAAACCGGTGCAGAAGGGTATTCACCACAGGCATGGTCAGTGAAACTCCTCCCCGAGGGGCTCACAGTCTGCAGTCAGGACGAACAACCAGACAGATGCCGTCCACATCCTACTAGGAGGGGAGAGCTCCCTGCAGCAGGAAGCCGGGTCCCGGGATGCCCGCACAGGGATAGGGAACTGAAACATCCAAAGGGCACACAATCAAGGCCACAATGGACAGCCTCTCTGTGACGGGGTGAGAAAATCTGCAAATGTCTCCTTGAGGCATAAGATAAAATCAAAGACACCAAGAGAACGAACAGAAATGTGACAAGGACCTCACCACGCACAACCTCCCCTAAGACACCCGCGGGGCAGCCCCGTGCACCTGCAGGCCCTTGCTGTTTGCAGGCAGCAGGGTCCCCATGAGCCGCCCCCTCCCAAGCCTGGCCAGCTTTCTGCACTGCCACCTGCCTGGAGAGGAAGGCACAGGGCTCTCCCGGCCAGCTCCGATAATTACTTCCCTTTCCCGAGGCCCTGGAACACTGACCCTATTCTCTAGGCTCCGGGATCACGACCAAAAACCACGTGCTGCCCTCTCTCCCATCATCTCAGTTCCCGGGGCAGGGGGAGGACATGGCTCCAGAACTGGGAAATGCTACCCAAACTCTCCGCAGCACAGGGAGAGGAGATGGGAGAGGCACACGCAGCTCTGCAGGGAGGAGGAGGGCCTACCCGCCAGGGAGCGCAGCCCTCACTGCTGTGGAGCTGGGAAAACCACAGCGCCCAGGCTCTTGCCCGCCATGACCCCGCTGTCCTCTCCACCCCCACCCTCTCAACACTGCTCCTTTGTTCCTGGGCAGTGACCCCACTTGCCAGGGCTGGTTCATCAACAAGGCCACCCCTGAGGGCTATTCCCCTACGCCCTGGGTGGCTCCCTACCCGGCAGCATAGGCCGGCAAAGTCAGTACCCCCGTCCCTGGGGGCCCCCGGGAGCCCCCTGACCAGAGCAAACCTCCCTGCCAAAACCCTGACCCCAAGCAAGGCAAAGCCCCCTCTGTGCCCCCTGTATGGTTGGCAGCACAGGGAGGACAGAATGGAGCTTCCTCACTCCGAGGTCAAATCCCACCTGTGTGTTTTATAAGGTGTGTGTGTGTTTGGAGGGGGTGGGGGGGGGTCCTGCCTTCCTTCCAAAGACATACTAAGGGTCAAATTCATAGCAACATCTAACAAAAATTCAAATTTTGGTAAGGATGGCATTAAAGGTTTTTCGAGGTGTACCTGGGTGATTCAGTCAGTTAAACATCTGCCTTTGGCTCAGATCCTGACCTCAGGGTCGTGGGATCAAGCCCCACACCAGGCTCCCAGCTCATCGGGGAGTCTGCTTCTCCCTCTCCCTCTGCTGCTCTCTCTCTCTCTCTACGTCAAATAAATTAAATAAAACCTTTTTTTTTTTTTTAAGGTATTTCAAGAGGCACCTGGGTGGCACAGTTGGTTAAGTGTCTGACTGCTGATTTTGGCTCAGGTCCTGATCACAGGGTTGGTAAGATCCAACCCTGAGTCAGGCTCCACAACGGACGTGGAGCCTGCTTAAGATTCTCTCCACCTCTCCCTCTGCCTCTCCCTACTGCGTGCAGGGGTGAGCTCGCTCTCTTTCTCTCTCTCAGTAAATAAGTATTTTTAAAAATAAAATTAAACAAAGGCATTTCGAGAAATCCCAAGGTCGGGTCTCACTGTCAGAAGGAAGTGGTAAGCGCAGCTGAAGGCCCCACCAAGCTTCCAGCTCCAGACGTCCAGCCCAGGACAGCGCAGCCCAGACGGCAGAGCACCCGCCCCTTCTGTCCCCACTTCACAAAGGGAGCCAGGCCTGGGACCCAACCAGACCCAGTTAGAGATCATGGGTTTGGGACAAAAACCTGGATTCCAAAAGGTGAGGTCTAAGAGCCCCTCACAGAGCAATGCCACTGGGCACCCCAGAAAACCCCAAATGGAACACGGAGCTCACCCGGGAGCTCAGATTCTAGAGTGTCCCCGAGTGGAGACGGCGGAAACCCGGCAAGGTGGGAAGACACCAATGAGGCTATGACGTAAAGCAGCTTAAAAAAAAAAAGGCCTGATCCAATTAACAAAGGCTCATTGTAAGAGATGTTTAAGTTCCAAGTTACTTATTCACAGGAGACAATTCTTCCTCCATCTCCGAGATAAAGGAGAGTAGTTTGCTATACCTCCTCCAATTTTAGATATACTGTGCCCCAAATTGGATCATCACACATAAACAGACTTAGATCTGACTTTTTAATTAAACGTGCTATAAAAAACATTCACCTGTGAGATGACATATTCTTCTAACACAATATCATTTAAAGATTGATACAAAATTAAACATTAAGAGATCAGTAGAGCATAATTTATTTCAGTACCTCCTACAGTTTACCATGTGGTTGTTCCTAACTGCATGTGGTTGTTCCTAACTGCGCGATCAGAAACGACAGCAGAAAAGGATCAAATTGCACCCCAACTCCTCTTTTCAACAAGAGTGGGGGTACATGTTTAAACCCGAGCGACCATTTTTCTGAAAACAAATAGGTCAGCTCCAAGCAACCACCTAAAAAACGCATTTAGGGAAAAACCACACCTCCTGGTCATGCTGGAAAATAAGATGGTTATAACAATTCCTGAAACCCGGGACCTTTTTCTTGCTCAGTTCTTCTCTGAAGCTGCGTTACTACCCCTGATCCACGGACACTGCCAGCCACTGTGGTGTCTTCCTGCAGCCAGTGCTCGTAGGGACACTGCGGAATTGAAGCCCCTTGTCCTGCCGGTGCCTGGCCGCACAGCCGGATCTGGCCCTGGCCTGCCTTGGGCTCCCCTCCCCCTACTTCACTCCATGCACCTGCCAGCCAAGCAGGACGATGGCTCCCTGCGTCCCAGAAACGCCCTGCGACACCCCCCCCCCGCCCCGCCCACCTCCTTGTTTCAAACAGGCCTTCCTGGATCGACTTCTATGGGCATCTTCCTCCCCCAGTTCTATGCGTGGGCCTCTCTGAAGCCAAGGTATATGACATCAGACCCCCAGACCCTGAATGGTCACTGAACCCTGCTGTGGGCAAGAGGAGGCACCAACCCTCCAAGGGGCACTGTGACGTCCCTCCTGACAGAGGGCAGCCTCCACAGTACCCAACGCGCCCTCCCAGCTCGGCCCCTGGTGCACGGGCCAGCAATGCCAGGCCTGCACGGACTGGGCTACTGTATTTCCCCCAGCTTGGGCGGTAGCCATATGCACCGGGGTGGGACTGGGGGGGTGGTGAGCCTGGGCACTTTCACTTCCCCTCCGGGACCTCCTCCGCCCGCGCCAGCCCCACCCCGCAGGGACTCTTCCTCCAGGGCCTGCTCTGCAGCCCGCCCGCTCTCCCTCCACTCCCTGGATGAGGTCCCAGGACATGCCGGTGCGCCCCACGCCCAACAATGCTGGAAGGAACCTCACCCCATGGCAGGCCAATGACAAACACCCAATGCATCTTCTAGGTCCACACAACGTTCTGTTCCTTTTGGGTAAAACTGTCTTAATTTTAAAAATTCCATATTCAGGGGCACCTGGGTGGCTCAGTGGGTTAAGCCTCTGCCTTCGGCTCAGGTCATGATCTCAGGGTCCTGGGATCAAGTCCCGCATCGGGCTCTCTGCTCGGCAGGGAGCCTGCTTCCTCCTCTCTCTCTCTCTCTCTCTCTGTCTACTTGTGATCTCTCTCTGCCAAATAAATAAATAAATTCTTAAAAAAAAAAAAATTCCATATTCACATGTCCGGCAGGTTCTTCACCCTCATCCTCTCCCTGGGAGAAGACACGGGTGATGTCACGGCCATTCCACAGATCAGAGAACGAGGACTCGGAGGACGTGTGTGAGGGCAGAGAGGAGCGGCCTGGGCACACCCCAGGGGATTCCCAAAACAAGGGGGGCCTCCTGCTGCGACAGCAGGGGCCTGGATGTGGGGTCCTTGGCCACAGCCCTAAGGCACAAGGATGCGGGGGAGGGGCACAGATCTTTGCCCGCCATGCCAAGCCTCCCTGTACCAACTCCCACCAATGGCAGAATGAGGTCCAAGTCCCTGACCAGAGCACACGGGGTCCTCTGCCACACTGCTCTGCCCACCACTCTTGCCCGGGCACCCCCCCACAAACAGGGTACAGGCCGGTCACCCCAAGTGCCGCTCCCCTCAAAGGCCGACGCTGGTTCAGGCCTCAGCAGCCTGTCCCCCCTTCTCCCTGGCCTACCTGGCGAGCTTCCAGGGCTCTTGGAAGGGACTAGGCAAATGCTCTCACCTCAGGGAAGATGACCTGTGCCCAGGCCACCTGGGGCACTGCCATTCTCTCTCCCCCAAGTCCATGTCCCCAAAGGCTGTGGTCTGTGCGGATATGAGAACTACTAGGGAGGCAGGAGGACCAGCTAGAAAGTCCTATCCCACTGGCTGGATGGCCTTGGGAACAGGGTGAGTTACTAACCCTCACGAGGCCGGCTCCTCAGATCACACCTCCTTTACAGGGGGTCGTAGAGGTTAAACAAGACATGGGACTCCCCCAGCAGAAGCTCCTTAAACACACATCTTCTCCCCCCCGTCCTCCTCCAGACAGAGCTGGGGTCTTGCAAGCCGCCACGATCCTGGCCCCCGGCGGGAGTGTTCTGTGCCCACCTTGGGTTTTCCTGCCTCGCCATCTACAGGCCCCAGGGCGGGCTGTCCCCTCACCAACAGTCCCCAGCACCGAGCACCAGCTGAGCACGGTGCGCTCACTTTACCAAGAGATGACCATGGGCCGGGCACGTCCTCAACCCTGCACTCCTCACGAAGGCCTATAAGGCAAGCACCACTGCCATTTACATTTTACCAATGAGGAAAGAGATCCAAAGAGGTGGCCAGGCCAGAGCCGGGCGGCCTGGGCAAGTGACCCTGAGGCCTCAGGCTCAGTAATTTCTGTGAATGAGTGAGGGAACGAAAAGAGCAACCCTGGTGACTGGATTTTGTTCTCTCATCGCACACACTTTGCCCAACCCTTACCCACAACCTCCCTGCTCCAGGACTTTTATCCCACAAAGTTCCTTTCAAATGCCCCCTCCTCCAAGAAGTCGTCCCTGACCTTCCCTGCAGGCAGAGGTGGCCATCCTCCGCTCCCTCCGTGCTCTCAGCATGTGTTATTCTGCATCCCAAAGGCCAGCGGGCTCTGTGAGCACAGAAGTGACCAGGGGCTGTCATGAGTAGAAAGGGCACTCGCTGAAAGGCCACTATGAGGCTCAGAAACCTGAGACCAGGAGATCCCCACCCAGAAACGGGACCCCAGCGAGGGGGGCTGCACCCAGAAGCACCAGGCGAGTGGGTCCTGCAGCAGTCAACGAGGACTCGCCACACAGCCCAAACCCAAGCACATAGCACACGCCATCCCAGCTGGCACCGACCTCTACAAATGATGCTCTCTGTCCCTGCCTCCCAAACGCTAAAGCCAGGCAGTGTCTGGGGCTGGCAGGTTCCCAGGCACAAGCCCACGCCCAGCACGTGCCCGTGTCCACACACAGGACGGGAGGGAGCAAGGAAGGCCCTGTCGGCCTGGCCCCCGATGACCCATATGGAAGAGAATTTCCCAGATGTCAACTGGGAGGAGGTTCAGATACTGGGAAGCCCCAAAACACAGCCAGCCTCTACGATGATGTCGTGCTGACCTCTCAGACCAAGGGCTCTGGGTAGCAAAGACCCCATCTCACCCAGCCCGTTCCCACCACAGCCCCCGATGACCACAGGCCAACCTTACCCAATGACAGCAGCAGTGACTGTCACACCCCTGCCAGGCACAGGCACCTGCGAATCTCGGCTCAACCTTCAGGACACCCACCGCAGCGGGTGCACCCAACTTCATCACTCTAGGGTAAGGAAATTAACCTTCCACCGCCCTGGATCCCGCAGTCACAGGTCCACGGTTCAAGCACGGGTCTAACAAACTGGAAACACGTGTTTCTCCTACTCTGCTGCCTGACAGTAGAATATTAAATTCCAACAAATGTTTACTGAAGATACAATAGTCATCTATGAACAGAACGCGTTGCTCAGAACAGACACGAGCCCATCCCTTTCTCCGAAGCCAGGGAGCTTCGATCCCCGTGCTTGCGTGGGCCTTGGTGCTGGGGTTCTGGAAAACACCTGATTCCTTCTCCAGGTCACCAAAACCCCCTTGACACAGAGCCTTTTGGCAGAAACGGTTTGTCTGAGGCTGTTCTGAGGGTACTGCTGGAACAGCCTCACCAGGGACAGGGCTAGGAACTGGGCCAGGTCAAAGTGGGTCCTCACAGGGCCTTAAAGGAAAGTTCTGAAAGTCGGCCTGTGCACCACCTGCCTTTCCAGGGGAACGGGGGCCCGTGGGGTGAGCCAGGGACGGCTGCACAGTGCTGGGGGGCTCAGGAACACAGGAGGTGCTAACGGAAGGAGAAAGGAAGGGGGCCTCAGGCAAGGAGCAGAAAATGAAAGTTCTGGCCCCAACCCTACGGACTGACTGGAAGCCCAAAGCCCTGCTCACATGGCTACTGCCAGGATAAGAAAACCAGGCTGCCCAGCAAGGCCCACCCTCTGAGCAAAGTCTTAGAAACTTCCTGGCGCTCGCCCAAAATGCTGACCCAGGTGGGTTCACGGCACACACAACGGTGCAGCTGGGGCTCGGCGAGGTAAAATGACTTGCCCGAGGTCACACCGCTCAGGAGGCCAGGATTCAGAGCCATCCTTGCGTGCGTGGGGAGGCCGGGGAGAGGCCTGAGGGAGGCAGAGAACAAGGCCGGCCAGGCGGATTTCTGCAGGCAGGAACGCCGGCAGAGGGCAAAAAGCCCGCATGCTGTGTGGGGTCACCGCAAGAAAGGAACGCACGCACGGTCAAGCCACTGACCACGCTTTCCTTCGGGGCTATTACCAATAGGAAATGCCATGACGGGGGGCGGGGATGCCAACCTGGATCCATGCTAGCTGGGAAGTCCCACCCCACCCAGCCCTACCTTCCCTGGAAGAACAAAGTGCACCCATCGGGAATGTGCACCCGGGCCTCAGCCAGCCCCGGCCTGGCTGGGAGGAGGCGAATTCTTCTCTGGGGCCTGATTAAAGCCAGGTCCGATTACGGGGATCTCTCAGCCCTGGGGCTGGGAGGGCTGTAATCAGGTGCCTGTTACTGTGGCCCATCATGGCTCTGGGGGTCAGGCCCAAACCACAGTCTCTTCCTGACTTGTCCGGGCAGGCCTGGCATCCTGCCCAGGGCCCCACAGGGAGCTGCCCCACCCCAGCCCCAGCCCTTCCCACACCACGTCCCCCATCCCCACTGAGAGCAGCACTCACACCCTTCCTCAGCTCTGGTTTCCACTTTGTCCCTGAGACATTTAGGGTCTCAAAGTCCACTCACCAGGTACCACTCCCACCGTGAGTTCTGAGCACCCGAGAACCCTCTCCTCGTCCCCAGAGCCCTCCACTCCCACCATGCTGGACTCTGGCTCGGGGTTGTCCATGGCAAGCCTCTCACCTCTGCCCCATTAGCCGGGGAGGCCAGAGCCAGAAGCAGCAAGAAAATTCCGGGAGGGAGGGGCCTGGGGGCTAAGGCAGAAGCTGTGGGGCAACAGGCAGCCGAGGGACTGCGGGCAAGTGGTTTAAACACGGGCCACCAATTCAAAGGAAAGGAGGTGAGAGTCCCAGGTGGGCCAAGCAAGTCCCTCACCTGCAGGCCAGATATCGTCCAAGTCACCCATCTGCGACCTGCTCTGTGCGGGTGGGGAAGCTGAGGGCCTGCCACGATGAAGGTGACCTTGACAAAGGTCACACTGGGAATTACTGAGCAAGGCCAAAACAGAATTTAGCCCAAAGCCCAGAGTGGTGCTAATTAATCACCTTTGCACACCTGCCGAGCTGTGGCCCTGGTGAGTGACAGGGCAGTCGGGAACTCTGAGATGGTGGTGACCTACAGGTTCCTCCAGACAGAGGACCTGAGGGCTGAGACTGATTCACATGGGACAACTAACCAATGCTGACCATCCCCCAACCCCACGGGGATGTCAGATCCCACAGGAGGGAGGGACGGTGGCCCAGGGGACATCAGCACCGCGGGGTGGTAAGAGCTCTGTTGGGGGGTAGGGAGGGAACCACCTCAGGCACCCGGGCTGAGGAGAAAGAAGCAAGAAAATCCAATGACGGGGGCACCTGGGTGGCTCGGATGTTGGAGCCTCTGCCTTCAGCTCAGGTCCTGATCTCCAGGTCCTGGGATCAAGCCCCACATCGGGCTTCCTGCTCGGTGGCGAGTCTGCTTCTCCCTCTGCCACTCCCCCTGCTTGTGCTCTCTCTCTCTCTCTCTCTCTCTCTCTCTCAAATGAATAAATATATTCTTAAAAAAAAAAAAAATCCAATGACGCTGTGACCCGCTGAGTCCAACTCCAGGGACCCTGACCAGGGCAGGCACCAGAGCTCCAGGGCCAAGACCCGTCTGGCTGTGGAGCCAGGGAGGTCTAAGGAAGGGGCACTGAATGGCTCCTACCCTAAGATGCACCATAAAAAACCAGAACCCTGACTTCACGGCCCAGGCCACACGGCCTCGCAGACGACGACCACAGTCTACATCTGCAGCCCCAGGTCTGGCGGTCCCGCATTCACAGTGTTCTGAACCAAATCACGCCTTCCAGCCTGGCCTCTCGGAAATAACCAGGCACGCAGGTTCCTCTCTGGGCAGACCCTCAGGTTCCTCTGTCCTTGCTTGCTGGAACCCACCTGCCACACAGTTCCTCAAGGGGCTGGGCCACTCAGCCAGCAGGCAACCACAGGGGCCAGGCCACTGCAGCCTTCTAACTCAGCTCCTCAAGGGGCCCCGGGAGCACACCTGCAGGCCAGAGGCCTGAAATCCTCCTCGCCTCCAGGGAGCAAAGGCCTTTCGGAGGAAGGCCCGCATGGGGTGGGGGGCAGGGGGGCGCAGAGGGAAGGAGGCAGGGTGCCTAGGTGAAAGCTACCACAGCTCTTACAAGCCAATTAAAGACCCCGGTTTACATGCAAATCAGAGAACTGATTAGCAAGGATCAGACACTAAAATTAAACTGTCTTTTTACCATCTTAAACGCTCTAATCCGGAACCTGTACTGCTACAGAAGTAATTTCAGAGTCCAGTCTCTAACCTAAGCGAACCCCAATCCTACACCCTGGGTTGGAAGGGCCACAGCACTCATCCTGAAACTGCTCTCCTCCCCACCTCAAACACCTTCCCTGGCTCCCCACCGTCCCCAGACAAGGACCCACCCTCTCAGCTCTGCTCTGGTGGACGGGTCCACCCTCGGTCCTTGAAACCTGACCCAAGCCCTCCGCCTGCACACACAGAGCCCTCTCTGACCCCCTTCCCGCCATCTCTTGGGCTGTGAACACCCATGTGTGGTCTACAGCGAGCCCCGCTCCTCCGCCTCTCCGAGCATCATGACCTCCCCTTCGGGGCCAACCAGGGGCTCCGCTTGAAGGCTTTTTTGTGGCCTGTGCTCAGAGTCTCAGACACGCACAAGCTTGCTGGCAGGAAACGGCTCGCAGGAAAGCCGCAGCCAGCAAGCAGACCAGGGCCCAGTCTCGTTTTCTGTTTTGTAGAGGAGGAAACGGAGCCTTGGGGAAATGCACTAACCCCCGGCCCCAGGCTGATGGCTCTGCCCGGCTCCCACTTCCCCTCCCACGTGTCCCCTCATGTGCTCCCAATAAAAGGAAACTCTGAACTGTGTCCCTGTCATAAAAGAGATAAGGCCAGCCTACAGGAAGTGGGGAAACGGCTGGACACAATTTAGTGCCCGGGGTTCCCAGTGCTCTGGGGCTTGGAGACCTTCGGGGGAGGGCGCGGGAAGGGGGGCCAACAGCCCGCAGGGAGAGAGCACGGACAAATCTATCTCCAAACAACTGGTCAGCTAGAAGGCAAGGGGCAGGAAGGCAGAATGGGGATTTTTCCATTTCTCCAGGGACCAAACACTCCAGCCACCCTCTTCCTGCCCCTGTGACACGGCCGCCACCTCCCACAGCGGCCGCTGGAGTCCAACAAACAAAACCAGCAAATGCCGTTCGCCATCGGCCAGGCTCAGTGTCCAAGTACCCAACCTGGGCTGCGGCCCCACGACAGCAGCTCCCGTCAGGGGGCCGCCTGAAGGATGGACGGCGAGGGTGCTGGGTGCCCTGCTGTCAGCCCCTCGTGAGCCTCGGGCCCCCAGGAGCTGCGAGGACGTAAACCACAGAGGCTTCTGTGTTGTTGCTCTGCTTTCTCGCCCCCTCCACCCCCAAGGGAACGAACCTCACCCTCCTCGACGTCCAGGAACAGAAGTGGGGGGAGAGAGGCTGAGGTGGGAGAGACGCATCAGACCCATGGACCCCCTGCTGAGTCTGAAACACCTGGGGCCCCACGCAAGCTGCCAGCCAACCACCACCCCTGTCTCTGCCCGCCTAGCGTCCATCTGCAGCCTGCCCCGAGCTAGTCCCCTTGGAGAACCTTCCGCTCCCACATTTCAGCCACATAATGCTAGAGGGTGGACCCCTACTCAACTCCCGGGGTGGGCACGTAACTCAGGACAGGGCAATGAGGACATTATGTCATCCAAACCGAAGTCACTGGTTGGAGGACAGGTGCTGGGGGTTGAACTGTGTCCCCCTCCCCAAGACAGGCTGAGGCCCCTCCCCCGACACCTGTGACTGTGACCTTATTTGAAACGATGGTCTTTGCAGAAGTTGTCAAGTTGAGATGAGCCCATTAGGGAGGGCCCTGAACCAAGTGGACTGTTCTTCTAGGATGAGGGACCCACCTGGGGAAGACCAAGACACACAGGGAGAGTAAGACCATGGGAAAATGGGGGCAGAGCCCGGAGTGACACTGTCACAACTCGAGTAACTCCTGGAGCCACCAGAAGCCGGAAGAGACAAGGAAGGATCAGTAGGAACATGGCGCTCCCAACCCTTGAGTTCCAACTCCTAGCCTCCAGAGTGGAGAATAAATTTCTGTTGTTTTCATTTGTTATGGCAGCGCCCCCCTGCTGGGAACTAATATGAGAGACACAAAACTCAGACCAGACCAGTCAGAACCAACAGCACCAGCCAGCCCCGGGACTCTGGCTGCACCTCGGGGCAAGAGGAGAGCCACACTTGCATCCCTGCGGTTGCCCAGCTGATGGGACGGAGCTGCCCACAATCATTTTCTCACAACTTGGCAACCTGCCCCCGTACAACCTACACAGGCAGGCTGGGAAGTGAAACAATATTCCTGGTGACATAAGTTTGAGTCCCATTTTGATTTTAACATTAAATCCAAATGAACATGGTCCCCAAGAGCCCCCACGGACGCCTACACTTCCAACACGCGTGGTAACATCACTCAGGCACTGGGGTCCTTGTCTTTGGCACACAGCTTCAGCCTTCAAAGTTTTGTTTTGTGATGGCCGGTCTGTACACTAAAGGCACACTTGATTTTTGATAACAACAAGCCAATCAGCCAAGCTCAGAATAATCAGCGAAGATGTGTCTGATCTTAAGAAACGTGACTGAAGGGGCGCCTGGGTGGCTCAGTGGGTTAAAGCCTCTGCCTTTGGCTCAGGTCATGGTCCCAGGGTCCTGGGATCGAGCCCCACATCGGGCTCTCTGCTCCGCAGGGGGCCTGCTTCCCCCTCTCTCTCTCTGCCTGCCTCTCTGCCTACTTATGATCTCTGTCTGTCAAATAAATAAATAAAATCCTTTTAAAAAAAGATTTTTTTTTAAAGGCAGAGGCTTTAACCCACTGAGCCACCCAGGTGCCCCTAAATAAGTAAAATCTTAAAAAAAAAAAAAAGAAGAAGAAGAAGAAGAAAGAAAGAAACGTGACTAAAAATGGCTTACATCATAAGGACAGAAAGTCTGGAGGCAGAAAGTCTGGAGGCTCTTTTCAAGCTTTCATTCTGCCATCCTTACTGTGGTAGATTTCTGTCCTCAATCCTATCATCTCGTGGTCACAAAACCGCTGCCAGAGCTCCAGGTACCCTATCCCCAGAGGGTATCTGGAAAGCAGGGAAATGGGGACAAGAGCCAAATAGCTGCTCTTCTGGAGAGGAAATACTATTGTTTCTCCTTACATCTGACAGGTTAGATGTGAAAGACACGGGTGCCTCTGAGATCCAAGTCTCTGGAAAAGGCAACTGTGTGTCCGTGATAGACCTAGGTCAAGCACCAATGCCACCAGGATTAAAACAGGGACTGTGTGCAAGATGGAGAGTGAGAAGTGCTGAGAGGGCAACTCCCCAGACAGTAAAGCTATGAAATGAGGGAGTCCCTGTGTGTCCCTGCAAAGTCCTAAAAAAAACCCCATTTCTGTGGCTTTTAATTTGACCTTGGGGCAAAGTCAACCAATACCTAAGAATCATTGATCAAGGGCTCCCCACAGGCCAAGTTCCTTGCTGAGTACCCTTCCTTGCCCTCAAGGGCCTCACAGGTTAAGAGCAAAAGAGAGCCATCACCCTGAAAGAGCCAGGAGCCCAGAGAGAGCCAAGGAGCCTGGGCCCGGGGCAGAGGTAGCCCGAGGAGGGAGGAGCCCAAGGGGGAGTCCGGAATGCTTCCGCTCGCAAAGACGCCTGACTGGGTGTGCCAAGGTGGGTCACAAAGGGCATGTGTGCAGAGGCACAGAGATGGAGGCAGCTGGGGGTTCACTGGTGTTTGACTTGGGGAGTGGCTGGTGGCGAGGTGGCCAGGTTGGCGGCACACAGCCGGGAAGAGCACAAGGCTTAGACTTTCACCTAAAGACAAGGGACCGCAGGGGAGGGGCGTGGCTGTTCTCCATCAAGGACTATTCCACAAGGCGAGGGGTGGGCCAAGAGGCAGGGACACCAGGCGAGGCTGGCAATCCCAGGGAAGGGGGGCAGGGACAGGGGACCTACGACAGGAAACTGATGAGCTGTGGATGATGGGGGGGACAGCGGCATCTGGGCAGGCTGCCTAGGTGGGAGGCGGGACCTTCATCATGACCCAAGAAAGCAGGGGAGGATGCGGGTTTAGAAAGGAAAAGAAGTCAAGTTACAGACCACGGTGGGTCCACACTGCGGTGTTTCCCAAAGACTGCAGGCCTGCTGGGGGTGAGTGGAAGGTGAAGCCTCCCTCCCAGCTGGGAAGGGCACCCTGTGCTCGGCCTCACCTGAGTGCAAAAGGCCCTGCGAGGAACAGCCTTCCTGGGGCAGAGCAAGGCCAGGGGACAGCAGGCTGCGGAAAAGCTTCTGACTGCCTTAAATAGAAGCTCCATGCTCTGGCCGGCCCGCAGGAGCTGACCCGAGGAGGCCGGGCTGCACTCAGGGCCCGCGCGAGGCACACTTGAAAGAAAGCCCTGGTGGTTACGCTGGTTCTCCCGCCCGCGTGTGCTGCCAGCCTGTAAAATGAGAACTCAGCTCGCACCGGTAAAAGCCTTGTCTTCCAAGAGCCCCAAGTGGGCAGGACAGCAGCCCTCTGATCCTGACCACATCCGTGCAGTGGGGGTGGGAGGCAAGAACTTCCGCTCCCGCTCACCCTATAAACCACCAGGTCCCCGTCCTGTACAAGGAAGCCCTTCACTCTTGTGCACCATGCATTCTGGACAGTGCTCCAGGAGCACCGAAAAGCAACCTGGGCCCTGTGCACCACGACGGAAAGGAACAAAGCTGACACCAGGGGTCGGGGTGGCAAGTGGCTATCTCCTACAGCTGGCTGTTGACAGCGCCCCACCCGTGCAGCAAGATCCCACCTAGCCCCCGCTTCTCCTCACACAAGTAACATCTCCCCCTCCACCACCCAGCAGAGAGGTGGCAAATCAAAGCCCTCGTGGTGAGAAGTGTGGCAAGCAGGAACTCCTGAAAGATGGGGTCAGGTGAGGGCCTGTTAAGACCCGGGGAGCACCCGAGCCAGCGGCCATAGAGCCCACTGTGACCGTCACTGTCCAGTAGGTGGCGCTGCCTCGAGGTCTTGAGAGGAAGTGAGCGAGGCTGACCGGCCCTGCTGACCTGTCCGCAGAAATGGGACCAACAGCAGGTCTCATTGCATCTCTGCAGCTTACAACTGTCTTTGAGGACAGTGCCCAGAAGGTGCTGGAAGAGAGTCAAAGTCCACCAAAGCCAGAATCCGTCTTCCCACCCTGAAGCTCCCCGAGGACTGGGGCAATTTTGTTCTCAACCACATCACCCCCCCACCAGCCCCCTATGCCCAGCACGGGCCCAGCCGGCCCAGCACACAAACGAATGAAGAGGGCCTGATGAGCAGTCCAGGAATCGGCCCGGCCAGTGGCGGCCAGCCTCCACTCCCAAGGGTTTCCAGCAGCCCCACAGTGCTCAGCATACACCTCACCTCCATGACCCAGGCCCCGGTTCCAGGGCTCCGGCTGCTGCCTCCTCCTGGCTCTGTCCCCCCCACACCAACAGTTTTCAAACCCCCCTGAACCCCAACATCCTGCCTGAAATGAAACAACCGAAGGGATCAGCAACAGCTCCCTGGAAAAGCAGGCATGCCCCCCCCCACCCTGCAAGGAACCCCTGGGTTCCTCAGAGAGCCCAGTTTGGAAACTGCTGTGCTATCCCCCTTGCCAACCCTAATCCAATGAGCTTGAAAAGCCCTGGGTCTCCCAACTCCCTAGCCTGGGAAACAGGAGACGCGGCAGGAGCATTCCCGGCCAGAAGTCGAGTACCTCCCCAGTCCCTGCCACATCACAGATGGGGGGGCGGGGAGGTGGTCACCGCCACACCATTCAGGAGGAACGCCAAGAACTAACACTCATCTCAAGAACAACTCTGTCGTTAAGAAATTCTAGCACATTCCACCCCTGAGAGCGCCAGAGCCTTCCACTTTGGTAGCCAGAGCTTGCTGGGGAGGAGCCTTTATCCCCATCTGGGGCTTTACCTGGAGGCAAGCAGAGGTCTGGGGAGCAGAATGCCCCCAGGGCTCGAATCCCAGCCCTGCCCTGCCTACAAGCAGCCCGGTGACCCGACAGTGTCCACATTAAAAGGCAGGACAACTAGTCATCCCCATAGTTCATGGGACGGTCTGGGGTTTAGATGAGGGATTTTCTTTCAAGGGCTTTACAAACCACTCCCAAATGTTAGCTGTATCGTTGTGATCTTATTATCAGGATACCGGAAGCTCAAGCAGAACAGACTGACTTCTACTGAAGGTTTTCTCTACTTGGTCCTGGACTCTCACATCTTGATGCCAGGCCTGGCTGACAGCCCCACCCATGGAGGCTGGTCTGGACTGTCCTTGTTGCGGGGAGGGGTGGGGGGTGTCTGTCCTGCTGGGAATGCTAATGGGCCCCCAGAGATGGCACGACTGGCGCCCTGGGCTCCCCACTGGTGACCAACCCACCCCGCTCCCCTGAGCCACGCTGCATTCAGTGTAATACCTCCCAGTAGCACCACCCTCCCCCCCAAACCTAGGATCCCCAAGGGGCCGGTGGCCAGAGCACGTGGGCTTGGGCACAGAGAAAACGCACACTACCTGCCATCGCAGATTCCGTCGCGACTCTGAGGGCAGACAGCGCGTCTGGGAAGAGCACCCAGGCAGACTCCCCCAGATGTCCCGGAGGACTCAGAGAGAGCTTCGGTGGTTTTCCGGATGAGGCACACCTTGTCCCCACGACATCTTTCACCACGACGGCTTAAAGCCAGGGGCTCCAAGATGAGGGTCCCCAGACCAGCAGCCTCAACCTCCCCAGGAAACTTGTCACCGATACACAGTCTCCGTCCCCTCAGCCTCACTGGTTCAGGGCCTCCAGTGAGGCCACCAGCTGGCTGAAGACGCCCTCCCGAGGATTCTGGGGACACTCCGGGCTTGCATCCGATGGGCCGCAACTTGTGTATTACCCGGGAGCTTTCCATCCGCCAACACTTGGGACTCACCCAGGAGACCTTGATTCGATTAATGCTGCCCTAGCAGTGATTTTAAGTATTTAAAAAACACAAGAGGATTTGCAGGGCAGTGAAGCTAGACGAGACCATATGGCCTGCGGTATTAGGATGGGATACTCTAAGGGGTACGTGTCATTACACATCTGCTAAAACCCACAGGAACGGTCGCCACCAACAGCGAGCCCCCATGAAAAGTACGGACTCTGGGTGATTATGATGCGGCAGGTTTATCCCTCTGGCGGGGCGGGGGTGCTGGTTGTGGGGAAGCCCGTGGGGCTGGAGGGCTGATCATACACAGCCCCACAAGCTCCCAGGCGGCCGTTATCCCCCCTAGTCAGTGGAACCCGGGCTGATGCTCGGAAGGGAGGCAGGAAAGCCAGGCTTCAGAGTCGCCAGGTAAGACCAAACAGGTCGTCAGCCATCAGAGAAGATGCCAGGAGGAGGGAAGTCATACTCACGGATGCACGAGGGAGAGGAGTGCAGAAGAAAGTGGGGAAGGGCTCATTCTTTCCAACTCTGCTTTTAACATCTTGCTTCCCAGCATCGGCCTTAACCCCCCCCCCTCTGGGGAAGTCAGGGCGTCAAAGGCTGGCCTGAGGGTCACCCCACCACCTGGAGTCAACCAGAATCCCCATTTGCGAGCAGGGGAAACTGAGCGTGGCACCCGCACGTCGCCACTTTGACCCCAGTCTCCGCATCTGTAATGGACGTCGTGAGGGCGCTGGAGGGGGATACAGGGCCTGGCACAAAGTAAACGCAGAGTAGAAACAGGCCGTTATAAGCTGGCCAGTACGACCTGGAGCCGTGCCGACTCCACAGGAAAGAGCAGTCGGACGGTGTTCTCACCTCCTGCCCGCGCCCCCTCTCTGGCTAGGAGGCCAGAGTGAGAGAACAGAACAGAAGAGGGAGTCCTCTCTCTCCAAGTCCACGTTACCAAACACAGGCCGGACGCACTGCGAAAGAAACCCCCTTCATTCCACAAATGCTCCCGGAGCACCTGCTCCGCGCCAGAGGCGGGGACAGGCCACAACCTGCACTCCTCTGAACACTGGGAGACTCCAATCCCGGGAAGGGCGAGGACGACGTTGCTGGGGCTACCGGCTTCCCGCCACGGAGGCTCCTTCCTGGAGCCTCTACTGTCAGCAGCAAGGGGGCCATCTTCTCCCAAAGGGAGCCTCAGGAGAAGGGACCCTCAGTCCTGCTGCCTGAGAATCAATGTTTGAGAGAGAACCCAAGGGTACGTATTACAGAAAATGGCACACCTGGGGCGCCTGGGTGGCTCAGTCGGTTAAGTGTCTGCCTTCGGCTCAGGCTGTGATCTCAGAGTCCTGGGATCGAGCCCCGCACTGGGCTCTCTGCTCGGCGGAGAGCCCGCTTCTCCCTCTCCTTCTGCCCTTCCCCCCACTTGTGCATGCTCTTTCTCTCTCTAATAAATAAGATCTTTAAAAAAAAAAAAAAAAGTCAACTTCACATGCCCTGCCTACTGTAGCTTTTTTTGTCTTTTATGTTTTATAAGCATTTTATTCCTGTCCAACATATGATAAATAAGAAGACATGTACCACGAGGGAGCAGCTTGAATCTTCGAAATGATCCCCAAGATCAAGGCTGAGAAGAGCACCCTGCAGGCCCCAGTAGGATCTGCCATGTCCCCCACCTACCCAGGACCTTGTCCCCAGAGGTGACCACAAGCCTGCCTTCCTTCCCACAGACTAGCTCTCGTGTTCAAGAACCTTACTGAGGCTCTCGTGTTCAAGAACCTTACTGAGGTGGCGTCACGTGCCCAGCGCCCCTCCGGGTCAGCTTCTCCAAGTGCACGCTCTGTCCATGGGATCAGCCGTGGTTTACGTGTGGCGGCTGCTGGCTCGTTCTCGCTGAGCGAGAGAATTACAACACCTGCACGGAACACATCGAGCATGTCTGTTCTACAGCTGATGGACATGTCCACTTGGAGGCTCCCATGCCTACCGCGGCTCTGAACATTCTGTGTCTGTCTCTTGGTGGACACAGCGCTCCTTTCACTTGGGAATACACACCCAGGGCAGAACGGTGGCATCAAAGTTAGCACGGGCTCTGCTCCGACAAGAGCACGCTCCAGACAAAGACCCTACCAACCCCCAGCCCCTCACCTGGCTTCATGTCTTTCCCTGTCCCTGTCCACCATCACACGCTTCACATGCCTGTCCACCCATTTTTGGTGTCTCGCCCTTCGGGACAGGGTGCGCCTGGAGAACAGGGATTTTGTGTGTTCCGTGCACCGCAGAGCCCCCCCCCCACCCGAGTCCCAATTCTGCCCGGCCCAGAGCAGATACTTGAAAAACACCTGCAGGCCAACAGAGCTTCTGCATTCTCTCCAGCACGCAGGAGCTCGGGGGAACCGCTCAGCGGGCCCCTTGGCTCCTTCTTCCCCCCGGGGGCCTGCCCACAGCCCAAGACTCCCCTCCGTCATCCCCATCCAGTCCCTAGCCCCAGCAGCCAATTCAGCCTTGACCAGAGACTTCCCCTGCCCCCCAATTCTTGCTGCACAATGTCCCTTTCCTGGGACGGAATGTAAAGGCTCCTGGGAAAAGCCCAGGCTCAAGTCTTGGCTCTGCGAGAGCCGGCTAATGCAGCAGCATTTTGGGCAGCCGGCTGCAGGCCAAGCCCCCAGAAGACAGGCTGGGCCAGCGGAGCACCAGCCAGCTCACGGTCAGGGGAGAGAGCTGGGGCCACAGGGCAAGCAGCCTCATGAGGCTGGGGCAGGGGAGGCCTCTGGGTGCAGGGCAGCTCCAGCAAAGCAGGGCCAAGCAGAGAGGGCCTCACAGAGAGACGTCTCGGCGGCTGTCTCTTGCTGGGGTGATGCCTCTACTTCCCCAGGGAGAGAGGGCTAGACCAGGCAGCGCAAGCAGAGAGGGACTTGCGTGGAGCAGAGGGGCGGGCTGAGTGTGGAGCCTCGGGGGCCGGCTCCTGGCAGGACAGAGAGGCGCAAGGGAGAGGGATCAGAAAGATCGTGGGGTAGGATGGGGGCGGGGACATAGGACCGCCAGGTCCAGGCCTCTGGGCTCCGTGATGGGAGTGCCGGAGGCGTTACAGACAGGTCACCTGCCATCTCCCTGCATGGCAGATCTGGGAGCATGTGCACACCCCTGCGGCGCAGTTCCCACTGGTTCAGCTCGGAGCAGCAAGGGTGTAGGGGAGACAGAAATGGAGACCAAAGCCGTGCACTCCCCTCCCCCACCCCAAGGGAAGAGGGACCAACTGACAGGGATGAGGTAAAGGTGGGATAGAACCCAGAGTCTTAAACACCTTGCCTGGCCCGAGGCTGGCCCTCAGTGTGGCAGCCACAGCTCTCCCTCGCACCACCAGCCCATTCCAGAACCTTCCATGCTGCTTCAGAGCAGGGCTTCTCCTCTAGAGCCTCAGACCCCAGCATCCCCATGGCAACAACCGCAAACACAGGAGCCCAGGCCTCCATGCCATAAACAACCCTGACAGGTTCAATAAATATAGATGTACTAGAGCAATTTGTGGGGAATTTATGAGAAATTAAAAATTCAGCTTGGACAGTAAACAACCCATTTCAGAATTTGCCCCACTTAAAGTTAAATAAACCGCCTGCGAGCATTTTTCAAGCGTGATGTTTCAAGACTGAAATCTGGGCCTTGCCAGGAACACTTCCTGAGGCTCCAGAGCTGGGTGCTGCTGCGGAGAGCACATCGCACATATGCTGACCTCAGAAGGCACCTTACAGTTTACAAAGCAGCGGCCTTCACCCGCCTGCTGCCCGGTGAGACAGTGGGGCAAGTTCGAGTAACACCACCACGATGATGAGCTTTGAAGCCCCTGAAGAGCCTCAAGCACCACCGTGACTTGCTCAAGGTCACCCAATCTGGTCAAGGTCAGAGACAGGTCACAAACTCAGGCCAGCCCAACTCCAAAAACAATGCACGCACAGCCAGCCATGTGTGCATTTGCTACAACACATGAATGCACCCGAGCGAGGTCTGGTGTGGGGAGCTGGCCGAATTCTCTAGAAATCTGCCCTATTTAAACAGCATCAAAGGGGGCTGCTTCAAACAAATCAACAAATTCTCGCAGGCACACACCACCACCCAGGGGGCAGGCGGACTCGGATCCACCAGGCTGTCTTCAAGATGAAAGACTAAGAAATAAGCAGACAGAGATGGAGAGAACGTACCCTGGCCTACTGCGAAGTCAGAGATTCACAGAAGGGGAGAGTGAGACGGGAGGCCAGAGATCCCATCAGGGGCCTCAGCCCGTTTCACGGAGAAGGAACCAGAACCCGGCCCAGCTGCGTGACAGGCAGTGAGCCCAGGGCTCCTGCTGCCTGGCGGCCACGCTGACTGAATGCCCTCTCCCACCACGAGCACCACACATCTTGGTAGCGCCTGCAGGCGCCTCCCTGGTCACTCTCCCAGGCTCACGGGCTCTGTGACCCGAGTTTCTAGTGCAGCAATACACGAATCGCCTCAAGATCAAACAGGTGGGGGAGACTTGCCAGCCCTGGGCACGCTGTGCCGACGGGAGCCCTCCCAGCTCCCGCTCCCAGGTCGGGCAGAGGCCCCCTTGTCCTCTCCTCTGATGTGGCCCTCGGGTTGTCTGCCCTTGGTAGGGGGTTGGAGACGGGGCTATCCCAGTGGTCCCAGGGGGCATCAGAGGGCATGCTGCCAGGGGCCTGAGTGAACCCCCAGGGATGGAAGGCACGGAGGGGTGAGCCCCTAGTCCCAGTCCTCCAAGCGTCCGCCCTCTCGATCACAACCAACAGGACCACAGAAAACGGGCCTGTACCCTAACGGCCACAGAGGCACGGGGGAGGGCCAGACAGGACCCTCAGAGCGAGGGCATCACGCTAGAGCCTAGCAGTTACTGAGGACCCCGAGTTCCCCTCCCAACAGCCCAGGGATGGCACCTCTGCCCTGAGGTCCCCCAAATCACACAGCAGGGGAGAGCGGGGCGCGGGCCCCTCCTGGCTGATCCTGCTCGCACTCCCCCTGCTCCAGGCCTGGAGGCTGACCTCCAAGGACCACCGAGCCCCTACATTTCCAGCCAGATCCAAGGGCAGGCAGACAGCGGGGCTGGGGGAGTTCGCCCTCCATTCGAGGCTTGGGCAGGGGCTTCAACTCCGCAGGACCACGGCCTCCCTGGGACAGGCCCTCGCCCCGCGGGCCCTAGGAGCGCTAACGGCACCCCACAGCTAGGTTCCGGAAACCTCTCCAGCCCCCTCCGGCCCCTCCATCCTGCCCACGCCTCTGCAAGGAGTCCCCACACTGAAGTCCCTTCACCGGGGCTCCGCAGAGGGAGTTCAGCAGGGACACAGCTGGATCATCAAACATCACGGGGTCAGAGCCACGGGAACAAACCCGGGGCAGAGAGACGAGTGTGCAACTGCTGCACAGAGCGGGCAGAGTATGAACCTGCTCACTGGCCGTAAGCGCAGGCTGGAGGGGTCGGAGGCTGGAACAGGCAAGCATCAGCATGGGGGGCCGGGGGCAGAGCTCGGGAATGGGGGTGACCCTGCTCTGCTGCAAAAGCCCTCGCAAGATAGTGAGGGCTGGGTCCAGGGCCGCAGTGGAAAATTCAATAAGGGCACTGTAGGGTTTTATGGGAAACGGGGGGGGCGGGGGGGTGCTGGGTCAGCACCAGGGCGGGGGTGGAGAGGGTAGTGGGAGGAGAGAGACCCCAGGCCATGGGGATGGAGCCCACCTGGGTTCAGACACCACAGCAGTTAGCACTTGCTGGCTCTGTACCTAAGAAGCGTCCTTAAGCAAGTGACACAGCTGAGCCTCAGTTTCCCCATCTGAAGAAAGAGATCCCACCTCGCAGACTGAGTCTGAGAACTCACCAGGTAAAGTAAAATCATCCAAGAAAGACAGAGGAACCCAGGCTCGGCAATGACAAGGGATTAGCTCGACGTCCCGTGGTCAGAATTCACTGGGACAGGGACCCATATATCCACCCTGGAAATCCTCCTCCACGCTCTGGGCGGGGCCTATTCCATCAGGGAAGCATGAGCGGGATTAATTCAGGGCTGCATCCCACTGCCCCATCCCCAAGGGAAGCAGCCAGGGAAGAGGGGTTTGATAGTCTTTTCAAAAGTTCCCTCTGCAGTCCCCAGTTCCCTGAATACGAACTGGCAGCTAGTCAGGGATCAGTGGACATGGATTTTGTGCCAAGCTCCGGAGTAAGTGCTTTGACGCTCTATCTCAATTAGTCTTCTCGGCCTTAGGGGTAGGTGATGGACAACTCCTCCAGGAGAAGAGGCTAAGGCCGAGGGCTACATAACCAGCCCCCGGGCACCTATAATTGAGTGGAAAGGTCTGGGCCCTTGACCACTGTGCGATGCTTGCTGCCTCTGATGGAGGCAGCACTGGGGGTACAGGGGAGCTCCCCCACTCTCAGCTATGTGCTACAGTCAGAACTTCCCCGGAGCGAGCAAGCTGCAACTGTGTGCAAAGAAGAGGAAAGCACCTGTGAGCGAGGGGTCCCAGAGGGGGATGGAATCCCACAGGGTAGGCAGCCCAGCCAGGGGAACAGCCTGCAGCCCCGCTGTGCTGGGAAGAAGCAGGACTGGGGACCAGGGGCCAGCCACCTCCCACCGGCACAGACTCTCTCCCTTTCCCTGGGTCAAGAAACACTCGAGGGAAAACGCCCACGGATGGGCAGGGCTGCAGGTGGGCCCCAGCTCCCAGCCATGATGGGCGGGGCAGGGGGGCGTCTGGGGCCTGAATAAGAAAGAAAGGCATGGGGGGATGCCTGGGTGGTGCAGTTGGTTAAGTGGCCTGAGTCTTGGTTTCAGCTCAGGTCCTGATCGCAGGGTCGTGAGATCAAGCCCCGCCTCGGGCTCCGTGCTCAGCAATGAAGGAAGAAGGAAGGAGGAAAGGAGGGAAGGAGCTGGGGGGAGGAGAGAGAGTATACACAGGAAAGAAACCGAAGCTGCCTGAGTACCTGGGAACATTCAAAAATCCAGAAGAACAAACTCCAAAACAATGGTGTCTTGCCATGGTTCTCTCTAACGGTTGGGTTTTTTCCCCCCAGAAGTACACATTACTTTCATAAACTGCAAGAACAATAAATAAACATGATTTATTACTTATATAGCCCAGGAAATAATCGCAGACTTGACCTAGTGTTATCGGAACCAGATACTCATGACGACACTGTCACAGGGACAAGCCACAACCCCCACCGACACCCACGGAGAGAACTCATCAACTCTGGTTCTGGAAGAGCATCATGCACCCACTAAGAAAACAAGCCTAAGTAGAACATTTTACAAAAGGGGAAATGCTAACAATAGGGTGAGTGTGTTTGTGGAGAGCAGATTCCAAAAGGACAACAATTTTGTTTAAAATACGTAAATACATCTTCCGCACCTACATTCAGAGAAAAAACTCAAAGGATGTTCGTGAAGCACGGATGACGGTCATCTCTGGACCACCGGCTGCCCCCAAGGTCCTTCCGCACCTTCTTGAAGGACATCTTCAAACCCCTTCCGAAGGGTCAGACAATCCACGGGCCGGAGGGGGACAGAGGTGCAGCTGGGGCAGGCAGCCCCCCTACGGAGCCCCACGCTGTCTGGGCGGCAGGATGGCCAAAGAACGGCCCAGCCTGAATTCTCTGGGCTGTGCCATGGACAGACCAGCTCACGGTCAAGGCCAAGGTCTGCCCTCAGCACACCCCTTCTCCTGAGGCTATGCTGGCTGGGCAGAGGCCCTCGTTCCCCTCAGACAAATGATAGCACTGAAGCCTCAGACCGCAAAATAAGGAGGCTGAGGCCCCGAGGTGGACTGGGGACACCTGGGTCCGATAAAAGTGTGAGCCTGAAACCAGTCAGCTGGGAAATAGCCAATGAGCAGGCAACCTCATCAGGCCCTGGGCTCGGGGAGGACCAGGTGGGCTCATGCCCATTATTAAGTTCGATCAAGTGTGCCCCTACCCCCCACTGTGCGGCTCTCCTCTCTCCCCCAGGCCAGGCTCCCCTTCCCCCAGGCCACACTCCAAGGCCATTAGCTCAGTCCCAAAGGCATCCTTTCCCATCCAGGCTTCTGATGATCCTGTCAAAACACTGTAAATAACTTATTTCCACTTGGCAGGGCTTGCAGCAAAAATACCGTCCAGGCAGGGAGAAGCCAGTGAGCCAAGGGCTGCCTCCATGCCAGGAAACCCACACTCCCCCTGCCCAGGGGTCCACGAGCCCTCACCCGCCGAGCATGGGAGAGACTCAGGGTTGGGGCCAAACTCCTGTCCAATTCGATAGGGGGATGGGCTTCCTAAGACCCCGGGGGTCATCTCAGGAACCAGAAAACCACAGAGCTGCTGAGCGGTCCTCACTACCCCACAACCCCACACACCCCCTAAGCCCCCTCTGCTATCCTCAAGCCACTCACACACCCCCTAAGGAGGGCCTTCTCCCCTACCATCGCCCCATCTCCTTCCCCAGTGTTGTCATCATCTGGGAGAGGAGCTTCAGAGAAGTTGTGCCACTTGCCCTGAGCTGCACGCCACAGAGGGGCAGAGCCGGAGCCGGGGCCGCCTTCGGCCGACTCAGTCCAGGCAGGGAGCCTCCTGAGAGCTGGCTTTGCCACAGCCGCCCCTGGAAGCCCACCCCAGCTCTGCTGCTCACTGGCGAGGCAAAGACACTCCCTATGTGTGAACCCCAGGGCTCTCCCCGCCGGCCAGTGGGGGCGCTGATGGTGGCACCCAGGAGGAAGGCACCAACAGGGGTCACTGCGGCCACCTGCGCTGGCTGGCAGAAGCCCAGCCAAAGGACACCAGAGCATTTTGAAATGATTATGTGGGCCTCTCAGAGCTCTGAAGCGGCCTTACTAGGGGAATACTGCCCAGAGGCCTGGGACCCCCACACGTGCCCCCAGGACACCTGATCAAAGCTCTCCACCGCCCCCCCACACTGGACCGCTGAGCGCCTCCCAGGCGGCTCCTGCCGAGTGATGAGTGCGCCCTGCTGAACCGCCAAGTCCCGGGATCTCCATATAGGGTGTGCTCCAGGGCCATCACAGAAAGTTCAGGAAGAGAAACACCGGCGTTCCTGTTGCAAAACAGGCCTGTGTAGACGGGAAGCAAGGAGCCTAGAGCAACCAGGTCCCTGAAAGGGCTACCCCGCCCTGCCCCTTGTACAGGACATCAGAGACCTGGCAGGGAGGGCTAAGATGGGGCTGCGGTGATGCCCCTGGGGAGTTCTCGAGGTGGGGGCGGGGGGCTCAAGGGGAGAGAGAAAGAGCCAAGTCACAGCCCCGGATTCAAAAAATGTGGGGAAAACCCGTGACATCTCAGCTGTGCACAGTATTCCCGGGACCTCCCCCCAGGCAAGGCTGAGCTAGCACGCCCAGGAAGGGGGCAGGGGCCTTATGCAGCCAGGGTGGGGGCCTGAGCACTGTCAGAGGTGGCGCCTTCACCCCATGGTGGCTGGACTCAGAGAGGCAGGAAGAGGAAGGAGGTCAATGAGCCTGTGCCCTTGAATGCGCCCCAGGCAGGGCCAACTCTGCTCTGCCCCCGGATGACAACCCCAACCAGGCCGCCCACGCCCCGCACAGAGAAGAGGGCCACAGAGCCAGGAGGGGATCTGTGAGCTGGAACGCCACTGGCCCACGGCAGAACACCATCCCTGTAGGCCCCTCTCTAAGCGAATCGGGTGGGCCTGACCCACACGGTAACATTTCTGGCTGCTTTTCTTGGGATAACAAATCAAACAAGAAAGATCCTTTTATTCTGGCTCGTCTACCTATCCGATCACCCAACGAGTTTAGACTCATGCTGATTTCCACAGGCCCCGAAGGACCTCATCCCCGTCACAACCCCGAGGCTGGCCCCATTATTACTGCCAGTTTGTAAATGAGGCAACTGAGGCTCACAGGGGGTCAGTGCCAGGCCTAAGTGTGCTGGACACGGCTGGCTGCAGCCCAACATCCATTCTCCTCCTCCATTCTCCTCTTTAGTAACAGAACCCCGGGTCCATGTGAGGGGACAGACAGCATGCCCCGCAGAAAGTCCATACTTTCCAGCTCACCGGCCACCAGGCATTAAAAAGCTTGACCCAACCAAGGCCGGCACAGGCAGCAACGTAACATGGGATTTCTAAGGAGGTCACCTAATAAGAGCAGACTCAGGTGCAAGGTGGGGGTGCCCTACTCCCGTACTGCCTTCCTATGACCTGGGATGTAACAATGGCTGGAGCTCCAGCAGCCACCTTCAGCAAGGAGGCCAGCTTCAGCCCAGAAGACGGTGTAGCACAGAGAAAATAGAGTTCTTTACTATTCTATGGAGCCCCCCACCTGCCCTCGGTTAGCCTGCATCCGGCTTCTTGGCATGGAGAGAAGTAAAGATTTTATTTAGGCTGCTGTTAATGCCAATCTGCTCCTGGCGGCTGAATGCCAATCCTGATGGCTCCACAAGGAAGCTGCAGGTGGACGGGTGTTGGGAGAACGGGAGCTGGCCAGGAAGAGATCCCCACCCCAAAACAATATCCTTGCATGAGACCCACAGAGAATGTGCGCAGGCCCCCACCTTCCTGCTCGCCTTACAAATCTCTGTCTTCATCCACATCAAGACGATGAGTTCCTACTGGTGATGCTGACAAGTAGGAAGGAAGGTTCAATCCTCCCCATGGCTCTACCTCCTCCTCCTGAGGATGTCAGACTTGTTCTCTGAGGCAGTGAATCCCACTTCCCTGCAAGCTCAGCCCCCCGGAGGCTCAGAACGACCCTGGCGAGCGCTCACAGCCACAGGCCCGACAGGAGACACTACAGCCCCACTCTGCTCCTCGCCTTGATTTACTTCTTCTGTGGTACTAAGTCTTCCTTTGGGGAGAAAGAGACAGCGCAAAGCACAGAGAACACTAAAAGGGAGGAACTTCCTAAACTATAAAATTAATGAAAGCAGCTCGTTCTTCTCTGCGAGAAGTTAAAATGGCAAATTATCTCATAAGCGAGCACTTCACAGGAACGAGGAAAACTCTTCCAGCTCACGTGCACTCTCTGACCTTTCGAAATGGGGCTCCACGAGGGGCGCCTGGCTGGCTCCATAGGAAGCGCTCGCGACTCCTGATCTTGGGCCATGAGTTCGCGCCCCATGCTGGGTCTGGCCATTATGTAAATAAATAAGTAAATAAACTTGAAAAACAAAATGGTGCTACGTGACAGATCTCCCTGTTGCTGAAAAAGAAATGCCAAGATCTCTCAGCCGGCCTCGGCCTTCATACATCATCAGGCACAGATTAAGAAGCTTCCACGATATACGAACACGTCCTTACTGTATTTCCTTGGTTCAAAGGTACCATCAGTCAGAACCATCACATTAAACGTTCATTAAAAGGTTTCTAAGTAGGTATTGGAGATCCAAAAGACAAAAAAAGGATATGTTAGTACAGACATACAAAACCAATGGAGAAGCTCATGCCGATTATTTCTAGAGAAGAAGATGATAGGAAACTGCCAATTCATTGATTTCTGTAATATTTAATTATTTTTCCACTGATTTCCAAAGAGTTCTTGATAAGGTGCACCTGTAAGCCAGAACACTAGGGGGGCAGATACCCCAGAAGAACAAGATGTGGTCCATGGCCCTAAGGAGCTTCCAGAGAAGGGGGAAAGGCCCCCACAGTCCGTGATTACACCATGACATGGGAGCTTTGGCTCCCAGGAGGTGGGCTCACGGGGTGTGTGGGGGCCCACGGGAGGAAGGGACTCTCTGGGCCTGGGGCATCCAAGAAGGCTTTGTGGAGCTAATGGCCGTGAGCTTGCTCAGACAGATCAGCAAGCGTTGGCCAGATGGCAGGAAGAGGAGCGTGGTGGGTCACCCAGAGAGGGTTTGGGGGGACCAGGCCTCGCTACAGGGACACTGGGATGCTGCACGGGGTGCTTTGGGGTGCCCCTGAGGAAGTGGCCCGGGCTGGGTTCCCTGTTGTGGGAAGCAAGTCTCAAGGGCTTCATGGACTCTCCCCAAGGAACGGGTCATCAGCCTGTCCCCCTGGGGCTGCAGCAGAGTTGGGACAAGACGGGGCTTGTCAGAAAGAGCATTCTGGCAGCTCAAACAGCAGACAGACAGGCCGGCCCAGGAGAGAGCTCAAGACACTGCAATAAAGTTGCTGCCAGGAAGCGCTGGTTTCAGAACGATGCAGAACCGGGAGCGGGACGCAGGAGGTCACACATGGACTATGACACCAGTCGGCTGGGTTTTCTCTGCCTTTGCTAGCTGAGGGACTAGGGCGAGCTCTCTCTGACTCAGTTTCCTCATCTGTAAAGTGGGGATAACAAAAGTTTATCTGTTCAATCATGCTAATAACAGTACTGACAGTCCCTCACTGTTGCAGGGGTGAAATGAGTTAACACGGGAAAGTGCTCACAGAAGTTCCCGAACCCCAGCAAGCCTGTGCTCCCATCTGCCTTGATCCCCTCCCCCGCCCCTCCTCAGGGGCTCAGGGGCCTCAAGGAGCTGCCCCAGTATGGTCCTCCCCCACCTCCAGGGGGCCAGAGACTAGTACAGCGCAGGGGACAGTCATGGTAACCTTGAGGCAGTGTGGCACGTCCATCCCTGGGTCCCCCCACCCCCGACCCCAGACTTCTAGCAGGGACCCAGGCAAGGCATTTACAAGCAGTAAACCACCGAGTCTGCACCAAGCCACGGGGCTCTGCACACCAGGAGATCTTGATGCCTTAGACTCAGGAACGCCACTTCAAAGACAGAATCCGGGATGTGAATGACACCCACGGTAGCACTATTCGGAGCCCCAAACCAGAAACCACGAGAACCTGAGGCTCTGGGACAGAAAAATGGTTACAGACACTGGGGACAACGTGACCGCGGAAAACTGATACAGCCCCCGGAACGGTCAGTTGCAAGGTAACGAACAGCTCAAGCACATGCTCGTCCATCCCCCAGAAGAAGGTCACAGAACCTACAGACACAGAAACGTCCCACCCAGATGCACACGATAAGTAACAAATAGCGTATTTTAGGTAAAGGTACGAGAAGAGACTAAAATAACTTTTTGATGATTATCTCTGCACTGTCATTTTTTTTAAAGCTATATACAGAAGAAGGAAACTCGACCATTCTCTCACACCGTACACAAAGATAAACTCGAGGGACACCTGGGTGGCTCAGTTGGTTAAGCAGCTGCCTTCGGCTCAGGTCATGATCCCAGCGTCCTGGGATCGAGTCCCACATCAGGCTCCTTGCCCCGCAGGGAGCCTGCTTCTCCCTCTGCCACTCTGTCTGCCTATGCTCGCTCGCGCTCTCTCTCTCTCTGACAAATAAATAAATAAAATCTTTAAAAAAAAAAAAAAGATAAACTCGAAATAGATGAAAGACCTCAACGTGAGGCAGGAATCCATCAGAATCCTAGAGGAGAACATAGGCAGTAAAACCTCTTCAACATTGGCAACAGCAATTTCTTTCAAGACGTGTCTCCAAAGGCAAAGGAAACAAAAGTGAAAAAAAAACTTTTGGGACTTCATCAAGATCAAAAGCTTCTGCACAGCAAAGGAAACAACAGCAAACGTCAACAAAACAAAGAGGCAACCCACGGAATGGGAGAAGATATTTGCAAATGACACTGCAGAAAAGGGGCTGATATCCAAGATCTGTAAAGAACTTCTCAAACTCAACACACACAGAACAGATAATCACGTCAAAAAATAGGCAGAAGACATGAACAGACACTTCTCCAAAGAAGACATACGAATGGCTATCGGACACATGAAACCATGTTCAGCATCATTAGCCATCAGGGAGATTCAAATCAAAACCATATGGAGATACTTAGTACCTTCCAGCAGTTAGAACGGCCAAAAATTAACAAGGCAAGAAACAACAAGTGTTGGAGAGGATGTGGAGAAAGGGGAACCCTCTTACACTGTTGGTGGGAATGCAAGTTGGTGCAGCCTCTTTGGAAAACAGTATGGAGGGCGCCTGGGTGGTTCAGTCGTTAAGCATCTGCCTTCGGCTCAGGTCATGATTCCAGAGTCCCAGGATTGAGGCCCATGTCAGGCTCCCTGCTCCACTGGAGGCCTGCTCTCCCTCTCCACTTCCCCTGTTTGTGTTCCCTCTCTCTCTGTCTTTCTGTCAGATAAATAAATAAAATCTTACAGAAAAGAAAAGGAAAACAGCACAGAGGTTCCTCAAAAAGTTGTAAGTAGAGCTGCCCTATGGCCCAGCAAGCGCACTACTGGGTATTCACCCTGAAGATACAGATGTAGTGAAAAAAGGGGCACGTGCACCTCGATGTTCATAGCTGCAATGTCCACAACAGCCAAACTGTGAAAGGAGTCGAGATGCCCTTCAAAACACAAATGGAGGGGCGCCTGAATGGCTCAGCGGGATAAAGCCTGTCTTCGGCTCAGGTCATGATCCCAGGGTCCTGGGATCGAGCCCCGCATCGGGCTCTCTGCTCAGCGGGGAGCCTGCTTCCCCTTCTCTGTCTGCCTGCCTCTCTGCTTACTTGTGATCTCTGTCTGTCTGCCTCTCTGCTTACTTGTGATCTCTGTCTGTCAAATAAATAAATAAAATCTTTAAAAAAAAAAAAAAAAACACAAATGGATAGGGGTGCCTGGGTGGCTCAGTGGGTTAAGCCTCTGCCTTTGGCTCAGGTCATGATCCCAGGGTTCTGGGATCGAGCCCTGCATCGGGCTCTCTGCTCAGCAGGGAGCCTGCTTCCTCCTCTCTCTCTCTCTGCCTGGCTTTCTGCCTACTTGTGATCTCTGTCTGTCAAATAAACAAATAAAATCTTAAACACACACACACACACAAATGGATAAAGAAGATGTGGTCCATATATACAGTGGAGTATTATGCCTCCATCAGAAAGGATGAATACCCAACTTTTGTATCAAC
Source organism: Martes martes (assembly GCF_963455335.1). NCBI lineage: Eukaryota > Metazoa > Chordata > Mammalia > Carnivora > Mustelidae > Martes > Martes martes. The sequence goes on from NC_137894.1 coordinate 133,946,735, forward strand.
ATGGACGGGACTGGAAGAGATTATGCTGAGTGAAACAAGTCAAGCAGAGAGAGTCAAGTATCATATGGTTTCACTTACTTGTGGAGCACAAGGAATAACACAGAGGACACTGGGTGAAGGAGAGGAGAAGTGAGTTGGGGGAAATCGGAGGGGGATACGAACCATGAAAGGCTGTGGACTCTGAGAAACAGATTGAGGGTTTCAGAGGGGAGGGGGGTGGGGTGACGGGTGAGCCCGCTGATGAGTATTAAGGAGGGCACGGATTGCATGGAGCACTGGGTGTTATACACAAACAATGAATCACGCAATACTCCGTCAAAAACTAATGATGTACTGTATGGTGACTAACACAACATGATTAAAAAAATAAATATGAGAGCAAGCATAAGCGGGGGAGGGGCAGGAGAGAGAGAGATTGAGAAAGAGAGAGATTGAGAAAGATTCTCCATCAGATTCTGCGTTGAGTGTGGAGACTGCCGCAGGACTCGATCTCAGAACCCTGAGGTCACGACCTGAGCTGAAACCAAGAGTCGGACACTTAGTCGACTGTGCCACCCAGATGTCCCCGGCCTTTCGTTTTTAAGCCTATCTTTCCTTCCCAAGATTTCAAAAACAAGCAGGTATTACTTAATAAGTAAAAGAATAATCAAGAATTTTTTATCTGTGGCTCGTTTTTAACAGACACAGACACTCTGGGCATGCCCTGTCCTGTGTGGACATCTCAGTCCTTAATCCGATCACCCAGTAGACGGAGCACATACCGAGGCCAGGCCCTGCGTTCCCCAGAGTCAAGAAAGTTCTGGTCCAGAAGGAGCCCTCAACTCGCAGCTCCAGCTGGGCATGGTGGGGGGGGGGGTCTGCTGGGAGAGCAGGGAAGGTGTCACAGGCAAGGTGACACCTGGGCACGTCTAACAGCACAGATAAAAACATGACATCAGGGAGGGCAATGCCAGCTTGTCAGCCAATGAGTCAAGACGCCTGGTGGCCTGTGAGGCGGAGCGGAAGACAGAAGCGGCTCTTCTCGGTGCTGGCTGTGCAGCGGGGCCCTCCCGTCAACCCCCCTCTCACCACGGGGTAGTGAGTCATGGTCCCCCCTACAGGCAGCCCCCCAACTGTGCCGCCATGCTGCACCCAGCTGCATGGGGGGGGGGGGCTTCAGCAGCTCTGGGCTGGGCACTCTGACCAGCTCCGGACCACGTGCCCCCGGCCAGGGGACCCCACTTTGAGCAGCAACACCCCAGGGGACCTCACCTCCCAGCAGCCTTAAATCCCTTGAATTGGGCAGCAACTTTCAAGGCAGAATCTTTGCTTCTGGCTCTCAGGGTTGCCCTTTCCGTCCCTCCCTATTCCCCCCGCACCGCCCCGCGCTCCCCCTCACATCTCTTTGCATATGTGGAAGTAGAGGAGGGGACCAGGGCGGAGGGGACCAGGAAGCCGGAGAGGCCTGGGTCCCCCAGGACATACCAGCACCCGGCTTCCCCGGCAGGGGCACTTTCTGTGTTAAGGACAAGCTCAAGTTGAGTCAGCGAGTCGAAGGCTGGGGAGAGAACACCCCAGCACGGAGGCTCCCAGGCCTCTGAAGCCACACAGGACAGCCCCAACCCCAGAGACAGTTGCTATTTGCGACAGCGAGCCTAAAAACTCAAGAATAAAAATAAACCTGACTGAACGGAAACCATTCGGCATAGACGGGGGCAGCAAGCGGCATCTCCTGAGCGTTTTCCCACGTTGTCCTCCCAGAGGCCATCGCTCCTGAACGGCTCCTACAAGCACCCGAGGGGAGCAGACCCAGACTGACAGAAGGGTCCCCCCGCCCCGTGGTGACATTATTAGAAAAAATATTCACATACATTTGTCTAACACCGTTACACATAGTACCCTAAGTAAATGCGAATAAAGATAATTTTCAATGTTTGGGAAAAAAAAAAAAAAAAGAAATGCAAACACCTACCTTCAAAAGTTAAGAAAAAAAAAACAAAAAACAAAATCTCTCTATAAAAAGCAATTAGGGGGGTGCCTGGGTGGCTCTGTCAGTGGAACGGCTGACTCTTGACCTCAGCTCAGCTCTCTATCTTGGGGCCGTCAGTTCAAGCCCCGTGTTGTGCTCCACAATGGGCGTGGAGCCTACTTCAAAAAAAATTAGTGAATAAAAAATAAATTAAAAAGGACTTCAGCTCAAATCCACAATAGTTAGAAACCCCGAAGTGTTACTTGGATGGGCTGCTGTGGGGTGGGGCAAAGAGACCACATTTTTTTCTTTTTTTTTAAAGATTTTTATTTATTTATTTGATAGACAGAGATCACAAGTAGGCAGAGAGGCAGGCAGAGAGAGAGGAGGAAGCAGGTTCCCTGCCGAGCAGAGAGCCCAATGCGGGGCTCGATCCCAGGACCCCGAGACCATGACCTGAGCTGAAGGCAGAGGCTTTAACCCACTGAGCCACCCAGGTGCCCCACATTTTTTTCTTTAAAAGATTTATTTATTTGAGAGAGGGCAAGCATGAATGGGTGGAGAGGGGCAGAGAGAGAGGGAGAATCCCAAGCCGACTCCACGTTGCCAGGACCCTGAGCTCACGACCTGAGTCGAAACGGAGAGTCGGATTCTTAACCAACTGAGCCACCCAGGTGCCCCCAGACCACGTTCTTTACACCAGGCGATGTATTTTTCTAAGCAGCACTGTCTCACAAAGAGCTGTACCCCACCTCCCCCCCAAACCACACTGTTCATACAAAGGATGAGCGACAACAAACCCGTATCCCTTAAGCTTCTGTCAGGGGTCTTCAGTCTTGCGTGGTAAGTGTCCTCTCGTCTTAAAGACGATGGAAGTGGGATCACAGACAGTCAGAAAACAGGCTAATGGGAACTCAAACCCAGGTCTCTGGGCTCCATGGGGCGAGGGTCAAGCACAGCCAGGGACAACCTGCATCCCAACAATGGAACCCGGTGACCGCGGAAATGTTCTGCACAGAGTCCATTTCCCAATGCCATGGCCACCCTGCCTCAGGTGCTGGGGGTCTGCTGTCAGAGGTCAGGGTCAGAGCCACACTCTGGAGCCTTCGGAAGCCCCCACCCACGAGGAGGGAGCTGGATAGTTGCCACGGGCTCCTCTGCTGCAAGGAGGTCAGGCCCCCAGTAAACACCAAAGCAGCTCACATTCCCACAGCCCCTGACACTTGGCTCCAAAGCGCCAGGGATCCACCCCTCCGAGGCCCCAATCACCTGGAAATAAAGTCTATGGAGGGCACCGAGACAGACCGGTGGCAGAGGGGACCCAGCTGGGGAGTAATCATCAGACGCCTTTAACTGTGTACCTTTTAAAATAATTTCTGAACCACTGAAAATATTACCCAAGTAACAAATACATTTTTCAAAGCCCAACAGAGAACTGAGCACCTGTGAGCCTTGGAAAGAAGGACATGGCTCGGCCGGCCGGCTCTCCCTCTGGCTTGAAGTGAGGAAGTCCGCTCCCTCCTGAACTCACGTTACCTGGATTCAACACAGCTGCGTGAGCCAGCCCCCTCTCCCCAGCCGCTCCCCTTCCCGCACCCCCCCACCCCGCCCCGCTGCATGGCCGAAATAAGTGAGAAACCGGGAGAGTGACCCCTCCCTCCCCCACCCCAGCCACATCCACCCCCGCCTTCCCACCTGGCACCACAGCGCTCCACCACGGAACTAATTCCAGCCAGACCCCATCGTGGCCACCAGCACCACCACCCCAGGCCACGGCCCCAGGCTCCTTCCAGAAGACCCAGCACTCCACCCTCTGGTCCAGTCTTATCTGTCGCCCCGGTGCCCTCCTGTGGGATCTTCTGCCGTGGCCTCTAACTGTGGCACACACCTCTCCCACACAGAAGCCCTTCGATGCCCTCCGAACCAACGCCCCGAGAATAGCTCATGGGCTCTCTTTAGGTCTGGCCCTGCCGCCCTCTCCAATCTGGCCACTTCCCAACTCCTTCAGGGCCAATGCCCCAGTGCTTCCAAACCCCTCACCGTCAAGACCCTCCTGCCCACCTTCTTGGTCCTCGCTCCCCTGTGCTCCCTGCCTGCAATGACATTCAAGTCCCTTACTCCCCATCCGCGCCTGGGCCCAGTGTATCCTGCATCAAGAAGTATCAAGTTCCCAACATGGCCTTCCTCACCCTCTGCCCACCCCCTCCCTTTAACTGTCCCCTCCTGTGTCCTCACGGGCCCCCAGCACAGAACAGACAAGCCTCAGAGCACCCCAGGGCTTGCCCATGAACTCGGGGACAGTCCCCATTGCAGCCCCAACCCAGATGCCCAGCACACAGTCTCCAGCTCTTGCCATCCTTCCGTCTCTTGCTCCGTCTTCCCCTTTCTGCCTGATGGTCTCACCCAACCTCCTTTCCCAGATGGCTTGCCCGGAAGCAGAGAAAATGCATGTACAAGGCACTCAGCACCCCAAACACGTGACATTCTGGAGAAACCCGGAGCGAAGGCCTGCTGCCCGCCCTTGGCTCTCCGGCAATCCGGGGAACCTCGGTCCCATCCTGGTGCCCCGAGAGACGTCGGCGGCTCCAGAGATGGGCTTTGGCCATGTCGGAATTCTCAAGAAATTTGGAAGGGGGACAGTGGTCTCCGTCAGGTGGCTGGCTGTACTTCCCACACTTCCGGCTTGCTCCTCTGCATTTTAAAATACAACTCCAGCTCCCTCTCCCACAACCGGTCCTCCGCTTCTCCTCCTGCGCTCTACAAACACCCGGCAGAAAGCCCCAGAGGCAGGGGGAAGGATGCAAGACAGCTTCCCAAGGATGCGGAGGCTGGAGGCAGCAGGCAACGGCATGTGCTGTTCTGTCCTGATCTCCTTCCATCAGATTCAGGGCTGCCCTAGCAAGGGGCAGTGGGGTTCAGGGACGGAGAACCTCCCAGGCTTCCCTCCCAAGCCCTCCCCGCAGATGGATCAGGTCAGAGAGGAAAATGCTCCCCAGGTGACAGCTTCCTGCTGGGCCCTCAGCAGAGCCCCAGGCCCATGCCCCACAGCCACACACCCCCCCCAGGCCACAGATGACCCAAGTGGCCAAGACATGTTTGCTCCCAACAAAGGCTCCCTGTGTGGAGGGACAGTGACGGCTGTGCCCTGGTCGTGGTCGGCACTTGGGCGTTTCTAGCAACCTCTGTGTTGCAGGAGCAGGAGGAGAACAGCCTGAGAGCAGGCGAAGCGCTGGTCGGGACCGTGGGCTTGAGCCCGCCTCTCAGCCTGGCTCTGTCAGACGGACGAGGCTTAGAGCCAGCAGCCAGGCTCACCCTGCCTCCTCAGGGAAGCCTTCCTGACCCAACAATCTCTTCCAGAAGGCCGACAGCAGAAGGTGCCAGGCTTTGACCCGTGTGAGTCCCCCACACCTGGGGCCCAATACACAGCAGGGCCCCAGAAAGATCTGCAGAGTGCTGCCGCAGGGAGAGCCCGGAGTTCCCAACCCACACCTGCTGGCCACCAGGGGCCTCCTCTCAGTGGCCAAGAAAGGCCCGAAATGGTGAGTCAGAGGCGTGTTGGGCCCAGCATCCTCCCTACAGTAATACCAAGGAAGAAACTGAGGCAAACTGCCACCTGCGACCATCAGTCACCACAGGCAGCCCCTCGGGACGAAGGGGATGCGGGTATCTTGTCCCACATTGTGCTCAGCTCTCCCCTTGTCCTCCTGCCTGAGCCCTGACATGAAACACGAGGCATGACTTCCACTCTCTGGCCCCCCTGGACTTGGGGCTTCTCGTGCCACATGAGCAGAGCATGCTCCTTATCAGAGCACCTACCTGGCCTCACAGAGCCAGCCTGGGGGAGGCCGGTGGGCCTGCAGACAGGCCCACTGCCAAGGCCTTTCTGGGTCTCCGTGGATGCTCGGGCCGTGGAGTCTGAGCGGCCCAGGCCGAGGGAGGCCTGTGGATGGGCTGGGGGCCAGGACACTGCCCCCTCCAAGCCGGTACCTGCCTCAGAGCCTAGTTCTGAGAAGCCAGTGGGGTAATGTTCAAAAGCAATGGCCTTCACTCCGAAGCCTCCAGAATAAATGTTTAAAACTATGTATCCATTTGTACATTTGCAAGCTAACATCGAAAATTTCTCATGATAAGTTTAAATACTTGTAGAGGATGTAATTTCCAACATATTGTAAATATTAACATTTCAAAATAAAACTGTTATTGTTTCTCTTTTAAATGGATCCAATGGAATTTGAGACCCACCGTCATCCATCCTCAAGTTACAGCGTCCGTTCCTTCCTGAACCCTTGGAAATTTAGAAAAGTTCCTTTTGCCTCCTCAAATTCCAATTTCCAACCCACATCCCTCAGTGTATTTCATGTTTAAAGGCTTTTTACTGAGAAATCTATCTCACTATGAGGCAAAAGAAATAATAATAAAAGCAAGCCTATAAATGCTTTAATTTTTTAATTTCGTGTGACCATCAAGCTGTCAGAAATTTTCTTCTGGACTGAATTATTATTAGAATTACACTTAGGGGACGCCTGGGTGGCTCAGTTGGTTAAGCGGCTGCCTTCGGCTCAGGTCATGATCCCAGCGTCCTGGGATCGAGTCCCACATTGGGCTCCTTGCTCGGCGGGGAGCCTGCTTCTCCCTCTGCCTCTGCCTACCACTCTATCTGCCTGTGCTCGCTCGCTCTCTAACAAATAAATAAATTTAAAAAATAAAAATTAAAAAAAAAAAGAATTACACTTAGTACATAATTGATCCCTGTGACAGAAACCCTACAAACTATATAAGGAATAAATAATTAAATAAAACATTAAAACATTAAACATAAACATTAAACATAAAACATTAAACCCTATTAGAAATGCATCTCAGAAGAGAGACAAACAGGAAATTTTTTTTTTTAAAGATTTTATTTATTTATTTGACAGTGATCACAAGTAGGCAGAGAGGCAGGCAGAGAGAGAGGAAGGGAAGCAGGCTCCCTGACAAGCAGAGAGCCCGATGCGGGGCTCGATCCCAGGACCCTGAGACCATGACCTGAGCCAAAGGCAGAGGCCTAACCCACCGAGCCACCCAGGTGCCCCCGAACAGGAATTTTTAAGAAGTATTTCATGTATCCATGGATGAAGGCAGAGCTTACTGTCAATTGTATTTTTCAGCTTTTTACAGATGCAAGTGCTAAAACCACTACTTCAAGCAAATAAAAAGACAAGTTCTCTGAATTCCTTTAAAATGACATGCCAAGAATTACCATCATTGTTATCAAAAATCATTTCTAATGTTCTATCAGGTGACAACCAAATCAGATCCTCCTGCAATGCCGTAGCAAGACAAGAAACAGAGAAACCTCACCTGTCCCGGGATCATGATGACCAGGAGCCACGAGGCCTCGGCGCCTTTGATGCCCCAGGGTCACATCTGCTGGGGACAATGTAAAGAACAAGCTTCCCCTGTGCCCACTGCTTTACCCAAATTAACTCAATTAGGCCTCATGTGATCCCCGGGGACACGCACAACTATTATCCCCATTTTACAGATGGGGAGACTGAGGCTCTGGGGGGTTAGGCGACTGGCCCACGGTCACACAGCCACAAAGATGCGCCCAGGGGATCCTGACCGTCACTGCTACGGACACTGGCTCCACAGAGATGGGGGGGAGGGCTGTGGAAAGGATGTAAGGAAGGAGGGTTTACAAGCTCCTTCCCAAGCACGTGGGCCGCAGGCACGAGCCCGTGAAGGAGCTGAGGAGCTGCACGATTTGCTTTCTGAGATGTGCGCTCACCCTAGCTAGGAGAGCTCACCCATGGATGCTTCTAGCAAATCAGTGGCGTCGGTGTCCGGCACACTACCATCCATAGTCAAGGTCAACACTCACGTGGTACCACCACCATTCACCATTCAAGAGGACTCCCCTCCCTCGAGGACACCGCAGGGCCTTACCAGCACTTTACAGTCATGGCTCCTGACCCTGGGCTCCAATATCCTTTTTAATAGTAGCTAGAGCCCAGGGGCGCCTGGATGGCTCAGTCATTATGCATCTGCCTTCAGATCAGGTCATGATCCCAGGGTCCTGGGATCGAGCCCCATGTCTGGCTCTCTGCTCAGCGAGGAGCCTGCTTCCTCCTCTCTCTCTGCCTGCTTCTCTGCCTACTTGTGATCTCTGTCTGTCAAATAAATAAATAAAATCTTTAAAAATAAATAAATAAATTAATTAATTAATTAAATCTTGAGGTGCCTGGGTGGCTCAGTTGGTTGAGCGTCTACCTTCGGCTCAGGTCATGATCCTGGAGTCCTGGATCAAACCCCATGTCAGGCTCTCTGCCCAGCGGGGAGCCTGCTTTTCCCTCTCTCTCTGCCTCTCCTCCAGCTTGTGCGCTCTCACAATCTCAAAAAATAAACAAAATATTTTAAATAAATAAATAAATAATAGCTCTTGGGAAAAAAATAGGGGTGCCTGGGTGACTCAGTCGTCAAGCGTCTGCCTTCGGCTCAGGTCGTGACCCCAGAGTCCTGGGATCAAGTCCCGCATCGGGCTCCCTCCTCCGCGGGGAGCCTGCTTCTCCCTCTACCATTCCCCTCTGCTTGTGTTCCCTCTCTCACTATCTCTATTAAATAAACAAATAATGTATCAAGAAAAAAAATAGTCCCCAAACCCCAGGTAATAACAGGCCTGGAAACGTTTGGTAAATGGAACATTTAGTAAAACTAAGATGCAAAGGGGCCCCGGTTAGCAGAAAAACCATGGGCTCAGGAGACACGCCGGCCCACAGTCAAACTCCGAGGCCACCACCACCAGCCAAGTTCCCCAAGAGACATCCTGAGCCTCCATTTCCTCAACTCTAAAATGGGTACGAAAACACTACTCCTGTCACTGAGTGGCTCACAAAAAGGGACATTGCCACTGGGGCAACGGACGCAAGAAAACAAGAAACCCTGGGCGCCGGCTGACGGCATGCTCACCTCCCCCCACTTCAGTCACAGACCCCCTCGGGTGTGGCATGCACCCATCCCCGGCATCCAGGGGCCCACCAGCCCGGGCATCTGGCCCACAGAAGCTTGGCTGCTTCTGAAGAAACCAGCCAAGTAGTCTCGGTTTCCAAATTTTGCAAAGAATCCTTCTGTGCATCTTGAAATTCCGAGTTCTCCAAACACGGGCGGACGCCAGGAGGAGGTACAGAGAGATACATCGCGGGGGTTTTATTTTTAGATACGGGTGTGGAAAGCATCCACGTTGGGTTCTCTCTGGTCCCCAGCCACCACTTCCTCCCCGAAGTCGTCACCAAAGTGAACAGCAGACACATCAAGGAAGATCTTGCAACTCTTCTTCTGCCCGGTAAATTCTAGAACAATGGCTCCAAGTCTCTGGTTCCACCCCGGACTAAGTGGATTAAAGGTTTTAGTCTAAATCTTCCCAAGAAGCCACGGAAGGCAAACACGCTATCCCCCCAGGTTGTCCTCCCATCCTGAAACTCCAAGGCCCTCTGCCCTCCCCCACCCTCCCCTTCCTCCTGCGGCGGAGGGGAGGGGCAGGGGGAGGAGCATCCCACCATGTTTGTCAGGGGTCTTCCAGGACAGGAATCAGGTATTGGGGGAAGGGCACATTTCTTCCCTTTTTAAGTAACGTGTTGGTGAGCACATGAATTCACTTCCTCTAAAACGTGCCCCCCACAGAAATTTCTGCGTGAACCCTGACAAGCACTGTAGCTAACCTCAGGGATGATTTGGAACCCTCCCGGCTGCCACTACCCATCAATCAGAAACAGCCCCGCAAGCACGCGTCTTACCCCGTCCTGAATTCTGACTTTCCCCCTTTTAAGGTCTAAGAAATTAAGGTCCACAGAAACCCTCTGTGCAGATCACGCCACTCTGCAGAGCCAAAATAAGCCTGGATGAAAAATCGACAGCCCATGAGGGGCTTCCAGAAGCCACCTCCTCCCCCAAAACCAACCTCAGCCTCCAGGTCACAAGTTCAACCCGCTCCAAGGAGGGAAGCCGGAGGAAGAACTCATTCAGCAGCCCCCCACCAGGGCTCCCGCGGCTGCCGTCAGAGCGCACACACTCCATCCATCCTTCCTTCTCCAGCCAACGAGCCCCTGATCCAAGTCTGCCCCAGGGGGAGGCAGCCTGGGGGTCAGGAGCCCCCGCGCTGACTCCAGACACTCCAGGAGCCAGGGGCCCCCAGGGAAGATCAGATGCCATCGCACTGACAGCAGGGAGGGGGTGCGCCTGACCTAGGGGTGCAGGGGAGAAAGGCAGGGGAGCAAGCGTCGTCTCAGAGATGACACCACTTACAAGAATGGTCCGAGAAAGGAGAGGGCTCGCCCCCAGAGGGCTGAGCAGCCAAGGCAGAGGCCCAGGGCGGGGGGAGGAGGGGGGCTTGTACTCCCTCGGCAGAGACGGAGCGCAGACACAGACAAACCGTGGGGGGCAACAGGACCCCAGAGGCTCGCTGGGTGGCCATGCTCCTGCACCCTGCCTACCGCACCCCTACCCACAGCCCCACCTCTCCCCCTGCCAGCTCTGTCCACCAACGAAGCAGCTGCAACTCCACAAACCCCAGAGACCACCGACCACAACCCACGTCCTGCCAGGGCAGAAATCACAGAGACTCCACACGGGGAGAAGTTCAGGAAGGGGTTCAAGCACCCAGACACCTGTGGGAGAGGCGGAGAGAGGAGCCCTAAAAGGCCCACCCACAGGTGAAAATGGCGAGGGCGTGGTCTGTACTCACCTGCACCACTTCTATCCCTCGCTTCCTGTGGAGAGAAACAAAGAAAACAAAGGTTACTCAAGCAGGCAGGAAGCATCCTTCCAGAACATTCACTAAGGCCAGCTGCAGGCAGGAGGATGGGACAGCCTACGGCTGCATCCCTCAAGCACAGTCCCCAGAACAGACCCATTAGCAAAGGGAAGGCTTGTGAGCTCCTCGTCAGTCCGCAAGACCACCTCTTGGCAGAGAGACAGAAAGAGTCATCTCCTAGGGGGACTTGCCTGTTGTTCTACAAAGACCCGAAGCTTGCCTGTTTTCCTCACAGCCGCTGTCTCCCTCTCCAATCTCAGGGCCAGCCCTTCAGGGGCACAGCTCCAACCTGGATCACCCCAGGACACTCCCCTCCACCGCATTTACCACCAACGGTCTGACCCTCTCTCCTTGCCTCAATCACCTCCCATGGCTCCCCGTTTCCTCTGATATCTGGTCTCACACCTTGGCCCGGCCTCCCGGGTCTGTCCCAATCCATCCACTCTCCCAAGCTGCAGGAGGCCCCAAAACCCTTCAACCCTCCTCAGCTTAGTTAACACAACACCAGCCATCTCTAGCCCCTACTGACACCCTATGCGTCCTCTGAGCCTGGTTCAACCATCATGGGCCTCGCCAATGTTGCTGCCAGCCCGGACCCTGCCTCCTCCGCCTCTCACCCACAATCTCATGGCCACCCCAGCCCACTCCAGACAGGGTCCAGTTCTCCGACGGATGCACAAAGGGCCCCTGCAACTCACCCGCCTTTACCTCCCCCGCCCCAAGCATCTGGGCACACGGGCTGTGCCACTTCTCCAAGCCTTGGTCCATATTTTCCATCCCAGCCTTTCAGATATGACTCAGACAGACGCTCTCCCAGGAAGCCTTCCCCTGACCCATGACACACTCGCCCGACCCACCTATCCAGAGCCAGATCAGTCCCGAGAACCTGGGACCACCATCATCCTGGCCCTTCGTTCCAGAGTCCTGATGGGCTGTCTCCGGGGGCAGGGCACAGGGGCAGGAACAGGGGTCTGTAGGCAATGCCTGTGGCATATAGCCATGCCCATGTGCATTTTCCTGGGAAGAAAGGCCAGGGTGCTCAGAGGAGGCTGTGACTCGGCAAGGCTGGAAATCAGAGCAGGGACGATGGCAGGTCCAATGGCTGTGTGTACTGTGTGCCTACTAAGGGTGCCCGCCTGGCATCCAGGCACTCCCTAAACGCTCAGCTCAGGTTCCCGTGTGCAGCCTGGCCCCGCACTCAGGGGCCACACCAAATGCTTAGGCCCTGGAGGGGTTCACGGTCTAGGGGAGGAGGTTGGCACCAAGGCCCCTGGGCAGCGTCACCATCCCCTCACATGACACCGCGGAGGTGACGCCTACCAACTCTGCATTTGTTGGTTGGCTCACCTGAGTGTTTCCCGGCACCTCCTGGGAGCCGGCACCCGGCGGAACCTCGAAGGGAAGCCGCTACCTGAGTCAGCAAGACAGATGGACAGACCGGTTGGCACTGCGGGATACGCCAAGCCAGTCGTCCCTCAACCTGACACCTCGACATGCCGCTGGGCCCCGAGGAACCTAACCTGAAAACCAGTGGCTGATGCTTTCTGGGGTCCCCACCATCACTCAGCTTCTCCACAGTTCCAGAACAAATGACAGCCAATACCCATTGGCTGCCATGACATCATGAGGGGAGAGACTGGACTCAGAGCACACCCCTGGGCCACCAGCACGCTCAGCGGGAACCCCTCACAGCCTCGGTCTCACTCCCAGACTGTCCTTCTCCACCTGAGCATCGGTGACAGTGACCAGTCCACGGCCACTTGACTTGTGACTGGGACCAGCCAGGCTGGGCTCAGAGAGACTCCTCACTTTGCCCCTGGCCCCGATCCAGGACAAAAATCTCCAACAGCTGAGGGAACAGCTCCTTGGGAAGTCCCTAAGGACAAGCCTTGGGGCCACACCACGGGAAGGACAGATGGCACCGAAGGGGACAGCAGGCGCGTGCGTACGTGACCTGCACCAGGCGGAAAGGGCCTGTGCTGGGCTGCCGCCAGGCCCTGGGTTTTCCCTTTGAGTTAATCCTCATGGCATCCTGATTATCCCGGCGTGTGGCTCTCATCTCCTTCCGAGGCTGACTGCGGTCACTTCCAACCCGCCCTCATCTGACGCCGTCCCAGTCAGCTCGCCCGCCCCCAGTCCTAAAAAACAAACAGGACTCCCACTCTGAAAACACAAGAGAACCGTAACATAAAAGAAACAACAAGAAGTCATCTTGTGCACAGGCAGGCGGAAAATCTTAAGTGGGACTGAGGTCCCAGGAGCCAGCCCAGCTCCTCTGTAGCTCAGAGCTCCAAGAATGGGATCTGGCTCGACTGGCAGAAAAGAGGGGGGGTCCCCTTTCAGCCCACAGCAGGCCACACGGGAGACACCATCAGTCGGGGCGGCCAAGGTGCACCGGGTGCTCCCTGCATGCTGACGCCTTCCACAGCCCCAGCAGGGAGGGGCAGTGATGACCCATTACACGGATGAGCAAGCAGAGGCCAGAAGAGTTCAAGAAGTGTGGGTGCCGGCCACGCTGTGGGGCCGCCCCACGCCCAGGTGGTAAGCAGCAGGCACAGCAGAGCTGGCAGGGGAGGCACGGAGGACGACCAGGCAGGTCTCTGCGCCCTAGGGTCTCAGTGTAAGCGGGGGAGGCAGGAAGGGAGGCAGGCAGGAAGCCACACGCCCCACGGTGGAGGGACCCCATGCACACCACTGCAGCCCACGGAGCAAAGGAGAACGTAAACCTGTCGGGGTCTCATTCCTTCCTCTGAAACTCCTGTGGGACCAAGAGGCCAACAACCCTCGCTTCCCAAGCAGCGGGCTCCTGAAATTGCCGAAGTCCAGAAACTGGTTTCTGACACCAAGGGGGAGGAGGGAGGAGACGATAAGCCAGACGGCCTGCTGTCAAGTGATGAACCCTTCCTCCTGAAAACCCCAGCGCCGCCAGCCCCACCCCACAGACGTCCTCACGTGTATGGTGTTTCAGGCTGTTAACTGTGACAGCAAAAGACCGGCAGCAACTTAAAGACCCCAAGAGGGGCCATTCACAAACCACACGTGGTCAGTACTGGGCAGTAATAAAAAGAACGAGGAAGCCCCCCACGCGCCCAGAAGGCTTCATCACCAAGACGACCCCCCCATGTAAAAACGCAAGGTGCAAAGCTCTGTGCGCCGCCTGCCACGGCCTGGGCTCAGATCAACCGGCACGAGAACTCGGGCTTGCACACACACACAGAAGGAATCTGAAAGTACCACCAGAACGAATGAAAGAAAATGGTGTGGGTGGCCTCTGGTCAAGGGCAAGGGCAGCTGGGGGTGGGGTGAGAAGACTTCTGTTTCACTGTACACTCTCATGCTGGAGCATTGTGCCCCGTGCACCCAACAACACATTCTCAAACACTAGGAGTGGTTTTTTTTTTTTTAATTATCTTTTAAATAATTGGTAAAATTCCAGCGGCCTCCATACCCAGTGCTTGCATAAGGTAAATGCCTGATAAAGGCATGAATCAATCGTCAATCAGTAACATGAACTGGGGGCGCCTAGGGGGCTCAGCCCGTTAAGCGTCTGCCTTCCACTCAGGTCACGATCCCGGAGTCCTGGGATCGAGTCCCACATGGGACCCCCTGCTCAGTGGGGAGGCTGTTCCTCCTCCTTCCTCTGCCTGCCGCTCCCCCTGCTTGTGCTCAAGCTCTGTGTCTCTGTCAAATAAGTAAATAAAATCTTTAAAAATATGTATATTTTTTCAAAATAACATGAAGTAGAGGAGTCCAGGATTTATCTAAAAAAGTTTCCAAGTTCTGGGCGCCTGGGTGGCTCAGTGGGTTAAGCCGCTGCCTTCGGCTCAGGTCATGATCTCAGGGTCCTGGGATCGAGTCCCGCGTCCAGCTCTCTGCTCGGCAGGGGGCCTGCTTCCCTCTCTCTCTCTTTGCCTGCCTCTCTGCCTACTTGTGATCTCTCTCTCTCTCTCTGTCAAATAAATAAATAAATAAATCTTTAAAAAAAAAAAAAAGTTTCCAAGTTCTGCTCAAAGAGGAGCTGAAACAATGCCCTTCTGAGACCACAAGACTGCCCTGCCGGGAGCGGGAGCGTTTGGTCCTGATTCTGAGCACACTTAACTATTGGACTGTATGGCATGCAGACCAGGAGGGCGTGAACTGCCTGTCCACTGTGGCCACAGCAGGAAAGACATGGGTGGCTTTTTTCCTTTACATTTCCTTGTATTTTCTAGTTTTCTACAATAAGCATAGAAACTACATCCCAAATGATAGAAAAAGTAACAATAAAAGTTAAAGAATTAAAGAAGTTTATTTAAACCCTGCACCTAGAAAAAACTTGTACAGATTCTGAAACTGTTGTTTTCTCGATAAATACTGATTAATAAGTTCTGGACAGAGAACTATGCCCACGGCTCCTAATTATAAACCTGTTTTTCCAAAAGCTGAATTGCTATGAAGGGAAGATCTGTCTTGTAAAAGGACTCCTCCTCGCCAGAAGTCAAAGGAGAGCACAGCCCTGAGGAATTTAAAATGCTCATTTAAGGAAACTATCCTTTCGCGGCCGGTGGGGGAGCAATCAGAGACGGCTTCAGGGAGGAGGTGGCATTGGCCATATCAATGAAAGGAAACTACAGACAGACACTTGGGAGGAGAGGTCAAAGAGGAACAACAGGAGGAGCACCCCCTTCCGCAAAGGTGCCTGGGGATGTTGGGGGGGCGGGGCCAAGATCCACAGAAAGGGCTGGGCAGGGGCAATGAAAAGGGGCCGGAAGCCCCAGAGGCCCAGAATGTCACAGCACAGCCTGGCCCTTACCCTGTGCACCGGCAGATCCCAAATACCAGGGTGGACAGCTAAGAACCCCCACTAGAACTTGTCCAAAACCCCAGCTCAAGGTCTGGTCCTATGGACTCTGAGTGGGAGCCTGGGAGGGATTCGGGTCTTTGCCAAGCCCCCGGGGGCCACTCGGAGCAGTCAGGTCTGGGAACAAGGTGTAGCCTGGGCATGAGGAGGAGGAGGACCAGATGGGGGTGGGAGGGCTCATCCAGGGGCAGACCTTCCGGGTCCTGGGGACAGGACAACCAGATGATGGGCACAGCAGGCCGAGGCCCAGGCCAGCACCAGCAGCGGACGGTGCGCCCACGCCACGCAAAGGTGGCTAAACTCTTCTGTGTTCTCGCCTGTAGTCGTACCAGGAGGGGATCAGAAATGGAGAACTGAGCTGAGCAGACAGTTCAGGGCTAGGAAAATACTATCGGGGAGACAGGTGAAAGCGGAAGAGGCAGGTGTGTCCTTAAGAGGAGACCCTGGAACCAGACCCAACAGTGCCTCATGCCTCGGTTTCCCCATCTCTCAAGTGAGGAGAATCCTGGCACCGACCCCACAGGGCTGCTGGGGCCCACCCTAAGAATGTGGGCTTCTTTTACTTCGCTCTGTACTGCCTTCCTGCCCTCCAGAACTGGCCCTCCTCGATCCCACACGATGCTGATGGGCACGCGAACAACTGAGGGGCTGTACCCTCTCCTGGGGTGACACGTGGCCTGGCACCTTGCTTGGATGCAGGATGGGCAGGGGGCCCGAGGTCCTGGGGGACTATTCACAGCACAAAGAGCGTGGCCAAGAGCATTAGCGCTCTGTGGCTTCTCTGTGGCCAGACTGACAAGGAGGAGGCCACAGCAGGAGAAAAAGCCAGCACCGTCTTGTCGGAGCTCGAGCCCTCCATCCAGCCGGCCCGGAGCCTGTCCTCTCCAGCCCCGCAGTTGCAGAATTGGCTGAAGCCAGTTTACACTGAGTTTCCGTCACAGACAATTGTCACGCTGACGACAGCAGGTGCTCTGTAAGTGACAGTGGCTACCACTTCCTGAAGACAGCCCAGCGCTGGAGGACAGGAGATGACAAAGGAGTCCAATGAACAGGATCAAAAGCAGGAGGAGCAGGAGGTCTCCGAAGTCAGGGAGGCAGAGCACCCCGAGGGAGATGTGTCCACGAGCCCATGCCACAAGGAGGCCACTGCGGGTGGCATCAGGAGGGCCAACACGGGACCTTCTGGGAGAACAACCCCAACAAGAGGCAGGCCTGCCTCACCACAGAGCAGGACCCTGTGGAAACCAGCAGCAGGCCGGGGCCTGGGTCTCAGCTTCCCCATCTGATGAATGGGCGTGAGCCTCCCGGCCCACCTTCCAGGGCAGGTGTCAGAACTGAGGCCTGCAGACAAGTAAACCAAGGGGGAGAGGGTGACGCTCAGAGCCAGAGGTCTCCTCTGACCACCGGGGAGAGAAGAGTCCGGTGGCAGCTGGGAGAACCGCAGGCCCTTGGAGAGAGCAGGGCGGCCATTCAAGAAGCTCGTCCAAAACGGGAGGCTCATGGGCTCATCAAGAACCGCTTTCCTGCAATCTGCAAGGCCACGGTCACTTGCCTCCTGCCCAGGCACAGCTGAGGGCTGGCAACAGGGGGCAGGCCGCCCCAGAAAGCAGGCCGGCAGGCTAACCCAGCTGCCAAGGGAGACTCACAGCAGGGGGAATCAACCCGGAAACGCAGGCTCCCTCCCACCGAGAGGGGAGGGGAAAGAAGCCGCACCTGCACCCAGAGCTGAAAACCTCTAACGGGAAGTGTGTAATTATGCAAGTGGAAAGCCAGGCATGCGCTCGTCCAGGCCATTTGTAGCCCAGTCTGGTAACTGGCCGACTTCAGGAGGCGGGAATAATAATGGCCTTTAGCACCCAAGAGGCCTGCAGGCAGCCTCCCCACCTCCTGCCTCCTGCCCCTCCCCGCCCTGCAGAGGGTCAGGCCCTGAGAGGGCCTCCCCGGGACTCGGGCGAAGCCGCAGCTGGGCCTCCTCCCTCCCCCATGTGTGCGGACGGACACACTGCCCGCTGCCCCGACTGCCACCCCAAGGTCACCACCTAACTCACACTCGAGGTCAGCTTCCCAGGAACCTCCCTTGGCTCCCAGCCTCCTCAGAGACCCTGAGCCCCCTCACTGAGCACAGAGAGGCCTCCTGGCTCAGTGTCGCCGCCCCCAACTAGGCTAAGAATGCTGTGGTGGACAACAGTAACGGTGGCCCCCGATCCTGGAAGCTCTGCTGGGCATCCCTCTGCCCCACGCGCACGCGCGCGCACACACACACACACACACACACACACACCCAGGTTCAGCAAGGCCCCATGGCTTGCTTTGGCCAATGAAATGTGCACAGAGTGATCCAGGTCATTTCCAAGTTCAGGCTCTCAACTGCCAGCGTCCAGCTCCGCAGACAGTCCTCCAGGACATCAGCCACCGCCATGGGAGCATGAGGACACAGATGGCCCCCAGGGCTGGCCCAGACCCACTTCTGAAAAGAAACCAGGCAGGGTGGCCACAAAGCCAGGCCAGGAACCAGAAGGATACCTGTTAAGAGGCCCTTCGGCTTGTGGGAGTTCTCAAACGGGGCACTTTTTGCTTCCAGGAGACAGTTAGCAACACCTACCGACATCTTCACGTATTACCTGAGAGGAAGTGCTCCAGGCATCCCAGGGTGGAGGCCCTACAAGGCACAACCCCCAGAAACAAAGGACTCTCTGACCTAAACTGGAGAAACGCCAGAGTGCAGAGACCAGGCCTGAGCCACCGGACTAGGGACAAGCTATAAATCAATCTGCTGCCGCAAACCTCCGGGGCTTGTTTGATTTTGCAGCCTTGCCTGCCTGATAAATGCCCCTCCAAGAAGCAGGGCCAGTGGCCTCTGTCTACGCCCCCAAATTCTGAACACAACCCCTGGCCCATGGCACGTGGGGGCGCAGCATAAAGGTGTTGGGGGGAAGGTGGCCCCAGCCCCTCCTCTCAGGAAACCTTCCCAGGAGGGAGCCCATTTTCTAAAAACACCTGGGCCCGACCCACCTCTGTGCCTTGGCACAAACTATTCTCTCTCTGCCTGCCATGCCCTTCCTCCCCCGGCAAACTCCTGCTCAAGCATCACGAACAGCTTGGACATCAAGCCAGTTGAAGGCTGTTCCCCTGCCCCTTCCCCAGAGCAGAAAGGATGGTTCTGTGGCCCCATAGCCATGTGACACTGAAGACTGCTCATGCTGGGTTTTGGACCCTGGGCTCCCGAGGCCAGGGGCTGGGAGCTCAGCACCCCGTGCCCACTGTGGACCCTGAACCTGGCAGGTGCTCTGTGGGCCTCTTCCTGGATGAACACCGAAGTCTCCCAGCACCAGGGGGCTCCCACCCTGAGCCATCCCTGTCCATCTGCATCCTCGGAAGCCCACTTGACCTACTGATGGTGTCACAACTTGGGATTTCCCTCTTATTCACAATGGCAGAAACTGAAATGGCCCAATATAAAGGCAACATACAAACAGAATTTTAAAGGTAGTACAAACATTTGAGTTGTTTGGATAGCTCCAGGAAAGAACCAGATAAACTGGAAGCTGCCATATGGCCATACGTCTTTGGGCGGGGGGAGGGGGGGTGTCCCCTGAGTGGACAGTCACCAAATCTCATCACTGAAGACCTTCCCCCAGACCAGGTGCCCCACCTGGAGGAGGCGGGGCGGCTCACAGGTTCCACACGGTGCAGACGCAGGAGCGTGAGTCAGCGTGTTCCTTCCAACCCAGAACAAGCCCCAGGGGTCCCTGAAAGGGGCTTTCCCTGGTGAACCCAGGAGGTGGGCGACGGGCAGGGCTGGTGACTCACCTCCCCAGCATCTCCTGGAGGAAAGGAGAGCGGCCAGGGCCACCAGGGGCCAAGGTGTGTTTAAAACCTCCACCCCTCAACTTTCAGGGTAGGGAAACTGAGGCAGGGGTGGGCTGGAGATTACCCCAGGGAGTGTCCTGCCACATCCAAAGTGTCACCATTTCAGACTGGAAATCGCCACAACTTTTCATCTGGAAACAAATACTGAGATTGCCTCAATGGCACTTGACACATTCCCACTTTCTGATACTAATAACTCTCCGAAATTCCTTGCAAGTCTTTTACTACCTCCTTGCAGGTGCTGTCATTTTTCTTTCTCCTAATCAGGGGTGGGCCGTAAATTGCTGGGGCAGGGTTGGGGGGGTTGCTAGGAGACCCCAGGGGCTGCAGGAAGGGCTGGTTCCAGCAACCCCCCCACCCCACCCCCCCTGTTGTCAGCCTTGCCTGCCTCGGGGCTACCCTGTTCTCTTCACAGCAGTTTCTCATTCCCAAGAAAGCACAGTCAGTTGAAAGCCAGCCTAAGGAACACAGTACTAAGCTACAGCAGGAGGAGAGAAAGGCATTCCAGCACTGACATTTTCCTCCTTGGGAGCCACTGGGGGAGCGAGAAGCCTGCCCAAGGAGGTCGGAATGTTTTTATCACCTATCCTCCAGGGACCACACACCCTTAAAATAGCCGCACAAACGTGTGTCCTGGGCCTGCACCGGGGAGGGTGACACTTAAGGGCTGCGTTCCAGGGGAGCTTAAACGTCTCTACCCACCCAGATCCTGCTGCTAACACTCCCTTGCGCTTGAAAGCTCCCTTCTGGCCCGACGGCTGGATTCCAAGACCATGAGAGGGTTCTTTGAAGCCCTGCAGTTTGGGGGAGGGGGCGGGCTGCTGCTGGGCGGCCCACTACCGGAGCACAGAGCTCCCCGCAGCACTGCCGTCAAACATTTGCTGGGCTTTCTCTTTTCAGCCCTGGGCTGGCCTGGGAACAGAGGGGTCCCCCACGCCACAAGCCCTGCCTAGAGATGCTGGTGGCCACAGGGCCCCCCTGAATAGAGCAAACATTTGGTGGGGGCGGCTGGGGTTGTGGGAAGGTTACTAAAGATTGCTGGTTGAGCTGAGCCCAGAGGGTGCCCAGGAGGGAGGCTGTCCAAGCCAGGGCTTCTGGGAGCGGGGCTCCCCCAGCCCCCTCCACCCCATCAAAGGGAAGGTGAGGTTCTCCCCACCCCCGATCTCAGAAAACTTAAACCATAAAGCACCTTATTTTAAAATGTCCCCAACCCCGGGGCTGTTTACAGGATGGTGGCGGTCCAAGCGGTCAGTCAAGTAACGGCCTTATCCAACAGCACGTGACAAAGGGTAGGGAGTTGAAGCCTGGCTCTGACCATGACCCGGTCCCAGCCTGGAGAGAAAGGCAGTGCGGACAAGCACTGTCCTCATTTCCTATTGCTGTTGTAACAGATCAGCACAGACACGGCCCCTGTGCCGGACACGAGCGTCTGCTCTCACGGCTCCGGGGGTCAGGAACCTCAGCTGCATCGGCAGGGCTGAGTTTTCCTTCTGGAGGCTCTCGGGAGAAAGCACGCCTTCGCCCTGGCCAGCTGCTGAGGCCGCCTGTACCCCTTGGCTTGCTGGGGCCCCAGGACTTCGACCTCTGCTTCGCCATCCCATCTCTTTCGAACCCTCCTGCCTCCCTCTTGTAAGGACCAGCGTCGTTACGCCGGCGCCCCCCAAGTGTCCGGGATGCTCTCCTCCCTCCAGGCCCTCACGCACATCCGCTAAGCCCCTCCGCCGGGTGAGGGAGCACCACCCCAGAAGACACCCGGCGGGGGTGGGGGGCGTTAGTCCGTCTCCCCCAACACGAAGGCTCTTACGGCCCCACCATCCCACGAGTCTCAGACACCCCCCCGAAGTGTCCACAGGTGTGCCAGGGACAAATCAGGAGGTTCGGCCCGAGCCTCCCCAGTCACGGAGGAGGAGGCCAGAGCTCAGCCCCCTCGGGAATCCTGGAAGGACTCCAAAGGGCAGAAGCAAACACCCACACAGGGATCCCTGACAGGGAGAGGCATCCTGGGTCTGGGCCGTGGAGACATGTGGCCCCAGACCTGGAAGCCTTGGCCCTAAGCTGGGGTGGGGGGCGGGGAGTGTAATATTCCTGACCCTTGGGTCCACTGTAAGGCCCACGAGAGATGCCCGGCCCGGCCAGGCCTTCCCACCGCTCACTCCAAGGCCACCCGGCTCCACTGAAGGCCCCGTCCCTCAGACCCTGCCAAGTGACTCGGAGCAGCGACAGACACTCCCCGAAGAGAGGTATTTGCTGCCTGAGCCCAGCACAAGGCACCCCGAAGACCCCAGGGGCCTGCTGGGCCCCCATGTACAGGTCCGGGGCTCCCCACCTTTCCAGGTGCACTGAACACCCAACTCCAGAAACAGGCAGAGCCTCCATCTGGCGCTCCTGGGACCCTTAAATTTAAGGAAGATTCCAGAGCCCCGGCACAACCCAAACAAATGATTGGCAACATCAGTCATTCCTGGGCCCCCTCACCCCTACTCAGGCCTGTTCTCCCTGAGCCAGGGAGAGAGGGCAAGGGAGGAGACAGGGGCCAGAGGGGGTGTCATTTCAAAGGCTGCATTAGGGGATGTGACGGTCCTGTTTCTTCAAGTGAGGAAATTCACAGAGAAACTCGTCCAAACAGAAGCTGGATAGAGCAAGACAAACCCTGCTCGGTGTCACCTACCTGTGGAATCTAACAGGAAAAAAGTCAAGCTCGTGGGAACAGAGTCAAATGGTGGTCACCGGGGGTTGGGGGGCGGGGCAGGAGGAAATGGGGGGAGGCTGGCGAAAGGGACAAACTTTCAGTCCCAAGATGAGTAATGTCCAGGGATCTAATGTGTAACACAGTGACCACAGCTGACAAGGCTGTGTCGCATGACCGAAGTCCACGGAGAGTGGGGCTGTTCCTGCCGCCAGCAGAAACAGGCAAATACAGGGGGTACCGGCCGTGTCCACTAACTCCACCGTGACGGTCACTCCACAGATCACAGACACACCAAATCTTCACGCCATCACGGTCTCAATGTAATTTTATTTTTCAGTTACATCTCGATAAAACTGGAAAAACTATACCTGTATCTGTAAACAAAGAAACCTGCCCCCAAACTCAAACCAAGTAAGCCACAGCGGAACCACAGTCTAAAGCCGCACCTGTCGGCAAAGACCAGGCTCGGCCCATGACCTGGGGCAGGGGGCGGGGGTCCGGCGGGTCTGTGGGGTGAGACTGCTGGGATTTCTGGAGGAGCAACTGGGCTGGACACAGCTGCCCCTCGGCCCCCCACCCAGCCAACTGCCCTGATCCTAGGCTGACATCCCTTCTCCACACTTGACCCCAGGGCGGCTGGGGGAGGCCTGTGGGGAAAGAGCCAGAAGGCATTTCTAGGGGCCCTGACGTCCCAAGACCACATGGAGCCGGGACCAGCCAGGCCCCAGATCACCTGTTTCTCCCTCCTCCACAGGGCTGACAGCTTCTCGGACTACAATGTCACTTGGAATCCACACCTTCCAAGCAGGACCACAGAAGCAGAGTTCAGCCCAGTAGCAAGGGAAGCCGCAGGCTCCCGGCAGCAGGCAGCGGGGGGACTGGCCCGTGACCGCAGAGGCCAAATGCCCGCCATCGGGGGCGGGGGGGACTGGTACATGGGGGACATGGTGGGGCTCATGTCCTAAGAAGGTTCCAAATCCACCAACAAGAGAGAACAGCTGGCCAGGTCGCTGGAGTCCAGGAAATCAAAGGCACCATGAAAACACACGCCAGCCCAGCCTCAGGGGGCCCAGAGTCTGCTCGGGGTGACAGGCACACGCCCCCACCTCCTTCTTTGCTCGGGCTCCCGTCCTCCCAGGCTCTGCAGCTGCAAGCCATGGCAACAGGCCCTGAGCATCGTGAAAAATCCCGTAGACACCCCCACAGGGGTGTCACAGCAGCAGCGACCTAAAGCCAAGAGCCCAGGCCTTGGGCAGAAGTGAAAATGCCAGAAAGAGGAGGCTCTGATTCCTCAGAAGGGAGAAGCCTGAGTGCAGGCAAAGGGCAGACACCCCACCCTGAGAGACATCCAAGTCACTTCCCTGACTCAGACGCTCTTCTGCTGGACAGCTCTCCAGGAATGACCCTCACGGCCAGCATAAGAACCCAAGACAGAAAGGAATGAATCCAGTTAGCAGGGGGCAGGCAGAGGGGGCTTTTTTTTTAAGTTGCCACGGGTTTTCTTAAACTAAATTCCTCCTGGTGACTTGCTTTCACAAAAACTACCTTTCTATCCAAAGTATTCTTTTATTCATTCACTTGTTTCATGCATATTTCCTGAGCACCTACTATGTGCCCGGGACAGTTTCGCTACTGGGGACACAAAAGTAAAGAGAGCTGAGAGGATTCCTGTCATAAAGAAACTCAGAGCATAAAGGGGAGTGTGAACATGCAAACAAGTGAAATAAATATAACAACACGTGACATGCTCTGAGAAGAACATTCAAGGGGCTGAGGCAGAGAAGGTAGGTCTGTGCTGAGATCTAAAGGCCAAGAGGCCAGTGGTGTGATGAGAGTAGAAAAAGCCTGCAAGGAAGCAGGAACTGCATCATGTGCAAAGGTCCTGAGGTAGGAAAGAGTTTCGAGCAGCTGAAGAACTGAGGAAAGATCACAGTGCGGGGAGAGAGAGGCAGGGGCAGGAGGCATGTTTTGGGGGCCCTGAGGGGCTATTCTTACACCATTTGGTACCCGGGACCGAGAAATTCTTTTTGATTAAACTCATCTGAACTGGGTCTTCTGGCACTTGCACCCGTAAGAATCCTGACTTCCACAGTGTCCAAACCACAGCATCATATTCCATCACCTTCTCCACCAACCCGTGCCTTAGACTTGACAGCGAGCGCCACCACCCACCCCGCAGCCCCAGTCCGGCCTCATGCCCACCTCCCCTCTCCCTCGTCCCCCATCAGTCATCACGGAAAGCTTTCACGGGGGCCTCCAGGCAGCCAAGGGCTGGGGGTCCCTCTCCCGGGGAGGTGGCCCGCTCCATGCTGGAAGGAGAGGCAGGAAGAGAAAAACAGATGGCCTCCTGGCTGAGGGAAAAAAAGAACCCCCGATAACACCGGCTGATTGCATATAATTAGGAAGGAAAATGCTCTTTCAAATTAGCTTCCCAAATGTGGATATAATTTCAAGTGTCCCTTGCAGTGTGATTACAGCATCGGCCCGACAAGTGTTTTACCGGCAGCTCAGATCATTCAGGCCCCTGCAGGCAAAAACGAATGAAGCCAACAAAGGCGCCAGCACCAGCCGGCCTGCTCCCAGGGAAGCACTCCCAGCTGCCCCGGTTTCCCGCACCCGCCTGGGAGCCCCAGCCCGGCACCAGCCCAGCCCTCCGCCTCCAGCGCAGGGCCCGCCCCAGGAAAGCAGGAGGCCCTCCTCTCTCTCTCCTCTTTCTTTCTGTGCCTTCAGGGTCTGTGACGTTCGGACTCGTCCTGAGAGCAGCCAGTTAATCCTAACAAGGACAGCTTCACCTGCTGTATGCCTCCTAGAGCCAAGGGCAGCGCTCTGTGCTTCAGTTTCCCCATCTGTAACTGGGCATGACGGTGGTAACTTATGACATGAGGAGTGAATGACACCTGGCACACGGTGAGCCGCCTGTCAATGTCACCCCGACCCTTCGCTGCCTCCTCCCATTTAACCCTCGTTAGAGCACGGACCAGTTCCGCGCACGTGGACCATAAGCTCAAAAAGCCACAGGCTCTGGCTGGGCGGCTGACCTCTATTCCTCCTCTCTGCCATGGCGGGGGGCGGGGGGGGCTGATAACTTGGGGCCTCCACTGCAAAGGGTCCCCCCATTTTACACACAACAGAACCAAGGCCAGGACTGAGAGGGACTTGAAGTCGTGGGAAAGTCAGGAGGAGGTCAACTGTCACCAGGCACTCGTGGACAAGCCCCACACCAGCGGATGTTGAGGGGAGGACACCACTCACCAGTGTCCTCAGTCCGCACCGGCACCCAGGAAGAGAAAGGGCTATCATAGCCCCATTCCAAAACGAGAAAGCCGAGGTTTGGGGCAGTTTGGACAGGTTCAGGGTCTCCAGCAAGGGCACGAGAGAGCCACGCTGTCCCATCTGGGCCTCCTTTCTGGCAGGCAGAGAACCGGCCACCCTGAGCGACCACGAGCACACCCCCCCAAGGACTGGTCGGGTGTGTGGGAATGGTGAACGGCGACCAAAGCAGGCCAAACCTGTGCCCGTGCCCGGGGAGCAACAAAGCCAGACTGGAAGCCAGACACGAGCCCCGAGAGTGACTGTCCCCGGGGGACATCCGGTGATGCCTGGAGATGGAATGGCACCCCGAGGCTGGAGACCAGGGTACTCTGATGGCCAGGACAGCCCCTAACGAGAGAGAAGGATCTAGCCCCACTGTGCAAAGAGCCCCCAGCTGAGGAGCCCAGTCCTCCGTGGACAAGCACGGGGATCTGCCTGGACGTGCAATCAGCTGAGAAAACCAAAACTTCCAAATAAATAGTGTGTGTGTGCACAGATGCTTCTAGGGAAATGCGGGTGCACGCGTGACACGCACTGCTCTACATATGCTAGAATAACCCGGAAGGATCGAAAACAAGGAGCAGCTCGGGGGGCAGGGCAACTAGGGGAGAAGGGGCACAGCTAGGACAGGACCCTTGCCAGCATAAATCCTTTCCTGCCTTTGCATTTGAATCATGTAACTGTACCGCCCACTCCAACGCATTTACGTCTCTCAAAACTAACAAAACAACCCTTCCCTCCATGTGCAGTCTCCCTCCACCACTCAGTCTCACGGTTCTGAAAGCCTCCAGAGCACGACAACCCAAGGTCAGTCACCCCAGAACGTCTCGATGACAACTGTAACTAGACCCTTGACTCAGATGGCCACAGAGGCAGAAAGTCAAACTCCAGAGACGTCCTGCCCCCCCATCCCCACCCCACCTGCCCCCACAAAGCTGGGCCTCTGGCAGTTCTGACCTAGGCACGGCTGATGTCAGAGCCCATGGGGTGACCCAGCCCAAGCTGGGCATGCTGTGGTCCTGGCCCGTGCCAACCGGGCCAGCCAAATTCCCATCCCATTACAAGCAGCCTCCAGCAGAAGGGAGCGTGTGCTCACTGGCCTGGGCCCCGCTGAGCCTCGGCACCGGCAGACTCCAGAGGGGCAGGGAGCCAGCAATCTAGGAGGAGGGCTGGAAGAGCGGGCTCACCCTGCCTCCGCTAAGCTCCCAAGCCCCAGGCACGAAGTCACCCTCTCCTCGTGCCAAGGACACCTGCCTCCCAAGACCTGCCCCCCATCATGGAAACCACATCCCGCAAAGCAACATCTCAGCAAGGCCTGGCGGACACCCCGCCGGCCGTTTTCTGGTTTTTTTGAAGATTTATTTATTTATTTGAGAGAGAGAGAGAGACAATGTGCCCGCAGGAACAGAGAGAATTTCAAACAGACTCCGCGCTGAGCACGGGCCCAACACACGGCCTGACCGTTGGACCCTGAGATCACAAGCTGAGCTGAAAGCAAGAGTGGGATGCCCAACCGACTGAGCCACCCAGGCGCCCAGAGGGAGAGAGTCTTAAACTGTGGAGCCCGACGTGGGGCTCTAGCCCACGACCCCGAGATCAGGACCTGAGCTGAAACCAAGAGTCGAGGCTTAACCGACTGTGCCCCCTTAGGTGCCCCCCACCCCCGCTAGCCTTTCTGGCAGTTGCTTTGTTTGGTCCTTACCATGACCCTCCTCCCCTCACCCAGCTCTCACCCTTGCACACTCCACACCATCTGCCTCCCACCCTGAGGACGACCACTCACTCAAAGGCAGGACTTCGTTCTCCTCTATGGTCCACAGTCAGGCATGTCTGGACCCAGAGCCCATCTCCCGACCCAGCAGGTGGCTAATCACCCGACTCCGTGGGGGTGGCCACACACCACATTTACACCTGCGGAGAAGCTTCACCAAGGACGGGCCTCCCCGTTCCAGAGCCCCAAGGGCAGAGCCAAGTGCCACGGGCCACCCTGCGGAGCCCAGCCCTTGCAGCCCTCTTCAGTAGCTCTCTGCAGTCCCCACGCTACCCTGGGTGGTCGTGATGGGGCCCCTTATGCCAGGGAGGCCCATCCCACATCCCGTATGACCTCCTCCCGCCTGCCGCCTGACCCGCACCTCCACCCGCAGGCCCACTTTCCCCACGGGCAGGCCTGGGCCTCACCCATCCCTCCTTCTCCCAGACCCGCACCCAGGGGGCAGCAGGTTTTCCAAACCAGGTCGTCTCAGATGTGAATGTACAAATGCACACAACACTCCCCTACCCCCCCGGGGACCACGCATAAATGCGGCCCTGAGCTGTGGGTCTGGGTAGGGGGAGACCGCAAGGTTCACAAGCTCCCTCCCGGCCAAGGCCACCCCCGCCAGACCACACCCTGACAAGCGAGGACCCAGCAAGTCCTCACAACTGGCCAGCAGTCCAGTCTGCTGGGTCAAGCCCAGCAGCCTCACACCCTGCAGCCCACAGCCCCAGCCTCGTCCGCTCCGGTCTGTGCTCCGCACCGCTCCACATCGGCCTCCGGCCGCCCTGCCCACATGCCTGCTCCGGCTCCCACAGCCTTTGAGACAAGGCCCAGGTGCCCAGTGATGGCTTACGGGACCCTGTGCCACCTGGACTTGACTCGGGCCTCATCCCCTACGTTGGGCTCCAGACAGACTGAACGTTTCCTGGCTCCTGGTTGCTCCTTCCAGCTCCGACCGCCGGAGGGAGGGCCCGGGGTAGGGGCACCCCAGTCCTCCTACCTGAGGGGCCCAGCAGAGGCTATCCAACCTCTGGTCTCCTCATCCGTTCGGTGCCAGGATGAGCACACCCAAGGATGTCGGGGTCCCCTCCTGCCTCCCCCAGCCAGGAAGAGCCCCGTGGTGGGAGGAGACCACCGGGGCAGGGAGTCGGGGGAGATGCAGGAAGGTAGCGGCTCCGTGGGCCGCTTGAGAATGAGACGGAGAGTCAGCAAGAAGCAGGGCGGTGTCTCTCCCGGTCTGCTCTGGAAACTCATCTGTCCCCCCAGCCCCACGCGCCACCCCCACGGGTGAGGCAACAGGAGGCTGTCAGCCAGACTCAGCCTCGAGGAGCAGGTTTAAATGCCACCATTTTATCCTCAAGTGCTCGCCTCGTGCTAAGTGCTATTCACGGACTTCCCGTCCCCCGCAAGCAGCCGAGGGAGGGGGCCTGTCGTCACCCCCTGCTGGAGCCTACAGACTGCAGTGACATCCCAGTGGGGCGGCCGGGTTCCGAGCCAGGGGGGTGGGCTCCTAACTACTCGGCGTGGCCCCTCACAGAGTGGACAAGACCTGCCACGACCACAGGGACAATCAGCAGGTGCCCCTTCCCTGACGCCCCATCCTGCTGCCTTCTAGATGCTCTCAGCCCAGGCTCCCAGGGGTGCCCACAGTCCCCAACTGCCCCCCAGCCTGACACACCCACAGCCCCTGAGGACCCCCGGCCTCACAGCGTCTCACCCTCCCACACGCCGGCTCACAACCTGAACTTTAAACCCTCGCCCGTCTGCCCGAGGAGCCCCTCCTGACCCCTAACAACTCCACGGGGGGTGATGCCCCTGCCACCCACCCAGCTAAGCCCCCAGGGCATGGGGGTGCCTGTGTTCTACCACCCAGACCCACAGCACCGCCAGAGGAACGCTCCCCCCGCGACAATGCTGCCCCTGCGACAATAAGACCAGCCGCCCACACCCACCGCTTGCCCACCTCTTTGCAAGGAGCTACAGGGGGCTGCTTCGAATATTTATAAACAAATACACACGCAGGCAGCGAACCACAGGGCTTACACTCACTCTTCCAACTGACACCCCAACTGCGAAGGTTAGGTCCATATATACCCCACAGATGTAGAAACTGAGGCACGGAGACCCTCGGTTAACCAGCCCAAACCACAGAGCTGGACGGTGCCAAGAGCAAAGTCCGTCCCTCCACGGCTGCCCCAGGCACCCTGCCTGACCAGCAGCTGGAGGGGACCCAGCCCGGTGGCCCTGTGGGGACAGAGGTGCCCGCCAGCCCAGGACAACTGCTGGTTTCGGGCACGGCCACACCCACAGGCCATCACCCATCTGAGGACTGGGCACGGCACCACGGACAGTGGGAGAGCCAATTCGCGTCTGACACTTACCACCTGCCTGTGCGCCCGAGCACGGAGCTCCGGCCATCCACCCACCGCCAGCGAACGCTGCCCAAAACTCTTTAAAGAATCACCGCATTCACAGTTTTGTGCAGTCATCTGATGGGAGCCTTTGCCCCCATCCGTCACATAAAACTTCATACATCTCGGCTTAGAAAGGCCCTTAAGAGTCTGGCCCCCCCCCCCGCCTCCCTGTTGCTCCCTCCCTCACATCTCCAGCCGCGCCCTCCTCCCTGCTGCTCCACAAACACACAAAAGCCCTTGCTCAAAAGCACCCCAGGGCCTTTACACGTGCTGTTCCCTCCTACCTGAGAGGCTCTGGCCCCAGACTTTCAAATACCTGCTTTCTAACCAGTCAGGCCATACCCCTGAATGCCTCCTTTAGAAAGGCCTTCTGTGACCACCCTGAGGACAGTCACCCATGCTCTTCACGTCCCTGCGAAAATTACCCCCTTTAACTTACCAGCTGACATGTTTGTTATAGGCCCTCCCCCCTCGTTCCTCCCCAAACTAAAGCTGCAAGGATGTGTCCATTCTGGCCACCACAGGTCTCTCACGAGGGCCGGTACAGCATGGAGGGACACCACCAGACATCTGTGCGCACACACTCTCCCAGGGGGTGCACGAGGTGTCCCCGTGGAAACACAGAGAAGCAGACCAACAACAGGAAACTGGGCCTGGAAGCATGGAGAAGTGCTACAGCACCCACCGGCTCAGCAGGGAGTGACGGCCAGATTCACGCTAGTTTCCCCGCTGAAAGCCCCAAGGGCTCTCCCAGTGAGAACAGTGTGGGATCCGGGGGCCCTGGCAGGTGCTCAGAGTGACATTCGCTTCTTCCAACTAAAGGAAATGAAGGTCAGCCAGGGAAGCGGCCACACAGGTAACATCAGGCTACAAATGGGGACCAAAACTCACCACTGCACACACTGTGATCACACCTGATGCCCCCACCCCACCCCACCCCACCCCACCCCCATCTGTTGCAGACGTGAGCCTCTCCTTAAATGGACACCAAATGCCCGGAGGCCCAGGCCGGAGAGCACCTGGCCAGAGCCAGGGCACAGAGCAGGGTACTCAGAAATGTTTTCTGAACAACGGATGGGCATTCATCCCTCACAGAGTCCCCGCAAGAATGAGCACCCTGGGGTCTCCCGAGGTGGACCCCAGCTTTTCCACCCCCCGCATGCCCAGCACAGCACACTCTGAGCACCTGCCAGGGACCAAAGAAGGAGGGGTCTGCGGGGTGGCTGGCGGGTGCGCTGGGCCAGATCACACACTCTTACGTGCAGACACGTTCCCAGTTCTTGACCCTCTCTGTGTCGGAGCCCTCTGCAATGACGTCACTGCCCCAGTCAAGAGGGGACATCTACTGTGCAAGCTAACTGCTGTGACGAGGTGTTAGTATCACGGGTCCCACATTCACAGACGAGAACACGGAGGTTCACAGAGCTAAGTTCTTTGCCAAAGGTCACAAAGCTAGTAAGTTGCAGACCAAGCGGTACCTGCCAGCATCTCCCAAAAAGTCTTCTCTGAAATGCTAAATAGCCACATGTACCCCACCAAGGTAAACAGAGATAAAATGTGCTTTCAATCTCATGGGATGCATCGTCCCCAAACGTATGTGACCACAGAACTCTTTAGTGGATCATCTGGTAAGAAACCCTGTTCTGAAAAGGCTTGTATGTTCTTTCCCGAAAACCTATACCACAAGCATCAAACAAGAACATTTTCTCTGATATCCCTAGAACCCTGAATTCAGAAAATCCGTGGCATTCTTTATATTACGGCCTGTGTATCGTTAGGGGTATTTTCCTAGGAATAGGTTCGGCAGTTTTCTGTCTGAATCTCAAAGGCAGCAATGACCTCCAGGAAAGGAGAAGCAACCCTGACCTCCAGAAATAGGTGATTTATGTGAAGGACTCTGTATTTCCGTCAATGAATTTCCTGTTACCTTTTTTTACAGATTTATTTACTTATTTATCTGAAAAAGAAAGAGAGACAGAGAAAGTACAAGCAGGGGCAGAGTGAGAGGCAGAAGCAGACTGACTCCTCACTGAGCAGGGAGCCCGACGTGGGGCTCGATCCCAGGACCTAGAGATCATGACCTGAACCAAAGGCAGACGCTTAGCCATCTGAGCCACCCAGGCACCCCTCCATTTATTACTTTAAAAAAAAAATAGAGGTGAAGTTCATTTTCGCTTCTTGAGTCGGGGCTGCCCTGTGACTTGTTTTGGCCAACAGTTGTGGAAAAAAGATCCAGCCTCCAGGGGCCTGGACGTGCCCACCGCGTCTTGGAATCCTGCCTCCTGGACCAGAACACAGCGAGGCAGCGTGCGGGAGGAAGGACACACGTGGCCGGGCCATCCCCACTGCCCCGGGCAGCCACAGGCCACTCCATAGAGGCGGAGACCCTGACTGACCTACAGCTGACGGCAGGGCCACTGGACCCCCGAGGGAGCCCAGCCTGAACAGCCGGCCCACCGAAGGGTGAGCCAAACCAACGGGTCCTGCCTGCTCAAAGTCACTACCTTCAGATGGTTTGTGCCTCAAGGGTGACTGACCCAACTCCGCTTACACACAACGGATCGGAAAGGGAAGAAAAATAGTGATATTCACAAAGATGGGGGCGCTTGAGTGTGGCTCAGTCCGTTAAGTGACCGACTCGTTTTTCGCTCAGCTTGTGATCTCAGGGTCACGAGATCGAGCCCCGTGTCAGGCTAGATGCCTAGCACAGAGTCTGCTTGGGGTTCTCTCTCCCCTCTCCCTCTGCCTCTCCCCTCTGCTTGCTCGTAATCTCTCTCTCTAAAATAAATAAATAAATCTTTAAAAAAAATATATTCACCAAGATGTCCGAGGCAGCATTATCTACACCAGCAAGGGAAGCGAGAATAACCTAAGTATTTGATAACAAGAGGACAGCTCACTCTATCACCACACGCACGTCCAACAGCAAGAACGGTTCCATCCTGACTAGAAAGGATCGTGCTCTGTCACTTTCCCGAAGCAGGAAAGACACAGTGTGGGGGGTGGAGAAGACATCTGTCTCTTCAAATGTTGTTCTCATGATGTCTTCATCACTCATGTCTTCATTCATGTCTCATGCCGGTCTTTGCAGAGGACAACTAATTCCAGGGAAAAGGACGGCACAGAGCTATCGCTTCCTTGAGCCGGGACTCCGCGTAAAGGAAGCGCTGGGCCCCTCCCAGAGGTATGTGGGGCTGGGAAGGCGGGTGGGCTCTGCTGGAAACCACAGGGGGCAGCTGGGAAAGCTGTGGAGAGGACCCTCGGCCGCCCGCAAGGGCCCTGGTCCCCCACCCCAGCTGGCCAGAAGACAGGGAAGAGTGCAGCGCTAGGGGCTATCAACCAAGATCTCTCCTTCCAGTTTAAGGGATCACACCAGTAGCCCCTCCCTTTGACCAGTTTTAAGAGGAACGACACTCAGCTCTCTAAAATTCATCTTGCGACAGAAGGGGAAAAAAAGATGATTTGGGGAAGAGGGTAAATTACAATCAGATCGCCCACTATGTGCTGGAAACCACCAGCAGCAATTCAGCCATCATCTCTCTGATCCCCCAATCTGCCCCACGATCGGGTGCTGATGTTCCCATTTTACAGATGAGGAAAGGGAGACCCCTCACCTGCCCAAAGTCGGTCATGCCCCGGGTGCGGGGGCTGGGTTCAGAGGCCAACTAGTGGAAGCACACCCGTCACCTCCCTCCCCAGGCAGTGCCCACACTGGGCCACATGTAGGATGGGTAGGAGTTAGAGGGACCAAACCGGCCTGAGGCCCTGCCCGGCCTTAGACAGACAGCAGCTGGTATTGTACAACCCCCAGCAGGAGAGACGCTATGGACGAAATATCTGAACCCCCCCCAAAATTCATGGGGCAGCCCGAACCCCCAATGTGATGGTATCAGGAGTGGGGCCTTTGGGACGAGACTGGGGCTAGAGGAGCCTAGAAGGGCAGAGCCCCATAATGGGGTGAGTGCCCTTAGATGAGGGCTCTCTGCGTCTCTCCCCTCCATGTGCGGACACCGGGAGAAGGCGGCTGTCGATCAACTAGGAAGAAAGCTCTCCCCGGGAACTGGCCTGCCAGCCTCCCGACCACAAGGAATAAACGCCGGCCGTTCAAGCTTATTTGTTACAGCGGCCGGAGCGGCCTGAGATAAGACAGTAAACGGCAAGCGCCGGGGGCAAGCCCAGAACCCCAAAGACAGGCTGCTGAGGGGCCCTGCAGCAGAGCGGGTGCCGTGCGGGGACAGAGGCATCTCTCCGCTGCAGCAAACGAAAAACAAAGTTAAAGGTAGGAGAGCAGAGGTAATGGGCCATCGCTGGTGTGGAAACAGAAGCAGAGGGCTGTGTGTGTGCCCGCGCCCGTGTGCATATGCATGTGTGCGTGTGTGCATGTGTGTGCCTGTGTACATGCACGTACACACTGGCGTGTCAGCTGAGCACACACCCAGGAGGAGGCCACAGCGTGGTACCATGGCCTCCAGGGACCAGGGTCAAATGTGTGGCAGAATAACTAGGATTTCACTTTTGATCATGTAGGTCAGGCTTTAAGAAAAGGGTTTTTTTGGCGTTCACAAGTCAGATACGAATCTACCCGGGAAAAACTCAGCAATTTCATTTGCCGACAAGTCAGTAACCTTCTTGAACTTGGTTTCAACTGCTCTGTTTTTATCAGCAGATAAACTGAAATGACCCCTGCTTGCAGCCTCCCACAACAGACCCAAAGAACTTCCCTGTAGTTCTCCGCTGTCCAGCGTGACAGCTCGGGTCCAAACAGCGGTCCCCCAGCTGAGCCGCAGGCGGCGGGTCGCAGACTCACTTCCCAGGGCTCTGAGGGGGCCTTCACGTAAGGAGTCCGAGGAATGCCCCACGACCAGACAGCAGCAGAACCAGACCTCAGCCCCCTGACCTGGGCTCTGGCCACCGGCACAGTCCCAAGAAGCTTCTGGGGGGCTAGCAAAGATGAGGCCAGCCCTGCTTGCTGTCCACGGTGGGCACAGCAAAACAGAGTGCCCAGGACCGCCCTCCCTTCCACTGCTTTCCCCCAGTACCACCTTTCTCTCTCCACCTCAGGATGCCACACCACGGAAAAGAACCACTGGCCTCTGAGAATCCTGGAACACCCAGGCAGGGCACCAGCTCTGGGCTGCACGGGCCCTGGCTCCTCAACAGCCCCCACTTCCTCACTGGTTCCAGATGGAACCAGGAGGGACCTCAAGCCCTAACTGGGCCCCATCATCCCGAGCCTTCTCCCAGCCTCCAGCCTGGCCCTTCAGCCAGGGGCCCTCAGGATTGGGGCCCAGAGGTGTGCAAGCCTGGGTGTGGACACTCACCATTCACTTCCTCCCCCTTCCAGGCGGAACTCGTCCTGGTGCTTCCTCCCGCACTGGGCCTGCCCAGGAGCAGGAGGGCCAGGATGTCAGCTAAGGGCGCAGCACCCACGCTCCCCCCCACCCCAGGACAGAAGGAGGTCCCCTCTAGTTCCAGAACCTCAATCAGAGAGCTCACAACTGCGACAGGCTCCTGGCCTGGGAAGGAAAGATGCCTTCTAAACATTTCCTCATGCACGGGACAAGGCCATCAGTAACAGTTTACATAACATGGGACTGTTTCACCCCAAAACACTGTCCAACACCAACATTCCGCACAGCACAGCGGGGCACAGAGGATGTCAGCCTTCACCCTGGACTACTGGCAGCCTTTCCCCAAAGCCCCATCAAGATCCATCCCTCAAGGCAAAATTACATAAGCCCTTTCTCCAGGACACCCAGGGTCAGACCCCTGGGCCCAGGGCCCCCAGAATCTACCTGTGTCCAGCTGGCCATGGGTTTGTTCTTCAGACGGAGCCAGGGGCCCAGCCTGCGGCTCTGACCTGTGGGGGTGCTGTTCGCTCCCCTCTCAGGAGCAGTGCCCTGACCCAGGAGACCGTGTGTGACCCCTCAGGCTGGCAGAAGGCAGCCCCCCCTCACCCTAGCAGGTCCAGGAACCCAGAAGCAGGGAGCACCCCTGCCCCCCACCCCCGACTTCCCAGTGCCCATGACAGTCTGCTCGGCAAGCAGTCCCCAACTTCCTGTGCGGGGTCCACCCTGCCCACACCCAGACCGTGTGGTAAGGAAAAGGACACTCACCGGCCCCCACAACGGGCTGGCTCAGGCTCACCGATCAGGGCCAATGAGAACTAATCCTGGGTCTCTTAGGACCTGCACCTGCGCTGGAGGGAGGCCCTGGAGCCAGCCAGCGTAGCCAGGTCTGAATCCCAGCTCTGCCACCTGCTAGCTGTGTGACCCCGGCAAGTTCCCCAGCCCCTCTGCGCCCCCATTTCCCCTGACAGGAGACAGGAGTGGGCTTAGGTCACACGAGAGAGCACGCCAGGAACTCAGCACATAGCCTGGCTCGGGATAAAGGTCGGTGTGAGTCTCACCTGGAGCCACACAGCCTGGGAACGGAGGCAGCACAAGAGAGGCCAGGTCCGGGGACATCGTCTGAGCCCCTGAAGCCAGAACTCTCCGTGGAGATCCCACTTACAGAGCGTCATCATTACTGAGCCCGGCTGGCACTGAGGTTTCTGTAGGAACCAATACATCCCTGTGGCTTGTAGGAATCAGCCATCCAATCAACAGTGCTCATCATGA
The DNA here is from genome assembly GCF_963455335.1 of Martes martes. Lineage (NCBI taxonomy): Eukaryota > Metazoa > Chordata > Mammalia > Carnivora > Mustelidae > Martes > Martes martes. The sequence continues at coordinate 133,982,975 of NC_137894.1, forward strand.
ACTTCATCCTGTCACTATCAACAGTGATTGAGAGAGGAGGGAGAGGACGGGAGGACGTAGCTGCCAGGGTGGCCTCCAGCAACAGGGACAGATTTGCAGGCACACGGCCAGGTCCACAGGTCTCACTCTCAGGAGAGTCCCCGGTCCACTGCTGGTACACAGGCACCCACAGAACTGCCCACATCCCACATGGCTGCCTCGGGGAAGGAGGGGCCAATCCACGCCCCTACCCTTCCCAGCGGAGCTTCCAGAATCCAAACAGCTGGCCTTCAGCACTCCCAGCAAGGCAGGAGGAAAGATGGGAAAGACCACAGAGGAGGGTGGCGGTGGAGGGACCCCAGCCGTCTGGGCCCAAGGACCAAAACAGCCCATCGTGGCCGGGGATGGCTGACCCAGATGGCCCAGAGCAGAACAGACCCTGCCTCAACCTCACACATGGTTCCTGGGAGGCCAAAGGCAGGGGTGTGGGGAGGGGGGCAAGCATGGGCTCTGGAGCTGGGACCCCAGCCCGGCCACCACAGGGCGCGTGCGCCAACCTGCCAGGCCAGCCACTCTGAACCCTAAATCTTCATCTGCAAAGACACCTCGTAGCTCGAAGGTTCTGGAGAATTCTTCCTCCAAGACGGTGAACCTCTGTACCTCACCAGACCACCTGTACTCTGCTATCACCTGTAGGCAGACACTACAGGTGTGACTGCAGGTGAGGGGGCAAAGGACAGCCCCCTTTCTCCCTCGAAGATGGTTTCTGGCCCAGAGGAAGGAGGGGGAAGTGTGCACGCCGAGAGCCTCCTGGGCACAGGCACGAGGCCAACTCCTAAAAAGAAGGAAATTCAGGCCCAGAGCGGTGCCGAAAGGCACCCAGGGCCACCCATCCAGTAAGAGGCCAAACCAGGGTTCAAATCCCACCACCAACCAAAACACACGTTGTCCCCGGACATCACCCGGAACCACGGCCGGCCTCCCCAGCTGAGCGGCTGTCAACTGAGTCAGCGCCTAAGTTTCCTGCCTCTGGGCAAGCGGGACTTCGAAACGAAATTGAAAGGGAAAAGGAGAAAAACTGATGACCCAGGGTACTGAGGACGAGGCGCTGGAAACCAGCACCGACCCAACGAAAGCCATCCTCCCGTCTTCTGGGTCCGTTTGCCGAAAGCAACACCCAACACCTGGACTCAGGCAGAAGGCTGTTCAAATCCCACCCCGGCAGTGACCCGCTAGGGACCCCGAAAAGGCTCCCAGATCCCTCCTCTGAGCCTCTGTTTCGTGTATGGACTGAGAGCCTTAAGGCAGCAGCTGGTATGTCAGGCCCAGCAGCTGTTCCCTGACTCCGAGGTCTCGGGCAGAGGCCAGTGAGCACCTCTGGGCAGCGGGGCCCCAACAGCGCCCCCCCACACCCGGGGCGGAAGCACCCTCCTCCCCGCGGGGGCACTTCCCGATTTACAGACAGCCTTCGCGAGGCCCAGCGGCTCCAGCCGGGACCTTCCTCCCCAGCACAGTGAGGAAGCAGGCCCTGGACCTCCCTCTGCACAGGCCCCAGCTTGGCTGCGCCCAGGTCAAGGTGCGGGCAAGGGGACTGGGGCGGATTCCTCAGGAAGCACAACTCCTTCCCGCCCGGAGCTCCACCCCCCGGCCAGCTGCTCACACAGAGGCAGGAACAGGCCCTCTAAGGGTACGGTCAGACCTCCCTTTCTTTTCAAGAACCCTGCAACAAATCTTTAGAAAAAGATTGAAGAATAAAATAAAATCTTTAAAAACAGAACAGTAGGGGCGCCTGGGTGGCTCAGTGGGTTAAGCCTCTGCCTTCAGCTCAGGTCATGATCTCAGGGTCCTGGGATCGAGCCCCGCATCGGGCTCTCTGCTCAGTGGAGAGCCTGCTTCCCCCTCTCTCTGCCTGCCTCTCTGCCTACTTGTGATCTCTAGCTGTCAAATAAATAAATAAAATCTTAAAAAAAAAAAAAAGAATAGAACAGTAAAGAAAATAAACTTTAGTGTCAGCAAGGCCAAGTGCAAATCTAAGCTGCCCCTCCTATTAGCTCTACAGCGTGGGGCTACATCTTCTTTCCGGGCCTTCATTTCCCCATCTATAAGATGGGTGCGGCGCAGGGGCGCCTGGGTGGCTCAGTCAGTTAAGCATCTGTCTTTGGCTCGAGTCATGATCTCAGGGTCCTGGGATCGAGCCCCGCATCGGGCTCCCTGCTCAGAGGGTGTCTGCTTCTCCCTCTCCCTCTACCTGCCTCCCCCTACTCATGTGCGCGTGCGCTCTCTCTCTCTCTCTCTCTCTCTCTCTGTGTCAAATGAATAAACAAAATCTTGAAAAAAAAAAAAAAAAGATGGGTGAGGTGCAAAGGGAAAATCCATCCAAAGTGAAACCAATGCGGGGGGCAGGGCGCGGGGGGGAGGGGGGCAGGGCGCGGGGGGGAGGGGGGCAGGCCTGGCTGGCTTAGGCGGTAGAGCACAGAACTCTTGATCTCAGGGTTGTTGAGTTCAAGCCCCACACTGGGCATAGAGATTACTACTCAAAAAAATAAATAAAGTAAAAAATTTTTTTTAAAATAGGAGCCCAAAAAAAAAAAAAAATAGGAGCCCAGAGAGAAACCAACAGTCCCACAGCACTGAACATTCCTCATGAAGACACCCAGGATCCTAAGAGGGCAGGAGCGTGCTCCTTCTCTCCTCTCCAAAGGTCTCCACAGGGCCCTGGGAGAAGAGAAGAGAACCATACACAAGCTGCACCCCATGTACCACGCTCCCATCTTAGGGGCGCAGCCCAGCAAATGTTCCCTAGGAGAAATGGGGCTGTCCCCGGGGCCAGAGCGGGCTCCACAGGGCTCAGGGCTGTATGGGTCCCTACGACCCAGGACTGGCCAGCATGCAGCAGGCACCCAGTAAATACCGTCCTGTGGCTGCTGAGGGAATGAGCTGTTTAAACAGAAGACGGCTGGGCCCGCCCCAGACATTCGGGGTGGGGGGCGGCCCATATATTTCCTCACCCCCATGCCCCAGCCCTCCACCGCTGGACGCAAACAGGGTGGAAGGCAGAAATGAAAGCCGCACACCTCGGTGCCACCTATCACCCCCCAGCCCTCTCAGGAAGCAGCTAGTGGGGAGGCGGGAGGCGGGTCCTGGTCACTGACACAGCAGGACCCCCACACCAGAAAAGGATCAGGAGGGGAGGCGGTGGGGGCTGCCTGTCTGCCCCAGGCTGGGGGTTCCGAGAGACTCGACAAAGGCCCCAGGCCCCAGGCTGGACAGGCAGGAGGGCCAGGGCAGTGGCCTCCTGGGGAGAATGGGGATTGCCGTCCTCACCAGCCCGATAGGTGGCTGTGTCAGGCCCACCTGACAGCAGAGCGGGGCTCAGGCAGGCCTGTCCAGTCACCTCCAGCCAGCTGGGCAAGTCTTGCTCTCCGCGTCTACTGCCATCCACACCACCCACCACCCCTCTGGGCCCAGTTAACTGTCCACAGGAAATGCTCAGAAAAAACACCCTGGTCTGCCTCTGAGATGGTGGTCAACCCAGCGGTACCTGGATTCGACTTTCACGCTGGGGGCCAAAGCCCCCTGACAGAGCAGCCACGGCATGGTTGCAGGAGTCAACTGGCCGCCAGCATCAACCCCAGCTCTGCCACTTGCAGCTGGGTCACGGCACCCCTCCCCAGGCCATGGCATTCCCATTTGGCACGGGGAGACATGCCACCCTCCCCTGGGAGGGCAGACTCCCCATCGGCAATAGCGCCTGACCTGTGGCAGGTTCTCGCTCCGCTCTGACGTGAGCCACCGGTTTGGGGACTGGGGGGGGACCATCACAACAGCCACCCAAAGCGTAGGGTTGTGTGGATGAGGCCCAGGTCCCAGCTTCACGGCTCGGGCACCACAGGTGTGCAGACCTCTGACTCGACCCCAACAGGCGTGCGGAGGAAAGTGCAAAGTGGGGACCCACGGGCCGGGCCACTGCCCCCGCTCCCAGCCCGGGCCTGACGACCCCTGTGATACCCTAGGACTGTCTCCTGTGCAAAAGCTAGCTACCGTCCAGCCTCAGGACCCAACTGTATGTAATTTCACTGCTAGCCAGCAGCCAGAGGCAAGCAAGGTTTCGAAGAGGAGAGAGGATTGCCCAAAAGGTAGCCAACCGCCCGCTGAGCTCCCAGGACAGACGGGCCGGGGAACCTTCTAATCGGATGCCCTCCTGGAGAGGCCTTGTCCTCGAGGGACCCCTTCTCACCTGTTTAACTCGGCATTAAACACGCCTGACAGCTTTGGGGGAGACCCTAGTAACACACTCAGGGAAAGGCCCGTTTGGGCTTCCCAGCAGAATCACCAGGGCACTGCTGTGGACAGAAGACTCCCAGACCCCTGCTCCGGAGATTGAGAAAGAGGACAGGGTGGGCTGAAGGATATGTAGTTTCCACCAGTGCCCCAGGTGCTTCTTTTATTGGGCACATGAGCAAACACCAGCCCAGAGGAAGGTGAATGTGTGTTAAAGCCAGCTAGCTGTCATGGCCTCCCTCCCCCATCCCAAGACCCCACCTTGAGGCCTCACCCGAGCTTTGGGAAAGGGCAAAGATCAGCTGCCCTAGGGCTCACCCATCAGGGCTGTGGGATCCCCCGCCTCCCCTCCCTTCCCTCACCCACAGGGCTCACAGCAGCTCCTTCCTGAACACAAAGGCTGGACCTGGCTGGACCAGGGGGGAAGCACGTAGCCTCCAGGCCCCGGCCCCCAGGGACCCCAAAGCGTGGTTATAGCCTCAAGTGGGAAGAAGGTCCCAGGGCCACCCACCCGGCCCCCTATCACACTACCAGTGAACAAGGATACCAAGGACACTCTACTGCCTTCCTTGTTCCCACCTGAAGTGGAAACCAGCTGCTCACGGTCCACACAGAACCCAGGGCTCTGAAAAAGACAGCCGGGGGGGACGTAGCCTCTCAGCAGCAGACAACACCCACCCCGGAGCTCGCTCAGCTCCCAGAGAAACTGCTCTCAGCCTCTTTGGTTAAACATTACCCCCAGAGAGGCCTCCTCTGACCACAGGGTGCTAAAGTGGCTGCAGCTACCCCTGCCGCAGCTCTCCCATTCACAGGCTGCCCGGCACTAACTACACTGTGCAGCATGGAAGTGCGTCTGTGCGCCGACTTCACCATCTCCCCACCAAGCATGCGGGTGCCTGAGGACAGGGACCAGCACGCAGCAAGGGGTGGCCGGGGCTGTCCGGGTGCCTGCTCAGGATATGGTAAATGGAAAAAAGAATGAAGGAATGAAGCTCCTCCCTGGTACGGAAAAGGTTTCCAACACTCACCAGTCAGTTCCTTCCTCCCCTAAGAGGTACTCCTCTGGGCTCCTACTCTGTGTCCCATCGGAGACCCTGGGTTTCAGAAGCGGACACCACCGCAGGTCTCCACCTCTACAGAACGGCTCTCAAACGAGAAAGAACACACTCTTCAGAGAGAGAGAGAGAGAGAGATCACACACAGGCACCTCTCAGAAGCTGTCTTGGGGAGGGACCTCGCCTGACTGTGTGTCCGGATTCCCCCTCCAGGGGCAGCCGATGGCTTAGCAGTGCGCTCTGCCAGCGGGCCTGTCCCACAGGAGGGGATGGCTTCCGGCCACCCAGGGCAGGCCGGGGACGGCCTCAGAGGAGCGGTCCTCAAGTCCCCACACACAGGGACAGAGCCAGCCTCTGAGTCCCAGAAGCGGGGTGGGGGGAGGGCACGATCCGGGAGCTGTCACAGTCCTCGCCTGGCACCACGAAGGGCCTACAGAAACCAGCCCGTGAGGCCCAGCTGGGGAAGTGCAGGCCGCAGGGCAGCTGCTCGCTGAGGGAGGCCTGCAGCAGGCAAGACAAAGCCCCGGGGCCCGATTCAAACAGCCCAAGGGGAACGGCCGGGCTGTTCTGCAAGGCACCTCTGGAGGCAGGGCTGTTCAAAAAGGGACTTTGGCGGGGGGTGGGGAGGGCATACTGGCCTTGGAGCCACAGCTCACGGTGTGACCTTGGACAAGCCACCCCACCCCGCCAGGCCTGGGTCTCCCTCTTGGGAGTCTGTACAGTGGCTCCTGAGCGATGATCTGCTTTCTACAGTGAATTTTACTTTTTAAAAAGGAGGTACCAGAACATTCCACAAAGAGCTAGCTTACCAGCTGAATTCACAACGTGAGTGGGAACAGAAACCCTATTTACTTGCGACTGTTAAGGCACTGCCCTCGTGAGGCGCTTCACTTCAGCATTTACCCGAATGCCCCGAGCCTGCCAACCCACGCGGGGGACACACAGCGGAGGCACGACGGCCTCAGGGTGAGGAATGGAGGGGCCCAGCCTGGAGCCCCAGGAAGCTCAGCTCTGCCCGGAAGCCAGAGACCCCACAACATCAATCAGTCTCAATCAGTCTCACCAGCAAAAGAGAAACACAAATTTACGGTCCCACCCCACCCGTGCATGTGGCCAAGATCCAAACCGTCTGCCGCGGGGCTGCACTGGGGAGGGTGTGGGTAACAGGCCCTCCCCTTCGCTGTCACATGTTAGCGGGCCCCCTCTCTTTGCCAGCAGCTTCAGAAAGCCCCAGAAAAAGTAAACCGCCTGTGCCCTTTGACCCAACACTCCCTCATCGAGCCACGGGCACCCACATGGCTGTCCCACTGAATCCACCGGCGGAGGCCACTCAGCAGGGGAGAGACATGGTCTGTCGTGAGGACAGCGGGACCACTCGGCCAGGAAAGAAACGAGGCAGGTGATACGGATCTGCCCCCCGATGAAGCAGAGATGTGCTATTTCTCTAAGACACGGGGTTTCGTGAAATGAGCCGCAGCTAGAACACGCGTGTGCCCCTCCGCACAGCACACCTAGAGGGAGGGGCAGCCGGCAGCAGGGGTCCCCGAGGGACGGGAACTCAGGAACAAGGAGGAAGCAGACTTTCCAGCGCGTACTTGCAGTCCTCTGCTATTTTTGTATCATATACGTGGAGTAATCATTCACAAAGATAAAGGAAACAATAGAAGTTACTAAAAATCGTAACACAATTGCTCCTGAAGACTCAGCATTTTCAGGAAACCCAGCACAAACTCCTCTGGAATGTGCGAACTCTGGAAAAGAAAAGGAAGGACCGTCGTGCTCCTGTGTTAAACAGGCAAGGGCAGCAGCCCTGCCTCCCCGCCCATGTGAAAGGAAAACAGGACCATCCCTGCACCTCAGCCGGGTCTGACGTCCCCACAAACCCCACACCCAGTAGGGTAATCGGGCAGCACTCACAGTGGGACTCGGGGTCTCTCACAAACGGCCCAGACCGAGAACACCAGACCTACAAATGCCAAAGATCCCGGACTGGGGAGGCATCAGGGGGCTGAGGCGCACTGACCCACTCACGGACAGCCGCGGGCTCCGGCAGGACTAAGCACCGTGGACAGAGGCGCAGGCCCTCACTGCCCCGGCCCTGCGTCCTGACTCCTCTCCCGCACACGACCCTGAGCTTTGTAACTGCGAACATCCTCACTTTGCCTAGGGGAAACTGAGGCACGGAGGGCCCAGTGTCACCTGGGTGGTCTGCTGTGGAATCAGGCTGGGGACCCACAGACGGCACTGTCCAGATGGACAGCTTCTCCCACGGGAAGTCCGGCTTTCCCCCCTTGGAGGCAGGGAGAAAGCGTTTCTTTGCAAGGCTGAGCTAGGGACAGTCTCGGGGCGCTGGGGCAAAGGTCACACAGACAGTCCCTCCTCCCACCCCTACACCCTTGAAATGGGGCACACCCAGACATTGAGACAGAGCAATACCAACCCCCAGACCAGCATCACTACACCCTAGCAACGGTGTTCCTTCCCCTCCCTAAGAATCTCCTGTAAGTATTCCGAGCCCAGAATGCTAAGCCATCCCGGCAGAAAGGGACCGTCGAGACGCCCCCTTTTAAAGGAAGGAACGTAGTGGGAGGTGAGGGGAGGGCCTGATGGCACCCAAGCCCTCCCTGGCAGGCTTCCCAGGCCAGGTCACTGTGAACACCACACTCCCAGCTCCATGAGGGCAAGGGGCTCCGCCCTGCTGCCCCGGAACCTGCTGCCTCTCAGGCCAAGCCTCCGGAAGATGCTCGGTAAGCCTGAGCCTCAGTGGACGCGGGGCCCCGTTCCTTCTGAGGGAACTGGTGGGAAAGGCCGCGACAAGAACGTGGTCTGAGACTGCTCCCAAAACCCATTTCCTGCAGGCCTCGTCGGTCCTGCTGGCCTCCAAGGTTCTCTAGGGCGAGAACCCCACAAACCTTCTGCTCTTGGAGGCTCTAGGAAGCCCCAGTCTAACCTGGGCAGAGAAGAGACTTAACAAGGAAGCCATGTCATCCGGTGAAGAGGCCTCGGGACCGGGGCCCCGGAAAGCTGACGGGCTGTGCGGTCTCTTCCCCACCCTCCCCAGGTCCCAGCATCCCCACCGCTCGGTCCCCGCGCCGCTGGGGGCATGAAGTGAGACCAAGTGCCTGGAAGGACCGCATGACAAAGGCCGCGGACCTAACAGTAAAGACGGACAGAGGGCCACCCACAGCTCATACCGAGATGTTTCAGGAAGCCCGGTGACCTTCCACCGCCTCCCCCCGCACAGGTTCAGCCGCGGGACAGAAAAGGGTGAGAGGCCAAAGACATGGAGGAGGAACACGGACGACACTGACAGAGGGAACACAGGGGTGGGGCCGGCCAGCATGTCCACACAAGACGCGGTAGAGAACTTTAAAAAAATTAAAAATTAAACACCTCCCCAACATTTCCAACCACTCACTGGTTTTCTCTGATTCCCCCAGGAAGTCCCCCCCTGGGCATCCTGAAAAAGGCACAAGGAGAGGGCGTGAGGGAAGTGCGAGGCTGCTCTGGTACCAGCAGAAGGGCGGGGAGGACGGTGGAAGGAAAGAGAGCACAACCAGAGCCTCATCCACAGCCCTGTCCCCGAGGGGGATGACACCGAGAGGGATGAGAGGAACAAACAGTGCCACGAAAAACGAGCTGAGTCAAAGGCCCATCTGCTGACTAGTCAGAAAGGGCCATCCCATCAAGGTGCCCCAGGGGTGTGAAGGGTGCGCCCTTTTGCCTACCAGACATACATCCTGGCAGGCCCAGGTGCCAACCCCCTACCGCCGCCAAAAACATGCGATGCCCTCTGGCAGAACAAGGCATTACATACTTGCTAAGGGCACGACTCAGCTTTGCAAGGAAAAGTGTCTTCAGGGGGCGCCTGGATGGCTCAGTCAGTTGAACATCTGCCTTTGGCCTGGGTCCTGATCCCAGGGTCCTGAGACTGAGCCCCTTGTAGGGCTCCCCGCTCAGGGAAGAGCCGGCTTCTCCCTCTCCCTCTGCCCCTCCCCGCCTCTCATGCTTGCACTCTTTCTTGCTCGCTCCTGCTCTATCTCAAATAAATAAATAAAAATCCTTTAAAATTAAAAAAAAAAAAAAAGAGGGGTGCCTGGGTGGCTCAGTGGGTTGGTCCTCTGCCTTTGGGTCAGGTCAGGATCTCTGGGTCCTGGGATCAAGCCCCGCATCGGGCTCTCTGCTCAGTGGGGAGCCTGCTTCCCCCTCTCTCGCTGCCTGCCTCTCTGCCTACTTGTGATCTCTCTGTCAGATAAATAAATAAAATCTTTAAAAAAAAAAAAAACTTTCAAAAAAACTAAAGAAAAAGAAAAAAAGAAAGAAAAGTGTCCCCAGGACAACAGGGCAGCAGCTGGACCCCTGTGAAGATAAGAGGGTGCCCAAGTAGAAAGGGCTTTCTGTGGGGGTCTCCGGGTCCCCAGGCTGGGCCCGTTCTAGAAGTTCAACAAAAGGAAGAGAAGTTTGGAAGCTGCCCCTCTCATGCCTGTCTCCCCATCTGGACAACAAAGGAGCTGGATAACATGATCCCCAACATCCCTTCCTGTTCTAAGAGTTTTACAAGGCCTGACATTCAACTAAACAACCCATCTGGTCCGCTCAGGCCCTCCTCTCTGGCGCGGACTGCCCTAAACATTCAAGCAGAGCTTCAAACCATTTTCAAACATTTCTGGACTTTCTCATGAGAAAGTCACGGGCAATTCATCATCCATCAAAACAGGAGCGTTGCACTCCCAGGTTGTGAAGGTCAAAAACAGGACAATGTCTCCTCTTGGGCCACTAAAAATCACACCAGCATTCACACCAAACACAACAGCAGCAAAGGGCTCTGATCAACCCGTCAAGGGAGCTTCCTGCACCCGGTCTAGAAATGTGGCCACCAGGGGGCGCCTCCCAGAAAGTAATAAAAGAAGGAAAACTCTTGGTGTTTTCTTTTCCTTCTTAAGCTTAAGTGATAAATATCTAGAGCTGCTCTAATGAAAACCCAAGTGGGGCTTCCTGAGGTTCTAGAATGGCCCAGATGCTTTCTGTCTTCTCTCTGAAGCCAATATTCTGGCCAGAAGTAGGCATCCAGACTCCGAGGACCAGAAGTAGGCATCCAGACTCCGAGGACCACAACCTTCTCCGAGAAATTAACCCTCCACGCTGGATTTCCCCCAGAATGGTTGACTTCAGGGCTTGCCTTGCACGCCCCTCTGGCCCCACTTAAGGGCCGGGGGAGTCCGAGTGGAGGGAGAGGCCATCTCCAAGTCCAGCGGCAAGACCCAGCCCCGAGTCTGGGCTGGAAGTGTTTTGCAAGAGGCTCCTAATTAACGAGCAAAACATACCAGCCAGATGACAAGCCTCGTGCTCTAGCTGCAGACACAGGATGACACAAATACAGACAGACCTCAGGAGAAAGGGGTGCAAGGTATTAGCTGGGATTTCCCAAGACTGAGATGACTGCAGGAGGAGCTCGGGGACCTCACACCAGCATGGGGCTTCAAAGATATGTCAAAGGGACTTCTCCACGTCTCCTATGTCTCGGGGACTTTTTCCATAAGTGTGTGTGTGTGTGTGTGTGTGTGTGTGTGTATCTGTGGTGCCACGTTCAAGCGTCCTTTTTCAAGGTTCCAAAGTCCTAGGACCCATTTTCAAAGTTCTAGCTGCAAGTTCCTCCGATTTCCTGATTTCCTCCTGAATTCCCGGGCGGCTTGGCATGCCCCACCACCCATGAAAAGCTTGCTTTCTCCTGAGGAAGCCAGCCTGAGAAATGGCAGCCAAACTCCATCCCCAGGCCAAAGGATGCAGAGCCAGGAGCTGTTTCATAGGAGCTGTGCCCAGGGCAAAGGAGCAACAGGCCCTAGGGACGGGCAGGAGGGGCACGGAGGTGCCACAGGCTGGCAAGTGACCGGCTCAGACCTGCCACTTACTCTGCACACCAGGAGATAAGGAAACCCAATTGTTCGATTCTGCGACACGTCTGGGGACCCAACGGGGGCAAAAGTGCAAATAGAACACACTTTCAACAATCAAATCTACCAAGAGGAGACACTGCAAAACAAAAGGATTCCACCTACACTTTGCAAAAGGGTTGGGGAGCCAGAGTCTCTTAGGATTTACCTAACAGCTTCCCAGCGGTAAAGCCACGGTTGTAGAGCAAGGTGAGGTGTACCTGATCCAAGACTGGAAGCTTCTGTAATAGACTAGAAATGTGATCTTCTTAAAACACCATGAATCCCCACCATTGATCACCAGCATGGGGGGGGCACGGGGGGGGCAGGGGGGACGTCAGACAGAGGAAGGCCGTTCTACATCACATACATTTATCCCACCTCCTCTGCACCAGCCACTCCCTTGCTCTGGGACCCCAGTCGGACAGCCGAGGCGGGGGACCCCACCTTTCTGCAGATCAGCTCTCCCTTTTCAGACACGTGGCCCAGAATCACCACCCTGGTCAATTCTCAAGGCCGGTGCGAGGCTCTAATGAGACAGCAAATCACCACATACATGCCAAGAATTGCTACTCGCCGCACACAGGCTCAACCCGGCGACATGCAATGACAGCGTCAAGGGCTGCACACGCGGGGCACACAGTAGGTGGTCCGCAAACGTACAAACAGCGCCCTTCTCCACGAAGGGAACGAAGGAAGAAAAACACTCCAATCCAAAAGTAACCTCCAGCCACAGGCAGACAGCGTGGACTCCCCGATTGCCCAGATCCCTCTGCCACCTTTAGCTGCGCCGCCGACGCGCTCTGGGCAGCTGGGGTTTTCCCCACCGGGGGTGGGTCACCGTGCACCTGAGAGCCCGGGTCCCGGCCACACCGCCCATCCTGGCCGCCGCTCCCCTCGAGCACAGCCGGCGGCCACCACAGCCACCTGGCCGCTCGACTCAGTATGCCCGCGCACCGCTCCTTCCCGCACGCTCCAGCTTCCCGAAGCAGCCGCTGAGGCTGAGCCGGGCTCGGGCCGGGGGTCCCCGGGCGCCGGGGGTCCCCGGGCGCCGGAGCCCCGTCCCTCCTTACCTGCACAGCTCGGCGAAGGCCTGGAAATTCAGCTTCTTGATTTTCTTCTCGCTCAGCCAGTAGCCAACTCTCTTCCCTTTCAGAAAGGTCTGCATCTTCCTCCTCGGGCGGGGAGCTCGGGTCCGGAGGAAATCGCCCACAGGCCGAGTGTGGCGGCCCGGCGCGCGCCGCGAGCGTGCGGGCACCTCCTCCGGCGGCGGGGACGCGGAACGGGGCTCGGGGCGCGCAGTCCTGCCGGGAGGGGCGGGCCGGGGCGGGCGCCCGGGCGGAGGGAGCGGCGCTCAGCGCGGCGTGCCACTGGCTGCCGCCGCCGCCGCCCACGCCCCCGCCGCCCGCGGGGCTCGCCGGCGCGCCAGATCGCCAGCGCCGGGCCGGGGCCGCAGCAAGTCCCCGGAGCCCAGCGACCCCCCGCGCCGCACGCCCCCCGGCGGCCGCGGCGGCGCGGGCCCGGCCCCCACCCCCACCCCCCGCGCCCCTCGAGGCTCCTCCTCCCCGCCCTCCAGCCCGCGCTCGCGGGCCCCGACCCCGAGCCCCGGGCGGCGCTATCCGCCGCCGCGAGCGGGGCGCGTGCCCTTCCCGGCGCGCTCGGACCCCGGCGGGGCGCACGCGGCCGCCCGCGTCCCACCCCCACCCCACCCCCCCGGCCCGGCCCGGCCCGGCGCGCCATCCTCACCCGCCTCCGCCGCCGCCGCCGCTGCCGGCTCCTAGTTCTCGTCCCCGCGCGCAGCCCGCCCACCCGCCGAACCCGGCCCCGCCGCCGCCGCCGCCGCCGCCGCCGCGCTGACCCGGCCGGCCGGCCCGCTGGACCCCGCCGGGGCGGAGGAAGCGCCGCAGCTCCCGCCGCTAGGGGGCAGCGTCGCTCGCCGCCTCTTAAAGGCGCCGCGCTCTGCCGGCCTGGCTGTTTGCGGCGTGTTTGCGTCCGGGCTCAGGCCGGTGAGCTTCGGGACGGAGGGCGCGGGACTGGGTGTAGGGCGGCCATTGCCCAGGGGTCGTTGCTTATTAAAGGGGCAACAGGCGTCATGCTGTGGGCGTTTTCTGCCTGACCCGGGGGAGTTTCTTAAATCAAAAGCACCTCTGTACCCCAGCAGTGTTCAGCGCCCCCCCCCACCCTGAGTAATTCAGTAGAACTGCAGTTGCGGGGGGTGGGGGACGGATGCGGACATTCAATGAGGTCATCTCATTGAGGAGACAGACCCCTGCCCAGGGCGGCGGAGGGGTGAGGGGAGGAGGACTCCGTGGGGTGGTGACCTGAACACCCAGGGTCTTCTCAGACTTAGGATGCTGATTGCCTCCCCGGGTCCCCTTCAACTGCGTGGGGACGGGGCGGGAGCTAGAAGCATGTAAGATGAGGCTGGAACACTTCCAGGAGACCCACTGCTTTCAGAGTGCAAGTCTGCGGTCGCCTCAGTGCCTTTAACCCTGCCTCACCCGGCCCCGCCCGGCCCCGCCCTGCCCTGCCCACGCCCTGTGAGCCAGGGGAGCCTCCAGCCTTCTTGGAGCCTTGAAAGAGCTCCGGGTTTGGGAGGAGAAGACGTCTCAGGCTCAGGCAGGAAAAATGAATGAAGGGGGCGGGGCTCCAAGTTTCAGGGGGAGACCTTTCAGCTGGCCTGGGAAAAGAAGGAAGATTTGGTAGGCCTGAGAACGGAGAACAGCTAGAACCGAGGTAGAGAGAAAGAACCAAGTTGTTAGGAATGACACTCTCGTTGACCAAACTTGGGCTCATGCTTTCAAGGCCCAGACCTAGGGGCCTGCCTTCTTCCCCTAATTACAACCTCCCCCACCCCTCTTCCGGCTGGTCTTCCAAGTTGCAACTAGGAGAGGCTGGTCTGCACTGGGACTTGGGGAGTGATCACACGTGACCACTTCCTGCACCTCCGACCTCAATGTGCACTTACTGTGTGACCTTGCAGTCCCCTGAGCCTCTCTGGGCCTCCGGTGCTCCCTCTTAGCGCAAGAGATAAGCCCTGCCTCGTGAGAGCCCTTGACACTGCGAAAGTGCAGTGGCTGTGAGGTCTAAAATGTGTGACGTTGTGGGGCGTGGGGAGATGGAGACATGATGAAAGACCCGGCCTGGGGGTCCTCGTTCAGCTCCCCTCAGCTTGGGTCAGTCACTGTAGCCCTCCGAGCTTCAAGGTGGGGAAAGTCATGCTTGCCTTAAGACTCCAGTGAGGATGAGAACGGGGTGACGGGCTGGTCCTCAGCAGGCCTCCAGAAACCGTGCTTGCTAGTGACTCAGCCAAGGACTCTTAACTTGAGGCCCAGTTAAGAGCCCACCCCACCCCAGGGCTTCCGGAACCCCTGCAGCCGCCAGAACTTGGGTACACGAAGGCTTTTTACACACCATGGCTCTGTGATTTGCCCCCAAAAGAGCCACTAATGATTCCATCTTGCTTTCTTATTCATGAAGAAACGGGCCCAGAGAGGGAAGGGAATTCGCCAAGGTCACTGAGCAAGTACGCGGGAGAGTTGGGACCAACAACGCAGGGCCAAGGGGCCTCCCCCCTTACCTTGGCTCACCGTCCTTCTGGAGGTAGGAGGCCTGGGGAGTGAGGGGCAGACGGGTTCTGAGAAGTGGGTCACTGCTGGAGGTATAGCCAAATCCCCCCCATGCACTGGTGGGACCAGGGATCCACCCACATTTCTCTGGACTCCTGGGCAGGTGCTGGCTTCAGTCCTCCTCTCCAGTAAAAATGGGAATTTCTCTGGTTTTTATCTTTGTGTTCAGTTCTTGGTCATCCCGTGGAAGGGTGGGTTCTGGCGCTAGAACCACCGTCCACAGCGGTCCCACTTGGACTAAAGGAGTGAACCATTTCGCCTATCCCACTGCAGCCCAATGGATCGGTCTTTGGATGTGAGTTGACCCCAGGGAGGGGCATGACCTTGGGGCAAATATTTCTCAATTTACTACTTCCTGCACCTCTTTGAGTAACCACAAAGCCTACCAACCCTTCCTTCCTTGTCTGCCCCCTGTAGTCCCCTCTAGACTATTCTCTACTCTTCAGCCATAACAGGGTTCAGAAAGCAAATCCGCCATAATTGGAATAAAGCCAAAAGTCCTTGACAAGACCACCACCTCCCAGCCTCATCTCCCACAGAGTTCTCCTCAATCTGCCCCCACCATCTTAGCCTCTGGGATGCCCGCCTTCCCTAGGGCCCTTACATTCGGTCCATTTTTCTGGTATGTTCTTCCTTTTTGCTTATGAAGTCATCCACCAGCTCTCAGCCCAGGGGTCCCTTGCTGGCATCTCAACCATCTAGTTTTCCTACACTTTCAATGACCAGGAGACTAATCACACTTGGACTCTTACTTGACTCATGCTTGTCCCCCACTGTGAGCCCCTCGAGGGCAGGAACTGTGTTTTTGTCTTTCTTACCACTGTGAGCGTCTGAACACTATAGTATATCCTACTGGCTGAGAGTCTGGGTTCGGTTTGGCTTCAGATGAAGTCAAATCACTTCTACCAGCGGCCTGCGCAGAAGTGCTCATGAAAGTGATCAGATAGGGGCGCCTGGGTGGCTCAGTCGGTTAAGCGGCCGAATTCAGCTCAAGTCATGATCCCAGTCCTGGGATCGAGCCCCTCATCGGGCTCCCCACTCGGCATCTGCTTCTCCCTCTGCCTCTCCCACGCTCCTGTGCGCATTCTCTCTTTCTCTCTCCCTCTCAGATAAATAAAATCTTTTTTTAAAAAGTGATCGGTTAGGGGCACCTGGGCGGCTCAGTGGGTTAACCTCTGCCTTTGACTCGGGTTGTGATCTCAGGGTCCTGGGATAGAGCCCCGCATCAGGCTCTCTGCTAGGCGGGGAGCCTGCTTCCTCCTCTCTCTCTGCCTGTTTCTCTGCCTACTTGTGCTCTCTCTCTCTCTGTCAAATAAAAAAATAAAATCTTAAAAAAAAAAAAAAGTGATCGGATAAATGGATGTCACCCTAGTCCCCCCAGGCGATCCCTGACCTCTCTTGAGGTAAGACGTGAAAGTAGGAAAACTCCAGAACCCAAACCGGAACCTGGAGACGTCTACATTTGCTCTGGGAGGCAGATGGACCATTAAGGGATTAAATGGTCTATTGTGCGTCTGAGTCGTGGGGCCATCTGGAAGAGGATTATTCCAGAACTGGAAGAGGAGCTGTGGTAGAGGGAGGGCATTGGGGAGGAAGGGCACTGCCAAGGAGTAGAGGTTGGCCCCCTGGGAAACCTTCCTAATCCCAGTCCTTCTGGAGGAGACGCAGGTTTTAGAAAGTGAGACAATGAAGTGATAGAGACTTCAGACCTAGGATACGGCTGATGGGCATTGGGCAATCTTCCTAACCTCTGTGAGCCCGGTGTTCCTGATCTGAGAACCATAAGATGGTGTGTATTAGTAGTAGACTGGTTACGAAAGTCCTGGTTACTGAAGGTTGCTGGGGGGGTGGGGAGGTAGGGGTAGGGTGGTTGGGTTATGGACATTGGTGGAGGGTACGTGCTATGGTATGGTGAGTGCTGTGAAATGTGTAAGCCTGATGATTCACAGACCTGTACCCCCTGGGGCAAATAATGCATTATGTGTTAATAAAAATAATTTTTTTAAAAAAAGAAAGAAAGTCCTGGTTATACCCATCCTGCACCGGTTCGGTACAAGTAATTCAACACGCTAGTTCAGATGCAGCCAGCTGCGGTGACCACTTATTATCTGTGTGACTATGGGCAGATTAATAAATCTGGCTGAGCCTCGGTCTTATAATCTATTAAATGGGACACCAAAGATAAATAATTTAAAAATAAAATAGAGTGCCTGGGTGGCTCCGATGGTTAAGCGTTGACCCTGGATTTGGGCTCAGGATCTCAGGTTGTGAGATCAAGCCCCCTAGCAGGCTTGGCTTGGTGCTGAGTGGGGAGTCCCCTTGAGAGTCTCTCCTGCCCACCCCCCCCACCCCGTACTTGCTTTCTCTTTCTAGCTCATAAATAAAACCTTTAAAAATAAAATAAGTGGGAGTGACTATCAAACCTAGTTCAGAAAATCATTAAGAAGTTTAAATGGTTGAAAAGGAACCTGGGTTGCTCAGTTGTTAAGGGTCTGCCTTTGGCTCAGGTCATGATTCCAGGGTCCTGGGATCAAGCCCCACATTGGGTTCCCTGCTCTGTGGGAAGCCTGCTTCTCCCTCTCCACTCCCCCTGCTTGTGTTTCCTCTCTCACTGTGTACGTGTCTCTCTCTCTCTCTCTCTCTCTCTGTTAAATAAATAAAAACTTTAAAAAATGTTTAAATTAGTGTAAATGTATAAAGGACTATAAATTTGTAAAGGAGCTAAATTAAGGAAGGACTGTATCAGACCTGCCTGATGAGTGCTGACCACCAGCGTCCTGCTGTTCCTACATCATCCCCACAGTGGGTCTCTGCAGCCCTTAAAATCATCAAATAGGGCGCGCCTGGGTGGCTCAGTGGGTTAAAGCCTCTGCCTTCGGCTCAGGTCATGATCCCAGGGTTCTGGGATCAAGCCCCACATCCGGCTCTCTGCTCAGCAGGGAGCTTGCTTCCCCCTCTCTCTCTGCCTGCCTCTCTGCCTACTTGTGATCTCTATCTGTCAAATGAATAAATAAAACCTTTAAAAAAAATCATCAAATAGGGGGGCACCTGGCTGGCTCACTCGGTAGAGTATGCAACTCTTGATCTCAGGGTCGTGAATTCAATCCCCACCTTGGGTGTGGAGCCTACTTCATTGAAATCATCATCATCATGAAATAGAATAATACCAGTTCGTTCATTCATTCCCTAAATATTTATTAAGCCCCTACTGTGTACCTGTGCTATTCTAGACACTAGGGTCACCAGAGTGATGAAAACTGAAAAATGTCTACCTGGGGTGGACAAAGAATGTACAAAATAGGGCCGCCTGGGTGGCTCAGTGTGTTAAAGCCTCTGCCTTCGGCGCAGGTCAGGAATCCCAGGGTCATGGGATCGAGCCCCGCATCGGGTTCTCTGCTCAGCGGGGAGCCTGCTTCTCCCTCTCTCTCTGACTGCTTCTCCGCCTACTTGTGATCTCTCTCTCTGTCAAATAAATAAATAAAATCTTTTAAAAAAAACTGTTTGCTACGGGCAAACAGTAGGGCATGCTCACGGAGACAGGAAACCGTGGACTGGGATCTTAATTGAGTGGCGATCCCACTGGCAGGCAACATTTGAGCAAAAACGTGACAAAGGTGAGTGGCCAAGTGGTGCAGGTATCTGGGGTAAGGGCTCAGGTGGAGAAACAGCAGATGCCCTCACATAGCCTCGGGCCTGGGTGTTAACAAGGGAGAGTAGGGAGGCCAGTCTGGCAGGAGCAAAATGAGCAAAAGAGGGGGTAAGAGGAAAACCCAGAGAGAGACCAGGGAGGAACACCGGGCTCCCGGGACACCATGCACGCCTTCTACTCTGAACAAGACAGGATTCCTTGAAGGAAGGAACACAGGACCTTGCTGGTTTCCCCTCGGACACTGCGGCGGTGTGCAGGAGAGATGGGTGAGGCCGTAAGAACAATGGAGAGACACAGCGAAGGTTCACTGCAGTACTCTAGCAGGGAAGGATGGTGGTTCAGCCCCGGGCCCTAGCAGGGGAGGATGGAAGCGTGGTCACTTTCCCCGATATCGCTCAAAGGAAGAATCCGTGGGATTTGCTGGTAAGTGGGATATGGGGTTGAACACTAGAGAGAAATCATGGGTGTCTGAGGTTTGGGGCCTGATAGCTGGAAAAATGGATCTGCCCACAATTGAAATGGGGAAGGCAGCGAGAGGCGAGGGTTCAGGGATTATGTCACGCGTCCTGTTTTGAACAGTTTAGGTTGGAGACATGTGTCTGACAGCTGAGGGACATCAAGTAGACCAATTGATAAGGTTCAGGAGCATGACTCAAGCTAGAGATATAAAATCAGGAGTGGTCAGCACAGAGATGGGACTGAAAACCATGAGCCTGGGTGAGGTCAGCAAGGGTGTGAGTATAGGCAGAAAAAAGTTCAAGGCTTGGCCTCAGAGGTATGACAGCGTTCAGAGGTCAGGGAGGAACAGAGAAGGCAGCAACGGAGGTAAAGAGGAGGAAAACCAGGATAGTCCTGGCCCTGGGAGCCACATGAGAGAAGTGGTCCGGGAGGAAAGAGTGTCAGCCGGTGGCACAGTGGGAAGAGGGGTGGCCTTGGACTTGACAATGGGAGATCGTCGGTGGCCCTCAGCTGAGTGTGGAAGACTCTCTCAGATACGTTAAGTCAAAAACAAAACAAGTGTAATTGGGTGTAGATGGCAGGCTGCCACCAAGTAAAAAAAGTAGGGACCACACTTCCGTATGTATGTTTGTGTGGATGGAGACTGTCTTGCTTCTGAAGGTGCACAAGAAACCATGGGCAGTGGTTGCCTTGGGGGAGAGGAACTGGGAGAACAAGGTCCCTGCAGTGAGAGGGGTCTCGTATTACCCCGTATATTTGTTCGGCAAAGTATTTTTCATCAAACATGTATTACATTTAATGAATAATGTATATTTGTTTGGCAATCAAAGAATTTTTCATCAAACATGTATTACTTTTTAAACGAATAATAGTTACAAAAATGAAAATCGCATGACTATTAAGAAATGATAAAATAGGGCGCCTGGGTGGCTCAGTGGGTTAAAGCCTCTGCCTTCGGCTCAGGATCGAGCCTGGCATCGGACTCTCTGCTCAGCAGGGAGCCTGCTTCCTCCTCTCTCTGCCTGCTTCTCTGCCTACTTGTGATCTGTCTGCCAAATAAATAAATAATATCTTTAAAAAAAAAAAAAGAAATGAGAAAATATAAAAAGGGCTGGCACCCAGGAGATTCCCGGTAAATGTCCATTCCCTGTTGAAAATAAATGTCCTCCTGTGGGTTGGCTTGACCTTCACCAAGCTGAAAATGAATCAGAATCATCTTCAGTATGCATCTTTTTAAAATAACATTTTCTAATAGAACCACATTAGCATTATGATGCTTTAAAACATATAAAATATGGGGCACCGGGGAGGTTCAGTCGGTTAAGTGACTCTTCATTCTCAGCTCAGGTCTTGATTTCAAGATCGTGAGTACAAGCCCCGCATTGGGCTCTATGCTGGGTGGGAAGCCTACTTTAAAAAAAAAAAAAAAAAAAAAGAGCTAGAAAATAAAAATAAATTTAAAAAACTTAAAATTTTTAAAAATAAATAAAACATGAAAAACAGTTCTTTTTTTTTCTTTTTTTAAAAATATTTTATGTATTTATTTGACACAGAGAGAGAGAGATCACAAGTAGACAGAGAGGGAGGGAGAAGCAGGCCCCCTGCTGAGCAGAGAGCCAGAGCCGAAGGCAGAGGCTTAGCCCACTGAGCCACCCAGGCGCCCCCATGAAAATCAATTCCTTACATCTAAAACTCGATTCATATTTAAATGCCCCTAATTACCTCTCAAAGTTTTCTTTACAACTGGTTTGTCCAAACCAGAATCCAAACTGAGACTTCACGTTGCCTTTGGTTGTCACGTCTCCTGATCTCTTCTGACCTTGACCAGTTCACCTTGTGAAAGAGACTAGATTGATTGTCCTGCGAAAGGGCAACCTTCTGGATTTCTCTGCATCTTCCCTCATGGTGTCCTATTCTCTGTGAGAGGCATACTGTTGTATATATATGTATACACACAACATACTGTTGTGTATATGAATATGTATATATATGTATATACACAACATACTGTCATGTATATGAATTTCTCCCAGGGCCCCTGGGGTGGCTCGGTCAGTTAAACGTCCTCTTTCTGCTCAGGTCATGATCCCAGGGTCCTGGGATCAAGTTCTGCTTCGGGCTCCCTGCTCAGCGGGGCATGTGCTTCTCCCTCTCTGTTTTCCCGCCGCTCCCCCTGATGGTGGTCTCTCTCTCTGTCAAATAAACAAATAAAAATCTTAAAAAAAAAAAAAAAGAATTTCCACCCTTACTGTCTTATTTCATCAGGTGAATATGCCACAATTATGTTGTCCATTCCCTTGCTGACACACCTTTTTTGGAGGTGGGAGGTGCGTGCACACTCACACTCA
This sequence comes from Martes martes, assembly GCF_963455335.1. Taxonomy (NCBI): domain Eukaryota; kingdom Metazoa; phylum Chordata; class Mammalia; order Carnivora; family Mustelidae; genus Martes; species Martes martes. The sequence goes on from NC_137894.1 coordinate 134,004,305, forward strand.
CACACACACACACACACACACAGGGTGGTGGTGAGGATAAGAGTATCTCAAGCAGACGCCACACCCAGCACAGAGCCAGACACAGGGCTCGATTCCACGACCGTGAGATCAGGACCTGAGCCGAAATCAAGAGTCTGAGCCTTAACCGACAGCGCCACCCAGGCGCCCCAGTGACATACCTCCTTTGATTCGATATTTTTGCCCGAATCCACGATTTCCTCAGAGGTTGCAAAAAAAGTCGGCTGTCACCCCCAGGAAAAGTGGGGTAGGAGAGACGGACAGCGGCATTGCAGCTCTAGTGGGAGGGAGCAGACACAAGGAAGGAGATAGTCACTGGGGGGCGCCTGGGGGGCTCAGCTGGTGGAGGGACTGCCTTCAGCTCAGGTCATGATCCTGGAGTCCCAAGATCGAGTCCTACCTACATCGGTCTCCCGGCTCAGTAGGGAGTCTGCTTCTCCCTCTGACCCTCTTCCTTCTGATGCTCTCTCTGACTCTCAAATAAATGAATAAGATCTTAAAAAAAGAAAAAGTGAGAGAGAAATGGTCATTGAGAGGAGATGCAGGTGCTGAGTCCCTGCAGTGTGGTCTGCAGAGAGCTCCCTGGTACTTTGCAGGAAGGATTTCTGCAGCCGCCCTGTGAAGAGGGGAGCTTGGGTTTCCCTTTACAACCAAAGAGCACCTGGAGAGCCGAATGCCCCGCTGAAGTCACGCATTGGTGGCAGAGGGGGGCCCGAACCCCATGCTGGGCTTTTCCTGCTCCTCTCTGCTACTGTAGGAAGAGGGGTGGAGGGCGGGAACCTTCTTTTCAAGACCTCCAGGGGAAAGAAGGAAGGAAATACAGAAACAAGCCCACGTAATCCCATTTCGAAATGCAGCTCTCTGCGGCCACACGCCCTTTATCCAGGCCCACAAACCAAGGCAGAGGGAGAAAGGCAGACAAGCAAAGCTGAGCGAAGCCATGCTCCAAGGATGGCCAGGCCAGAGCCTCCTCGGCCCGTGCTAGCTCTCTGCCCACACCATTAGATTCGGGTCCAAAGCCACAGTGGTCCAAAAAAAAAAAAAAGCAGCGACCAGGCCCATGCGTGGGGATTTGTCTCCATGAAAGCCCCCTTCTACGATATCTGTTCTCCTTCCAAGGCCTGGGAACTGTCCCTCTGCAAACCATCTGTCCCCTCCATGCCAGACATTTAGTGACATTCCTTTAGTCCTCTGTGGCACTTGGAAAACATAGCTATTGACTAACTATATTAAGAAATGCCATCCACAGCCCACCCTTGGCAGCCCCGTGAGCCCCAATGACGTCCACTCTCCGGGGTCATGGGGAAAGAGGCCCCTGGTGGCCTCCCGAGTCCTAAATTGCTTTTCCTGGCACAGGCCCGCCCTCTGGACTCTGCCAGACAGAGAACTGCTTTACCAGAAACCTAAATTAAAAAAGAGAAAAAGGGGGAAAAAAGACAGAGAGAGAGAAGGAAAAACAAGTTCATAGCCCACGTCCTCAACTGCTGGTGCTTTACCAGGACCCGCTCCGCTTGCGTCGAAAATCGGATTTCATCGAAAGCGCCGTGTTTCTCAAACACCACTTTGGAGCACATGTCACTTGCAGAAAGGGAAGGGGGAGCCACACATGACACCAGAGCAACGTGCTTCTTCAGCTTGAACGCGCACAGGAATCCGCTGGAATCTTCTCAAAGATCCAGCGGGCCTGGAGGTGGGGGACGGGGACCCCGCTTTTCTAGCAAGCGCGGCCGGCCGCCACTGGTCCGTGGGTGACTTTGACCTGCAAGATACTGGCAACTGTAACAGAACACGATTCCATGGGTCCCTGGCTGCACGTTAGAATCACTGAAAAGCTTCTGAAAGCACATACCACTGTCCGCGCCCCACCCCAGACCGGTGGATCAGAATTCTTACATGGTGGGAGAGTCGGAGTCAAAAAATAGGTAAGAGCGGCCTCTTGCAGGCCTCATGGATGGTAACGCGCAATGAGATGAAGACTGCCGTTCTTGAAATCGTCTGTTGCTGCGATCAACGTAAAGAAATATAAGAAATGGGGGCGCCTGGGTGGCTCAGTGGGTTAAAGCCTCTGCCTTCGCCTCAGGTCATGATCCCAGGGCCCTGGGATTGAGCCCCGCATCGGGCCCTCTGCTCAGCAGGGAGCCTGCTTCCCTCCTCTCTATCTCTGCCTGACTCTCTGCCTACTTGTGATCTCTGTCTGTCAAATAAATAAATAAAATTTCTAAAAAAAAAAAAAAGAAAGAAAGAAAAGAAATACAAGAAATGAAACAGTCAGTTAGTTAGCCCACAGATATTTGGACGCAGGTGGGATGCAGGTAGGGATTGAGAACCAGTGCCCTGTCCCAGCACGTTGCAGGTGGGGGGTAGAAATGAGTCATAAAATCATCATCATCATCATTTATAATCAGCTACCCAGTGTTCTTTATGGTTAAAAAAAAAAACAAGTGCACTTATCATGACGCACACTGAGTCATGTAGAGAATTGTTCAATCACTCCATCATACACCTGAAACCAACGTTTTAAACACGGTGTCTTAACTATACCGGAATTAAGATAAAAAACATTTTTTAAAGACTTTATTTATTGGAGAGAGAGAGAGAGCCACCCAGGCGCCCCAAAATAAAAAGTTTAATTTAAAAAATATGGGGTTTTTTCCCTAATTTTAAATAGACAAATAATGTGCTGGAAGGAGAAAAAAAACAAAAAGGGAACTAGCCACCACACAGGAATTTATAAGGCCCTGACTGCGTACACGCAAAGGTCCCCTTCATTCTCCTAAGGATCATCTTGAAGGAGCGTTGCTGCGGCCACAGCCAAGTCCTCCCATCTGACACCTGACAACACGGAGGGGCTGAGAGGCTAAAGGACAAGGTCAGAATAAGCGGCTGGAGAGGCTGGAACTGACCCCTGCATCCAAACCCTGCCTACCGCTGGTTTTGGTACAGACCAGCATCTAAGAATGGGTCTCCTATTTTTATTTATTTTTTAAAAGATTTTATTTATTTATTTATTCAAGGGAAAGAGAGAGTGAGTGGGGGGAGGGGCAGAGGGAGAGGTTCCCAAGCAGACTCCATGCTTAGCCTCGAGCTGGACACAGGGCTTGATCGCACGACCCTGAAAGGGTGACCCGGGCCGAAATCAAGAGTCGGCTGCTTAACTGACTGAGCCCCAGGTGCCCCTGGTTCTCCCATTTTTTAAATGGTTGCGGGACAAAAATCCAAAGAAGAAGAATTCATGACATGTGAAAACGACACAAAATGAGGACTTCAGTGTCCCCTAAATCAGGGTTTCTTGGTACCCAGCCGCCCATTCTCTTCTGTCTTGTCCACAGCCACGGCTCCCACCGTAATTCCGGAGCTGAATCATTGCCACGGGCACCGGACAGCTTGCCGCGCTCAAAATGTTTGCATCTGGCCCTGGCCAGCAAAGGTTTGCTGACCCCTGCTCCAAATGGTCACACTGTTTGTCAGTTCTCCACTTTTCTTTTTTTTACACTTAAATGACGCCTGTTTTTACCCTCAAACTCTGCTACGTTGGATCCTGTAAAAAGTCGCGGTTATAGAGTCGTTGAACAATCAATCAGCCGGTTGCTTGTCCGAGACTTCTGGTGGATTGACGCAAGTCGGAGAATGAACGTGAACGTGCTGACGGGGCGAGGCGAAAGGAAGCCTCACCTTTCTCGTGTCTGTCTATGGGGCACTGGGAAGCCCTCTGGAGGCTACGTGGGGCCAGGCCTGAAGAAAGCAAGCCGCTGACTAAGAGAAATAAAATGGCAAAGGAACGTGGGCTAGGAACTCCAAGCGTGTGTGGGATAGAGGAAGCATTCATTTAGCAAACAAACCTCTCCTGAGGTTATCACACTCTCCGGGGAGTCAGAGCAAAGAGACACAGCCCTTGGCCTCAGGAAGCTCATGATCTAGTGGGAAAATCGGATGACTACATGGGGAGCTCTATGGGCACAGGAGGAGCGGCTATCCTGGAAGGCATCCTGAGGAGGGGAGTCTAGCATGGGTAATTAGCAGATGCTACATAAAAGCACTGGGCGGAACACCCCCCAGGGTAGGCTTTCTGTGTTTCTCAACTCCAGATTCCAGCTGTTCTGCTGCAGGCCTGGACCTGGTACCTAAGAGGCATTTATTAAATATTCCTTTGAGTTTAGCAGAAAGGGGGGAGAGTAGGTGAGACAGACAGTGTAGGCCTCTAGATTCTGGATTCCACATGGCTATCTGGGAAGAAAAGGAGGATTGGAGAAGACTTTCCAGTTTGGTTTTGTTCGTTGATAATAAAATTTAATACACACTCAGTAAAGGATTTTTGGAAAAAAAAGAGACCGTGGGAGCAAAAACGAACAGCCACAGTTTGCACGGATTTCCCTTCCAGCATCTTCTCTAGAAACAGGTTAACAATTTTTTTTGTTTAATGCTTTGTCCCCTGTTCTCCCCATTCATTAAGCATGCTCTTTGTTGGGGAATGCCCGGGGGTTGCCGTCAGTTAAGCCTCCGACTCTTGGTTTTGGCTCAGGTCGTGATCTCAGGGTCATGAGATCAAGCCCCACCTCGGCTCTGCGACGAGTGTGGATCCGGCTTGAGTTTCTCTCGCCCCTTCCCCAGCTCACGCTCACTCGCGCTCTCTCTCTCTCTCTCTCTCAGATAAATAAATAAGTAAATCTTCAAAAAAACAAAACAAACAAACAAAAAACAACCTTCTTTGCTGGAACAGCCTTAATAATCATTAGTTTTAATGACCCACCATTCTGCCTGGACTCCTCCAGATGGGACTCCAGAGTTTCCCCCGGTTTTCGGTCTTACTGTGAGGGCTGAGCAAGCAGCTCGCTGAAGTACACACAGCCACGCACGTCTGAGCAATGTTAGAGATCGTGCTGGGCATCTCCATCCCTAAATCTCCCCATGGTGCTGTCCTTGGAAATAACTCCTCAGAGGGGGAATAACGGGTCAACCTCCTTCAGCAGCGACGTCAGAGGCATTTCCAAAGGCTGGTGCTGACTTGGGCTTCCCGGGAAGCTTTTAAAATGGTGATTCCTGCTCAGAGCGGCCATTTCAGGGTCTATTTTTTCTAGTGCAAATGAGGCCGCGGCTTCATATGTAAATGAACCATGTGCCGAAGCTCTGAATTACCAGGGAGGTCCTTCCCTGACAAGTGTTTTAAGGACTCTGGTTAACCCCTGTTTGCTTACCGTATTTATTTACATGCAGCCCCCAAGGTTACCAGACTGAACAAATTAAAATATGGGAAGCCCAGTTACATTTGAATCTCCAATACAAAGTGAATATTTTTTTTAGTATAAGTATGTCCCAAATAGGTTGTGGGATATACTTATACTTCTATTTCATTTATTTATGTATGAATATATGCAGGTATGTATGTATGCATGTGTGTGTGTGTGTAGACCCAACACCCAGCACGAAGCTCAATGCGGAACTTGAACTCACAGCCCTGAGATCAAGACCTGAGCCGAAATCAAGAGTCAGATGCTGGAGTGCCTGGGTGGCTCTGACGGTTACAGGTCTGCCTTTGGCTCAGGTTGTGATCCCAGGGTTTTGGGATCAAGCCTCACGTCGGGCTCCCTGTTTAGTTGGGGGTCTGCTTCTCCCTCTTCCTCTGCCTCTGTCTCTCTCAAATAAATAAATAAAATCTTAAAAAAAAAAAAAAAAAAAGAAGAGAGAGAGAGATACTTACCTAACTAAGCCACTGAGGCATCTGAGGATAAACTTGCACTTCTTTCAAATTTGGTTTTTGTAGGAGATTCCAATTTTCCTGGGCCTCCTGCAGTTTACCAAGCAACCCTACCCTGAAGACCCCCATTCAATCTTTGAAGCCCCCTCAGTGTGAACGTGACCTTTATCGGCCACCTGGGGTTAGTCCCTCCTCTGCTCCTGGGAGTGGGACTATCTGAGTGGACTGGATTCCAAGGGCATGGTCCTTGATGTTATATTCGGGAAGCTGGGCAAGCAAGGCCTGGAAGAGCTGGTTTGTTTGTTTAGTTGGGTAAAGATTTTGCCGGCTTACATTAGTGGGTAAAGATTTGTTTTCTTTTGGGAGAGCCAGAAATATCCAGGCGGCGCTGGGCCCAGAGGGTTTGGTGGAAGAGGGGCAGGGCGGCTTCTTTCCTGTCATCCCTGAGGAAAAGCCCCTCAGGGATGTTCAAGGCCCCTCAGGACCTTTCCTGCTGGAGGCTCTCCGGACGTGTCTCCTCACCCAGAAGCTCCCCATTTCTGTGTCCACACCCTGACTTCCAGAAAGCACTTCTCATGTCCAACCTCCAGCTCCCTCGGTGGACTCAATCGTTTTTATCTTCTAACCTAAGACTAGGAACACTCCAGGAGCCTCCTCTCTGCCTTCTGCAGTGTGAACCTTGGCCTTTCTCCCGAACTCTGACCGTCGGTCAGGAGCACCAGGTGTCCTTGGGACTCGGGGAAACCCGGCCCAGCTCCACTGCCCTCTGGGCCCCCCTTCGGAGAGAAGCCCGCCAGCCCGCCCACGGCCCGCCTTCCCTCTGGTCTATCTCCATGCGAGAAGGGCTCCATTGCCTCCTGCCCCCTGGGCCAGTTCCAGGCCCCCCTGGGCCCCGCTGGGTTCCCCTGACCTCCTCAAGGCAGAGTTGAATGTCCTTTCCTTGAGGTAGACAGCAACACGGCTGTGGATGTAGCTGCAGGTCAGATAAGGAGGCTGAGGGCCAAGGGGCCTGCCCAAAGTCACATGGCAAGTTGGTGGCAAGACAACACTTGGAACCCAGGTCTCTGGGTCCTGAGCCAGACTTTTTACTCTGTGCCGCCCAGAGCATTTCAAGAGGAAAAGATAGCTCGGTGGTTCCCCATGTGGCTGGGCATGTCTGGCATTCAAAGCCCAGGCCTCACCCTTGGATGGGTGAGGGGCATTGAGAACATTGGCCAGCCTCTCTACTGAGTCTCAGTTTCCCCATCTGTAAAATGGGGACAACTCTAGGACCTCACTCAAGGGATTTCCCAGAAGATCAGAAAAGAGAATCCTTATCTTAACCAATGCCGGTCATGTGATTAGCATCTAGTGAATATCACTGACTGTTGTTCTTATGCTTAAAATATGATTTGCGCCAAGAAAGGGACGGTGGTGGTCACTTTTAAAAATCTCAATGTTGGGGGCGCCTGGGTGGCACAGCAGGTTAAGGGACTGCCCCTTGGTTTTGGCTCAGGTCACGATCTCAGCCTGGTGAGACTGAAAGCCCCTCTCCCTGTCCCCCCCAACTCTCCCCAAGCTCCGGGCTCAGCAGGGAGTCTGCTTCAGACTGTCTCACCCTCCACCCCTCCCCCACCCCTCGCTCTCTCTTAATTAATTAATTAATTAAAATCTTTCAAAACAAAACCAAAAATCTCAATGTTGTACAAAGTGGGGGGCCGGATGTAAGTCAACTTTGGCTTGCAAAACTTTTTTTTTTTTTAATTTATTTATTTGACAGACAGAGATCACATGTAGGCAGAGAGAGAGAGGGGGAAGCAGGCTCCCTGCTGAGCAGAGAGCCCGATGCGGGGCTCAATCCCCTGACGCTGGGATCATGAACCGAGCAGAAGGCAGAGGCTTTAACCCACTGAGCCACCCAGGCGCCCCTGGCCAGCAAATCTTGTATCCTCTTTGAGCTGATCCTGAACACACTGCAGGCAGAGGTCTAGGGACCGAAATTGGGGTGATCCTGGAGAGGACTCCTAGGTTCCCTACTTCCCTGAGTGCCCGCGGACGCCAGGCGCTGTTCCGGGCCTTGGCTGTGCATCAGTGAGAGAAGCAAAGCCCTGCCTTCCTGCAGCTCACATTCTAGTATTGAAAACAGACACTACACAGACCAAAAATAAAAATAAAAATAAATAATGTAGCCTACAAGATCAGGGAACGGTGGAAACCAAGAAAAATAACACGGAGGCCCCGCGACGGTTCTCTCTGGAGAGCAGCGACGCCTAGAGGACATTTTAGGAAATGTCCGGGGTTGTCCCCCTGGGGGAGCACAGTAGTAGACGTTTAGGTGGCCGGTGTCAGGGACACCAGACGTTCTTGGATGCACAAGACAGATGGAAGGATGAAGGGATGAAGACTAACTCCCTTCGTGCAACTCTAGAATGTTCCAACCGAAATCCATGTAGGTGAAAAATCTGCTTATAATATACCTATAATATGAGCTTGGACCCTAACTTGGTTTTATAATGAAGCACAAACGACTTGGTACACAGAGTTATCACTCACTGCATCTCCAGGAATCCAAGAACCGTGTCTATGGAGGGAAAGTTATACTTTGTTTTGCTTGGGACTCCACCAAGAGTTGGTCACTGTTTTTAGGAAATCCCATCCCTGTGGAATTTGAGTCAACACGTCACCTCTGTGTCATGTCCCATCTATAATACCTCTGTGTGACACAGACTGCTACCAGAACATTTTTTTTTTAATCTTTTTATTTGACAGACAGATCACAAGTAGGCAGAGAGGCAGGCAGAGAGAGAGAAGGGAGGATGCAGGCTCCCTGCTGAGCAGAGAGCCCGATGTGGGGCTCGATCCCAGGACCCTGGGATCATGACCTGAGCCGAAGGCAGAGGCTTTAACCCACTGAGCCACCCAGGCGCCCCTACCAGAACATTTCTATGTTAAAAATACGTGTGAAATTACTCAATGTTAACTTTCTTTTATTTCTCTTTTAAATTACAGTATATCCTATTGATTCTTTTTAAAGAATGGGCTTAAGGAAATTTCATTATCTGTGAATTTATTTCATGCTGTGAACATTATAAAAGGAGCATTTGGGCAAATGTGCAAATGAGCAGAGGGGCGCCTGGATGGCTCAGTCCTTAAGCGTCTGCCTTCAACTCAGGTCATGATCCCAGGGTCCTGGAATCGAGCCCTGGATCAGGCTCCCTGCTCAGTGGGAAGCCTGCTTCTCCCTCTCCTACTCCCCCTGCTCGTGTTTCCTCTCTCACTGTCTCTCTGTCCAATAAATGAATAAAATCTTTAAAAAGAATAAAAATTTAAAAATAAAAATACAATAAAAATCTTGGCATTGACATGTTTTGTGAGCCCGGGGTTTTACTTCCTGAACAACGCCAGAACTAGCCAGAACACAGGAAGCCTCAGGCCGACAGGTGAAGGTGAAGGTGACGTGAGGAATTAAGGGCCAAAGAAGGACAGGAGAGCTGGTCGGCCAGCATTCAAGTCCTGGCCTTGACTCTTGTTATGTGACCTTGGGCAGGTTCTGTCACTTCTCTAAGACTCAGTATTCTCATCTGTGAGATGGGGACCACACCAGTGCCTCCCCTAATATTGCTTTGCGAACTAAAAGAGATAATATATGCAAATCCTCCAACACAATAGTACAGGTAATTGTATTGTTCTTGTAGATGTAACTGAGGACGGGGTCAGAGGGTGAGAAGGGAGTTGGCTGGATACCCTCAAAGAACAGCTACTCGAGCGTCAGTCTCCCTAGTGGGGAAAGAACCCCCAACCTGGGGCTAGTGTCGAAGCAACATCCAGGCTTTGTGCCTCCAGCCCCTTCCTGCAAAGAGGCCCTTTTTAACAAATTTATTTTATTATTTTTCAAGATATGTATTTATTTGACAGAGAGAGAGTGTGTGTACGTGTACAGCAGGGGAAGCGGCAGGCAGAGAGAGAGAAGCAGGCTCCCCTTGGGGCAGGAGCCCAACGTGGGGCTCAAACCCAAGACCCTGGGATCATGACCTGAGCCAAAGGCAGACGCCTAATGACTGAGCATCCAAGAGCCCTATATACACTTAAAAAAAAATTATTTATTTGTGAGAAAGAGTGCATAAGCAGGGAGGAAGGCAGAGGGAAGGAAGAAGCGGACTCCCCACTGAGCAGGGAAACCCCATGTGGGGCTTGATCCCACGACCCTGCAACCATGATGTTTGGCTTTAGTTTGACAGAGTTGCTTTTGTGGCGTGGGACCAACGTGACAAGAATACAGGAAAAGGGGACATTGACTTTTATTGACCATTGCCTGTAACCGAGGCACGTCACATACGTTGTCTCTTTTCATCTTAACAGTGACTCAGTAAAGAGAAAACTGGAGGCTTGGACACAAAGTGACTTGTTCATGGTCCCAAGCCTTAGTGATAGAGCCAGAATCTGACCCCGGATCTCTAGGACCCCAAAATTCAGGCTCTTCCCATGGTTCCTCCTTTGCCCCAGGTGCCCCCACACCCTGAGCCACCAATGCCAGGAACACGCGGGCTCCAGCCATCCCTGCTCCTCATTCTCCACGTGTGTCCCTGCCTTGGGTTGGCATTTTCTCCCCGTAGCCGTGCTGAAGTCATCCCCAGTGACGCACCTTCGTGCTTAGACAGCGGGCTGTGTCTGCAGCTGCAGCCCGATCTCACGATTAGAACTTGGCTGTCAGGACGCACCTGACATCCCGCAGTCACCTGTGTAGGCATTCATAAGACAATAGTAGCTGCTTCCCCAGGGAAACTCCCAGGATAGCAAAAGACTCAAAAATAAATAAACGGTGGAGGCGTTGGAGGCGACGAGATGAAACTGTGCTTGGTGGGAAGCGAGGCGCACAGGATGTGGGAGCCTGGAGTGGCCTCGGAGAAAAGAAGAGATTTGTCCACGAATCTCCTGACACCAGATGCAAATGCATGTGTCGCCTGTGGTTTCCTCTGGGGTGAAGGTCCTCGATCTTTATCACATTCCCCGGGGCACTGTGCACTTGTGGGGCGGGGACTCTGGGATATAGGTGGAGGAGGCAGAGGGCTGGGGATGGGGCAGGGATGGGGCAGGGATGGGGTGGGCAGGGGAGGAGCTGGCAGGAAAGAGCCTGGAGAAGCAGGGAGGCCGGGGATTTCCGCTGGGCGGCCAGCCTGCCATGCTAAGGGACATGGACTTCACTCCAAGGCAATTGACGCTTACTGCCTAGGTGGGGTGTCTGATTTACGCCTGGCCTGGGTCACGGAACTCTGAGCTCCGGATTGTCTCGTGATGTCTCCTAGGTACCATGAGGACATAGAGAACTAGCTTCTCGCAAACACCAGGGGAGGCTTCTCACAGGAGATGTACGGGGTTCTGAAGCATGAGTAGGAGTTTGCCTAGATGACGTAGTCCGAAAAAACTCCTTGGGCTGTAAGTTACAGAGACCCCTGAAATGGTCTTAAACCTAGTGGCGTGCTTGCAAATGTTTAATAACCAGCTCTTGGTGAGGGAGCCCCGATTGGTCGCATTTGCCACTTTCTGTGGCGTAAACACGCTGTGGGACCTTAGTCAAGCTACCGTTGTGATGCCGTCAGAGACATATGTTGCAGAAACTTTCATGAGCCAGTGCGAGTCCGCGGCGGCACACGGTTGCTCAAACCCCATTTCTTATAAGAACATAAGGGAAGGGGGGCCTGGGGGGCTCAGTCAGTTAAGCGTCTGCCTTTGGCTCAGGTCATGATCTCAGGGTCCTTCGATGGAGCCCCTGCAGTGGGCTCCCTGCTTAGTGGGGAGTCCGCTTCTCCCTCCGTCTGCCCCTCCCCCTGCTTGTGTGTGAGCTTGCACGCGTGCTCTCTCTCAAATAAATAAAATAAAATAAAAAGGACATAAAGGTATGTTGTGGGAACCAAGCTACAGTTACCAACCAAACTAGAGCTGTCTGGTCTCAGATCAGACCGGGAGCAGGAATTGGGGTGCATTTGCCACAGGGGCTGGCCTTCCCCCTTCTCTCTTCATTCTCCTCCCTCCGTTGGCATCGTCCCTCCCCACGTGGCAGACTGGCTTTCTCTGCTCCGAGGGCCACGCGGCCAAGAATTGCCGTTGCCAACAATTTCCAGTTCTCAGGCCCCTCTCGACAGAAAGCAGCCACACTGAAGCTTGCTCTCTCTCCCGGTCCCAGGTTCAGTCTCTGGGGAAGGAATCCCTTGGTCAGGCTCGGGTCAGGCGCCCGGCCCTGGCCCAGTCAGCCGTGAGGAGGAACCGGGACGGCCTTAAACCAACACGGCGCCCACCCCTCTGACGCTGTTGCCGCGGGGTGTCAGGGAAGGAGAAGTACTCGGAGAAAGAGGAAGTGGGCTCTGAGCAACTGGCAGAAAATGGGGGAAATTTCTCATGTGATAGTTCATGCTCTCTTCTCCAGTCTGATGGCCATTCACTCATTTATTCAGTCACTCACGCTTTCAGCATTGATTTATGGAATAAATACTCTATATCAGGCCAGACTTGAGGCTAAAAATAAAGGGGAAAGTGGGTACAATTTAACTACTGCTCTCAAAACAACAACAACAACTACAATAACAGCAAAAAGAGTTTGGGATCTGGGAGTGAGACAGTGAGACAAAGTGGGGACAGCCCGGCAAGACGTATGTGCCAAGTGTGGACGCCCTGGGGACTGTGACAGGGAGCTGTGACCGAGCGGTCCTCACACCCCCGTGTCGTTCCCTCCAGCGCCGCACCAGGTTTGGTCTGTGTGGCCAACAGAATAAAGCAGGAGTGATGATACGAAACATGAAATTAGGCTACGGAAGACCGCGCCTTCCACCTGGGTATCCTGCGTCTCGCTCTCTTGGGTCACTTGCTCTGAAGGAAGCCACCTGTCCCGTCAGGAGCCGCCCTATAGACAAGGTCCATGCGGCCAAGAACTGAAGCTTTCTGCCGAGAGCCATGTCGGTGAGCTTGGAAGTGGACCCTCCTGCCCTCGTCATTCCCTCAGAAGGGACTGCAGCCCTGGCCAGCCCCTGACTGCAGCCTCGTGAGAGCCCCCGAGCCAGAGCAACCCCGCTGAGCTAATCTCAGATTCCGGACCCTCCCGAGCAAGGTGGGGGTGGAGATAATACATAGTTGGGGTCTTCAACGCAAAGTTGCAGGGAACCTTGTTGGGTCCCGCTGACACAGGAGGAGATGTTTGAGACAGATCTTAAAGAATGAACTCACCATGCAGAAACAAAGAAAGGCAAAGCAAAGGAAGTCATTCTTCTTTTTTTTTTTTTTAAGATTTTATTTATTTATTTGGCAGACAGAGATCACAAGGAGGCAGAGAGGCAGGCAGAGAGAGGGGCGGGGGGGTGGGAAGCAGTCTCCCTGCTGAGCAGGGAGCTCCATGCGGGACTCGATCCCAGGACTCCAAGATCACGACCTGAGCCGAGGGCAGAAGCTTAACCCGCTGAGCCACCCAGGCGCCCCAAAGCAAGTCATTCTGACAATACCACAGGCAAAGCGGTAGGCAAGAAAGCGCAGGACACAATGGCGACAGTAGCTTGGCATGGCCAGAACTTGAGCTGACTGGGAGGGGACAGTGTGCCGCTGGAAGGATGGGCTGGGCAGGAGAAGGGCCGGGGATGCCATCCTTGATGTGGTCAGTGGCTTCAACCCCTCCTTAGCACCAAGAGCCCCGTCAGATAAAATCTCACACAGGAGGCCAGCGGAGTTCCTCTGCTTGGAGGTAGGTGGGGTGGGAGTGGGAGCAGAACAGGGTCCTGCTCCTCGGCCCCCTCCCTATTTGCGTCTGTACACATGGGCCAGCTCTGGAAAGATACACAGGACACCGGGTTGAGTGACAGCCTCCAGGCAGAGGGACCAGGTGGCTGAATGGATGGGGAGAGGAATCATTTCCTACTATATTTTCTTTCGCATTTTTTGAATTCTCAATTGCGTTATGACTTATTCAGAGAAGTTAAAAAAATTAAAGATAAAACAACAAGAGCAGCATCGTGACCTGAGGTGGAAAATTCGGGAAGGTTTTCAGGCAGGGTAGTTCCAGGGTCAGGATCACGCTGCGGAAAGGTCCCTCTGGCTCCCCTCGTGGAGACAAGGAGTGGGAGGGGCCCAGTCTATCCAGAAACCGTGTGCAAGGCCCTAGGGGTGTGAACTGGGGCCCAGAGGAGACCATGCACTCCAGGGATGAGGCTGAAGTCGGGATGGCCAAAGCCCTTGAATCCTTTGCTGTTTGCAGTAACCCTCAACGGAGGCTTACTGAGCATGCTCCAGGTGTGGACGCTGGAACGGGCATCGTGGGGCTCCATCCGGGTCCGCCCCTCAGGCTCTGTGACCTCCAGGAGGCCATCCGACCTCTCCAAGCCTCAGCTTTCTAGTCCGTCAAACGGTATTACTAATACTACTTATGTCCTTTTAAACATGTTTTGCCCTTTATTATGTAACGTGTTCGAATGTATAGAAAAGTAGAGACAGTAGTCTAATGAACACCCATATACCACTACCTACGCTTAACAATGTGTAACTTTTTGCCATAGTTGCTTCATTTAGTTGTCATTGAATTATTTAAAGCACAGCCATCGTTGAATTTCACCCCTAAATTATTCATTATGCAGAAAAAAATGACATTTCCCCCCTACAGTAACCACAATAGTATTTTCATGACTCACAGAAGTGAGAAATAATTCCTTTTTGTCGTCTAATCCCCAGTCCACATTCAGATTTTCCAAAGTGGGTTTCAGTCAAGGTCTATCTAGCCATTGTTCTCAGAGGGTGTTTGCTGTTTAAGATGAAAGGACTCGATAAGCATGAAGCACTTAGACAATTTCTTGGTATGGCGAGTGTGATGTGCAGGGTGACTGCTCCTACTAGGCTGTTGGGGGCTGAATGAGAACTAACCCCCGTAGGCCCAGGACTACGGAGGCGTGGTGTCACAGTGGGATGGATAAGGCAGGCAAGAAAAACAGGCCTGAGGCCCAGGACCCGATGGCCTAGGAGAGACCCTCTGACCTGGGCCTCTGGGTAAGTCCCGACTGTCCTCTAGAAGGTGATTTGCTCAGGATAGTGTTTCCCCAGGGGAAGGGAGAGGGTCTACCTGGCGGAAAGCTTGTAATGAAGAAGGAACCTCCAGGCTGCCTCTACCTGGGGTCCCAGAGTGCTGGGCAGACTCCCAGCGCATCTTGGTAGACTGAGATGTGGAGGGTGTTCGGCCCCCTGGGAAGGCTCAGCCTCCCAGAGCTATCAGGCAGACAGCCCTCGAGGGTGCTGCGGAGCAGAGAGGCCCTTCCTGCCTTGGACATTATGGTTGGGGCGGGGGGGTCTGAGCTTTGCTCCAGGAACAGCCCACGGCTGAAATAAGGCTGGCTGGCCCCAGATCTGGTCTCCCACACCGATTCCCACAGAACTGGTTCTCCAAGCAGTGGGTATAGGAGGCTAGAGTTGGGGTCAGGTCTCCCCTTCTGCCCTCTGAGGGTCTGTCGTGGGTGGCAGGAGGGGGAGACCATAAACTCCCTGCCATCTCTCAGAGTTTTCCCTAATGGGACCTTCACTCCCCTGCTGTCCCCGACCCCCACGTTGCGTGTCTTATTCCACAGCGTGGGGGAGTAATTGGGGTCTCTGGGAACGCTGGAACTTAGAATCTTTGGGGGAAGGCCCGACGTGAACACGGAACTGCAAAGTGGTAAGTGTTTTGAAGAAATTGAGCAGGATATTCTGGAAGGGGGTCAGGAAACTCCATCTGAAGAGGTGGGGGATCCCGATGTAGAACCCGAGAAGGAGGAGCAGGACTCAGGCAGGCCAGCCGGGGGCAGGTGGGCAAGAGCCATGGGGGAGAGAGTGGGTGGGAAGCCCTGAGGCCAGGAAGAGCTCACGGTGCCTGGGCAACTAGAACAAGGCAGCACCCTGCACCACTTCAAGCCAGCCGGCTCGCTAAGCATTTATGGAGCACCAAGTATATACGGGACGTGGCCTCCTATTGTTTGGGCTACTCCGCCCCTTCCCCTTTTTTCAGGCAATTGTGCCTCCTTCCTTCCTGCCCTTGCCCAATGGTTACCATAGGAACAACCCGGTTGCCGCGATTGGACCACACCCCTCTGGCCACAGTTGATTGGACAAGAGGGGAACACCTCACCGAGGCTGGGCCAATCAGAGTCTCGACCCCTGGAGTCTAGAGAGTGGGACCCAGTGAGTGACGGGGCTCTGGGGTCCCCGACGGCCAAGTTCCGGAGGTGCCGGCGGCCAGGTTTGCAGCCGAGCGGTCCGCGAAGCCCTGAAAGACACTTCTGCACGGAGGAGGTGGGAAGGAGGCGGAGGCAAGAGATGCGGACCAGCGAGACAGCCTGGTTCCTGTTCTTCCGAGCCGTGGCTGAACCCCCGCCCTGGGGTCCTTGAAACAGAGCCCCCTTTTTGCTTAAATTGCATCCAGTGGGCTTCCATCTTTCTCAAGAAAACAAGCCCTAGCCAGTGCCTTGCCAAGTGCTCGGGCTTTATAGATGCATAAATACAGCAGGATCTCTGCCCTGAAGGTCATAAAGCAGCAGGAGAGATGGACGTAGACACTAAACATTAACTAGAGGGCGATAAGTGCTATAATAAAAATTTATTCGGGGCAGGGAGGTTGTGCAGAGATAAATTAAGATAACAGATGTAAAAGCATGTTGAAAACAAAAACGTGGTGTGTATGTCCCCTATAATCATACTTAGGGGATCCAACTACCGTTTGACATTTATTTTAATTAAGAACACAGCCAGAGGGGCGCCTGAGTGGCTCAGTGGGTTAAGCCTCTGGCTTCAGCCCAGGTCATAGTCCCAGGGTCCTGGGATCGAGCCCCACATCAGGCTCTTTGCTCGGCGGGGAGCCTGCTTCCCGCCCCCCACGCGCCCCCCCCCCCCCCCGCCTGCCTCTCTGCCTACCTGTGATCTCGTTCTCTCTCTGTCAAATAAGTAAATAAATAAAATCTTAAAAACACACACACACACACAGTCAGAGTGCTGCTGTTTTACAAGGCAGATGCTGGTGTTATCTGGCAATGAATGTTATCCGGGATATCATGCCTTCACTTCCTTCTTTGTGTTTGGTTAGTGGATGGATAAATAGCATTACAATGTCCCAAAGAATTGGGGAGCATTTGTAGTTTCTTTCTTTCTTTTTTTTTTTTAAGATTTTATTTATTTATTTGACAGACAGAGGTTACTAGTAGGCAGAGAGAGAGGAGGAAGCAGGCTCCAGGATCATGACCTGAGCCGAAGGCAGAGGCTTTAACCCACTGAGCCACCCAGGTGCCCCGAATTTGTAGTTTCTGACCTTCCTGCTCTGTCACAGGTCTCTACCCTTTCTGTCCTGCCTACATCAGCCTCTCCTTGACTCCTTGAAATGACCAGGCTGCTGACTCGGCTAAAATAAAACCTTCCAAGTGAATCACCGAAGTTTTGTTCATAGATATGCCATTGCTCAGTTAACCACAGTTGGTGACATTATGTCTGAAAGGAAGGTGTGACTTCTACTTAAATAATCTTTAAAATCATCCTGCCCAAGGACACTTTGAATGTCCTAACAGTTTATGAAAGCAATGATATGGTCTTGAGAAATGCCTTCCCTCCACCCTCAGCAAGGACAGAGACACCAGTTCATTCCTACTGAATTTCTTTTCTTTTTTTAAAAGATTTATTTATGTATGTATTTATTTGAGAGGGAGAGAGAGAACACAGAGAGGAGGGGCAGAGGGAGTGGATGAGAGAGTCCTAAGCAGACCCCACGCTGAGGGTGAAGCCCGACGCAGGGCTCGATCTCAGGACCCTGAGATCACAACCCAAGCTGAAACCAAGAGGCTGTCGCTCAACCGACTGGGACCCCCCGGGAGTCCCCCTACTGAATTTCTGATGGCAGAGATAACAGCACTGGCATAGCTTCGTGGCACCTTGGTATAGAGGGACAAAGCAGGCTTTGGTTGTCAGCTTGACCTAGGTTCAAATCCCAGCTCCACAAACTGCCAGCTGTGGAGTGTTGGGCAAATTAATTAACCTCTCTGAGCCTCAGCTTCCTTATCTATTGCAGGAAAGAAAGACACTGATGAGATCACCTGTGAGGTGGACGGGTGAATAACCAAACCAGGTGGGACTCTAATATAACTATGAAATGGGACTAGAAAACTGCTTGTTTAGAGGCACCTGGCTGGCTCGGTTAGAAGAGCACGGAACTCTTGATCTCAGGATTGTGAGTTTGAGCCCCACATTGGTGTAGAGATTACTTAAGTAAATAAATAAATAAACTTTTAAAAATGGCTTGTTTCTTCTAGCATATCCTGGAGTGAACTGGGTTTTCTAGGAGGGCAGGGCTTCCTTTCCAGCAGAGCTGATCTACTCCTAGGAATCAGAATCTGATCCATCACATGTAATGACAACGATGTGTTTCTTTTTTTTTCAAAGATTTTATTTATTTATTTATTTATTTATTAAGATTTTTATTTATTTATTTGACACAGAGAGAGAGATCACAGGTAGGCAGAGAGGCAGGCAGAGAAAGAGGGGGAAGCAGGCTCCTCGCTGAGCAGAGAGCCCGATGCGGAGCTCGATCCCAGGACCCTGGCATCATGACCTGAGCCGAAGGCAGAGGCTTAACCCACTGAGCCACCCAGGTGCCCCAAAGATTTTATTTATTTGAGAGAGAGAGAGAGACCACGCGGGCCAGCATGAAGGGGAAGGTGGAGCAGAGAGGGAGAGAGGGAGAGGGAAAGGGACAAGCAGACTCTACGCTGAGCATGCAGCCCAAAGCAGGGCTGGATCCCAGGACCCTGACATCAGGACCTGAGCCCCTGAAATCAGGACCTGAGCCAAAACCAAGAGTCGGACGCTTAGCTGACTGAGACACCCAGGTACCCTAACAATAATGGGTCTCCAGAGACTTGTATCATTTGCAACTCAGTAAGCCAAGAATAATTTTCCCATGAGAGTAACTCTAAAGTTGGGGGCCTGATCCTCAGAGCCCAAATTCTACAACCATTATAATATCATCCTTCCACTGAACCTTTAAACAATTTTTGTCTTTTGATTTTTATTATTGAAGTGTAATTGACATCATCCTTTGATTTTTTTCTTTCCTTTTTTTTTTAAGATTTTATTTATTTATTTGATAGACAGAGATCACAATTAGTCAGAGAGGCAGGCAGAGAGAGAGGAGGAAACAGGTTCCCCGCTGAGCAGAGAGCCCGATTTGGGACTCCATCCCAGGACCCTGAGACCATGACCTGAGCCGAAGGCAGAGGCCTTAACCCACTGAGCCACCCAGGTGCCCCTCCTTTTTTTTAAATTAACATATAATGTATTATTAGCCCCAGGGGTACAGGTCTGTGAATCTCGCCAGGTGTACACTTCACAGCACTCACCATAGCACATACCCTCCCCAATGTCCATAACCCAAAATCCTTGGACTTTTTAAGATTTTATTTTTTTAAGTAATCTCTACATCCAATGTGGAGCCCAAACTTACAACCCCAAGATCAAGAGTCACACCCTTCACAGCCTGAGCCCGCCAGGCTCCCCAGGAACATTTGCTCTCTGCACCACCTCCGTTATTTTGCAAAAATGCTCACACTTAAACAAGTAAGAAGAGCTATCGCAGTGACCGTCCTTCGTCATAGCCCTTTATCTCAGCTGACCTTTCCAGGAAAGCGATGAGCACAGTGATGTGCTTTTCAGCCTCTGCACTTGCGAGACCACTTGAGCTCAGAAGTTCCAGCACGCTTGAAACAGCGCCTGCTGCCGGCTCAGGATAGGGATTTCAATTTTTCTGCTGAACTGGCGCCACCCTGTGGCAACTTCATGAACAGAGTCCAGGCCCCGGTCCCGCCAGTTTTGAAATTAAGGGATTCTTTTTTTTTTTTAAGATTTTATTTATTTGACAGAGAAAGAATGAGAGAGAGAGAGCACGGGAAGGGAGAGGGTCAGAGGGAGAAGCAGACTCCCCGCTGAGCAGAGAGCCCAGTGGGGGACTCAATCCTGGGACTCCAGGATCATGACCTGAGCTGAAGGCAGTCACCCAACCAACTGAGCCACCCAGGTGCCCCAAATTAAGGGCTTCTTGACTAATTTTTTAATTGGCTGGGGTCTTGCATTTCAATGTATGGGGCATAACATGAGGCCTTATTCATGTTTTTACACTATTTCAGATATCATCATTCAAATTCACATAAAATATAATTGTGCTGCCCTGGATTTCTTTAAATCTTCTAGTTCCTGATTTTTGAGATTTTAAGAAGTCTGCATCTTAAGTTTCCAGGAAGCACCATGAAAAGGCAATCATATATCTCATGTTATTTACTTCCAAAAGGAGTCCCACTCTGGGCAGGATTGCACCAGGCTGCCTGGAGGAAGCCACCTCTGACCTCACATGTATAGGAGGTATCTATCTATTCTTGTCCTTGGAAACTCACCCCCACCTCCCTCCATCTCTTGGGGTCTTCCTAAGCTGCTTCTGTGAGTCAGCAGGGGACACCTCCATGGTCCGCTCATGGGGCCCCTGAGCAATCTCTTTTCATCCTAACCTTCTCCCTTCCCAACTCAGGGTGGAGCTTTTCAAATTGGAGTCTGTAGGTATATTCCTGGGGAGGGGGTCTATGAGTTCTACTAAAAGCTTCAAATGTTGTGTTTTCATTTTAGGGTCATCTGGATGACCATTCCAGAACCAAGGGCCACCTACAATTTTATTCACTTATTTTTAAAGAATTTTATTTATTTATTGGACAGAGAGAGAGCACAAGGAGGAGGGAGGGGGGAGGGGCAGAAGAAGAGAGAGAAGCAGATTCCCTCCTGAGCAGGGATTCCAGCTCAACTCCGGAGGCTGGGTCCCAGGAGCCTGGGATCATGACCTGAGCCAAAGGCAGACGCTTAACCGACTGAGCCCCCTAGGGGCTCCTCACCTCACAGTTTTAAAACCTGCTTTTCCATTCGGATGGAGGTCATGTTCACGGCAGATGAATCAATATGCAGTATCATTGAAGACAAACATCTCACCAGAATTCAAATAGGGAAAGATGGCAAGAAAAGTGCATGGTTCTAGGAAATGATGGATTTTGCAACTCTAATCTCCTTCCTATCGAATGTACTAGCAGTAAAGTTCATAAAGAAATCTCATTGAATGCTATGAAATATTTTCTGTATCATATTTTGTGCTTGTTCGGTTTGATTTTTGTTTGGAAGTAGGCTCTCAGCCCAACTCAAAACCCTAAGGTCAAGAGTTGCAGGTTCTGCCGACCAAGCCAGCCAGGCACCCCTCTCTCTGTATTATATTTGGAGGGTACACGATTAAATGGATTGGCTCATTAAAATAATGACTAGGTGGTTAAAATGGAGTTTATTACTCAAAACCAGAAGAAAAATCAACAGTGATAATGTCAGTGATTCAAATAATGGTCCATTATCCAAAACAAAACTCAAGTCGAAAAGACATCTTTTCCCCATCAAACCCCCACACGGGTGATTCACAGTGATTCAGTGCCAGTAAATCACCACCCATCACTTTGATTTAATGTTGCTCATTTAACGTTTATGACTTTTTGTTTGCAGTTTTTAGCTTAGTTTAAGGCTGAGGCAGCATATGAGCGTTTTAAATATGGAAATGTCAGTTTTGTTGAAAATGTCTTCATTTTCATCCCTGCCTTGGAAAGAGTCAATACAATTGAAGAAGGAAGACTCTCCCTCACCTCCAGCACAGACCCCAGTGCCAATATTCCCAAATATGTCCCTCCTCTTTCCAGTGGGAGATGAAGAATGAATTCTTCCAGCCCTCCGGGCAAGGGAAACCAGTTTTTCAGCGGGGAATGACTGAGTGTCTAGTTTTATTGGCCCATGAGAGTCCACCAGGAAAGAAAAGAAAGCGGGGCTTTTGTGCATAGGTATTAAGAGAGGAGGGCCGCATGTGAGGGGCCTTCAGAGCCCAGGGGGTGTGCTGGAATTTCACCGCTTTGGAGGGAAAACTCGGGATACAGATGCCTCCGTCATCTGCATGTGGGACAGAGTCGGGCTCTCACCAGGGACCGCCCAACAAGGGCAACGCCCAGCAATGTCACAAGCTGGAGGTGCCTAACTTGGGATCGTGATCGGAGATGACCCCGTCACCCATCAGTCCCATCGGGAAAACAAGCCTGAAGAAGGGGCACTGCCCAGCCACTGCGGGAATATTGTGAGGATGGAGAAGTTTCAGGGGCGCGGGAGGAATCCGCGGGCACCGACCGCTGTTGCCAAGACAGCACAGACAGGAGCACCGGGCAACAGCAAAAATGTCCCTTCTCCCTTCCTCCCTGCCAGTCTTTCTCTCCACGGGTTGGATCTGTCAGAAAGTCAGAGGGCCCAGGATTCTGGAGTACGGTTTTCAGAGTCCCAGCCCCAGAGCAGGTAGGTGGGGGCGGGGAGCGCTGAGAGATACGCGGCCCCCGGCCACCAAACCACGTTTAAGGCCGGAGGGAGCTCATGTTCTGCATCTCATTCAAGACTCTTAGTTGCAAGGCAAGGAAGCGGACTCTGGCCAACGGAAGCCTCAGAGGAATTTACCAAAGGCTACCGGGCATCTGGCAGAACTGGCTGGAGAAACGAGATCAGAAGTTGGCCCAGAACCAGACCAGAAAGGACACTGCTGCCATATGGCCTCTGTTGTTACTGCCATAATGTGGTAGAGTCTGTGATTTTCCAGGAGGGATTCCTTCTCTCTTCTTCCACCCCAAGCCTCCCTGTCCCGCTGACCACGGACTTGGCCACGTGACCTGTCCTGAATTTGGGGGAAATGACAGCATGTCCTTTCTGAACAGAGTTCCTGCCAGTGTGTAGTCTGCTTCAGATTCTCTCTTCCTCTCTCTCGGCCTCTCCCACCTGCTTGCATGTGCTCTCTAAATAAATAACTAAAATATTTTTCCTTAAAAAGGAAGAAAGGGGTGCCTGGGTGGCTCAGTGGATTAAGCCACTGCCTTCGGCTCAGGTCATGATCTCAGGGTCCTAGGATCGAGCCCCACATAGGGCTCTCTGCTCAGCGGGGAACCTGCTTCCCCCTCTCTCTCTGCCTGCCTCTCTGCCTACTTGTGATCTCTGTCAAATAAATAAATAAAATCTTAAAAAAAAAAAAAAAAGGAAGAGAAAACTGAGACACACAAGGGAATAGGCCACATGACGACAGAGGCAGAGATTGGAGCCGTACGTTGATAAGCTCAGGGACAGCAAGGAGCTGGAACACCTTGCTAACACCAGAAACTGGAAGAGAGACGTGACGCACATGCTTCCCTGGAGACTTCCGGGAGGGCACGGACCTGGGGACACCTTGATCTTGCCCTTGAGCCCCCAGAATTGTGAGAGAACGCATCTCTGTCGTTTTCAGCCACCAGCGCGTGACACTTTGTTACATCGGCTCTGGAAACTAATACAGAGCGCAGACCCTCAAATATAAAGAGGAGGTCTGGGAGCCCCCTCTCCTGCTTTCCCCATGCATGTTTCGGTCATTTTCTGAAACCATCATTCAAGGGGAGGGTCCTTGGATGTTCCTTCCATAGAGGTGGTTTGTATGGGAACATAAGGACGCGCAGCAGGGAAGCCATCCCTTGGGCCCCGGAGCTCCCACGGGAGGAATTTGGTATTTTGCATCTCTGCCTTCTCTTGGATAGCATTTGATCCCAAACTAACTTTGCCTGGATAGGACTACTCAAGGTCCTTGGGTGGAAAACAGATGCCTCTTGAAGAAGTCTGCACGTGAGAGTAAAAGGACTGGGTGGGGACAGAAATGTCCGGGGCTGGAATTTATGTCTGAGCAAGACCCAGCTGATTCTGAGACCCGCGAATCACACCCACATGTCCTTCTATCAAAGACTAGTGCGCTCTGCTAGGTTGTCTCAAAGCCATTTTGGAACGATGTAGGGAATATAAGTACATTTCTTCTGTGTCCTCTCAAAACTGGAGATTCAACAAGGCAAGAGCATGAGGGAAGGGGAGGGGCCCCTTTAGCTAAGAGACTCCAGAGACACTAAGGGCCGTGTGTGGTCCTTGTTCAGATCTGATTCCCATAGATCAACTGGGAGGATTTTTTTTTTTAAAGATTTTATTTATTTATTTATGTACTTGAGAGAGAATGAGGGAAGGAGCGTGGGTGAGGGAAGGGAGCATCCCAGGCAGACTCTGTGCTAAGTGTGGAGCCCAACACAGGCTTGATCTCACAGCCCTAAGATCATGAGCTGAAACCAGTAGTTGGATGTTTAACCGACTGAGCCACCCAGGCACCCCTGTGAGAGATATTTTTGAGATAATCAGAGAAATTTGAAAAATGACCTGGATATTAGAGGATCGAGTCATTGACAATTTTATCAGATGTGATATTGGCATTACAAGAAAATAGCTGTTTTAGGGGCGCCTAGGTGGCTCAGTCGGTTAAGCAGCTGACTTTGGCTCAGATCATGATCCCAGGGTCTTGGGATTGAACCCCTGC
Organism: Martes martes; assembly: GCF_963455335.1. Lineage (NCBI taxonomy): Eukaryota > Metazoa > Chordata > Mammalia > Carnivora > Mustelidae > Martes > Martes martes. The sequence goes on from NC_137894.1 coordinate 134,028,442, forward strand.
ATCACGCTCCCTGCTCGGCAGAGAGCCTACTTCTCCCTCTCCCTCTGCCTGCAGCTCCCCTACTTGTACTCTCTTTCTATCTCTCTGTCAAACAAATAAATAAAATCTTAAAAAAAACACAGCTGTTTTATTTATTTATTTATTTATTTTTTTTTTAAAGATTTTATTTATTTATTTGTCAGAGAGAGAGAGAGAGAGAGAGTGAGCACAGGCAGACAGAGTGGCAGAGGGAGAAGCAGGCTCCCTGCGGAGCAAGGAGCCCGATGTGGGACTCGATCCCAGGACGCTGGGATCATGACCTGAGCCGAAGGCAGCTGCTTAACCAACTGAGCCACCCAGGCGTCCCTGTTTTATTTATTTTTAAATTTTCTAAAAGATTTTATTTATTCACTTGAATGAGAGAACACAGAGGGAAAGGGAGAAGCAGACTCCCTGCTGAGCCAGTAGCCCGATCCCAGGATCCTGGGATCATGATCTAAGCCGAAAGCATACGCTTAACCCACTGAGCTACCCAGGCACCCCAGAAAAATAGCTCTTTTAAAAGAGATACGAAGTGGGGTGCCTGGGTGGCTCAGTTGGTTAAGTAGCTGCCTTCAGCTCAGGTCATGATCCCAGGGTCCTGGGATAGAGTCCTGCATTGGGCTCCCTGCTCAGCAGGGAGTCTGCTTCTCCCTCTAATTTCTCCCCATCTCCCCCCTACCTCAAATAAATAAACAAATAAAATCTTTAAAAAAAGAAAAAGAGGTACAAAGTATGTAAAGACAAAAATGCATGCACGATAAAGGTTGACTTGAATTTTGACCATCGAATTTAGCTAAGAGGTGTGATTCCTAGCATTCCATCATCTTGTCCTTAGTGTGATTCTATTCTGAAAACAAGCAAATAAATATTGTAACAAATGGAAGAAGTAATAAAGCTATCTGTAAAAATATTTAAAACCAGCGGAGAGACATTTGGCTAAACATTGTGTATTAAGCACACATGTTTATATCTATTTCCACTTGAAACCCATCCAAAATGACAGTCAAGGACTAAAACAAGTGTAAGCCTACCAGAACAAGGAGGGGGTGGTGGTGCATCCCCTGCCGAGAAGTGTGCCGCAGTCCCCCCCTGTCAGAGGAGTGAAGGACCGCAGACTGGGTGCTTATGAACAGCGGACCTTTATTTCTCCCGGTCCAGAGGCTGGAAGGCGAAGGTCGGAGTTCCAGCATGGCTGGGCCAGGGCTTTCCTCTGCATCGCAGTGTCCTCATGTGGAGGAAGGGGCGAGGGAGCTCTCCAGGGCCTCTCCTACAAGGGCACTCATCCCATCCGTGAGGCGCCACCCTCATGACCTCAATCACCGCCCCAAAGTCCCACCTCCTAACACTGTCACCTTTGGGGCTCAGGATGTCAGCATTCAGACCACCGTAAGATGTCAATACATTTTTGGACCGTGGACAAGTTCGGGCGGATCTCGCTCTATTGCGCTTATGCTTCACTGTACTTGGCAGATCCGCCTTTTTTTTTTTTTTTTTTAAACAGATTGAAGGTTTATGGCAACCCAGTGTCAAGCCTCTATGGGCGCCGTTTTTCCAACAACATTGGCTCACTTTAGGTCTCTGTTGCATTTTGGTAATTTCAGCAATATTTCAAATCTTTAATTATTATGGTTTTTTTGGTTTTGTTTTGCTTTTTGGCAATTGTGATCAGTGATTACGCCTTGCTGAAAACTCAGATGGTGGTTAGCATTTTTTTTTTAGCAAAAAATGGAGTCTTTTTAAAGTATGAATTTTTTTTAGACATCGTGCTACTGCACACTTCATAGACTTTGGTATGGTGTAAACGTAACTTACATGCACTGGGAAACAAACATTTCACTTGGCTCGCTTTATTGCGGTGCTCGCTTTACGGCAATGGCCTAGAACCCAACGTACAGTGTCTGACTCTGCCTGAGGACCTGGGAGAGCAGAGGAAGCTACATGCTGCAGAGGGGGGCCAACTGAAAGCAAATCTTCACCCCACATGGACCTTCCAAAAGGTATGAAAGGCAGTAGGGACAGAAGAACGCAAGGTCTGGACGGAGGACTGGGAACAGAGGGCATACCAGTGGAATGATGGACCCCAGAGGTGTTATCCCTGCACCTGTGAATGTTACCCGGGAAAGGGTCTTTGCAGATGTGAGGAAGCCAAGGATCTTGTGGCAGGGAGACTATCCCGGCTTGTGCAGGTGGCCCCACATACTGTGACAGGCGTCCTTATAAAAGGAAAGGGGAGGCATGGTTGACACAGACATGGAGGAGAAGGCCACGTGAAGAGAGGGCCAGAGAGAGATTTGATGATGGTGGCCTTAAGGATTGGACCGGTGTGACCACAAGCCAAGATGCAAGCCAAGGAGCCAAAGAGTGGATTTTTCCCAAGAGCCTGTCGATGCTTTGACTTGGGACCCGTGTAACTGAGTGTGGACTTTGGGCCTCCAGGTTTGCAGGAGAATACATTTCTGTTGTTTTAAGTCCCCAGGTTTGTGCTATCGGGGCACCGGAAGCTACTCAGAGTTTGCCCGATATAAGGAATAAGTCAAATGGAAGGAGCTAGAAGACACCTGGGGCCCCCATTCTACCCTCTGCTGCTCACCTGGGCAGGAGATGGGGTGTTATTCTGTGGACGGGTTTAATTGGAACCACAGATGCTCCTGACTCACCAGACACAGTGTGGAGTTGACTGAAAACCAGGAGAGTGACGAGGGTCTGCATTCCAAACAGGGAGGCCCTGGGGCTCTGTTTCCCACCTGGCTTCTGGAAAGTAAGTAGATAAAGGATTGTTCCCTGGAAGAACGGAACAGCCTGGGAGAGGAGACCTCCAGCTCTTGACATTTGAGGGTCCCCCAACCAGAAAGCTGGCCTGCCATCCCACCGCCAACCCCAGCCACGAACACAGAACTTAGTCGGCTGTTTCATGCCCCGCTCTAAGACGAGAATTGGCATCACACGCCAGTTTCTCAGACCCATTTGGAAAAAACCCATCAACATGAAAGAGGGAAGAAAATAGAAAAAGGAAATTTGGGCACAGGGCTACCCATAGATGGGACATAAAGGTCATGAGACGCAGCCCCCCTATGGGCTGCCATTCAGTGGGGGCTCGGGACGGCCGGTCCACTTGCCTCCCCCAAGGGATGGATCTATTTGGAGGAAACGATAACTTGGTAAGGAAGACTAGAAAACTAAAAAACAAACTAAAAATCGAACAACAGCAACAACAAAACTAGAATAAATATCCCAAGAGCCGTAATAAATCCCGTCTCATGCTCGCCTCGTGCAAATGGGATTTGCTGGTTCGTCTGGGTCTTGGCCATCGATCTGTCAGCGCCCTAAACCAGGGCAGAGCCTGGGGGAGAGAATCCACAACAAGACCCGGACCAGTGCCGGAAGAAGAAGACTTTTCTCCAGTGCCCCTGGAGAAAAGAGCAAGTGTCTAATTCAGACGTTCTGAGGAATGTGCACATTTCTTGAAACTATTTGTCTTAAATTTATTTTACGTGTTCTCTCTGCCCGACATGGGGCTCGAACTCACAACTCCAAAATCAGGAGTCAGTTGCTCTTCCAACTGAGCCGGCCGGGCGCCCTAGACGTGCACGTTTCTTTACTTGTGCTGGTCTCAGTTAGACTCAAACGGCGATCAGTCACTTCGAGACGGAACTCGTCTGCTGAGTGTCCCAAGCTAGGCCCTCCTCCTAGAGTACGCGGAGTCCCCTCCAGCTGGCTAGGAGTGGCCTGTCTGTTCCCTGCGGAGAAGCTGCCTCACCCCTGCTTTGCCTAATGCATTATAAATTACTAACTAAAAAAAATAAGTGAGTAGTGTTTGCCTCTTGGAATTTATCTCTTACTATTTTTTTTAAGACTCTGTAACATTGCACCAATAGGAAGTATTCACTGGAGAAAAGCGGGAACTAACTTTTTTTTTTTTTTTTTTAAGGATGAAATTGCCCATAATTCTGCCACCCGAAGATAACTCTGTTTTGTATTTGTATACCAGAAAACATCCTTCCATTAGGCGGAACCATAGGAAATTACTAAAATTCAACCAGTTTTGACCTACAGAAACAGCGATTGCGTGGGGCTCCATCCAACACGATTTTGTTTTAACGGCTACAGAGTAGATGACCCTTTGGGCATGGTGTCATCTCCTCAACCTGCCTCTTGCTACTGGGCCCTGATGTAGTTTCTCCTTTTTCACAATGATAAAAAGGATTACAATGGAAAATTTAGCCCATTCTTTGTGGACATCCCTTCTTAGTTTCTTAGGAGACCTTTCTAGAAATGGGATACATTAGATAAAAGGAATGCACATGTTAAAAGCTTTTGTAGCATCTCGAAGGCGCAGTGTCTGAAAAGCCAGAAGCTGGGCGGTACAAGGGAAATCTCCCCACTCCTGTGGGGATGGGAGTGTCAGGGGCCCTGGGGGGTTACTGCTTCTGCTAAAAGACCACTCACAAGGAGGGAGGCTAGATCAGAAGGGAATTGGAAACCGAAAAGCAGCCGGGCATTTACTGCTTGGAGCAGAGAGAGTTTGCGGAAGCAATTAGGGCTGTACTCCAAAAAGGCCGAACATATGCTGGTTATAAAACCCGAGAGGGCCCGTGGCAGCCTGTAGAATGGACAGAGAAGAATCCCGTGTTCATTACTCTGATACGTGACTGAGTTAAGTTAGGGACAAGGAATGTAACGGAAGATTTTTTTTTCTTTTAGCCTGGATCTCATAGAAGAATTTTACCATTTAAAGATAACATGCAAAGTAGAAGTAACAAAAGTATTGGGCATTTGGGGTGGCTCTGTTGGTTAAGTGTCTGCCTTTGGCTCAGGTCCTTATCTTGGGAGCCTGGAATCAAGTCCTGCCTCGGGCTCCCTGCTGGGTGGGGAGTCTGCTTCTCCCTCTCCCTCTGCCTCGCCCCGCCCCTGGCCCCCCTGGCCCTCACTCCTGCTTCCCCCTTCCCCCCTCATTCTCTCTCTCTCTCAAAATAAAAATAAATAAATCTTAGGGGCGCCTGGGTGGTTCAGTCAGTTGAGTATCTGCCTTTGGCTCAGGTTATGATCTCAGGGTCCTGGGATCGAGTCCTACATCGGGCCCCTTGCTCGGCAGGGAGCCTGCTTCTCCCTCTGCTTGCTGCTCCCGTGGCTTATGCTCTCTCTCTGACAAATAAATAAATAAAATCTTTATAAATACAAAAGATAAAAATAAATAAATCTTTTTAAAAAAGTATAAACTTGTTTTCTGTGTCTGTAAAGGAAGGTGACAATGGCTGCCGCAGGCACCTCCTGGAATTCACAGCCTCATGTCACCTCCTGCCCTGGAGTGCAGGCTGGGACTGGGAGCTTGTTTCTAATGACTAGAATACTACGGAAGGGATGGGGCGCCCCTTTTGAAACAAGATTATAAAAACACTGTGGCTTCTATCTCAGTTGGAAGGTCTCCCAGGAGACGGCCACAGTCCCGGCCAACGCCTCTGCTGCAGTGGGTGACGGGGGCCAGCACCTCCCGGACTCGTGATCCACAGAAACTTGGAGACAACTGGGCTTAGGGTGTAACTTCTGTCCATACAGCTGCTTACGGAGCAGGCGGGTTGCTGGCACTTTGCATGAATAATTCATTTGGTCTTCACCACGACCCTGTGAGGCAGTGCCATTCTTACTCTCATTTTCATCTGAAGAAACTGAAGCCTCCCGCCCCCCCACCACCAAGGGTTAAAAAGCCACAAAGTTAGGAAATGGCAAAGCGGGCATGTGAATCAAGAGGCTCTAGCATGGGAGCCTTGCTCACGTGAATTAAGGTTTAAGAAGAGCTGCTCGTATTTCACAGGATAGAATTGCATCATTTGTCCCCGCCTAAAAAACGAGCAGTTTGGCAAAGGGGGACCGAAGCATCTTAAACGAATCGAAACCTGGGGCGCCTGGGTGGCTCAGTGGGTTAAAGCCTCTGCCTTCGGCTCAGGTCATGATCCCAGGGTCCTGGGATCGAGCCCCGCATCGGGCTCTCCGCTCCGCGGGGAGCCTGCTTCCTCCTCTCTCTCTCTGCCTGCCTCTCTGCC